>NC_142481.1:63980000-64605000 GCF_049115385.1 Moschus berezovskii | reverse complement strand
CATAATTTCCCTGGTTAGGTTTTGATGTCCTGTTAAAGACCGTTTCACCTTTTGCCAACCCTCACTCATGTTGAAAGGCACAGGTTTTATACATAACTGAGAGGAGTTCCAATCACATTTCAACACACTTCTTGTGGATAAGACAGTTAATTGATCCCCAAGCCAAGAAACAGTATGTTGAAGATTCTGCACATCAGTTGCAAGTTGGGTATCCAAATCTCGTTGTTGTTGTCATAATAAATGAGAGTCTTTATGCCATTCCCGCACAAAGTCTGCTGTTTGGATTCCTTGATGCAAAATAAGTCCAGCCATGGCAGCGGTTGTAGTAACTGAAGCCACTGCAAGAACGGAAGCTATGATTACTCCAAGCATGCATTGGGATCAATGAAGCAAAGTCTGTACAGAGGTCACCAAATGAGATACAGCAAAAGAGTCTGACCAAGGTCTTGTCAAATTTGCAGGTAGCCATACTTCGGTTCGAGTTTTAACAAACACCATAGAAAACTTAGAATTGCGAGTTTGTTTTTCAAAATTTTTCCACCATGACTGATTTACACATTGTGTTAAATTACAATGATTACACGATATAGATCCCTCAGTTGCATTCCAATTCCAATTCCCATACAACAATGCAAAGGGGTACTTTAAACAATCCGTAGCAGAATAAGATTTATTAATATGCAAGTTAACATGTAAGGGACATGAACTGTTACTCGTATCCAAAGTATAGTTTTCCGACCATATAGTGAGATTCCCAGAAACTGCCCACAATTTCCAAATATTCCCTTCGAAGAGGGGATACCCTAACAATTGCAGCTGAGGGGGAACGAGTGCAAACTGCTGCCATTTTACAGTTTCATTACCGTTACCCATTAAAGTACCATTAATTCGATGCCATTTGAGAGTTTTGTTAGACCATTTTTCCAAAATTTGGCTATGATCAGGGCTCTTATCTACAATAACTAATCCAGAATAGTTCATGACCTTAAAAGGCCAATGACCTCGGCAACTTTCCCATTCCAAAGATTCTAGAGAAGAAATAAAAAATTTAGAAGGGCATAATGGTATAAAGGTATCAGAATAAAGACTCATTTGTGTCTAAGAGTTGTTGAATACCCTGGTGGGAATAAGCACAGTAAAAACAGCAGGATGATAATTATTATATTGTACCCCCCCCCCAGGTATTATAAGAGTGATGATTGTGCTTTTTTGTAGAAAGGCAAAAGGGATGTCCTTTAATGCACAAGGGGAGGCCCTCCACTGCAGAAGTAACATTATTTATGTTATATTGATTATTATGATGATACAAATGCTCAATTCCTCCACACGCAGGTGGTGGGAAGAATGCACTTTCATTGGTGCATACCTGTACTTTAGGTTCATCCCAAGAGACAGCTCTCACAAGAGGAGGATTAGGAACATAAGCCCAATAAGTATATTCTATCGCTTGTGCATACATTACCTGACAGGTAACCACAGCCATCATAGCCAAAAGCAAATTAGTAGGATTGAGAGGTTGACCAGCATTAACGAGTGTTCTTTCAGCCTCCTGTGTAAGCTTCTTCAGTTGCCCCCATGTTGGAAGTGACGCAGATCGGGTACGGAAAGTAAAGCTCCGCTGTGCAGAAAGCTCTTCAAATTTTCGCACAAAGTGGTCATCCATGATGAATCTTGATCAACCGAGTTGGTGTCCAAAACCTAAAATTATCAACAGATATGAAAGCATAACCTCCTCCTAAGTATATCAATGATGCTGGAACCCAACCTTTTTCTTTATCTTTATACCAAATGAATGTATTCAAGATCTTCTTATCTTCATCTTTTCTTTGAAAATACAATTTTGCTGCTGACAGATTTTCTTTGCGCCAAATATTCAAAAAATTTAAAGTAAGTAAGGTTTTATTCAAGATATCTTTTGGTTTCATAAATCTGTCCTGTTCCCCCTTTTTTTATTTTTTCAATATATTTACATAAAGTACGATGAGCTCTTTCAATGGTAGCTTGTCCTTGACTATTATAAGGGATGCCAAAAGTATGAGTTGTATGATATTGGGATAAAAAATGAGCTAATTTAGCCGATTGGTAAGCAGGTGCGTTATCAGTTTTTAATTCAATTGGTATTCCCATAATTGCAAAACAAGATAATAAATGAGTAATAGCAGCGTCATCTTTTTCAGAATGTAATTCAGTAGCCCATTGGAAATGTGTGCATATATCTATAGTATGACGGACGCATTTTTGTTGCCCAGAATATGAAATAAAAATTACATCCATTTGCCGTATCTGATTTGCTTGTAGTCTTCTTATGTTGACACCTTGTGGGGTGAATGGTAAAGTAAAAGGCACACATATGGGACATGAGCGAACAATATTTTGACCTTGTTTTTGAGTAATATCATAAGATATTTTTAATCCTTTAGATTTAGTATGTTGCAGATGATGCTCTTGCTTTGCTGCTTTTATAGGATAAAGTAATGCATGAATGGCAGCATTTCTGAAGGAAAAGGGTCCAGGAAGGGCGGAATGAGCACGGATATGAGTAAAGAAAATTGATTTTGAATGTTGTAGAAGCAATTGCTGCACCTGATAAAACAATTTATCAATATCTGTCTTAAGAGTTATAGGCAGGGAAACTTTAAGAAGTTGAAAACAATAGAGAACAGCATATCGAGAATGTGAAACAATGTTAACAGGAAGTTGAGGAAAATCTTGCAAAACTAAATAAATAGCCCACAACTCAGCAGGCTGTACAGAGGAGAATGAATGGGGAAGAACTTTAGAACGTTCAAAAGTAAAATGTCCAGCGGCGTTTTTATTTGCATCAGTAAAAAGAGTGGGTCTTTTAACTGGAACATCTGAAATCGGAGATTTCATGGCATTGGCTCGAAGAAAATCAATCAATTTAGATGACGGATAACGATTTGAAAATGAACCAGGAAATGAAGCAAGGGAGATTTGCCAATTTTTATTAAATTATAAACATAAAGATATCTGAGCATTTGTTAATTGAGTAACAATTTGGTGTGGGTTTTTTTCTGATAATTGTAAAAGATGATTGTGAACCTTTTGTATAAGAAAGGCTCATTTATCCATATATAATTAATTTTTTTGAGAAACTATTAGGTAAAAAAAAAAACCCATTTTGTTAATCCTTTTCCTTGAGCAATCACACCAGATGGAGAATGAGGGGCATGAAATATTATGAATGCAGTAGATTGAGATGCAGAAATATATGTTAAAAAACCATCATTAAATCTGTGTTCAACAAATTGAAGCTCTTGCAAAGCCAAGGGAGTTAAGATTCGGGGACTATCTAAAGCTGTGTCTCCTTTTCAAGTAGAAAATAAGTGTCGTTATTGATAAGTAGGAGTCCCAAGTACCGAGCGAAGACAATTAATATCTCCTAATAATTTCTGGAAGTCATTTAAAGTTTTTAAATGGTCTCTTTTAATTTGCAATTTTTGAGTCCGATTTTGGTGTTTTTCTAATGTGGTCCTTAAATAAGAAATGGGAAAAAATCCTTTTGAATTTTCTCTGGCGCAATAAGCAAGTTATATTATTTCAAAGCCTCCTGTACTTTTCAGAAGAATTTATCACATTCAGCGAAACAGGGAGCTGCCAATAAGAGATCATCCATACGATGATAAAGAATATAATTAGGATATTCTTGACGGATAGATTGTAAGGAACGAGCTACACACTCTTGATATAAGGTAGGATTATTTATCATTCCCTGTGGCAAGACTGTCCAATGGTAGTGCTTAACGGGCTGAGCGTGATTAAGAACAGGAACCGTGAAAGCAAATTTATCTCTATCTCGTAATTGTAAGGGAATAGTAAAAAAAAAAAAAAAAAACAAACAATCTTTAAGATCTAATACCATTAAAGACCAATTTTGTTGAAAAAGACCAGGAGAAGGAAAGCCCAACTGTAAGGATCCTCTGGGTTCAATACATTTATTAACTTCTCTTTAATCAGTCAACATTTTCCATTTTTCAGATTTCTTTTTTTATAACAAATACAGGAGAATTCCAAGGGGAAGTAGAAGGCTCTGTATGGCCAAGTTGAAGTTGTTTGTTATTAATTACTCTAAGGCCTCGAGCTTCATTTTTGGTAATGGCCACTGCTCAACGCATTTAGGAGTATTAACTATCCATTTTAATGAGAGTGCTCGAGGAGTTTGAGCAATGGCTATTAGTTTCCCGACGGAATGCTTACAGAGGCTCCCATGGGAGAGAGAATATCTCTTCCCCATATATTAATAGGTATACTAACAATATAAAAAGTGACAAAAACTGTTTTTCCATTATGGAACTGGCATTGTAAAGGATGAGTACTTTTTCAAACATCTGCAATGGAGTCTATTCCGGTCAACATTAGAGAACTCTTTTCTTTGCTCCAGTCTTGGGGCCGTTGTTGGGAGGATATGACTGAAACATCTGCCCCAGTGTCTATTAGCCCTTCAAAGTTCTTTCCTTGTATGGTCAAGGAAAGGACAGGACGAGAATCCTTGATGAGCATCTCCCAAAATATATGTTGCCCAGTACTTCTAAAACCTCCTGACCTTTCATTAGGAAGAGCAGAAAATGGAAGATAAGATAAAAGAAGTACTTGTGCTATACGTTCTCCAGCCAATAGTGAAATTGTAACAGAAGTAGAGACCAAAATTAGAATTTCTCCAACAAAATCAGAGTCTATTACTCAAGGAATTATGGTTAGGCCTCTTAGAGCGGCACTATTGCGGCCCAATATTAAGCCAAAAGTGCCTTTAGACATAGGGCCAAATACTTTTGTTCTTAATTTATAAATGCCACAGCCCGGAGACAAAAGAATATTTTCAGCGAGAGGCAAATCAGCAGCAGCTCTTCTTGAAGTTGCAGAGCGTAAATCAGACACCATTAGAGGTTTGTTTTTTCCTGTTGTAGTGGTCATCTCTAAGGGTTGTTGGGAAACAAAGGAGTTACTTGAGGAGCAGGAGGCATGGTTAATTGCATCCCCGGCATTGATCCTGGGACCCAGGGACTGAGGTCCGCTAAGTAGTTTTCCGAATGTGGGTTATCAATCGGATTGCCATATTTATTAGTTTTAGAGCGGCATTCATTGGTCCAGTGAAGACCTTTACTACATTGGCAGCAAAGCCCAGGGGGCTTATTTTATTTTGTATATCCTTGTTTTGCCTTTATTTTTTTGCAATCCTTTTTCATATGACCAGGTTTCCCACAATGGTAACAATTTTTGCCATTAGAGGGCTTCATAGCTTGAGACAAGGCAGTAGTAAAAACAGTAGCATTATGTTCAGTTCCTCCCACTCCCGAACAAGCTCTAATATATTTAGCTATAGAAGCCCCCTGTCCCCTTAAAGGACCTAAAACACTTTTACATTCCGGCTTTGCATTTTCGAAAGCAAGTGTTTTTAAAAGTATCTCTGAAATTTCATCACGTCCAACAGCCCCTCAACAGCCACCCACAATCTAGCAAGAAAATCAGTATAAGGTTCACTGGGTCCTTGTAAAGTTTTTGTGAAAGAAGGCTGATCGTGGCCAGTAGGTACAATATGGCGCCAAGCCCTAAGAAATACTTGGTGCACCTGTTGAAAATCCTGGTCAGAATATTGAGCCTGATCTCTTAAGGCTCGAAATTGTCTTTCTCCCATCAATTTATATTCTAAAGGACCAGGAGGGTTCTGTCCCTCATTAATTTGAGCCTGTGGTTGGGCTTTTTCTTCTCACCAACAATTTAATTGCAACCATTGGGATCCTTAAGCAGAGCATGGGCTACGGACTCCAAATCGAAGGGAAGAATCAATTTTGTCTTCTCTACAGAATCTAACACAGCTAATACAAAAGGGGATTGGGGACCATATTGAGCAACAGCAGCTTTAAGATCCTTGAAAAAATTATATTTAAAAGGCGAATATTGAACATTAATCATATTGTTGGGAGCTGCTTGCCATTGAATTGGAAATAACTGTGGAGGATCTGTAAAACCACCAGAGGGCACAGGGATATCATCATCATAAAACATGGACTCGGGAAATGAGAAAGAGGGCCCCTCTTGGCTTACATCTGGAGAACTATGCGATACCGGAAAAAGAGAAGCATAGGGAGGTGCTGTAGTTATAGGAACCCTCTTTGTTCCTTCATTCTGTGTTTTCCACCATTGTCGAAAATTTCGGGTCACTTTATCAACATCGTCGTTCCCTTCGGACGACGAGGAGAAATCACTAGCACTATCAGATTTGGTGTCTGATTCCCCATCCCTGGAATTCAAAGCAGTGGCCACGGAAGCTTCATTTAAAGCGGCAACATTTGATTTTTTGTTTGTTTGCTTGTTTCTTTCTCAATAGGACTTCCCCATAATTTACCTCAGATTTTGTAGATTTAGTTTCACTATCGGTGGAAAGCAATGCAAGTGCTTGAGTGATAGCACTACATCAGTTCAGTTCAGTTCAGTTCAGTCGCTCAGTTGTGTCCGACTCTCCGCGACCCCATGAATCACAGCACGCCAGGCCTCCCTGTCCATCACCAACTCCCAGAGTTCACTCAAACTCATGTCCACAGAGTCGGTGATGCCATCCAGCCATCTCATTCTCTGTCGTCCCCTTCTCCTCCTGCCCCCAACCTTTCCCAGCATCAGAGTCTTTTCCAGTGAGTCAACTCGTCCATGAGGTGGCCAAAGTATTGCAGTTTCAGCTTTAGCATCAGTCCCTCCAATGAACATCCAGGATTGATCTCCTGTAAAATGGACTGTTTGATTCTCCTTGCAGTATAAGGAACTCTCAAGAGTCTTCTCCAACACCACAGTTCAAAAGCATCGATTCTTTGGTGATCAGCTTTCTTCACAGTCCAACTCTCACATCCATACATGACCACGGGAAAAACAATTGCCTTGACTAGACGGACCTTGGTTGGCAAAGTAATGTCTCTGCTTTTTAATATACTATCAAGATTGGTCATAACTTTCCTTTCAAGGAGCAAGCGCCTTTTAATTTCATGGCTGCAATCAGCATCCGCAGTGATTTTGGAGCCCAAAAATATAAAGTCTGACACTGTTTCCACTGTCTTTCCATCTATTTCCCATGAAGTGATGGGACCAGATGCCATGATCTTTGTTTTCTGAATGTTGAGCTTCAAGCCAACATTTTCACTCTCCTCTTTCACTTTCATCAAGAGGCTTTTGAGTTCCTCTTCACTTTCTGCCATAAGGGTAGTGTCATCTGCATATCTGAGGTTATTGATATTTCTCCCAGCAATCTTGATTCCAGCTTGTGCTTCTTCCAGGCCAGCGTTCCTCATGATGTACTCTGCATATAAGTTAAATAAGCAAGGTGACAATATACAACCTTGACGTACACCTTTTCCTATTTGGAACCAGTCTGTTGTTCCATGTCCAGTTCTAACTGTTGCTTCCTGACCTGCATACAGGTTTCTCAAGAGGCAGGTCAGGTGGTCTGGGATTCCCATCTCTTTCAGAATGTTCCACAGTTTATTGTGATCCACACAGTCAAAGGCTTTGGCATAGTCAATGAAGCAGAAATAGATGTTTTTCTGGAACTCTCTTGCTTTCTCCATGATCCAGCGGATGTTGGCAATTTGATCTCTGGTGCCTCTGCCTTTTCTAAAACCTGCTTGAACATCTGGGAGTTCACGGTTTACATACTGCTGAAGCCTGGCTTGGAGAATTTTGAGCATGACTTTACTAGCGTGTGAGATGAGTGCAATTGTGCGGTAGTTTGAGCATTCTTTGGCTTTGCCTTTCTTTGGGACTGGAATGAAGACTGACCTCTTCCAGTCCTGTGGCCACTGCTGAGTTTTCCATATCTGCTGGCATATTGAGTGCAGCACTTTCACAGCATCATCTTTCAAGACTTGAAATAGCTCAACTGGAATTCCATCACCTCCACTAGCTTTGTTCGTAGTGATGCTTTCTACGGCCCACTTGACTTCACATTCCAAGTTGTCTGGCTCTAGGTCAATGATCACGTTATCGTGACTATCTTGGTCGTGAAGATCTTTTTTGTACAGTTCTTCTGTGTATTCCTGCCACCTCTTCTTAATATCTTCTGCTTCTGTTAGGTCCATACCATTTCTGTCCTTTATCGAGCCCATCTTTGCATGAAATTTTCCCTTGGAATCTCTAATTTTCTTGAAGAGGTCTCTTGTTTTTCCTATTCTGTTGTTTTCCTCTATTTCTTTGCATTGATCGCTGAGGAAGTCTTTCTTATCTCTCCTTGCTATTCTTTGGAACTCTGCATTCAGATGCTTATATCTTTCCTTTTCTCCTTTGCTTTTCGCCTCTCTTCTTTTCACAGCTATTTGTAAGGCCTCCTCAGTCAGCCATTTTGCTCTTTTGCATTTCTTTTCCATGGGAATGGTCTTGGTCCCTGTCTCCTGTACAATTTCACGAACCTCGGTCCAGAGTTCATCAGGCACTCTATCAATCAGATCTAGTCCCTTAAATCTATTTCTCACTTCCACTGTATAATCATAAGGGATTTGATTGAGGTCATATCTGAATGGTCTAGTGGTTTTCCCTACTTTCTTCAATTTAAGTCATAGAGTCCACAATTTCAAAGAAATTATGTTACCCTTCTGATGCTGTTGCCGTCATTCTTTCTGTATTAATTTCCATTCCTTTAAGTTTAATTGTACTTTAGGTTGACACTTAAACCAATAACAATGTTGCTCCACAAGGGGAAATAATTCTGATAAACGACGACTAGATGCCTTTACCCCAATGGAGTGGAGAAGTCCTTTGACTAGCTCCATGTATTGTGCCTTTGCTGATGGGGAATTCCCCATAATTTTCCCGAAAGTTCCCCTGCCTTGGACCTACAATGCCCGAGGGGTACTCACCCTTCGGTTTTGCTTGGTCCCCACGTTGGGCCCCAGATGTTGGGGGCTAAATGACACAAAGACAAGACACACAAAAGACAGACAAAGACACAACTCGGGCCGGAGGCAAAATTCTGCACAAGCCCCCTTGCGGTTTAATTTTATACCCCGGTAGCTGGGCACATACCAAAATCTAAGCAATGCATTTTTCTACCAAATAAGGACAAAAAACTAAGCACATTTCAAGGACAGGAGGAACAAAGTGAGGGAGTGACCACATCATCTTTACTACAAAGCCTGCCCAAACTCCAGCCTCTTCCTTTTTTTTTAAGGAGGGCATGTTCCCTCGTATGCGAGCGGAACATTAACCTTGGATATTGTGTGCAGGCTTCCTGGAAGAACATCCTGTTTGCAAGCATGCTCTGCCCAAGCAGAGAGTCTTGTTTGTAGGCACATCTCTGCTTCCTTAACCATTCTCTCTCGTGGTCACTGTTGGGCTCCTAAACGCGGTTGCTCTCAAAATTTTTCCAGTGGATTCATCCCTTGTCTCTTGTTCAGACATGAAACTGCGCTTTCTTCTCGAGTTGTAAAACGGGTGTTAGGCCCCACGTGAGTTGGTTTAGTAACTGAAGATTGTATCGAGTATGCTCAGGGAGTCAGGTCTCCACTCGTCTTCTGAGTTGATACTCGAGGCTACATTTGAATCTGTGCAGTAGAATCAGACAATATTTCCAGTGGGTGGTGACATCCGTACCTTTTCCATTTGTGTGTTGAAAACCTGGGGTTCCTCCCGAGTTTCAAATTGGTACCCACCTCCTCGTACTGTGCGACCAGAACATCCGGATTCCATTCCAGAGAAAGCAGAGGAATCGACTCTCTCATCTGGAAAATAGGACTGGAAACCAGGTTAATATTTCACTGTGGCAGAAAACTCGGTATTCCGCTGGATTGGGGCTGTGTATGTCAGTTTAATTTTTGAGTCGCATAAAGGATGTTCAATAACCTGTCTAGTTTCAAGTGGGAATGTGGAATTTCTCTTGCGAAGCTGCAACGGAAATGTTCCTCATCTCGCCTTGAGGGCAGAATCTTGTGGTTTTTCTTGAGATGCGGCAGAAAGCTTGGGGTCCCTCTCGAGTTGCACTGGGGAGATCAGGAACTCGCTTGTGTTTCTTCAGGGAAGTCTGGTCCCCTTTTGTGTTGGAAGGGGAACTTTGGGATTACTCTCGAGCCATTAAATGGGCTTAAGGCCTCATCTTGAGTTGAGTCCATAAATTGTGTGCTCCTCTCCAGTGGGGACGGCTATGTAAGGGAGATTTTTGAGTCGCATAAAGGGTGTCAAATACCTCTTCGAGTTTCAACTGGAAATGTGGGATTTCTCTTGAGATTCTGCAGCAGAAAATTTCCTCATCTCGCATAGATGGGGGAACTTTGTCGTTTTTCACGAGTTGAGGCGGAAAGCTTTGGGTTCCTCTCGAGTTGCTATGGGAACGTCAGAAACTCACTCGAGTTGTCCCAGGGAAGTTGGGTCTCTTTGCTGTTGGAAGGAGAACCTCCGGATTCATCTAGAGGCGCGGGAGAAGAATAGGGTCGTTATCTAGTGTTGTGTAGGAAAATTGTGTGCTCCACATCAATGTGGATGGTTATGTTGGGGAATTTTTTGAGTAGCATAAAGGGTTTCAAGTACCCGTTCGAATTTCAAGAGGGAATGTGGGATTTCTCTTGAGATTCTGCAGCAGAAAATTTCCTCATCTCGCATTGAGGGCATAATTTTTTGGTGTTTCACGTGTGCGGCGAGAAGCATTGGGTTCTTCTCGAGTTGTGACGGGGACCTCAGGAAATCCCTCGTGTTGCTCCAGGGAACTCAGGTTTCCTATCGTGTTGGAAGGTGAACCTCCGGATTCCTCTCGAGGCGCAGCAGAGGAACAGGGCGGCATTTAGTGTTGATTCGGTCAACTGTGTGTTCCTTGCCAGTGGCAACAAGTATCTCGGTGTTGCTCTTAAAATTCACGTGGGGAGTCAGGCCTCGTCTATTGTTCAGACATCGAACTGCACTTTCTTCTCGAGTTGTAAAATGGGTGTTAGGCCACATTAGAGTTGAATTTGTACCTGGAGATTGTATCCAGTATGCTCGGGGAGTCAGGTCTCCACTCGTCTTATGAGTTGATACTCGAGGATACATTTGAATCTGTGCAGTAGAATCAGACAATATCTCAAGTGGGTTTTGACATCCGTACCTTTTCCATTTGTGTTTGAAAACCTGGGGATCCTCCTGAGTTTCAAGGCGGTACCCACCTCCTCGTACAGTGCGACCTGAAGGTCCGGATTCCATTCCAGAGAAAGCAGAGGAATCTACTCTCATCTGGAAAAGATGACTGGAAAACGGGACAATTTGTCAATGTGGCACAAAACTCGGTGTTCCTCTCGACTGGGGCTGTGTATGTCGGTTTAATTTTTGAGTCGCATAAAGGATACTAAGTAGTAACCTGTGGAGTTTCAAGTGGGAATGTGGATTTCTCTCATGAGTCTGCTACGGAAATATTCCTCATCTTGCCTTGAGAGCAGAATCTTGGTTTTTCTCCAGTTGAGGCGGGAAGCTTGGGTTCCCTCTCGAGTTGCGCCGTGGACTTCAGGAACTCGCTCGTGTTGCTTCAGGGAAGTCTTGTCCCCTTTTCGGTTGGAAGGGGAATTTCGGGGTTACTCTTGAGACGTTAAATGGGAATAGGCCGTCATCTCATGTTGAGTCCGTTAATGGTGTACTCCTCTCCAGTGGGGACGGCTCTGTAAGGGAAATTTATGAGTTCCATAAATTGTGTCAAGTACCCTTTCGAATTTCAAGCGGGAATTTCAACCGCAACTCGAGAAGCACCACAAAATTATCCCCTCAATGCGAGATGAGGAAATTATGCACTGCAGAATCTCAAGAGAAATACCACATTCCCTCTTGAAAGGCAAAAGGATACTTCATACCCTTTATGCGACTCAGAAATTTCCCTCACACAGGCGTGCCCATTGGAGAGGAAAACACACTTTATAGGCTCAATTCGGGATGAGCCCCTATTCACATTTAACGGCTCATGAGTAAATTGGAAGTTCCCCTTCCAACACCAAAGGGGACCAGACTTCCCTGAGGCAACCCGAGCAAGTTCCTGAGGTCCCCGTCGCAACTCGAGAAGTACCCCAAGCTTCCGGCCGCAACTCGAGAAACACCACAAAATTATCCCCTAAATGCGAGATGAGGAAATTTTGCGCTGCAGAATCTCAAGAGAAATCCCACATTCCCTCTTGAAAGGCAAAAGGGTACTTGACACCCTTTATGCAACTCAGTAAGTTCCCTCACGCAGCCGTCCCCATTGGACAGGAGAAGACACTTTATGAACTCATTTCGAGATGAGCCCCTATTCCTATTTAACTGCTCTAGAGTAAACTGGAAGTTCCCCTTCTGACACAAAAGGGGACCTGACTTTCATGAAGCAACCCGAGCGAGTTCCTAGGTCCCCGTCCCAACTCTAGAAGTACCCCCATCTTCCTACTGCAACTCTAGAAACACCACAACATTATCCCCTCAATGCGAGATGAGGAAATTTTTCACTGCAGAATCTCAAGAGAAATACCACATTCCCTCTTGAAAGACAAAAGGGTATTTGACAACCATTATGCGACTCAGAAAGTTCCATCACACAGCCGTCCCCATTGTATAGGAGAACACACTTTACGGACTCATTTCGAAATGAGCCCCTATTCCCATTTAACTGCTCGAGAGTAAACTGGAAGTTCCCCTTCCAACACAAAAGGCGAACTGACTTCCCTGAAGTAACCCGAGCGAGTTCCTGAGGTCCCCGTCGCAACTCGAGAAGTACACTCAGCTTCTCGCCACAACTCGAGAAACACCACAAAATTATCCCCTCAATGCAAGATGAGGAAATTTTGCGCTAAAGAATCTCAAGAGAAATACCTCATTCCCTCTTGAAAGGCTAAGTGTACTTGACTTCCTTTATGCGACTGAGAAATTTCACTAACATCAGTCCCCATTGGAGAGGAGAACACACTTTATGGATTCAATTCGAGATGATGCCCAATTCCCATATAAGGCCTCGAGAGTAAACTGGAAGTTCCCCTTTCAACACAAAAGGGGTCCTGACTTCCCTGAAGCAACCCCAGCGAGTTCCTGAGGTTCCCGTCGCAATTCGACAAGTACCCCCATCTTCCCGCCACAACTGGACAAACACCACAAAATTATCCCCTCAATGCGAGATGAGGAAATTTTGCGCTGCAGAATTGTAAGAGAAATACCACATTCCTTCTTGAAAGGCAAAAGTGTAGTTGACACCCTTTATGCGACTCAGAAATTTCACTAACATCAGTCCCCATTGGAGAGGAGAACACACTTTATGTAATCAATTCTAGATGAGCCCCTATTGCCATTTAATTGCTCAAGAGTAATCCGGAAGTTCCCGTTCCAAAACAAAAGGGGACCTGACTTCCCTGAAGTAACTCGAGTGAGTTCCTGAGGTCCCCGCACAACTCGAGATGTACCCCCTGCTTCTCGCCGCAATTCGAGAAAAAACACAAAATTATCCATTCAATGCGAGATGAGGAAATTTTGCGCTGCAGAATCTCAAGAGAAATCCCACATTCCCGCTTGAAAGGCAAAAGGGTACTTGACTCCCTTTAGGCGACTCAGAATGGTCCCTAATATCCGTCCTCACTGGAGAGGAGAACACAATTTATGGACTCAAATCGAGAAGAGGCAATATTCCCATTTAACGGCTTGAGAGTAAACAGGATGTAGCCCTTCCAACAAAAAAGGGGACTTGACTTCCCGGGAGCAACATGAGCGAGTTCCAGAGGTCACCGTCGTAACTTGAGAAGTACCCCAGCTTCCCGCCGCAACTCGAGATACACCACAAAATTATCCCCTCAATGCGACATGAGGAAATTTTGCCCTACAGAATCTCAAGAGAAATACCACATTACCGCTAGAAAGGCAAAAGCATACTTGAGACACTATATGACATTCAGAAAGTTCCCTAACATCCGTCGCCATTGGA
Source organism: Moschus berezovskii (assembly GCF_049115385.1). Taxonomy (NCBI): domain Eukaryota; kingdom Metazoa; phylum Chordata; class Mammalia; order Artiodactyla; family Moschidae; genus Moschus; species Moschus berezovskii. The sequence goes on along the minus strand of NC_142481.1, from coordinate 64,591,118 downwards.
GAGAACAAACTTTATGGACTCAACTCGAGAACAGGCCCTATTCCCATTAACGGTCTCGAGAGAATTCCAGAAGTTCCCCTTCCAGCTCACAAGGGGACCTGACTTCCCTGAAGTCACTCGAGTGTGTTCCTGAGGTCCCAGTCCCAACTCGAGAAGTTCCCCAAACTTCCCGCCGCAATTCGAGAAAAACCACAAAATTATCCCCTCAATACAAGATGAGGAAAATTTGCACTGCAGAATCTCAAGAGAAATCCCACCTTCCCGCTTGAAAGGCAAAAGGGTACCTAACTCCATTTAGGCGACTCAGAATGGTCCCTAACATCAGTCCTCAGTGGAGAAGAGAACACTGTTTATGGACTCAACTAGAGAACAGACCCTATTCCCATTAAAGGGCTCGATAGTAATCCGTAAGTTTCTTTTCCAACACAAAGGGGGACATGACTTCCCTGAAGCAACCCGAGCGAGTTCCTGAGGTCCCCGTTGCAACTCGAGAAGTAACCCCTGCTTCCCTCCGCAACTCGAGAAACACCACAAAATTATCTCCTCAATGAGAGATGAGGAAATTTTGCGCTGCAGAATCTCGAGAAATCCCACATACCCGCTTGAAAGGAAAAGGGGTACTTGACACACTTTATGCCACTCAGAAAGTTCCCTAACATCCGTCCCCATTGGAGAGGGGAACACACTTTATGGACTCAACTCGAGAACAGTTCCTATTCCCATTAACGGTCTCGAAAGAATTCCGGAAGTTCCCCTTCCAGCTCAAAAGGGGACCTGACTTCCCTGAAGTAACTCGAGTGAGTTCGTGAGATCCCCGTCGCAACTCGAGAAGTACCCCCAGATTCCCGTCGCAACTCGAGATGTACCCCCAGCTTCCCGCCGCAATTTGAGAAACACCACAAAATTATTGCCTCAATGCGACATGAGGAAATTTTGCTTTGTAGAATCTCAAGAAAAATCCCACAGTCCCGCTTGAAAGGCAAAAGGGTACTTATCTCCCTTGAGGTGACTCCGAATGGTCCCTAACATCCGTCCTTAGTGGAGAGGAGAAAACACTTTATGGACACAAATCGAGAAGAGGCAATATTCCCATTTAATGGCTCCAGAGTAATCGGGAAGTTCCCCTTCCACACGAAAGGGGACTAGACTTCCCTGAAGCAACCACAGCGAATTCCTGAGTTCCCCTTCGAAACTCGAAAAGTAAATCCTACTTCTCGCCGCAACTCCAGAAACACCACAAAATTATGCTGTCAATGCGAGATGAGGTAATTTAGCGCTGCAGAATCTCAAGAGAAATCCCACATTCCCGCTTGAAAGGCAAAAGGGTACTTGACACGCTTTATGCCACTCAGAAAGTTCCTTAACATCCATCCCCATTGGAGAGGAGAACACACTTTATGGACTCAACTCGAGAAGAGGCCCTATTCCCATTAAAGTGCGCGAGAGTAATCCGGAAGGTCCCCTTGCAGCACAAAGGGGACCTGATTTCCCTGAAGAAACTCGAGTGAGTTCCTGAGGTCCCCGTCACAACTTGAGATGTACCCCCAGCTTCCCGCCGCAATTCGAGCAACACCACAAAATTATCCACTCAATGAGAGATGAGGTAATTTTGTACGCAGAATCTCTAGAGAAATCCCACATTCCCGCTTGAAAGGCAAAAGGGTACTTGACTCCCTTTAGGCGACTCTGAATGGTCCCTAACATCCGTCCTCAGTGGAGAGGAGAACACACTTTATGGACTCAAATCGAGAAGAGGCAATATTCCGATTTAACGGACTGAGAGTAATCGGGAAGTTCCCCTTCCAACACAAAGGGGACTTGACTTCCCTGAAGCAACTCGAGCGAGGTCCTGAGGTCCCCGTCGCAACTAGAGAAGTTTACCCAGCTTCCAGCCGCAGGCAACTCGAGAAACACCACAAAATTATCCCCTCAATGAGAGATGAGGAAATTCTGCACTGCAGAATCTCAAGAGAAATACCACATTCCCTCTTGAAAGGGAAAACGGTACTTGACACCCTTTATGCGACTGAGAAATTTCACTACCATCAGTCCCCACTGGAGAGGAGAACACACTTTATGGACTCAATTCGAGATGAGGCCTTATTTCGAAATAACGGCTCGAGAGTAAAATGGAAGTTCCCCTTCGAACACAAAAGGGGACCTGATTTCCTTGAAGCAACCCGAGCGAGTTCCCGAGTTCCAGTCACAACTCGAGAAGTACCCCCAGCTTCCCGTCCCAACTCGAGAAACAACACAAAATTATCCCCTCATGCGAGATGAGGAAATTTTGCGCTGCAGAGTCTCAAGAGAAATACCACATTCCCTCTTGAAATGCAAAAGGGTACTTGACACCCTTTATGAGACTCAGAATGTTCCCTCACACAGCCGCTCAAATTGGATAGGTGAACGTACTTTATGGACTCAGCTGGAGAAGAGGCCCTATTCCCATTTAACGGCTTGAGAGTAAACCGGAAGTTCCCCTTCCAACACAAAAGGTGACCTGACATCCCTGAAACAACCCTAGCGAGTTCCTGAAGTCCCCGTCGCAACTCGAGAAGTACCCCCAGCTTCCCACCGCAACTCGAGAAACACCACAAAATTATCCCCTCAATGCTAAATGAGGAAATTTTGGGCTGCAGAATCTCAAGAGAATACCATGTTTCCTCTTGAAAGGCAAAGGGTACTTAACACCCTTTATGCGACTCAGAAATTTCACTAACATCAGTCCCCACTGGACAGGAGAACACACTTTATGGACTCAATTCTAGATGAGTCCCTATTCCCATTTAGCGTTTCGAGAATAATCCCAAAGTTCCACTACCAACACAAAAAACGGACTTGAATTCGCTGAAGTAACCCGAGAAAGTTCCTGTAGTCACGGTTGCAACACGAGAAATACACAGCTTCCCGCCGAAACTCAAGAAACCACAAAATTATCCCCTCAATGCGAGATGAAGAAATTTTTCATGCAGAATCTCAAGAAAAATCCCACATTCCCGCTTGAAAGGTGAAAGGGTACTTGACACCCTTTATGAGACTCATGAAGTTCCCTCACACTGCCGTCCCCTTTGGAGAGGAGAACACACTTTATGGACTCAGCTCGAGAAGAGGCCCTATTCCCATTTAACGGCTCAAGAGTAATCCCTAAGTTCCCCTTCCCACACAAAAGTGGACCTTACTTGCCTGAAGCAACCCGAGCTAGTTCCTGAATTTCCCGCCGCAACTCGATATGTACTCCCAGGTTCCCGCTGCAACACATGATACACCACAAATTATCCCCTCAATGCGAGATAAGGAAATTTTGCGCTGCAGAATCTCAAGAGAAATACCACATTCCCTCTTGAAAGGCAAAAGGGTACTTGATATCCTTTATGCGACTGAGAAATTTCACTAACATTAGTCTCCATTGGAGAGGAGAACACACTTTTTGGACTCAATTCGAGATGAGGACTTATTTCGAAATAACGGCTCGAGAGTAAAATGGAAGTTCCCCTTCCAACACAAAAGGGGACCTGACTTCCTTGAAGCAACCCGAGCGAGTTCCTGTGTTCCAGTCGCAACTCGAGAAGTAGCCCCAGCTTCCCACCGCAACTCGATAAACACCACAAAATTATCCCCTCATGCGAGATGAGGAAGTTTTGTGCTACAGAATCTCAAGAGAAATACCACATTCCCTCTTGAAAGGCAAAAGGGTGCTTGACAGTCTTTATGCGACTCAGAAATTTCACTAACATCAGTCCCCATTGGACAGGAGAACACACTTTATGGACTCAATTCGAGATGAGGCCCTATTCTGAAATAACGGCTCGAGAGTAAACCGGAAGTTCCCCTTCTAACACAAAAGGTGACCTGACATCCCTGAAGCAACCCTAGCGAGTTCCTGAAGTCCCCGTCTCAACTCGAGAAGTACCCCCAGCTTCCCACCGCAACTCGAGAAACACCACAAAATTATCCCCTCATGCGAGATGAGAAAATTTTGGGCTGCAGAATCTCAACAGAAATACCATGTTCCCTCTTGAAAGGCAAAGGGTACTTGACACCTTTTATGCGACTCAGAAATTTCACTAACATCAGTCCCCTTTGGACAGGAGAACACACGTTATGGACTCAATTCGAGATGAGTCTCTATTCTCATTTAACGGCTCGAGAATAATCCAGAAGTTCCACTACCAACACAAAAAGCGGACTTGAAGTCGCTGAAGTAACCCGAGAAAGTTCCTGTAATCACGGTTGCAACTCAAGAAGTACACTGCTTCCCGCCGAATCTTGAGAAACAGCACAAAATTATCCCCTAAATGCGAGATGAGGAAATTTTGCGCTGCAGAATCTCAAGAGAAATACCACATTCCCGCTTGAAAGGCAAAAGGGTACTTGACACCCTTTTGCGACTCAGAAAGTTCCCTAACACAGCTGTCCACATTAGAGTGGAGAACACACTTTATTGACTCAACTCGAAAAGAGGATCTATTCACATTTAACAGCTCGAGAGTATTCCCGAATTTCCCCTTCCTTCACAAAAGAGGAACTGACTTTCCGAAAGCAACAACAGCGAGTTACTGAGGTCCCCATCGCAAGTCAAGAAGTACACACTGTTTCACCCGCAACTCGAGAAACTCCACAAAATTATCCCCTCAATGGGAGATGAGGAAATTTTGCGCTGCACAATCTCAAGAGAAATCCCATATTCTCGCTTGAAAGTCAAAAGGGTACTTGACACCATTTATGCGACTAAGAAATTTCTCTCAAACACCAGTCCCCGTTGGAGAGGAAAACACACTTTTTGGATTCAACTCGAGAATAGGCCCTATTCCCATTTAACGCCTCTGGAGTAACATGGAAGTTTCCCTTCCAACACAAAAGGGGACCTGACTTCCCTGAAGCAACCCGAGCGAGTTCCTTAGGTCCCCGTCACAATTGGAGAAGTACACCCAGCTTCTCCCGCAACTTGAGAAACACCACAAAAATATCCCATCAATACGAGATGAGGCAACTTTGCGCTTCAGAATCTCAAGAGAAAACCCACATTCCCGCTTGAAAGCCAAAAGGCTACTGGACACCCTTTATGTGACTAAGAAAGTTACCTCACACAGCTGTCCCCATTGGAGAGGAGAACACACTTTATGGACTCAACCCGAAAAGAGGCCCTATTCCCATGTAATGGCTCGAGAGTATTCCCGAATTTCCCCTTCCTTCACAAAAGGGGAATTGACTTCCCTAAAGCAACACGAGTGAGTTTCTGAGGTCCCCGTTGCAACTCGTGAAGGACCCCAAGCTTCCCACCGCAACTCGAGACAAACCACAAGATTGTGCACTCAAGGTGTGATGAGGAAAATTTTCCCATGCTGAGTATCAAGAGAAATCCCACATTCCCGCTTGAAACTCGAACCAGGACTTGACACACTATATGCGACCCAAGATATTCCTTGACACAGCTCTCCCCACTGGAGAGAAGAACACAATTTATGGACTCAACTTTAGATGAGGCCGTATTCCCTTTCTACACCTCGAGTGTACCCAAAGCTCTCCTTGCAAAAAGAAAAGTGACCTGACCTCCCTGAAGTAAACAGAGCTAGGTTCTGAGGGCACTGTCTCAACTTGAGAGGGACTACAAACTTCCAGCATCAACTCGATAAAAATCACGAGATTCCCCCATCAATGCGAGATGAGGAATATTCTGCTGCAGAGTCTCAAGGGAAAACCCACATTACCGCTTGAAATTCGAATGGGTACTTGACACCCTTTCTGCAACAATAAAAGTTCCCTGACCAAGCCGTCCCTACTGGAGAGGAGCACACAATTTAAGGACTCATTTCTAGATGACTTCCAATTGCCATTCCACGCCTGGAGAATAATCCCGAAGTTTCCCTTCCAACACGTAAGGAGACCTGACTTCCCTGGGGCATGACCAGCGAGTAACTGCGGTCCCTGTCGCAACTCGAGAAGGACCCAAAGCTTCCCGCCGCAACTAGAGAAAATCCACAAGATTCTGCACTCAAGCAAGATGAGGAAAATTTCCCATATAGAGTCTCAAGAGAAATCCCACATTCCCGCTTGAAACTCGAAAGGATACTTGACACCCTTTATGCGACTCAAGACATTCCCTGACATAGCTGTCCCCACTTGAGAGGAGAACACAATTTATGGACTCAACTTTAGATGAGGCCCTATTCCCATTCCACGTCTCCAGAGTAATCCCAAAGTTCCCCTACCAGAGGCAAGGAGACCTGACTTCCCAGGGATAACACGAGCGTGTCCCTTGGGTGCCCATTGTAAGTCGAAAAGGACCCCAAGCTTCCGCCTCAACTGGAGAAAAACCACAAGATTCTGCACTCAAGGTGAGATGAGGAAAATTTTCCCTGCGGAATCTCAAGAGAAATCCCACATACCCTTTTAAACTCTAATGGGCACTTGACATTATTCCTGCAACACCAAAAGGACCCTTACTAAGCCGTACCCACTGGAGAGGAGCACACAATTAACAGACTCATCATTAGATGAAGCCCAATTCACATTTGACGCCTTGAGTGAAATCCGAAAGTACCCTTTCCAACAGCAAATGAGACCTGACTTCCCTGGGGCAACACGAGCGATTTCCTGAGATCTCCATCGCAACCCAAAAGGGACCCCAATCATCCAGCCGTAAGTCGAGAAAAACCAGAAGTTTCTCCCCTCAATGCGAGATGAGGAATATTTCTGCTGCAGAGTCTCAAGAGAAATCATATATTCCCGCTTGAAACTCAAAGGTACTTTAAACCCTTTCTTTGACACAAATAGATCCCTGAATAATCCGTCCCCACTGGAGAGGAACACACAATTAACGGACTCAACAAAGGATGATGCCCAAATCACATTCCACGCCACGAGTGGAATCCCGAGGTTCCTCTTCCAACATAATTGGAGACCGGACGTTCATGGGGCAACATGAGCGAATTCCTGAGTTACCTTCGCAATCAAGAAGGAGCCAAAGAATCCCGAAGCAACTAGAGAAAAACCGTAAGATTCAGCACTCAAGGTGAGCTGAGGAAAATTTCCCATGCAGAGTCCCAAGAGAAATCCCACATGCCCGCTTGAAACTCGAAAGGGTACATGACACCCTTTATGCGACTCAAGACATTCCCTGACATAGCTGTCGCCACATGAGAGGAGAAAAATTTATGGACTCAACTTTAGATGAGGCCGTATTCCCATTGCATGCCTCGAGAGTAATCCTGAAATCCCCTACCAAAACCAAAGGAGACCTGACTTCCCAGGGACTACACAATCGAGTTCCTGATATCACCGTTGCAACCTGAAAGGGACCCCAAGCTTCAAGCCGCAACATGAGAAAAACCACAAGATTCTCCCGTCAGTGCGAGATGAGGAACATTTCTGCTGCAGAGTCTCAAGGGAAATCACACATTCCTGCTTGAAACTCGATAGGGTATTGAAACCCTTTCTGAAACACAAAAAGAACCCGGGCTAAGCCGTCCCCACTGGAGAGAAGCACACAATTATCGGACTCAACACAAAATGAGAAGCAAATCACATTCCACGCCATGATTGGAATCCCGACGTTCCCCTTCCAACATGATTGGAGACATGCCATCCCTGGGATAACACCAGCGAGTTTCTGAGGTCCCCGTCACAACTTGAGAAGGACCATAAGCTTCCCGCCACAACTCGAAACAAACCACAAAACTGTGCACTCAAGGTGTGATGAGGAAAATTTTCCCATGCTGAAACTGAAGAGAAACCCCATATTCCCGCTTGAAACTCGAACCAGGACTTGACACACTATATGCAACCCAAGACATTCCTTGACATAGCTGTCCCCACTTGAGAGAAGAACAAAATTAATGGACTCAATTTTAGATGAGGCTGTATTCCCATTCTACTCCTTGAGTGTAATCCCGAAGATCTCCTTGCAAAAAGAAAAGTGACCTGACCTCCCTGAAGTAAAAGGAGCTAGGTTCTGAGGTCACTGTGTCAACTCGAGAGGGACTACAAGCTTCCCACAGCAACTCGATAAAAACCACGAGATTCCCAAATCAATGCAAGATGAGGAATTTTCTGCTGCAGTGTCTCAAGGGAAAACCCACATTACCACTTGAAATTCGAACAGGACCTTGACACCCTTTCTGAAACCATAAAAGTTCCTTGACTAAGCCGTCCCTGCTGGAGAGGAGCACACAATTTATGGACTCATCTCTAGATGACGTCCAATTGCCATTCCACGCTCGAGAATGATCCCTAGATTTCCCTTCCAAAACGCAAGGAGACCTGACTTCCCTGGGGCATGACCAACAAGTAACTGAGTTCCCCGTCGCAACTCGAGAAGGACCCCAAGCTTCCAGCCGCAACTCGAGAAAAACCACAAGATTCTATACTCAAAGCGAGATGAGGAAAATTTCCCCTGCAGAGTCTCAAGGGAAATCCTATATTCGCGCTTCAAATTCGAACGGACACTTGACACCCTTTATGCGAATCAAGACATTCCCTGACATAGCTGTCCCCACTTGAGAGGAGAACACAATTTCTGGACTCAACTTTATCTGAGGATTTTTTCCCATTCCACACTTCAAGAGTAATCCCGAAGTCCCCTACCAGAGGAAAGGAGACCTGACTTCCCAGGGACTACACGAGCCTGTCCCTGAGGTGCTCGTTGTAAGTCGAAGAGGACCCCAAGCTTCCGATGCAACTCGAGACAAACCACAAGATTGTGCACTCAAGGTGTGATGAGGAAAATTTTCCCAGGCTGAGTCTCAAGAGAAATCCCACATTCCCGCTTGAAACTCGAACCAAGACTGGACAAACTATATGCGACCCAAGACATTCCTTGACACAGCTCTCCCCACTGGAGAGAAGAACACAATTTATGGACTCAATTTTAGATGAGGCCATATTCCCATTCTACACCTCGAGTGTAATCCCGAAGCTCTCCTTGCAAAAAGAAAAGTGACCTGACCTCCCTGACGTAAAAAGAGCTAAGTTCCGAGGACACTGTCTCAACTCGAGAGGGACTACAAGCTTCCCGCATCAACTCGATAAAAACCACGAGATTCCCGCATCAATGCGGGATGAGGAATATTCTGCTACAGAGTCTCAAGGGAAAACCCACATTACCGCTTGAAATTTGAACGGGTACTTGACACCTTTTCTGCACCCATAAAAGTTCCCTGACTAAGCCGTCCCTACTGGAGAGGAGCCACAATTTAAGGACTCATCTCCAGATGACTTCCAATTGCCATTCCACGCCTAGAGAATAATCCTGAAGTTTCCCTTCCAAAAAGTAAGGAGACCTGACTTCCCTGGTGCATGACCAGCGAGTAGCTGAGGTCCCTGTCGCAACTCAAGAAGGACCAAATCTTCCCGCTGCAACTTGAGAAAAACCACGAGATTCTGCACTCAAGGCAAGATGAGGAAAATTTCCCCTGCAGAGTCTCAAGAGAAATTCCACATTCCCGCTTGAAACTCGAACGGATACTTGACACCCTTTATGGGACTCAAGACATTCCCTGACATAGCTGTACCCACTTGAGAGGAGAACACAATTACTGGACTCAAATTTAGCTGAGGCCCTATTCCCATTCTACGTCTCGAGAGTAATCCCGAAGTCCCCTACCAGAGTAAAGGAGACCTGACTTCCCAGGGACAACAAGAGCGTGTCCCTGAGGTGCACATTGTAAGTCGATAAGGACCCCAAGCTTCCGCCTCATCTCAAGACAAACCAAAAGATTGTGCACTGAAGGTTGATGAGGAAAATTTTCCCATGCTGTGTCTCAAGAGAAATCCCACATTCCCGCTTGAAACTCGAACCATGACTGGACACACTATATGCGACCCAAGACATTCGTTGACATAGCTGCCCCCACTGGAGAGAAGAACACAATTTATGGACTCAATTTTAGATGAGGACCTATTCCCATTCTACGCCTCGAGAGTAATCCCGAAGCTCTCCTTGCAAAAAGAAAAGTGACCTGACCTCCCTGAAATAAAAAGTGCTAGATTCTGAGGTCACTCTTTCAACTCGAAAGGGACTACAAGTTTCCCGCAGCAACTCGATAAAAAAAAAACGAGATTCCCCCATCAATGCGAGATGAGGAATATTCTGCTGCAGAGTTTCCACGGAAAACCCACATTACCGCTTGAAATTCGAATGGGTACTTGACACCCTTTCTGCAACAACAAAAATTCCCTGACTAAGCCATCCCTACTGGAGAGGAGCACACAATTTAAGACTCATCTCTAGATGACTTCCAATTGCCATTCCACGCCTGGAGAATAATCCCGAAGTTTCCCTTCCAACACGTAAGGAGACCTGACTTCCCTGGGGCATGACCAGCGAGTAACTGTGGTCCCCGTTGCAACTCGAGAAGGACCCAAAGTTTCCCGCTGCAGCTCAAGAAAAACCACAAGATTCTGAACTCAAGGCAAGATGAGAAAAATTTCCCCTGCAGAGTCTCAAGAGAAATCACCCATTCCCGCTTGAAACTTGAACGGATGGATAATTGACACCCTTTATGCAACTCAAGACTTTTCCTGACATAACTGTCCCCACTTGAGAGGAGAACACAATTTATGGACTCAACTTTAGATGAGACTCTATACCCATTTCACGCCTCGAGACTAATCCCGATGTTCCCCTATGAAAATGAAAGAAGACCTCACATCACAGCGACTACACGAGCGAGTTCCGGACGTCCGTGTCGCAACTCGAGAAGGACCCCAAGCTTCCCACCACAACTCGAGAAAAACCACAAGATTCTGCACTCAAGGTGAGATGAGGAAAATTTCCCCTGCAGAGTCTCAAGAGAAATCCCATATTCCCGCTTGAAACTCTAACGGGTACTTGACACCCTTTATGGGATTCAAGACATTCCCTCACATAGCTGTCCCCACTTGAGAGGAGAACACAATTTATGGACTCAGTTTAGATGATCCCCTATTCCCATTCCACGCCTCGAGAGTAATCCCGATGTTCCCTACCACAACGAAAGGAGACCTGACTTCCCAGGGATTAAAAGAGCGAGCTCCTGAGGCCCCTGTCACAACTTGAGAAGGACTCCAAGCTTCCCGTGTCAACTCGAGAAAAACCACAAGATTTTGCACTCAATGTGAGATGAGGAAAATTTCCCCTTTGAATCTCAAGAAAAATCGCACATTCCCTTTGAAACTTGAACTGGTATTTGACACCCTTTATACGACTCAAGACATTCCCTGAAATAGCTGTCCCCGCTTCACAGGAAAACACAATTTATGGACTCAACTTTAGATGAAGCCCTATTCCCATTCCACACCTCAAGAGTAATCCCTATATTCCCCTACCAAAACGAAAGGAAACCTGAATTACCAGGGACTGCATAAACAAACTGTGATTTCACTGTCCCAAATCGAGAAGGACCCCAAGTTTCCCGATGCAACTCGAGAAAAATCACAAGATTCTGCGCTCAAGGTGAGATGAGGAAAATTCCCCCTGCAGAGTCTCAAGAGAAATCCTACATTCCCACTTGAAACTAGAATGGGTAATTGATACCGCTTATGCGACGCAGGACATTCCCTGACATAGCAGTCCCCACTTTAGAGGAGACCACAATTTATGGACTCAACTTGAGATGAGGCCCTATTCCCATTCCACTCCTCGAGAGTAATCTCGATGTTCCCCTACCAAAACTAAAGGAGACCTGACTGACTTCCCAGGGACTACACAAGCGAGTTTCTGAGGTCTCTGTCGCCAGTCGAGAAGGACACCATGCTTCCCCCGCAACTCGAGAAAAAACACAAGATTCTGCACTCAAAGGTGGATGAGGAAAATTCCCCCTGAAGAGTCTCAAGAGAAATCCCACATTGCCGCTTGAAATTTGAACCAGTATTTGAAACCCTTTATGCGACTCAAGACGTTCCCTGACATAGCTGCCCCCACTTGAGAGGAGAACACAATTTATGGACTGAACTTTAGATGACGACCTATTCCCATTTCACGCCTCAAGAGTAATCCCTATGTTCCCCTACCAAATGAAAGGAGACCTTACGTCCCAGGGACTACACGAGCGAGTTCCTGAGGTCCCTGTCGCCACTCGAGAAGGACCCCAAGCTTCCCGCCTCAACTCAAGAAAAACCACAAGATCCTGCACTCAAAGTGAGATGAGGAAAATTTCCTTTTTGAATCTCAAGAGAAATCGCACATTTCTGCTTGAAACTTGAACGGGTACTTGACACCCTTTATGAGACTCAAGACATTCCCTGATAGCTGTCCCCACTTGAGAGGAGAACAAAATTTATGGACTCAACGTTAGATGAGGCCTGATTCGCATTCCTTGCCTCGTTAGTAATACCGATGTTCCCCTCCCAAAACGAAATGAGTCATGACTTCCCAGGGAATACACCAGCGAATTCCTGAGGTCCCTGTAGCAACTGGAGAAGGACCCCTAGCTTCCCGCCTAAACTCAAGAAAAACCACAATATTCTGCACTCAAGGTGAGATGTGGAAAATTTCTTCTGCAGAATATCCAGAGAAATCCCACATTCCCGCTTGAAACGCAAAAGGTTTCTTGACACCCTTTAAGCGACTCAAGACATTCCCTGACATAGCTGTCCCCACTTGAGAGGAAAACACAATTCATGGACTCAACTTTACATGAGGCATTATTCCCATTCCACACCTCTAGAGTAATCCCGATGTTCCACTACCATAAGGAAAGGGGACCTGAATTCCCAGGGTCTACATGAGCGAGTTCATGAGGTCTGTGTCACGGCTCGAGAAAGACCCCAAGCTTCCCGCCACAGCTCGGAGAAAAACCACAAGATTCTGAACTCAAGGTGAGATGAGGAAAATTTCCCTGGCAGAGTCAAGAGATATCCAACATTCCCGCTTGAAACGCCAACAAGTAATTGACACCCTTTATGGTCTCAAGACATTCCTTGACATAGCTGTCCCAATTTCAGAGGACAACACAATTTACTGACTCATCTTTAGATGAGGCCTTATTCCCACTCCACACCTCGAGAGTAATCCCGATGTTCCCCTACAAAAACGAAACAAGACCTGATTTCCCAGGGACTACAGGAACGATTTACTGAGATCCCTGTCGCAACTCGAGAAGGACCCCTAGCTTATCAAGCAAACATGAGAAAAACCACAAGATTCTGCACTCAAGGTGAGATGAGGAAAATTTCAAATGCAGAGTCTCAGGAGAAATCCCACATTCCCTGTTGAAACGCGAACGGGTATTTGACACACTTTACACGACTAAAGACATTCCCTGACATAGCTGTCCCCATTTGAAAAGATAACGAAATTTATGGACTCAAAATAGATGAGGCCCTATTCCCATTCCACACCTCGAGAGTAATACCAATGTTCCCCTACCAAAACGAAAGGAGACCTGACTTCCATGGGACTCCACAAGCAAGTTCCAGAGGTCCCTGTCGCAAATCGAGAAGGACCCCAAGCTACCCGCCGCAACTCGAGAAAAAAAACACAAGATTCTTTCTTAAAGGTGAGAAGAGGAAAATTTCCCTTGCAAAGTCTAAAGAGAAATCGCCCATTCCCGCTTGAAACGCGAACGGGTATTTGACATCCTTTATGTGACTCAAGATATTCCCTGACAGAGCTGTCCAAACTTGAGAGGAAAACACAATTTATGCACTCAACTTGAGATGAGGCCCTATTCCCAATCCACGCCTCGAGAGTAACCCCGATGTTCCCCTACCAAAAGGAAAGGCGACCTGACTTCCCAGGTACTACACCAGCGAGTTCCTGAGGTCCCTGGCGCAACTCTAGTAGGACCCCAAGCTTCCAGCCGCAAATCGAGAAAAACCACAAGATTCTGCACTCAAGGTGAGATGAGGAAAATTCCCCCTGTAGACTCTCAAGAGAAATCCCGTATCCCCGCTTGAAACGTGAACGGGTACTTGACACCCTTTTTTGCGACTAAAGACATTTCATGACATAGCTGTCCCCTCTTGAGAGGAAAACACAATTTATGGACTTAACATTAGATGAGGCCCTATTCCCATTCCATGCCTTGAGAGAAGTCCCGAGGTTCCCCTATCAATACGAAAGGAGACATGACATCCCAGGGACTACACGAGCGATTTCCTGAGGTCTGTTTCGCAACTCAAGAAAGACCCCAAGCTTCCCGCCGAAACTCGAGATTCCACACGAGAAACCACAAGATTCTGCACTCAAGTTGAGATGATGAAATTTCCCCCAGCAGAGTCAACAGAAATCCCGAATTCCCGCTTGAAAGGCTAATGGGTACTTGACACCCTTTATGCGACTCAAGTCATACCCTGATATAGGTGTCCCCACTTGAGAGGAGAACACCATTTATGGACTCAACTTGAGATGTGGTCCTATTCCCATTCCAAGCCTCGAGAGTATTCCCGATGCTCCCCTACCAAAATGAAAGTAGACCTGACTTCCCAGGAACTCCACGAGCAAGTTCCTGAAGTCCCTGTCACAACTCGAGAAAGAATTCTAGCTTCCCGCCAAAACTCGAGAAAAATCGCAAGATTCTGCACTGAAGGTGAAATGAGGAAAATTTCCCCTGCAGAGTCTCAAGAGAAATCCCACATTCCCACTTGAAACGCGAACCGGCACTTGACACCCTTTAGGCGACTCAAGACATTCCCTGATATAGCTGTCCCCTCTTGAGAGGAGAAGACAATTTATGGACTCAACTTTAGATGAGGCCCTATTCCCATTCCACGCCTCAAGAGAAATCCCGATGTTCCCCTACCAAAACGAAAGGAGACGTGCCTTCCCAGGGACTACACGAGCCAGTTCCTGAAGTCCTTGTCGCAAATTGAGAAGGGTCCCAAGCTTCCCGCCGCAACACGAGAAAAACCACAAGATTCTGCACTCAAGGTGAGATTAGGAATATTTCCCCTGCAGAGTCTCAAGGAAATCCCTCATTCCCACCTGACACGGGAACGGGTACTTGACACCCTTTATGCTACTCAAGACATTTCCTGACATAGCTGTCCCCACTTGAGAGGAGAACACAATTTATGGCCTCAACTTTAAATGAGGCCCTATTCCCATTCCACGGCTCAATAGTAATCCCGATGTTCCCCTACCCAAACGAAAGGAGACTTGACTTCCCAGGGACTACAAGAGGGTGTACTTGAGGTCCCTTTCGTAACTCGAGAAGGACCCCAAGCTTGCAGCCACAACTCTAGAAACTTCACAAGATTCTGCACTCGAGGTGAAATGAGGAAATTTAACCCTGCAGAGTCTCAAAAGAAACCGCATATATCCGCTTGAAACTCTAACGGGTACTTGACTCCATTTATGCGACTCAAGAGATTCCCCGACATAGCTTCCCCACTTGAGAGGGGAACACAATTTGTGTACTCAACTTTAGATGAGGCCCTATTTCCATACCACGCATCGTTAGTAATTCCAATGTTCCCCTACGAAAACGAAAGAAGACCTGACTTCCCTGGGACTCCACGAGCGAGTTCCTAAGGTCCCTGTCGCAACTTGAGGAGGACCCCAAGCTTCCCAAAGCAACTCGAGAAAAAGCACACGATTCTGCACTCAGGTGAAATGAGAAAAATTTCCAATGCAGAGTCTCAGGAGAAATCCCACATTCCCTTTTGAAACGCGAACGGGTATTTGACACCCTTTATGCGATTCAAGATTTTCCCTGACAAAGCTGTCCCCACTTGAGAGGAAAACACAATTTATGGCCACAAAATTAGATGAGGCCCTATTCCCATTCCATGGCTGGATAATAATCCCGATGTTCCCATACCAAAACGAAAGGAGACTTGAATTTCCAGGAACTACAAGAGCGTGTTTTTTAGGTCCCATGCATAACTCGAGAAGGACCCCAAGGTTGCCGCCACAACAAGAGAAACCCAAAATATTCTGCACTCAAGGTGACATGAGGAAAATCTCCCCTGCAGAGTCTCAAGAGAAATCTCACATTCCCGCTTGAAATGCGAATGGGTACTTGACACCCTTTATGTGACTCAAGACATTCCCTTACATAGCTGTCCATACTTGAGAGGAGAACACAGTTTATGGACTAAACAGTAATGCTGCCCTATTCCCCTTCCAGGCCTCGCTAGTAATCCCGAATTCCCCTACCGAAACGAAAGGAGACCTGACTTCCCAGGGACTACAGAGCGAGGTATTGAGGTCCCTGTTGCAACTCGAGAAGGGCCCCAAGCATCCCGCCACAACTTGAGAAAAACCACAAGATTCTGCACACAAGGTGAGATTAGGAGAATTTCCCCTGCAGAGTCTCAAAAGAAATCCCACATATCCACTTGAAACGCGAATGGATACGTGACACCCTTTATGCCACTAAAGACATTCCCTGACATAGCTGTGCGTACTTGAGAGGAGAACACAATTGATGGACTCAATTTTAATAAGACCCTATTCCCCTTCCACGCCTCTCTTGTATCCCCATGTTCCCCTACCAATTCGAAAGGAGACCTGACTTCCCAGGGACTACATGAGCGAGTTCCTGAGGTCCCTGTCGCAACTCGAGAAGGACACCAAGCTTCACTCTGCAACTGGAGGAAAACCACAAGCTTCTTCACGAAAGGTGAGATGAGGAAAATTTCCCCTGCAGTGTCTAAAGAGAAACCCCACATTCCAGCTTGAAATGCGAACGGATACTTGACACCCTTTTTGCAACTCAAGACATTCCCTGACATAGCTGTCCCCACTTGAGAGGAGAGCACAATTTATGGACTCAACTTTAGATGAGGCCCTATTCCCATTCCATGTTTCGAGAGTAATCCCGATGTTCCCCTACCAAAACAAAAGGAGACCTGACTTCCCTGGGACTACACAAGCGTGTTCTTGAGCTCCCTTTCCCACTTCGAAAAGGAACTCAAGCTTTGCGCCGCAACTGGAGAAAAACCACAAGATTCTGCACTCAAGTTGAGATCAGGAAAATCTCCCCTGCAGAGTCTCAAGAGAAATCCCACATTCCCGCTTGAAACGCGCTCAGGTACTTGACACCCTTTATGCGACTCAAGACATTCCCTGACATAGCTGTCCCCACATGAGAGGAGAACACAATTTATGGACTCAACGTTAAGGAAGCGCTATTGCCCTTCCATGCCTTGAGAGTAATCCTGATATTCCCCTACAAAAACGAAAGGAGATCTGACTCCCCAGGGACTACACTAGCGAGTACCTGACGTCCCAGTCGCAAATCGAGGAGGGCCTAAACTTCCTGCCACAACATGTGAAAAGCCACAAGATTCTGCACTCAAGGTGAAAAGAGGACAATTTCCCCTGCAGAGTCTCAAGAGAAATCCCACATTACCAGTTGAAATGCGAATGGGTACTTGACACCCTTTATGCGACTCAAGACTTTCCCTGATATAGCTGTCCCCTCTTGAGAGGAGAAGACAGTTTATGGACTCAACTTTAGATGAGGCCCTATTCCCATTCCATGCCTCGAGAGAAATCCCGATGTTCCCCTCCCAAAACGAAAGGAGACCTGCCTTCCCAGGGATTACAAGAGCGAGTTCCTGAAGTTCTTGTCGCAAATCGAGAAGGGCCCCAAGCTTCCCGCCGCAACACGAGAAAAACCACAAGATTCTGCACTCAAGGTGAGATGAGGAATATTTCCCCTGCAGAGTCTCAAGGAAATCCCTCATTCCCGCCTGACACGGGAACAGATACTTGACACCCTTTATGCGACTCAAGACATTCCCTGACATAGCTGTCCCCACTTGAGAGGAGAACACAATTTATGGCCTCATCTTGAGGCCCTATTCCCATTCCACGGCTCGATAGAAATCCCGATGTTCCCCTACCAATACGAAAGGAGACATGCCTTCCCAGGGACTACACGAGCGATTTCCTGGGGTCTGTTTTGCAACTCGAGAAGGTCCCCAGACTTCCCGCCGCACTGGAGATAACCCACAAGGTTCTGCACTCAAGGTGAGATGATGAAATTTCTCCCGGCAGAGTCAAGAGAAATCCCAAATTCCCGCTTGAAACGCTAATGGGTACTTGACACCCTTTATGCGACTCAATTAATTCCCTGATATAGGTGTCCCCACTTGAGAGGAGAACACAATTTATGGACTCAACTTGAGATGAGGCCCTATCTCCATTCTATGCCTCTAGAGTAATCCCGATGTTCCCTTACCAAACGAAAGACCTGACTTCCAAGGGACTACAGGAGCGAGTTCCTGAGGTCCCTGTCGGAACTCAAAAAGGGACACAAGCTTCCCACCGCCACTCGAGAAAAACCATGAGATTCTGCACTCAAGGTGAGATGAGGAAAATTCCCCCTGCAATCTCAAGAGAAAATGAACATTCCCGCTTGAAATGCGAGCGGGTACTTGACACCCTTTATGTGACACAAGATATTCCCTGACATAGCTGTCCTCAATTGAAAGGAGAATACAATTTATGGGCTCAACATAGATGAGGCACTATTCCCATTCCACGCCTTGATAGTAATACCAATGTTCCCCTACCAACAAGAAAGGAGACCTGACTTTCCAGAAACTACACGATCGAGTATTTGAGGTACCTGTCCCAACTCTAGAAGGACCCCAAGCTTCCCACCGCAAATCGAGAAAACCCACAAGATTCTGCACTCAAGGTGAGATGGGGAAAATTTCCAATACAGAGTCTCCGGAGAAATCCCACATTCCCTCTTGAAACGCGAAGGGGTACTGGACACATTTTATGCCACTCAAGACATTCCCTGACATAGCTGTCCCCACTTGAGAGGAGAACACAATTTATGGACTCAACTTTAGATGAGGCCCTATTCCCATTCCATGCCTCAAGAGTAATCCGTATGTTCACCTACGAAAACAAAAGGAGACGTGACTTCACAGGGACTACATGAGCGAGTTCAAGAGGTCCCTGTTGCAAATGAAGAAGGACCCCAAGCTACCCACCGCAACTCGAGAAAAAACACAAGATTCTGCACTCAAGGTGAGATGGGGAAAATTTCCAATACAGAGTCTCAGGAGAAATCCCACATTCTCTGATGAAACGCGAACGGGTACTGGACACCCTTTATGCCACTGAAGACATTCCCTGACACAGCTGTCCCCACTTGAGAGGAGAACACATTTATGGACTCAACTTTAGAAGAGGCCCTATTCTCATTCCATGCCTCGAGAGAAATCCCGATGTTCCCCTAACAAAATGAAAGGAGACTTGATTTCCCATGGACTACAACAGCGTGTTTTTGAGGTTCCTTTCGGAACTCGAGAAGGACCCCAAGCTTCCCGTCGCATCAAGAGAAAAACCACAAGATTCTGCACTCAAGGTGACATGAGGAAAATCTCCCCTGCAGAGTCTCAAGAGAAATCTCACATTTCCACTTGAAATACGAACGGGTACTTGATACCCTTTATGTGACTCCAGACATTTTCTGACATAGCTGTCCGTTCTTGAGAGTAGAAAACAATTTATGGACTCAACTTTAATGAGGCCCTATTCCCCTACTATTCATTGCTACTAATCCCGATGTTCCCCTACCAAAATGAAAGGTGACCTGATTTCCCAGGGGGTACATGAGCGAGATCCTGAGGTCCCTGTTGCAACTCCAGAAGGACTCCAATCTTCCCACCTCAACTCGAGAAAAACTACAAGATTCTGCACTCAAGGTGTGATGAGGAAAATTTCCCTTTTAGAGTCTCAAGAAAAATCCCACATTCCCGCTAGAAATGCGATCGGGTACTTGACACACTTTAGGCAACTCAAGAGATTCCCTTACAAAGATCACCATACTTGAGAGGAGAACACAATTTATGGTCTCAAATTTAGATGAGGCCTTATTCCCCTCCACGCCTTGAGAGTAATCCCGATATTCCCCTACCAAAACGAAAGGAGACCTGACTTACCAGGGACTACACAAGCGAGTTCCTGGTGTCCCTGTCCCAAATCGAGAAGGGCCCAAAGCTTCCTGCCACAATACAAGAGAAACCACAAGATATTGCACTCAAGGTGAGATGAGGAAAATTTCCCCTGAAGAGACTCAAGAGAAATCCCAAATTCCCGGTTGAAACGGGAACGAGTACTTGACACCCTCTATGCGACGAAAGACATTCCCTGACAGAGCTGTCCCCTCTTGAGAGGAAAACACAATTTATGGCCACAAAATTAGATGAGGCCCTATTCCCATTCCATGGCTGGATAATAATCCCGATGTTCCCATACCAAAACGAAAGGAGACTTGAATTTCCAGGAACTACAAGAGCGTGTTTTTTAGGTCCCATGCATAACTCGAGAAGGACCCCAAGGTTGCCGCCACAACAAGAGAAACCCAAAATATTCTGCACTCAAGGTGACATGAGGAAAATCTCCCCTGCAGAGTCTCAAGAGAAATCTCACATTCCCGCTTGAAATGCGAACGGGTAATTGACACTCTTTATGTGACTCAAGACATTCCCTGACATAGCTGTCCATACTTGAGAGGAGAACACAGATTATGGACTCAACAGTAATGCAGCCCTATTCCCCTTCCAGGCCTCGCTAGTAATCCCGAATTCCCCTACCGAAACGAAAGGAGACCTGACTTCCCAGGGACTCCAGAGCGAGGTATTGAGGTCCCTGTTGCAACTCGAGAAGGGCCCCAAGCATCCCGCCACAACTTGAGAAAAACCACAAGATTCTGCACACAAGGTGAGATGAGGAAAATTTCCCCTGCAGAGTCTCAAAAGAAATCCCACATATCCACTTGAAACGCGAATGGGTACGTGACACCCTTTATGCCACTAAAGGCATTCCCTGACATACCTGTCCGTACTTGAGAGGAGAACACAATTTATGGACTCAACCATAGTTCAGATCAGTTCAGTTCAGTCGCTCAGTCGTGTCCAACTCTCCGCAACCCCATGAACCACAGCACGCCAGGCCTCCCTGTCCATCACCAACTCCCGGAGTACACTCAAACTCATGTCCACAGAGGCAGTGATGCCATCCAGCCATCTCATTCTCCGTCATCCCCTTCTCCTCCCACCCCCAACCTTTCCCAGCATCAGAGTCTTTTCCAATGAGTCAACTCGTCGCATGAGGTGGCCAAAGTATTGCAGTTTCAGCTTTAGCAGCAGTCCCTCCAGTGAACACCCAGGTTTGATCTCCTTTAGAATGGACTGGTTGGATCTCCTTGCAGTATAAGGGACTCTTAAGAGTCTTCTCCAACACCACAGTTCAAAAGCATCGATTTTTTGGCGATCAGCCTTCTTCACAGTCCAACTCTCACATCCATACATGACCACGGGAAAATCCATTGCCTTGACTAGACGGACCTTGGTTGGCAAAGTAATGTCTTTGCTTTCTAATATGCTATCAAGGTTGGTCATAGCTTTCCTTCCAAGGAGCAAGCGTCTTTAAATTTCATGGCTGCAATCAGCATCTGCAGTGATTTTGGAACCCAAAAAAATAAAGTTTGACACTGTTTCCACCGTTTTTCCATCTATTTCCCAAGAAGTGATGGGACCAGATGCCATGATCTTTGTTTTCTGAATGTTGAGCTTCAAGCCAACCTTTTCACTCTCCTCTTTCACTTTCATCAAGAGGCTTTTGAGTTCCTCTTCACTTTCTGCCATAAGGTAGTATCACCTGCATATCTGAGGTTATGCAGCAATCTTGATTCCAGCTTGTGCCTCTTCCAGCCCAACGTTCCTCATGATATACTCTGCATAGAAGTTAAATAAGCAAGGTGACAATATACAACCTTGACGTACTCCTTTTCCTATTTGGAACCAGTCTGTTGTTCCATGTCCAGTTCTAACTGTTGCTTCCTGACCTGCATACAGGTTTCTCAAGAGGCAGGTCAGGTGGTCTGGGATTCCCATCTCTTTCAGAATGTTCCACAGTTTATTGTGATCCACACAGTCAAAGGCCTTGGCATAGTCAATGAAGCAGAAATAGATGTTTTTCTGAAACTCTCTTGCTTTCTCCATGATCCAGCAGATGTTGGCAATTTGATCTCTGGTGCCTCTGCCTTTTCTAAAACCTGCTTGAACATCTGGGAGTTCACGGTTTACATACTGCTGAAGCCTGGCTTGGAGAATTTTGAGCATGACTTTACTAGCGTGTGAGATGAGTGCAATTGTGCGGTAGTTTGTGCATTCGTTGGCATTGCCTTTCATTGGGATTGGAATGAAGACTGACCTCTTCCAGTCCTGTGGCCAGCGCTGAGTTTTCCAAATCTGCTGGCATATTGAGTGAAGCACTTTCACAGCATCATCTTTCAAGACTTGAAATAGCTCAACTGGAATTCCATCACCTCCACTAGCTTTGTTCGTAGTGATGCTTTCTAAGGCCCACTTGACTTCACATTCCAAGATGTCTGGCTCTAGGTCAGTGATCACGTTATCGTGACTATCTTGGTCGTGAAGACTTTTTTGTACAGTTCTTCTGTGTATTCCTGCCACCTCTTCTTAATATCTTCTGCTTATGTTAGGTCCATACCATTTCTGTCCTTTCTCGAGCCCATCTTTGCATGAAATGTTCCCTTGGAATCTCTAATTTTCTTGAACAGATGAGGCCCTATTCCCATTCCATGCCTCGAGTGTAATCCCGATGTTCCCCTACCAAAATGAAAGGAGACCTGACTTCCCAAGGACTACACCAGTGAGTTCCTGAGGTCCCTGTCGCAACTCCAGCAAGACCCCAAGATTCCCACCGCAACTCGATAAAAATCAAAAGATTCGGCAGTAAAGGTGTGATGAGGACAATTTCCCATGCAGAATCTTAAGAGTAATCCAACATTCCCTCTTGAAACGCGAATCATCACTTGACACATTTTATGCGAGTCAAGACTTTCCCTGACATAGCTCTTGCCACTTGAGAGGAGAACACAGCTTATGGACTCAACTTTAGATGAGGCTCTATTCCCATTCCACGCCTCGAGAGTAATCCAGATGTTCCCATAATAAAAAAAAGAGGAACTGACTGCCCAGTGACAACACGAGCTGGTTCCTGAGGTCCTGTCACAACTCGAGAAAGACCCTAAGCTTCCGACCGCAATTCGTGAAAAACCACAAAATTCTGCACTCAAGGTGAGATGAGGGAAATTTCCCCTGCAGAGTTTCAAGAGAAATCCCACATTCCCGCTTGAAACGTGAATCGGTATTTTACACCGTTTATGCCACTCAAGAATTTCCCTGACAAAGCTGTCCATACTTGAGAGGAGAACACAATTTATGGACTCAAATTTAGATGAGGCCCTATTCCCCTTCCACGCCTTGAGAGTAATCCCGATATTCCCATAACAAACGAAAGGAGACTTGACTTCCCAGGGATTACACTAGCGAGTTCCTAAAGTCCCTGTTGTAAATCGAGAAGGGCCCAAAACATCCTGCCACAATGCGAGAGAAAACAGAAGATTCTGCACTCATGGTGAGATGAGGAAAATTTCCCCTGCAGAGTCTCAAGAGAAATCCCAAATTCCCGGTTGAAACCCGAACGGGTACTTGACACCGTTTATGCGACCCAAGACATTCCCTGACATAGCTGTCCCCTCTTGAGAGGATAAAACAATTTATGGCCTCAAGTTTAGATAAGGCCTATTCCCATTCCATGGCTCAATAGTAATCCCGATGTTCCCATACCAAAACGAAAGGAGACTTGAATTCCCATGGACTACAAGAGCGTGTTTTTGAGGTCCCTTTCGTAACTCGAGAAGGACCCCAAGCTTCCCGCCGCGACAAGAGAAAAACCACAATATTCTGCACTCAAGGTGACATGAGGAAAATCTCCCCTGCAGAGTCTCAAGAGAAATCTCACATTCCCGCTTGAAAGGCGAAGGGGTACTTGACACCCTTTATGCGACTCAAGACATTCCCTGACATAGCTGTGCGTACTTGAGAGTAGAACACAATTCATGAACTCAACTTTAATGAGGCCCTATTTCCCTTCCAGGCCTCGCTAGTAATCTCGAATTCCCCTCCAAAACGAAAGGAGACCTGACTTTCCAGGGACTACAGAGCGAGGTACTGAGGTCCCTGTCGCAACTCGAGAAGGGACCCAAGGTTCCGGACGCAACTTGAGAAAAACCACAAGATTCTGCACTCAAGGTGAGATGAGGAAAATATCCTTTGCAGAGTCTCAAGAGAAATCCCACATTCCCGCTTGAAAGGTGAACGGGTACTTGACACCCTTTATGCGACTCAAGACATTTTCTGACATAGCTGTCCGTAGTTGAGAGTAGAAAACAATTTATGGACTCAACTTCAATGATGCCCTATTACCCTAGCACGCACCGCTGGTAATCCCGATGTTCCCCTACCAAAAGGAAAGGAGACCTGATTATCAGGGGCTACAGAAGCGAGACCCTGAGGTCCCTGTCGCAACTCGAGAAGGGCCCCAAGCTTCCTGCCGCAACTTGAGAAAAACCACAAGATTCTGCACTCGAGGTGAGATGAGGAAAATTTTCCCTGCAGAGTCTCAAGAGAAATCCCACATA
This sequence comes from Moschus berezovskii, assembly GCF_049115385.1. Classification (NCBI taxonomy): domain Eukaryota; kingdom Metazoa; phylum Chordata; class Mammalia; order Artiodactyla; family Moschidae; genus Moschus; species Moschus berezovskii. The sequence goes on along the minus strand of NC_142481.1, from coordinate 64,566,717 downwards.
TCCGCTTGAAACACGAATGGGTACGTGACACCCTTTATGTGACTAAAGACATTCCCTGTAATAGCTGTCCCCACTTGAAGGAGAACACAATTTATGGACTCAACCATAGATGAGGCCTTATTCCCATTCCACGCCTTGAGTGTAATCCCGATGTTCCCCTACCAAAATGAAAGGAGACCTGACTTCCCAGTGACTATACCAGCGAGTTCCTGGGGTCCCTGTCGCAACTCCAGAAAGACCCCAAGATTCCCCCCCCCAACTCGATAAAAATCACAAGATTCGGCAGTAAAGGTGTGATGAAGAAAATTTCCCATGCAGTATCTCAAGAGTAATCCAACATTCCCGCTTGAAACACGCATCATCACACACCTTTTATGCAACTCAAGACTTTCCCTGACATAGTTTTGCCACTTGAGAGGAGAACACAGTTTATGGACTCAACTTTAGATGAGGTCCTATTCCCATTCCACACCTCGAGAGTAATCCTGATGTTCCCCTAATTAAAAAAAGGAGAACTGACTTCCTAGTGACAACACAAGTGAGTTCCTGAGGTCCTGTCGCAACTCGATAAAGACCGCAAGCTTCCCGCCGCAACTCGAGAAAAACCACAAAATTCTGCACTCAGGGTGACATGAGGAAAAGTTCCCCTGCAGAGTCTCAAGAGAAATCCCACATTCCCGCTTGAAACGCGAACGGGTATTTGACACCCTTTATGAGACTCAAAATATTCCCTGACATACCTGTCCCCACTTGAGACGAGAACACAGTTATGGACTCAACTTTAGATGAGGCCCTATTCCCATTCCACGCCTCGAGAGTAATCCCGATGTTCCCCTAACAAAATGAAAGAAGAGCAGAGTTCCGAGGAACACACGAGCGAGTTCCTGAGGTCCGTGTCGCAACTCGAGAAGGACACCAAGATTCCCGCCGAAACTCGAGAAAAACCACAATATTATCTACTCAAGATGAGGTGAGGAAAATTTCCCCTGCAGCGTCTCAAGAGAAATCCCACATTCCTAATTAAAATGCAGTCGGTCACTTGACACACTTTATGCGACTCAAGACATTCCCTGACATAGCTGTCCGCACTTGAGAGGAGAACACACTTTTTGGACGCAACTTTAGATGAGGCCCTATTCCCTTTCCACGCCTTGAGAGTAATTCCGATGTTCCCCTACCTAAAGAAAAGGAGATCTGACTTCCCAGGGCCTACACCATCGACTTCCTGAGGTCCCTGTCGCAACTCCAGAAAGACCCCAAGCTTCCCGCCGCAACTCGAGAAAAACCACAAATTCTGCACTCAAGGTGAGAATAGGGTATTTTCCCCTGCAGAGTCTCAAGAGAAATCCCACATTCCCGCTTGAAATGCGAACGGGTACTTGACACCATTTATGTGACTCAAGACATTCCCTGACATAGCTGTCCCCACTGGAGAGGAGAAAACAATTTATGGACTTAATTTTAGATGGGGCCCTATTCCCATTCTACTCCTCGAGTGAAATCTCGAGGCTCTCCTTGTAACAAGAAAAGTGACCTGACCTCCCTGAAGTAAAAAAGCTAGGTTCTGAGGCCACTGTCCCAACTCGAGAGGGACTACAAGCTTGTCGCCGCAACTCGATAAAACCACGAAATATCCCCATCAAAGCGAGATGAGGAATTTTCTTCTGCAGAGTCTCAAGGGAAATCCCACATTCCCAATTGAAATTGGAACGGGTACTTTTCGCCATTTCTGCAACCATAAATGTTCCCTGACTAAGCTGTCCCTACTGGAGAGGAGCACACAATTTACAGACTCATCTCTAGATGACTTCCAATTCCCATTCCACGCCTCGAGAATAATCCCGAAGTTTCCCTTCCAACACGAAATGAGACCTGACTTCCCTGGGGCAACACGAGCGAGTTACTGATGTCCCCGTCGAAACTCGAGAAGGACCCCTAGCTTCCCTCTGCATCTCGTGAAAAACCACAAGATTGTGCACTCAACGTGAGGTGAGGAAAATATCCCTTGCAGAGTTTCAAGAGAAATCCCACATTCCAGCTTTAAACTCCAACATGTACTTGACACCCTTTATGCAACTCAAGACATTCCCTGATATAGCTGTCCCCACTTGAAAAGAGAACACAATTTATGGACTCATCTTTAGATGAGGTGGTATTCCCATTCTATGCCTCGAGTGTAATTCCGAAGCTCTCCTTGCAACAAGGTGGGTGACCTGACATCCCTGAAGTGAAAAGAGCTAGGAATGAAGACACTGTCGCAACTCAAGAGGGACTACAAGCTTCCCACTGCAACTCGATAAAAACCACGAGATTACCCCATCAATGCGAGATGAGGAATTTTCTGCTGCAGAATCTGAAGGGAATTCCCACATTCCCACTTAAATTCAAACGGGTACTTGACACCGTTTCTGCAACCTTAAAAGCTCCCTTACTAAGCCGTCCCCACTGCAGAGGAGCACACAATTAACAGACTCATCTCTAGATGAGTCCAAATTCACATTCCATGCCCCGAGATAAATCCCGAAGTACCCTTTACAACAGGAAATGAGACCTGACTTCCCTGGGGCTACAGAAGCTGTTTCCTGAGATCCCCGTCTCAACCCGAAAGGGAACCCAAGCGTTCAGCTGCAACTCGAGAAGAACCACAAGATTCTCCCCTCAATGTGAGATGTGGAATATTTCTGCTGCAGAGTCTAAACAGAAATCACACATTCCCGCTTGAAACTCGAACGGGTACTTGACACACTTTATGCAACTCAAGACATTTGCTGACATAGCTGTCCCCACTGGAGAGGAGAACATAATTTATGGACTCAGTTTTAGATGAGGTCGTATTCTCATTCTAAGCCTCAAGTGTAATCCCGAAGCTCCCCTTGCAAAAAGAACAGCGACCTGACCTTCTTGAAGTAAAAAGAGCTAGGTTCTTAGGTCACTGTCACAACTCGAGATGGTCTACAAGCTTCCCGCCGCAACTCGATAAAAATCACGAGATTCCCCCAGCAATGCGAGATGAGGAATTTTCTGCTGCAGAGTCTCAAGGGAAAACCAGCATTCCCGCTTGAAATTCGAATGGGTAGTTGACACCCTTTCGGCAACCATAAAAGTTCCCTGACTAAGCAGTCCCTACTGGAGAGGAGCACACAATTTAAGGACTCATCTCTAGATGACTTCCAATTGTCATTCCACGCCTCCAGAATAAACCCGAAGTTTCCCTTCCAACAGGCAAGGAGACCTGACTTCCCTGGGACATGACCAGGGAATATCTGAGGGCCCCGTCGCAACTCGAGAAGGACCCCAAGCTTCATGCCACACCACAGAAAAACCACAAGATTCTGCACTCAAGGCGAGATGAGGAAAATTTCCCCTGCAGAGTCTCAAGAGAAATCCCACATTCCTGCTTGAAACTCAAATGGATACATGACACCCTTTATGTGACTCAAGACATTCCCTGACATAGCTCTCCCCACCTAAGAGGAGAACACAATTTATGGACTAAACTTTAGATGATGCCTTATTCCCATTCCATGCCTAAAGAGTAATCTCGAAGTTCCCCTATCAGAAGAAAGGAGACCTGACTTCCCTGGGGCTATACTAGCCAGTTCCTGAGATCCCCGTCTCAACCCGAAAGGGACCCCAAGCTTTCAGCTGCAACTCAAGAAAAACCACAAGATTCTCTCCTCAATGCGAGATGAGGAACATTTCTCCTGCAGAGTCTCAAGAGAAATCACACATTCCCACTTGAAACTCGAAAGGGTACTTGAAACACTTTCTGTGACACAAAAAGTTCCCTGACTATGCCGTCCCCACTGGAGAGGAGCACACAATTTACGGACTCAACATTAGATGAGGCCCTATTCCCATTCCACGCTTCGAGAGTAATCCCGAAGCTCTTCTTGCAAAACGAAGGGGAACATGACTTCGCTGAAGCACCACGAGTGTATTCCTGAGGTCTCCGGCACAACTTGACAGGGTCCCCAGGCTTCCTGCCACAACTTGAGAAAAACTACAAGATTCTACCCTAAGTGTGAGATGAGAAATTTTCCGCTACAGAGTCTCAAGAGACATCCCATATTTCCGCTTGAAACACATACGGGTACTTGACACCCTTTATGTAACTCAAAAAGTTCCATGAAATGGCTGCATGCACGGAGAGGAGAACACAATTTACAGACTGATTCCTCGATGAGGCCCTATTCTCTCGATGACTCCAGTTAATCCAGAAACTGTCCTGCAACACGAAAGGAGACCTGACTTCCCTGAAGCAACACGAGCGAGTTGCTGTGGTCCCCAAAGTAGCTCGAGAGAGACCATATGCATAGTGCCACAACTCGAGAAAAATCAAAAGATTCCCCATCAATGCGAGATGAGGAATATTTCTGCTGCAGAGTCTCAAGAGAAACCCCACATTCCCGGTTTAAATTCGAACGGATACTTGACACCCTTTCTGCGACACAAAAAGCTCCCTGATTAAGCCGTCCCCACAGGAGAGGAGCACACAATTAACGGACTCATTTCTAGATGAGGCCCAATTCCCATTCCACGCCTCGACAGGAATCTCTAAGTTGCCCTTCCAACACGAAAGGAGACCTGACTTTCCAGGGTCCATGGGAGCGAGTTCCTGAGGTCCCCATCCCAATTCGAGAGGGACCCCAAGGTTCCCGCTGCAACTCAAGAAAAACCACAACATTCTGCCCTCAAGGCATGATGAGGGACTTTTCTGCTGCAGAGTCTCAAGAGATATCCCACATTTCCGCTTGAAACTCGTACGGGTACTTGACACCCTTTATGCGACACAAAACGTTCCCTGACATAGCTGTCCCCAGTACTGAGGAGCACACAATTGCTGGACTCAAATTTAGGTCATGTCATATTCCCATTCCACTCCTCGACAGTAATCCCGAAGCTGTCCTTGCAACACGAAAGGACAACTGATGTCCCTGAAGACAACGAGTGATTTCCTGAGGTCCCCGTCGCAACTCGAGAGGGACCACAGTCTTCCCGCCACAACTCGAGAGAAACCAAAAGATTCAAAGGTCAAGGCGAGATGAGGATCTTTTCCAATGCAGAGTCTCATTAAAATTCCACTTTCCTGCTTGAAACTCGAAAGGGTACTTGACACCCTTTATGCAACTCAAAACTTCCCCAACATAACCGGCCCCACTGAGGAAGAGCACACAATTTACCTACACAACGCTAGATTCGGCCCTATTCCTCTGCTGCGCCATGGGAAGAATACCGTGGTTCCGTTCCAATGCGAAAGGAGACCCTACTTCCCAGGGACAACACCAGCAATATCCTGAGATCCCCATCGTAACTCGAGAGAGACTACAAGCTCCCCACCGCAACTGGAAAAAAACCAAAAGATTCGCCCATCAATGAGAGATGAGGAAATTTTCTGCTACAATGTCTCAAGAGAAATGTCACATTCCTGCTTGAAACTCGTAGGAGGACTTGACACCATTTATGAGACTCAAAACTTCCATGATATAACCGGCCCCACTCAGGAAGAGCACACAATTTACCTACACAATGCTAGATTCAGCGCTATTCCTCTTCTGCGCCACAGGAAGAATACTGTGGTTCCCTTTCCAACACGAATGGAGACCAGACTTCCCTGGGACAACACGAGAGACTTCCTGAGGTCCCTGTGGCAACACCAGAGGAACCCGAAGCTTCCCGCCTAACTCGAAATAAACCACAGGATTCCCCATCAATGAGAGATAAGGAAGTGTTCTGCTGCAGAGTCTCAAGAGAAATCCCACAATGCCGCTTGAAACTCGTAGGGGTACCTGACACCCTTTATGCGACTCAAAAAGTTCCCAGACATAGCTGTCCCCACTGGAGAGGAGAACACAATATACAGACTCATTCTTAGATGAGGCCCTATTCCCATTCCACACTTCGAGGGTAATCCCGAAGCTTTCCTTGCAACATGAAAGGAGACCTGACTTCTAAGAAGCAAAACGAGCGAGTTCCTGAGGTCCCCGTCATAACTCGAGAGAGACTACAAGCTACCCGCTGCTATGAGTTCCCCCTTGAAGTGAGGTAGGTCCTGAGGATCTAGCAAAGCTCCAAGGTAAAACCGACTATGACATCACAACAGGACAGGATACCTGACACCCATGATGAGGCTATAGAAAAAGCCCTAATGAACAGCCTGATCACGACACGAGGACAGATTCCTCTTTTATAACTCGAAAGGAAAGCAGAATTCCATATCTCAAATCGAGACGAAACCTGACCCCCCAGTAAAACCTTCGTAGCAACTCCGAGATCCCTGTCGCCACTGGAGAGGAACACACAGTTGACCGACTCAATGCTAGATGCGGCCCTATTCCTCTGCTGTGCCTAGAGAGGAATCCCGAAGTTTCCCTTCCAACATGATAGGAGACCTGACTTCCATGGGACAACACGAGAGAGTTCCTGAGGTCTCCGTCACAACTCCAGAAGAACCCCAAGCTTCCAGCTGCAACTCGAGAAAAACCACAAAATTATCCCTTCAATGCCAGATAAGGAAATTTTTCATTGCAGAGTCTCAAGAGAAATCCCACATTCCCGCTTGAAATTCGAATGGGTACTTGACACCCTTTATGCGACTCAAAAACTACCCGACATAGCTGTCCCGACTGGGGAGGAGCACACGTTTTCCTGACTCAACAGCAGAGGAGGCCCTATTCCCATTCCACGTCTCAAGAGTAATCCCGAAGTACCCCTTCCAAGATGACAGGAGACCTGAATTCCCTGAAGCAACACGAGCGAGTTCCTAGGTTCCCTTCGCAACTGGAGAGAGATACCAAGCTTCCCTCCGCAACTCGAGAGAAACAACAAGATTCTGCCCTAAAGGCGAGATAAGGAGCATTTCCGTTGCAGATTCTCAAGGGAAGTCCCACGTTCCAGTTGGAAACTCCAGAAGGTTCTTAACATCCTTTATGTGACTGAAAAATTACACAGACCTACCCCATCCCAATCAAGAAGAACACCGAGTTACCTGCCACAACTGACAAAGTGCCCCGTTTCCAGTTCTCTTTTCCAGATGACAGTCGATCCCACTGCTATGTCTGGAATGGAATCCGGACGTTCCCGTCGCACAGTACAAGGAGGCCAGTACCACCTTGAAACTCGGGAATATCCACAGGGTTTCAAAACACAATTGGAAAAGGTACCGGTGTCCCCACCCACTCAAGATATTGTCTGATTCCACTGAACAGATTCAAATGTATCCTCGAGGATCAACTCACAAGACGAGTGGAGCCCTGACTCCCCAAGCATTCTCAATAAAATCTCCAGGTACAAATTCAACTCGACTGTGTCCTAACACCCGTTTTACAAATCGAGAAGGAAGCGGAGTTCCAAGTCTGAAAACGAGAGGAGGCCTGACTCTCCAGGTGAAATTTGAGAACAATCCTAAGAACTCTGTTGCTACTGGAGAGGAATGCTGAGTGAAAACGACGCGAATCTAGATGCAGACCTCTTTCTTTGCAGCAAAGCCAAGGAATCCTAAGTTTCCTCTTGCAAATGGAAAGGAGTTCTGACTTCCCAGAGACAACACGGGAGGCTCCCTGATATTCCCATCGTTACTCGAGTGGATCACCAAACTTCTCATACCAACTCGAGCAAAACCTCGAGATTCCTCTTTCAAAGCAAGATGAGGTAATCTTTTTTTCCTGAAACACATAGACAGAAGTCCCGAGTTCCTTTTCCAAATTCGATATGAGGCTTGACTTCCTTGATGCAACTTAAGGGTCGCCCAGAGATACCCATCCCGATGAGAGAAGAAAACTGAATTTCCCCACCACAATTTAAGAGGCCTGTGATCACACCTCAGCTGAAGATAATGTGGCATTCCACTTTCAAATGAAGAGGAATCCCAACTTCCACTCACACCACTTGATGAGTCCTGTTACATCTATTGACACTCGAGGGCAACCCAATAGATACTGCAGCAAGGTCAAAGGACTCCGAGTTCACACTCAACTAGAGATGAGTCATGTTGTGTTTGCAGCAGCTCCAGTGGAACACGGAGTAACAACTCCTAACGTGATCGGAGGCATTAATCCCCCACTGAGCCTCTCGAAAAAGCCCAAATTTCCCGCTCAAACAGATAGCAGGCCTGATAATCCTTTTACAACTTGGGGGGAAATCTTAGTTCCCTCCTCAATGAAGACTAGGCCTGACTCCCCAGGGGAACTTTCATAGCAACCCCAAGATGCCTGTGGCCACTGGAGAGGAAAACTGAGTTTACCCTCTCAAGTCTAAATGTGGCCCTCATGTCCTGCAATGCCTCGAAAGGAAATCACGAAGTTCCACTTACAACACGACAGGAGACCTGACTTCCATGAGGCAAAACTAGCGAGTCACAGTGGTTCCCGTCGTAGTCGTAACTCGAGAAGACCTCCAAGCTTCAAGCCGCAATTCGAGAAAAACCATGAAATTCTGCACTCCACGTACAGGTCGCCCCTATCCGCTAATTAAACTTTCTGGATGTTCCCGACGAACAATAGCCAATCAGACTTTCGCTGTTTCCAGTGAAAAGGGACTTGGGTGCAGCCTCCCTTTCAGCACCGATCCCCAGGACGGGTTGACAGGGTTCTGATCTTCCATCTGTGAGCCGCAGGCCACAGGTATCCTCGTTTGGCCTTGGCTGTGTGAGCAGCTGAAGGGAGTTTAGTCTCGGCAGGCGCCCAGCAGGCCTGTGGCTTCGGACTGCCAGAGGTGAGCATCTCAGCAGACAGAAACAACCGTGCCAAAAGTGGAGTGGGATCCACCCTGAGGGTGGGCACTGATCGCCAAGAGATGCTCCTGTGGGACTTTGATGGGTCCTGCACACTCTTCTCCTAGAGAGTGAGAGAGATGTCTATGGGCTCTGCTAGGCCCTCGGCTCCCTCTTGTGGTCCTGAAGGCTGCTTGTCACCATCTGGAGCACCTAGCTCTGAGATGATGACCACTGCCACCTGCACTGTGTTTCCCTTTGCCCGCGTGTCCATGCGAAGTGTCAGGCCATCTCTGACCTACACGAGACATGTGCATTTCCTCTCATTGGACCTGCATCTGTTTCTTCTCTTTCCTTCCCGATCACTGATTTTCTCGAGGATATGGGGGCCAAAAGGATGGTGGGTCTTTCTCTGGCTTTGTGCTCTGAGGAACACTTCTCCCTTTCTTCGTGTGTGTTTATCTGTCCATTTCTCCTGCCTGGTTTATTGTTGTGAGTTTGTTTCTTCCGGCAGAAGAACTCAGCATTTCCCTTGTGCCTGAGGAGTCCCAATTACCACAGCATTGCCTACGTGGAGATTTTGAGCACATTTGCCAAGAGACTTCGTTTGGCAGATGACATCTTGAAAGGACCTACACTGTCCTTTCAGATACCCAAAGGCTACTTCAAATGACATAGAAACGAGAATTCTAAAGTTTTGTCTTCCAATATGTGGGGAGTCAGAAACTTCCTTGGAGAAGGGAAAAGCTACCTACTCCAGGATTCTGCTCCAGAGAATTCCACGGACTGTAGAATTCATGGGGATGCCAAGATTCTAACAATACTGAGAGACTGCAACTTTTAACTTCAGTCAGAGGAAAATCCAGTTTCCTTTCATTTCAGTGATTGGCATTGATTGTGGCTTCAAAAGGATGGGAAGAAATGCAGAGAAAAATAGACTCAATGTTGTCAGGAGGGGGAGAGAGGAACGGGGAGTGCTTGCCATGAATCTAGGCTTTGCTGGGAAGTGGGGGGAATAGAATGAGGGTGTCTGAATGTAGACAGTGGTGATGCTTACAGAGCATTGTGAAGGCCTCCATATTCCGAGATGGCTTCAAGGAAGGAAAATTTATTGATACACACTTACGAGCAAAATATACATAAAGCCACAAAAAACATAAAAGATGAGAAGAAAGATGCCTAGGAGCCTGATGAAAATCAGCTCAGGGGAAGGGAATTCAATCTCCCCTGGGTGGGGAGAGAGTGGACGGCATCCACGGGGAACACACAGGGATGGAGGCTGCAGAGCCAACCGCACCCTTGGACCAGGTATTTGCCAAAAGGGCTATGAGTCTATATCCAGAACTGGGGCCTGTTCTCCCTGCAGGGGAGGGACAGAAATGGTGTGCGTCTGAGTCCCTGGCAGGAGCCAGGGCAGGCTGCCGCTGCCCAGGTGGTCATTCAGGCCCTGACTAGGGTTCTGCCGCCAAAGCCCAAGCAGGTGCAAGTGCACGTGGAGGTGGAGGTTCTGGAAGGTGGGGTAGGACATCAGGGCCTGGGGCTGGGGGTCCTGCAGGCACAGAGATCCAATGTGCTGAGGGTGCTGGCCAGTACCCGGCTTGCCCCGTGTCTTTGGGTAGGGACGTCTCAGGTTTCGATCTCCCCTCATTGGATCCCTGGGTCCTGCACCTGGAGTTCCCACCTCTGTAGGGACAGGTCTTGTTCGTGGAGGCTGGATGAGTTTGACGGCCAGAGCTAGAGCTTGGGGAAAAGAAGAGTTTGCCACAAGCCAGCCTTGCCATGTGCCTAAGTGGGCATGAAAGCTTCCTAGAGATGCGCTAAGAAGGCCCAGCATTGGTGTCTTCTCTGCAGTCTCCAAGATGGGTGGTTTGAGTCCAGGCTTTGGTCCAGGCCCAGCCTCAGCTCTTGGGGACTCATCCCTGTGTGGCTCAGCACCGTCTCCCCACACTCACATGCAGCATCCCCAGCCGCCTCACCTCTGTGCTCTGCTGTGCTGGGTTCCAGGTCCTCCTGCTGCCTCCGAGGCAGGGCTTCTCGGCGCTCTGGTTTAGAGCTGGCTGTGCTGAGCTCAGTGGCAGCCTGAGACTGGGTACCTGGGTGTGTGCTGGGTGGTGTCTGTGCAGTAGGCCTTGTCCGCTTCCTCTTCATCGCCAGTTCACATGAGCCCTCCGTGGTCACGCTCACCTGGAGCCTGCACTGGGCCTCCAGGGCAGGGGGTGGTGCTCTGAAACCTCCCTCTTGGAGGTTGATGGGGTGTGCACCTCAGGGGCCACCTCGGGTGGGACGCTATGCAATGATAGTGACCATTAGCCAGCCCTGCTTCAATATTTCTGAGCTGAGCCTGGACAAGATGTCTAAAGTTTCTGCCTGTCTGCTCTTCTGCTCCCAAAAAGAACAGATACGGGTGTCTGCTCAATACCCACCGGGTAGGACGGAGACCCCCCATGAAGATGTGAGGTCAGCCTGGGAACACGGCTCAGCCCGGACGCTCCCTATGCCACCCAGCATGCTCTCCCCTGGGGTGTGGACACAAGGGACCCACGGGCTCCTGACCCACATGCGGCTGGGCTTGCCTGAGGCAGACACACCCCAAGAAACCCTCATCCACACACAAGGAAAGGTCTCAGGCTTCCCCGTATGGGACGGCCGAGGTGGCCTGACCTGGCCTGGATCTCCCCTGTTAGCTTTCTGTTCCTTCGGGCAAAGGATCAGAGGCCTCTCGGGGGGGCCCTGAGCCAGCGTCGACCGCGTTCCCACACACTCTGCCTGTGAGCTTGCCTGAGGCCCTGGCCTCTGGGCAGGGGTAAACAGCAGAATATCTTGAAAGCAAGCGATCTGGCTGGGGGCTCCTTTCTGCTGGGGAGGCCTGGATACCCGGGTTTCGGGTTCTGTTGGGTTGTGTTTCCAGGAAGTGATATCATTTCCTGCTTTCGTGGCCAAGGTCCATTCCACAAAGTTCCCCAAGGGAACCTCTGTGTTTCTGGTTGTTCCCCCATGCCCTCAGGACACGTGCAGGCAAATTGACACCCACACAGCACAACCCACAGCCTTGAGGAGACCAGGGTGCAGCCAGGGCCTGAGCTCTGAAGACACAGCTGCTTTCAGCCCAGGCTCCTTCTCAGAAGTGATGTGGCCCTGGAAAAGCCCTGTGCCCCGCAGGGTTTCCACAGTCTCTCCATCTTCAGAGTGGGGATCACTCTCCCATTTCCTGCCTAGGTCCGTCAACCTACGAACAGCTCCAGTGCCTGTTCAAACTTTGGGCCGCTCTCACATGGAGCTAGGACACTGAGAATTCCCAATGGAAGGATTCCACACAGGGCTGACCTAGCACAGAAAGGGGCAGAATCAGGCCTAGATGGGCTCTGGGACCTTCGAAAATGAAGTCCACTTCCTGCCTATTTCTTGACCCCAGCATTGGGAGGACCGGAAGGTCATATTCAGACATTGCCGCCTCTGATATCAACATTCCTCGTCCTACTCAAATGTCGAACTCTGCCTCGAGGGGTGGTGGAGCCTGCCCCAACAGTGGCTCCCCGCATACTTGTTTTTGAGTCTCATCATCTTGGGTCATTTTCCCCCTTTCAGTGGGAATCGGCACTGTTACTTTTCCCAAACTCAAGTGAGATTCATGCAAATACTGTGAAATCGATTCATTAACTTTCCCCATTGTTCAGTCTCTCTCCCTCGTTCCCTCTCTTTCTTGACCTTTCCAAATTCAGTCTGTCTCTTCCTCTCTGTGTTTCTCCTCTGGATGCTTGCATACCTGAGAAATGCATGTACACATATATATTGTTGACCTTCAGTTCAGTACAGTTCAGTTCAGTCGCTTAGTAGTGTCTGACTCTTAGCAACCCCATAAACCACAGCACGCCAGGCCTCCTTGTCCATCACCAACACACGGAGTTCACTCAAACTCATGTCCATCGAGTCGGTAATGCCATCCAGCCACCTCATTCTCTGTCGTCCCCGTCTCCTCCTACCCTTAATCGCTCCCAGCATCAGAGTCTTTTCCAGTGAGTCAACTCGTCGCATGAGGGGGCAAAAGTGTTGGAGTTTCAGCTTTAGCATAAGTCCTTCCAATGAACACCCAGGATTGATCTCCACTAGAATGGACTGGTTGGATCTCCCTGCAGTCCAAGGGACTCTAAAGAGTCTTCTCCAGCACCACAGTTCAAAAGCATCAATTCTTCGGTGATCAGCTTTCTTCACAGTCCAACTCTCACATCCGTACATGACCACGGGAAAAACCAAAGCCTTGACTAGACGGACCTTGGTTGGCAAAGTAATGTCTCTGCTTTTTAATATGCTATCTAGGCTGGTCATAACTTTCCTTCCAAGGAGTCAGCGTCTTTTAATTTCATGGCTGCAATCAGCATCTGCAGTGACTTTGGAGCCCAAAAAATAAAGTCTGACATTGTTTCGACTGTTTCTCCATCTATTTCCCAGGAAGTGATGGGACCTAATGCCATGATCTTCGTTTTCTGAATGTTGAGCTTCAAGCCAACGTTTTCACTCTCCTCTTTCACTTTCCTCAATAGGCCTTTGAGTTCCTCTTCACTTTCTGCCATAAGGGTGGTGTCATCTGCATATCTGAGGTTACTGATATTTCTCCCGGCAATCTTGATTCCAGCTTGTGCTTCTTCCAGCCCAGCGTTCCTCATGATGTACTCTGCATAGAAGTTAAATAAGCAGGGTGACAATATACAACCTTGACGTCCTCCTTTTCCTATTTGGAACCAGTCTGTTGTTCCATGTCCAGTTCTAACTGTTGCTTCCTGACCTGCATAAAGGTTCCTCAAGAGGCAGGTCAGGTGGTCTGGGATTCCCATCTCTTTCAGAATTTTCCACAGTTTATTGTGATCCACACAGTCAAAGGCCTTGGCATAGTCAATGAAGCAGAAATAGATGTTTTTCTGGAACTCTCTTGCTTTCTCCATGATCCAGCGGATGTTGGCAATTTGATCTATGGTGCCTCTGACTTTTCTAAAACCTGCTTGAACATCTGGAAGTTCATGATTCACATATTGCTGAAGCCTAGCTTGGAGAATTTTGAGCATGACTTTACTAGTGTGTGAGATGAGTGCAATTGTGCTGTAGTTTGAGCATTCTTTGGCATTGCCTTTCTTTGTGATTGGAATGAAGACTGATCTTTTCCAGTCCTGTGGCCATTGCTGAGTTTTCCAAATGTGCTGGCATATTGAGTGCAGCACTTTCACAGCATCATCTTTTAGGATTTGAAATAGCTCAATTGGAATTCCATCACCTCCACTAGCTTTGTTTGTAGTGAAGCTCTCTAAGGCCCACTTGACTTCACATTCCAAGATTTCTGGCTCCAGGTGAGTGATCACGCCATCGTGATTATCTTCGTCGTGAAGATCTTTTTTGTACAGTTCTTCTGTGTATTCTTGCCACCTCTTCTTAATATCTTCTGCTTGTGTTAGGTCCATACCATTTCTGTCCTTTATCGAGCCCATCTTTGCATGAAATGTTCCCTTGATATTTCTAATTTTCTTGAAAAGATCTCTTGTTTTTCCTATTCTGTTGTTTTCCTCTATTTCTTTGCATTGATCGCTGAGGAATTGTTGACCTAGGGTGAGGCTTTAGGGTTTCATTTCAAGTGAGGTAAAGATTTCGGGTTGGAGTTCGTGTTAGGGGAAAGGATATGTCTGGGGTTTGTTCTGGGAGACTTAGTGGTGTGAGTTCTCAGTCTCTTTTATGAAGGAACCCCTTCTCAGATATTCTGCTTGCAAATATTCTTTTGTGTTCAGATTGTTACCATTTTGATAAGTGAATGCTTAGCTTTTCTGATGCAAAGCTGTTCAAGTGGATGGAAGCAAGTTGGTGTCCTTTGGTTTCCTGTTTCCTTGACTTGAAGAGACCCAATTTTCTTCCCCCTCCCACACACGTGTTGAGAAGTCCCTGACAATAAGGAGCCAATGGCCCTTGTTTATTTCCAGGAGTTTCATCACTTCAGGTTTGTCTTGACGTGTTTCCCTAAATCTGAAATGTTATGAGAACAATAGCTAATGTGATTGTTCAGATGGAACCATCTCCAATTCCCACGGCCTTTCGTTGCAAAGGCTCTAGTTCCCATTCGTATCGCCTCCCCTCCTTTGGCATTGAGGAATTGACCGTTGATGCTTGGGTTTATTTCTGGAACCTCAATTCCATTCCATGTATCTGGTTCTGCGTCTTTGATTTCTTCCCAGTACCATGCTGTCCTGATGATCCTAGTGTGATACTCTAATTGGCTATCAAGCAGCCTACTATGTACATTTCAGGGCTTTGTGGTAGACTGCATTGACTATTTTGACTTCTTTGTTTTTCCATAGATATTCTGGAATTCTTTGGTTATAATGACCTGAGAACACCCGTTGGTATTTTGAGAGGAATAGCGTGGAAACTCTGGATTGCCGCACGGTGGGGGTTGGGGGGAGGGGGAAGTGACATCATCTTACCAGGAGGAATTCCTCTGATCCGTGAGCACAGCTTATTTTCCATTGGATTGATGAGCTTCACCTTCTTTCATCCATCTCTTGAAGTTCTCTGAGAAGAAGGGCTTCCCTCCTGGGTTAGATGGACTCCTAGCTATTGCCTTTCAGGGAATGTCACTGTCGGTGGGGTTGATAATTGCCTTCTTCTAAGCGTTTGCTGGAAGTGTTAGAAATGCCAAGGATTTTTCTTCCCCTTCCTCACTGTCCATTTCTCTCAGCCTCCAGGTAGAACAGGCCTATTCCAGGGTCCCACAGGGCTCGGGGAATGCAGCTAGACCGTATTTCTCAGGCCTCAGTGCTGGGCATCATTCGGTGTACTCTCCCTGTCCCTTCCTTCTCCTGGTGTCTCCTTCAGGCCCATTTGCGTTCATGTCATTTGTGTATTAAGAGCCAAATCCTGCCTAAGCTCTGTGTATGCAAACAGTTGTCGCCAAGCTTGGCATGTGTCATTTACGCTTTTCAGACGGTTTTTCCCAGAGTCCAAATCTTGGATTTGACAAAGTTCACTGTGTTCCCTTGTTACTCTTTGTGTAGTGCCTTTCTGTATTGTGTGTGAAGACACAGAACTCATGCTAATCTCTGCTCCATTTCCTTCTGGATTTGTGAACCGTTTTGCATGGAATATATGTCTAGGAATCATTACAAGTGCATTTATTGAGAGGTGTCAAGTTTCCATGGACAAGACATGCATGTCATCCCCTCTGGTTTCCAAATGTGTTGCTCCTAAGCTCTTTTGTATATCTTCTCCGAAAGATGGGTGTTTTTCAGCTTGCATTTCCACAGAAGAATGGATTCAGCAGCTCTAGCTCAGGGACGCTGTGTCCAATGAAAAGGGAGTTGGGTGCGGCCTCCCTTTCAGCACCGATCCCAAGTTCAGGTTGACAGGGCTCTGAACTTCCATCTGCGATCCAGATTCCACAGGCATCCTTGTGTGCCCTTGGCTGTGTGAGCAGCTGAAGGGAGTTTCGTCTCCGAAGGCGCCCAGCAGGCCTGCAGCTTCAGACCGCCAGAGGTGAGCATCTCAGAGGACAGGAGCCACCGTGCCAGAAATGGAGTGGGATCCACCCTGAGGTTGGGCACTAATCGTCAAGTGATGTTCCTGTGGGACTATCATGGGTCGGCCACACTCTTCTCCCACATAGCGAGAGAGATGTCTATGGGATCTGCTAGGCCCTCCACTCCCTCTTGTGGTCCTGAAGGCTGGTTGTCACCATCTTGAGCACCTAGCTCTGAAATGATGGCCACCTTCACCTACAATGTATGTCCCTTTTCCCACGTGTCCATGCAAAGTGTCAGGCCATCTCTGAGCTACACTAGCCATGTGCTTTGCCTGTCATTGGACCTGCACATGTTTCTTCTGTTTCCTTCCTGATAACTGATTTTCTCGAGCATGTGGATGCCACAAGGTTGGTTTGTCTTTCTCTGACCTTGTGTTCTGAGGAACACTTCTCCCTTTGTTGGTGTGGGTTTATCTTTCCATTTATCCTACATGGTTTATTATTGTGAGCTTGTTTGTATCGGCGGAAGAACTCAGCCTTTCACTTGTGCTTGATGCGTCCCACTTACAACAGGACGAACTACCTGGAGATTCTGAGCACATTTGCCGTGACGACTTCATTTGGCAGATGATATCTTGAAAGGACCTACACAGTCCATTCAGATATCCAAAGGCTCCTTCAAATGACACAGAAACCAGAATTCTCCACTTTGGTCTTCCAATATGTGGGGACTCAGAACAATCCCCTGGAGAAGGGAAAAGCTACCTACTCCAGGATTCTGGCCTAGAGAATTCCATGGACTGTAGAATTCATGGGGATGCCAAGACTCTAACAATAGTGAGAGACTATAACTTTCACCTTCAGTCAGACAAAATCCAGTTTCCTCTCATTTTAGTGATTGGCATTAATTGGGGACCCCGAAACGATGGGAAGAAATGCAGAGAGAAGTAGACTCAATGTTTTCAGTTGGGGGAGAGAGGAATGGGGAGTGCTTGCCATGAATCCAGGCTTTGCTGGGAAGTGGGAGGGGGTTAGAATGATTGTTTCAGAATGTAGACAGTGGTGATGTTTACACAGCATTGTGAAGGCCTCCATCTTCCCAAATGGCATCAAAGAAGGAAAAATTATTGGCACACACTTGCGAGCAAAATATACAGAAAGACATAAAAGACATAAAAGATGAGAAGAAACATGCCTAGGTGCCTGATGAAAATCATCTCAGGGGAAGGGAAGTCAATCTCCCCTGGGTAGGGAGCGAGTGGACGACATCCACGGGGAGCCCACAGGGATGGAGGCTGCAGAGCCAACCGTGCCCCTGGATGATGTGCTTGCTGAAAGTGCTCTGGGAGTCTGTCCAGAGCAGGGGCCTGTTCTCCCTGCAGGGGTGGGACAGTCATGGTGGGCGTCTGAGTCTTTGTCAGCAGCCAGGGAAGGCTGCCCTTGTGCAGGTGGTCACTCAGCCCCTGACTTGGGTTCTGCCGCCAAAGCCCAAGCAGGTGCATGTACACGTGAAGGTGGAGGTTCTGGAACGCATGGTGAGTCATCGGGGCCTGGGGCTGGGAGTCGTGCAGTTACAGAGTTCCGATGTGCTCAAGGGACTGTCAAGTATCCGGTTCGCCCCGTAGCTTTGGGAGGGTTGTCTTAGGTCTCGATCTCTCCTCATTGGATCCCTGCGTCCTGCACCTGGAGCTCCCACCTCTGTAGGGACGGGTCTTCTACGTGGAGGCTGGCTGAAATTCATAGCCAGAGCTAGAGCTGGGAGAGTAGAAGAGTTTGCCAAATGCCAGCCTTGCCATGAGCCTAAGGGGACATGAAGGCTTCCTAGAGATTCGCTAAGAAGGCCCTGCTTCGGAGTCTTCTCTGCAGTCTCCAAGTTGGGTGGTGTGAGGCCAGCCTTTGGTCCAGGCCCAGCCCCACTCTGGGGGACTCCTCCCTGTGTGTCTAAGCACCGCCTCCCCAACTCACATGCAGCAGCCCCAGGTGCCTCAACTCTGTGCTCTGCACTGCTGGGCTCCAGGCTCTCCTGCTGCCTCCGAGGAAGGGCTTCTCGGAGCTATGGGTCAGAGCCGGGTGTGCTGAGCTCCGTTGCAGCCTGAGACTGGGCACCAGAGTGTGTGCTTGGTGGTGTCTGTGCAGCAGGCCTCGCCCGCTTCCTCTTCTTCGCCAGTTTGGCTGAACCCTCCGTGGCCACGCTCACCTGGAGCCTGTACTGGGCTTCCTGGGCAGGGGGCTGGTGCTCTGAACCCTCCCTCAGGGTGGTGGTAGGGGTGTTCCCCTCAGGGGCCATTTCGGGTGGGACGCTCTACAATGACAGTGATCATCAGCAGCACTCCTTTGATATTTCTGAGCTGTGCCTGGCCAGGATGGCTGCTGCCTCTGCCCATCTGCCCTTCTGCTCCCAGAAAGCGCAGAGACGAGCGTCTGCTCAGATAAGCAATCGGGAGGACAGAGATACCCCTGAGGGAGTGAGGTCAGCCTTGGAAGCAAGCTCTGCCCAGATGCTTCCCATGCCACCAGCCTGCTCTCCCCTGTGGTGTGGACAAAAGCGACCCACAAGCTCCTGACCAATATGCGGCTGGGCTTGCTTGAGGCAGACACACCCCGAGAAACCCCCATCAACACACAGGCAAAGGCCTCAGGCTTCCCCATGTGGGACGGGAGAGGTGGCCGGACCCAGCCTGGGCCTCCCCTGTTACCTTTCTGTTCCTTAGGGCAAAGGGCCAGAGGCCTCTCCGGGGTCCCTGAGCCAGCGTCATCCACGTTCCAACATGCTCTGCCTGTGAGTTTGCCTGAGACCCCGGCCTCTGGGCAGGGGCAAACAACAGAACATCTTGAAAGCAAGTGATCTGGCTGGGGGCTCCTCTCCACTGAGGAGGCCTGGATACCAGGGTTGCCGGTTCTGTTGGGTTCTGTTGCCAGGAAGTGACATCATTTCATGGTTCATGGCCGAGGTCCCTTCCACAAAGCTCCCCAAGGGAACCTCTGGGTTTCTGGCTGTTTCTCCACGCCCTTAGGCCACGTGCAGGCACAGTGACACACACAGCCCACCCCACAGCATTGGGGAGACCTGGGTGCAGCCAGGGCCTGAGCTCTGAGGACACAGCTGCTTTCAGCCCAGGCTCCTTCTCAGAAGTGAAGTGGCCCTGGGCAAGGCATGTGCCCTGCAGGTTTTCCCCACTCTCTCCATCTGCAGAGTGGGGGTCACTCTCCCATTTCCTGCCTAGGAATGTCAGCCTACGAACAGCTCCAGTGCCTGATCAAACATTGGGCCGCTATCACATGGAGCTTGGACACTGAGACTTCCCAAAGGATGGATTCCACACAGGGCTGACCTAGCACACAATGGGGCAGAATCAGGCCTGGATGGGCTTTGGGACCTGGGAAAAGGCAGTCCCCTTTCTGCCTATTTTTGACCCCTGCATTTGTAGGACCGGAAAGTCATATTCAGACATCACCCCCTCTGATATCAACCTTCCCCATCCTCCTTAATTGCCCCACTCAGCCTCGAGAGCTGGGGGAGTCTGCCCCAACAGTGGCTCCCCGCAATCCTTGTCCTTGAGTCTCATCATCTTGAATCATTTTCTCCCTCGCAGGGGGAATAGGCACAGTCATTGTTTCCAACCACAAGAGAGATTCATGCAAATTCTATGAAATCGAATTACTTCCTCTCTCCATTGTTCAGTCTCTCTCCCTCGTTCCCTCTCTTTCTTGACCTTTCCAAATTCAGTCAGTCTCTTCCTCTCTGTGTCTCTCCTCTGGATGTTCGCATGCATGTGAATGCATGGACGCATGTATGTTGTTGAACTTGTTTGAGGCTTTAGGGTTTCGTGTCGTGTGAGTTAAAGGTTTGGGGTTGGATTCGGTGTTAGGGGAAGGGATAGGTCTGGGGTTTGTTCTGGGAGACGCGTAGGAACCCCTTCTCCGATATTCTGCTTGCTAATATTCTTTTTTGTTCAGTTTGTTACCATTTTGATTTGTAAATGCTCAGCTTTTCTGATGCAAATCTGTTCAAGTGGATGGAAGCCCGTGGGTGTCCTTTGGTTTACTGTTTCCTTGAATTGAAGGGACCCAATTTTCTTCCCCCCCTCCACACACACATGTTGAGAAGTCCATGACATGAAGGAGCCTATGGCCCGTGCTTATTTCCAGGAGTTTCATCCCTTCAGGCTTTGCGTTGATGTGTTTCACTGAATCTGACGTGTTCTGAGACCAAAAGCCAATGTGATTGTTCAGATGGAACCATCTCCAATTCCCACGGCCTTTCATTGCAGAGGCTCTTGTTCCCATTCGTATCGCCTCCCCTCCTTTGGCGTTGAGGAATTGACTGTAGAGGCGTGGATTTTTTTTTTCTGGACCTTCAATTCCATTCCATGGATCTGGTTCTGCGTGTTAGATTTCTTCCCAGTGCCATGTTGTCCTGATGATCCTAGTGTGATAGTCTAATTGGCTATCAAGCAGCCTGCTATGTCCATTTCAGGGCTTTGTGGCAGATTGCATTGACTCTTTTGACTCCTTTGTGTTTCCATAGACATTTTGGAATTGATTGGTTATAATGCCCTGAGAACAGCAGTTGTTTTTTTTTTATTTTTATTTTTATTGGAGGCTAATTATTTTACAATATTATATTGGTTGGTTTTGCCATACATTGACATGAATCCGCCTCGGGTGTACATGAGGTCCCTCTCCCGAACCCCCCTCCCTCCTCCCTCCTTCCTTTATTTTCCCTCTGGGTCATACCAGCCCTGAACATCCTGTAACATGCCTCGACCCTGAACTGGTGATTCATTTCACATATGATAATATACATGTTTCAGTGCCATTCTCCCAAACCATCCCATCATCACCCTCTCCCACAGAGTCCCTATGACTGTTTTATACATCTGTTTCTCTTTTGCTGTCTCGTATACGGGGTTATCATTTGCATCTTTCTAAATTCCATATATATGCGTTAGTATATTGTATTGGTGTTTTTCTTTCTGGCTTACTTCACTCTGTATAATAGGCTCCAATTTCATCCACCTCATTAGAACTGATTCAAATGCATTCTTTTTAACGGCTGAGTAATACTCCATTGTGTATATGTACCAAAGCTTTATTATCCATTCGTCTGCAGATGGACATCTAGGTTGCTTCCATGTCCTGGCTATGGTAAACAGTGCTGCGATGAACATTGGAGTACATGTGTCTCTTTCAATTCTGGTTTCCTCAGTGTGTATGCCCAGGAGTGTGATTGCTGGATCATATGGCAGCTCTATTTCCAGTTTTTTGAGGAATCTCCACACTGTTCTCCATAGTGGCTGTACTAGTGTGCATTCCCACCAACAGTGTAAGAAGGTTCCCTTTTTTCCACAACCTCTCTAGCATTTACTGTATGTAGACTTTTGGATAGCAGCCATTCTGACTGGTGTGAATGGTATCTCACTGTGGTTTTGATTTGCATTTCTCTGATTATGAGGGATGTTGAGCATTTTTTCATGTGTTTGTTAGCCATCTTTATGAATTCTTTAGAGAAATATCTGTTTAGTTCTTTGGCCCATTTTTTGATTGGGTTATGTGTTTTTCTGGAATTGAGCTGCAGGAGCTGCTTGTATATTTTGGAGATTAATCCTTTATCAGTTGTTTCATTTGCTATTATTTTCCCCCATTCTAAAGGCTGTCTTTTCACCTTGCTTATAGTTTCCTTTGCTGTGCAGAAGCTTTTGATTTTAATTAGGTCCCATTTGTTTATTTTTGCTTTTATTTCCAATATTCTGGGAGGTGGGTCTTGGAGGATCCTGCTGTGAATTATGTCAGAGAGTGTTTCGCTTACGTTCTCCTCTAGGAGTTTTATAGTTTTTGGTTTTAAGTTTATCTCTCTAATCTATTTTGAGTTTATTTTGGTATATGGTGTTAGGAAGTATTCTAGTTTCATTCTTTTACAAGTGGCTGACCAGTTTTCCCAGAACCACTTGTTAAAGAGACTGTCTTTTCTCCATTTTATATTCTTGCCTCCTTTGTCAAAGATAAGGTATCCATTGGTGCGTGGATTTATCACTCGGCTTTCTATTTTGTTCCATTGATCTATGTTTCTGTATTTATGCCAGTACTATACTGTCTTGATGACTGTGGCTTTGTAGTAGAGCCTGAAGTCCGGCAGGCTAATTCCCCCAGTTACATTTTTCTTCCTCAAGATTGCTTTGGCTATTCGAGGTTTTTTGTATTTCCATACAAATTGTGAGATTATTTGTTCTAGTTCTATGAAAAATATCGTTGGTAGCTGGACAGGGACTACATTGAATGTATAAGTTACTTTAGATATTATACACATTTTAACAATATTTATTCTTCCAATACACGAACATGGTATATTTCTCCATCTATTAGTGTCCTCTTTGATTATGTTCACTAGTGTTTTATAGTTTTCTGTGTACAAGTCTTTTGTTTCCCTAGGTAAATATATTCTTAAGTATTTAAATCTTTTCGTTGCAACAGAGAATGGAATAGTTTCCTTAATTTCTCTTTCTATTTTCTCATTATTAGTGTAAAGGAATGCAAGTGATTTCTGTGTGTTTATATCCTGCAACTTTACTGTATTCATTGATTAGCTCTAGTAGTTTTCTGGTAGATTCTTTATGGTTTTCTGTGTAGAGGATCACGTCATCAGCGAACAGTGAAAGTTTTATTTCTTCTTTTCCAATTTGTATTCGTTTTATGTCTTTTTCTGCTCTGATTGCTGTAGCCAAAACTTCCAGAACTATGTTGAATAGTAGTGGTGAGAGTGGGCACCCTTGTCTTATTCCTGACATTAGGGGAAATGCTTTCAGGTTTTCACCATTGAGGATAACGTTTGCTGTGGGTTTGTCATATATAGCTTTTATTATATTGAGATATGTCCCTTCTATTCCCACTTTCTGGAGGATTTTTATCATAAATGGATGTTGTATTTTGTCAAAGGCTTTCTCTGCATCTATTGAAATAATCATATGATTTTTATTTTTCAGTTTGTTAATGTGGTGTATTACGTTGATAGATTTGTGGATATTGAAGAATCCTTGCATACCTGGGATAAGCCCACTTGGTCGTGATGTATGATCTTCTTAATGTGTTGTTGGATTCTGATTGCTAGAATTTTGTTAAGGATTTTTGCATCTATGTTCATCAGTGATATTGGCCTGTAGTTTTCTTTTTTGGTGGGATCTTTAGCAGGTTTTGGGATTAGGGTGATGGTGGCCTCATAGAATGAGTTTGGAAGTTTCCCTTCCTCAACAATTTTCTGGAAGAGTTTGAGTAGAATAGGTGTTAGCTCTTCTCTAAATTTTTGGTAGAACTCAGCCGTGAAGTGGTCTGGACCAGTGCTTTTGTTTGCTGGAAGATTTTTTATTATAGCCTCTAGTTCTGAGCTTGTGATGGCTCTATTCAGATTTTCTATTTCTTCTTGGTTCAGTTTTGTAAAGTTGTACTTTTCTTGGAATTTGTCAATTTCTTTCAGGTTATTCATTTTATTGCCATATAATTGGTGATAGTATTCTCTAATAATCCTTTGTATTTGTGTAGCCGTTGGTATTTTGAGAGGAATAGCGTGCGACCTCTGGATGCCCCAAGTTGGGGGTCGGGGGGAGGGGGAAGTGATATTTTCCTACCAGGAGAAATTCTTCTGATACTGGAGCACAGTTTATTTTCCATTGGATTGGTGGGCTTCACCTTCTTTCATCCATCTCTTGCAGTTCTCTTAGAAGAGGGGCTTCCCTCCTGGGTTAGATGGACTCCTAGCTATTGCCTTTCAGGAAATGTCACTGTCGGTGGGGTTGATACTTGCCGTCTCCTTCTAAGCATTTGCTGTGAGTGTTAGAAATGCCGAGGATTTCTCTTCCCCTTCCTCACTGTCCATGTCTCTGAGCCTCCAGGTTGAACAGGCCTAGTCCAGGGTCCCACCACTATTGGGGAGTGCAGCTAGACCGTGTTTCTCAGGCCTTCATTGTTGGGCATCATTTGGTGTACTCTCCATGTCCCTTCCTTCGCCTGGTTTCCCTGCAGACCTCTCCTTCAAGCTTGTGTTCATGTCGTTTGTGTATTAGGAGCCAAATTCTGCCTACGTTCCGTGTATGCACACAGTTGTCTTGCCGCTTGGGATATGTTGTTTATGTTTTTCAGACGGTCTTTCCCAGAGCCCAAATCTTAGATTTGACAAAGTTCACTGTGTTCCCTGGTTACTCTTTGTGTAGTGCCTTTCGGTATTGTGTGTGAAAACTCAGAGCTCACGTCTAATGTCTGCTCCATTTCCTTCTGGATTTGTGAACCATTTTGCATGGAACGTATGTCTAGGAATCATTTGAAGTGCATTTGTTGAGAGGTGTTAATTTTCCATGGACATGCATGTCATCCCCTCTGGTTTCCAATGTGTCACTCCTAAACTCTTTTGGAGACCTTCTCAGAAAGATGAGTGTTTTTCAGCTTGCATTTCCACAGTTGAATGGATTCAGCAGCTCTAGAAGCAAGGACACTTTGTCCAGTGAAAGGGGGAGTCGGGTGCGACCTCCCTTTCAGCACCGATCCCCAAGTCTGGTTGAGAGGGCTCTGATCTTCCATCATTGAGCCAGAAGCCACAGGCATCCTTGTGTGCCCTTGGACGTGTGAGCGGCTTAAGGGAGTTTCGTCTGCGCAGGCACCAAGCAGGCCTGCGGCTTTGGACCACCAGAGGTGAGCATCTCAGAAGACAGAATCAACCGTGCAAGAAGTGGAATGGGATCCACCTTGAGGGTGGGGACTGATCGCCAAGAGATGTTCCAGTGGGACTTTGATGGGTCCAGCACATTCTTCTGGCAGAGAGCGAGACAGATTTCTATGGGCTCTGCTAGGCCCTCCATTCCCTCTTGTGGTCCCGAAGGCTGGTTGACACCAACCTGAGCACCTAGCTCTGAGATTATGAGAACCGCCACCTGCACTGTGTTTCCCTTTGCCCGCGTGTCCATGCGAAGCATCAGGCCGTCTCTGAGCTACACTAGCCATGTGCATTGCCTCATATTGGACTTGCACATGTTTCTTCTGTTTCTTTCCCGATCACTGATTTTCTCGAGCATGTGGGGGCTACGAGGATGGTGGATCTGGCCTTGTGTTCTGTGGAACACTTCTTCCTTTGTTGGTTTGGTTTTATCATTCCATTTCTACTGCCTGGTATATTGTTGTGAGTTTGTTTGTGCCAGCGGAAGAACTCAGCATTTCCCTTGTGCCTGAGGTGTCCCACTTACAACAGCATTGCCTACCTGCAGATTCTGAGCACATTTGCCCAGAGGGCTTCGTTTGGCAGATAACATCTTGAAAGGACCTACATGGTCCTTTCAGATACCCAAAGGCTACGTCAAATGACATAGGGACCAGAATTCTCCAGTTTGGTCTTCCAATATGTGGGGAGTCAGAACAATCCACTGAGAAGAGAAAAGCTACCGACTCCAGGATTCTGACCTAGAGAATTGCATGGATTGTAGAATTCATGGGGATGCCAAGACTCTAACAATGCCGAGAGACTATAACTTTCGCCTTCAGTCAGAGTAAAATCCAGTTTCCTTTTATTTCAGTGATTGGCATTTATTGGGGACCTCGAAAGGATGGGAAGAAATGCAGAGAGAAGTAGGCTCAATGTTGTCAGGCAGGGAGAGAAGAACGGGGAGTGCTTGCCATGAATCCAGGCTTTGCTGGGAAGTGGGGGGGGGGGATAGAATGAGGGTGTCCAAATGTAGACAGTGGTGATGTTTACACAGCATTGTGAAGGCCTCCATATTCCCAAATGGCATCAAGGAAGGAAAATTTATTGACACACACTTGCGAGCAAAATATACAGAAAACCATGAAAGACATAAAAGATGAAAAGAAAGATGCCTAGGAGCCTGATGAAAATCAGCTCAGGGGAATGGAAGTCAATCTCCCCTGGGTGGAGAGCGAGTGGACGGCTGCCACGGGCAACATGCAAGGATGGAGCCTGCAGAGTCAACTGCGTCCCTGGACGAGGTTTCGATGAAAGGGTTCTGGGTCTCTGTCCAGAGCATGGGCCTGTTCTCCCTGCATGGGTGGGACAGGCATGTTGGGCGTCTCAGTCCTTGGCAGGAGACATGGCAGGCTGCCCCTATGCAGGTGGTCACTCAGGCCCTGACTCGGATTCTGCCACCAAAGCCCGAGCAGGTGTAAGTTCATGTGGAGGTGGAGGTTCTGGAAAACGTGGTGGGACAACGGGGCCTGGGGCTCTGGTTCGTGCAGGCACAGATTTCGCATGTGCTGACAGTGCTAGCCAGTACCCGGCTCGCCCCATTTCTTTGGGAGGGGACGTCTCAGGTCTCGATCTCCCCTCAGTGGATCCCTGGGTGCTGCACCTGGAGCTCCAACCTCTGTAGGGACTCATTTTGGACGTGGAGGCTGGCTGAGTTTGACGGTCAGAGCTAGAGCTGGTGGAGAAGAGTTTGCCACAGGACAGCCTTGCCATGTGCCTAAGTGGGTAAGAAAGCTTCCTAGAGATTATATAAGATGGCCTAGCATCAGAGTCTTCTCTGCAGTCTCCAAAATGTGTGGTGTGAGTCCAGCCATTGGTCCCGGACCAGCCCCAGCTCTGGGGGACACCTCCCTGTGTGGCTCAGCACTACCTCCCCACACTCACATGCAGCAGCCACAAACTCCTCATCTATTTGCTCTGTCCTCCTGGGTTCCAGGTCCTACTGCTACCTCCAAGGCAGGGCCTCTCAGAGCTCTGGGTCAGGGCAGGCTCTGCTGAGTTCCGTGGCAGCCTGAGACTGGGCCCCGGGGTGCGTGCTGGGTGGTGTCTGTGTAGCAGGCCTGGCCTGCTCCGTCTTCATTGCCAGTTGGGCTGAGCCCTCCGTGGCCACGCTCACCTGGAGCCTGGACTGGGCCTCCCGGGCAGGGGGCTGGTGCTCTGAGTCCTCCCTCTGGGAGGTGGATGGGGTGTGCCCCTCAGGTGCCACCTCGGGTGAGTTGCTCTGCAATGATAGAGACCATCAGCCAGCCCTGCTTTGATATTTGTGAGGTGAGACTGGCCAGTATGGCTGCTGTTTCTGCCCGTCTGCCCTTCTGCTCCCAGAAGGAGCAGCGACAAAGATATGCTGAGATACCCACCCAGGAGGACGGAGACACACCCGAGGGCATGAGGTCAGCCTGGTTCACCAGCTTTGACTGGACGCTCCCCATGACAGGCAGCCTGCTCTCTGCTAGGGTGTGGAAACAAGCAGACAAAGGGCTCCAAACCCACATGCAGCTGGGCTTGCTTGAGTCAGACACACGCCGAGAAAACCTCTTCCACACACAGGGAAAGGCCTCAGGCTTCCCCGGGTGGGATGGGAGAGGTGGCAGGACCCCGTATGCATACACTGAGCTTAGGCAGTATTTGGCTATTAATACACAAATGACATGAACACAAAGGAGCCTGAAGGAGAGGTCTGAAGGGACACCAGGCGAAGAAAGGGACGCGGAGAATACACCAAACGATGCCCAGAACTGAGGGTCTGATCCACAGGGTCTAGGTGCACTCCCCGAGGCCCGTGGGACCCTGGACTAGGCCTGTTCTACCTGGAGGCTCAGAGAGATGGACAGTGAGGAAGGGGAAGAGAAATACTTGGCATTTCTAACACTCACAGGAAACGCTTAGAAGACGGCAATTATCAACCCCACCGACAGTTACATTCCCTGAAAGGCAATAGCTAGGAGTCCATCTAAACCAGGAGGGGAGCCCCTCTTCTCTGAGAACTACAAGAGATGGATAAAAGAAGGTGAATCCCACAAACCCAATGGAAAATAGCTGTGCTCAAGGATCAGAAAAATTCCTCCTGGTAAGATGATGTCAGTTCCCCATCCCCCGGACCCCCACCGTGGGGCAATCCAGAGGTTCCACTCTATTTCTCTCAAAATACCAACGGCTTTTCTCAGGGCATTATAACCAAAGAATCCAAAATGTCTATGGAAACACAAAGGAGTCAAAAGAGTCAATTCAATCTGCCGTAAAGCTCTGAAATGGACATAGCAGGCTGACTGATTGCCAATTAGACTCTCAGACTAGGATCATCAGGACAGCATAGTACTGGGAAGAAATCAAACACGCAGAACCAGATCCATGGAATGGATTTGAGGTTCCAGACGTAAACCCAAGCTTCTACAGTCAATTCCTCGACGTCAAAGGAGGGGAGGCGATACGAATGGGAAAAAGAGCCTCTGCAAGGAAAGGCCGTGGGATTTGGAGATGGTTCCATCTGAACAATCACATTGGCTTTTGGTCTCAGAACACGTCAGATTCAGTGAAACACATCACCGCAAAGCCTGAAGTGATGAAACTCTTGGAAATAAGCACGGGCCATAGGCACCTTAATGTCAGGGACTTCTCAACATGTATGTGGGGATGGAAGAAAACTGAGTCTCTTCAAGTCAAGGAAACAGTAAACCAAAGGACACCCACGGGCTTCCATCCACTTGAACAGCTTTGCAACAGAAAAGCTAAGAATTTGCTAATCAAAATGGTAACAAACTGAACAAAAAAGAATATTAGCAAGCAGAATATCGGAGAAGGGGTTCCTACGTAAAAGAGACTGAGAACTCACACCACTAAGTCTCCCAGAACAAACCCCAGACCTAGCCCTTCCCCTAACACCAATTCCAACCCCAAACCTTTAACTCACTCTACACGAAACACTAAAGCCTCACCCTAATTCAACAGTTTACATGCTTACATACATTCACATGCATTCAAGCATCCACAGGAGAGACACAGAGAGGAAGACAGACTGAATTTGCAAAGGTCAAGAAAGAAACGGAACGCGGAAGAGAGACTGAACCATGGAGAGAAGAAATGAGTTGATTTCACAGAATTTGCATGAATCTCTCTTGAGTTTGGAAACATTGACAGTGCGTATTCCCCCTGCAAGTGGTAAAATGACACAAGATGATGAGATTCAAAGACAAGGATGCGGGGAGTCACTGTTTGGGCAGACTCCCCCACTCCTCGAGGCTGAGTGGGACACTTGATTAGGACGAGGAAGGTTGATATCAGAGGGGGCGATGTCTGAATATGACCTTCTGGTCCTCCCAATGCGGGGGTCAAGAAATAATCAGGAAGCGGACTGCCTTTTCCCAGATCCCAGAGCCCATCCAGGCCTGATTCTGCCCCATTCTGTGCTAGGTCAGCCCTGTGTGGAATCTGTCCTTTGGGAAGTCTCAGTGTCCAAGCTCCATGTGATAGAGGCCCAAAGTATGAACAGGAACTTGAGTTGTTCGTAGGCTGACAAACCTAGACAGTAGATGGGAGAGTATCCCCCACTCTGAAGAGCAAGAGACTGGGTTACCCTGCGGAGCACATGCCTTGCCCAGGGCCACATCATTTCTGAGAAGAAGGATCCTGGGCTGAAAGCATCTGTGTCCTCAGAGCTTAGGCCCTGGCTGCACCCAGGTCTCCCCAATGCTGTGGGGTGGGCTATGTGGTTTCACTGTGCCTGCATGTGGTCTAAGGATGTGGGGGAACAGCCAGAAACCCAGAGGTTCCCTTGGGGAACCACAAGGAAGGGACCTCGGCCACGAACCAGGAAATGATGTCACTTCCTGGCAACAGAACCCAACAGAACCCACAAACCGGGTATCCAGTCCTCCCCAGCGGAGAGGAGCCCCCAGCCAGATCGTTTGCTGTCAAGATGTTCTGCTGCTTGCCCTTGCCCAGATGCTGCCGGGACCTCAGGCGAGCTCACAGGCAGACTGTGTGGGCACGCGGTTGAAACTGGCTCAGCTCCCCCTCCGCCGAGAGTCCTCTGACCCTTTGCCCGAAGGAACAGAAAGGTAACAGGGGAGCCCCAGGCCAGGTCCGGCCACCTCTCCTGTCCCATCCGGGGAAGGCTGAGGCCTTTCGCTGTGTGTGGATGGGGGTTTTTTGGGGTGTGTCTGCCTCAAGCAAGCCCAACCACATGTGGGTCAGGAGACCATGGGTCACTTGTGTCCACACCCCAGGGGAGAGAAGGCTGGGTGGCATGGGGAGTGTCCAGGCAGAGCCGCGTTCCCAGGCTGACCTCATACCCTAAGGGGTGTCTCTGTCCTCCCGGGTGGGTAGCTGAGCAGATCTTTATCTTTGCTCTTTCTGTGAGCAGAAGGGCAGACAGGCAGAGGCAGCAGCCATCCTGGCCAACCTCAGCCCAGAAATATCGAAGCAGGGCTGACTGATGGTCACTATCATTGCAGAGCGTCCCACCCGAGTTGGCCCCTGAGGGGCACACCCCATCCACCTCCCAGAAGGAGGGCTCAGAGCACCAGCCCCCTGCCCAGGGGGCCCAGTGCAGACTCCAAGTGAGCGTGGCCAAGGAGGGCTCAGCCCAACTGACGATGAAAACGGAGCGGGCAAGGCCTGCTACCCAGACACCACCCAGCATGCACCCTGGGGACCAGTCTCAGGCTGCCACAGAGCTCCGCAGAGCCGTCCCTGATCCAGAGCTCTGAGAAGTCCTGCACCTGAGGTAGCAGGAGGACCTGAAACCCAGAACGGCATAGCACAGACGTGAGGCGGCTGGGACTGCTGCACATGAGTGTAGGGATTCAGTGCTGAGCCACACACGTAGGAGTCCCCCAGAACTGGGGCTGGGCCTGGACCAAAGGCTAGCCTCACACCACCCATCTTGGAGACTGCAGAGAAGACTCTGATGCTGGGCCTTCTTAGCGAATCTCTAGGAAACTTTTGTGCCCACTTAGGCACATGGCAAGGCTGGCCTGTGGCAAACATTTTTTCTCCCCCACCTCTAGCTCCGGCCGTCAAACTCAGCGAGCCTCCACCTCCAACACCTGTCCCTACAGAGGTGGGAGCTCCAGGTGCAGGACCCAGGGATCCACTGAGGGGGGTTCGAGACCTGAGACGTACCCTCCCAAAGACATGTGGCCAACCTGGTACTGGCAGGCACACTCAGCACATCGGATCTCTGTGTCTGCACGACCCACAGCCCCAGGACCCGATGTCCCAACCCGTTTCCAGATCCTCCACCTCAACGTGCACTTACACCTGCTCGGCCTTTGGTGGAAGAACCTGAGTCAGGGTCTGAGTGACCACCTGCACAAGGGCAGCCTGCCCTGGCTCCTGCCAAGGACTCAGACACCCATCATGACAGTCCCACCCCTGCAGGGAGAAAAGGCCCCTGCTCTGGACAGAGACCCAGAGCCCGTTCAGCAAACACATCGTCCAGGGGCGCGTTTAGCTCTCCAGGCTCCATCCCTGTGTGTTCCCTGTGGATGCCGTCCACTCCCTCCCCACCCAGGGGAGACTGACTTCCTTTCCCCTGAGCTGATTTTCATCAGGCTCCTAGGCATCTTTCTTCTCATCTTTTATGTCTTTTATGGCTTTCTGTATATTTTGCTCACAAGTGTGTGTCAATAAATTTTCCTTCCTTGATGCCATTTGGGAATATATAGGCCTTCACAATGCTGTGTCAGCATCACCACTGTCTACATTCGGACACCCTCACTCTATCCCCCCACCTACTTCCCAGCAAAGCTTGGATTCATGGCAAGCACTGCCCGTTCCTCTCTCCCCCACCTGACAGCATTGAGTCTACTACTTTCTGCATTTCTTCCCATCATTTCGGGGTCCCCAATCAATGCAATCACTGAAATGAAAGGAAACTGGATTTTCCTGTGACTGAAGGTGAACGTTATAGTCTCTCAGTATTGTTAGAGTCTTGACATGCCCATGAGTTCTACAGTGCATGGAATTCTCTAGGCCAGAATCCTGGAGTGGGTAGCTTTTCCCTTCTCCGGGGGATTGTTCTGAGTCCCCACATATTGGAAGACCAAACTGGAGAATTCTGGTTTCTATGTCATTTGAAGGAGCCTTTGGGTATATGAAAGGACAGTGTAGGTCCTTTCAAGATGTCATCTGCCCATCGAAGCCCTCTCGATAACTGCTCAGTATCTCCAGGTAGGCAGTGCTGTTGTAAGTGGGACACCTCAGACACAAGGAAATGCTGAGTTCTTCTCCCGGCTCAAAAAAAGTCACAACAATAAACCAGGCAGGAGAAATGGAAAGATAAATCCACACCAACAAAGGGAAAACTCTTCCTCAGAACACAAGGCCAGAAAAGTACCCACCATCCTTGTGGTCCCCACATGCTCGAGAAAATGTATGATAGGGAAGGAAACAGAAGAAACATATGCAGGTCCAATGAGAGGCAATGGACATGGCTAGTGTAGCTCAGAGACAGCCTGACGCTTTGCGTGGACATGCGGTCAAAAGGAAACACAGGGCAGGTGGCAGTGGTCATCATCTAGAGCTAGGTGCTCATCATGGTGACAACCAGCCTTCGGGACCACAAGAGGGAGTTGGGGGCCTAACAGAGCCCATAGACATCTCTCTCGCTATCTGGGAGAAGAGTGTGTTGGACCCATCAAAGTCCCATAGGAGCATCTATTGACCATCAGTGTCCACCACTTCTGGCACAGTAGCTCCTGTCTTCTGAGATGCTTACCTCTGGCAGTCCGAAGCCACAGGCCTGCTGGGCGCCTGCTGAGACGAAACTCCCTTCAGCTGCTCACACAGTCAAGGGCACACAAGGATGCCAGTGGCCTGTGGCTCACAGATGGAAGATCTGCCCCCTGACAAACCGGCCTGGGTATTCGTGTTGAAAGGGAGGCCGCACCCGACTCCCTTCATTGGAGTCAGCATCCCTTCTGCTAGAGCTGCTGAATCCATTCAACTGTGAAAACGCAAGCTGAAAAACACCCATCTTTCCGAGAAGTTCTCCTAAAACGTTTAGGAGCAACGCATTTGGAACCCAGAGGGGATGACAAGCATGTCCATGGAAACTTGACACCTCTCAACAAATGCACTTCAAATGATTCCTAGACATATGTTCCATGGAAAATGGTTCACAAAACCAGAAGGAAATGAAGCAGACATTAGACATGAGCTCTGTGTTTTCACACACAATACAGAAAGACACTACACAAAGAGTAAGCAGGAAACACAGTGAACTTGTCTAACCAAGAATTGGACTCTGGGAAAAATGGTCTGTAAAACACAAATGACACATCCCAAGCTGGGAGACTACTGTTTGCATACACAGAGCTTAGGCAGATTTAGCTTCTAATACACAAATGACATGAACACAAAGGAGCTTGAGGGAGAGGTCTGAAGGGACACCAGGTGAAGGAAGGGACACGGAGAGTACACCGAATGATGCCCAGCACTGAGCACCTGAGAAACATTATCTAGCTGCACTCCCCGAGCCCCTTGGGACCCTGGACTAGGCCTGTTCTACCTGGAGGCTCAGAGAGATGGACAGTGAGGAAGGGGAAGAGAAATCCTTGGCATTTCTAACATTCACAGCAAACGCTTAGAAGGAGAAGGCAAGGATCAACCCCACCGACAGTGACATTTCCTGAAAGGCAATAGCTTGGAGTCCAACTAACCCAGGAGGGAAGCCCCTCTTCTCAGAGAACTGCAAGAGATGGATGAAAGAAGGTGAAGCCCACAAATCCAATGGAAAATAAGCTGTGCTCCCGGATGAGAAGAATTCCTCCTGGTAAGATGATGTCAATTCCCCCTCCCCCCAACCCCCACCGTGGGGCAATCCAGAGGTTGCATGCTCTTTCTCTCAAAATACCAAAGGCTGTTCTCAGGGCATTATAACCAAAGAATTCCAAAATGTCTTTGGAAACAGAAAGGAGTCAAAAGAATCAATGCAATCTGCCGTAAAGCTCTGAAATGGACATAGCAGGCTACCTGATAGCCAATTAGAGTATCACACTAGGATCATCAGGACAGCATGGTACAAACATGCAGAACCAGATCCATGGAATGGAATTGAGGGTCCAGAAATAACCCCAAGCTTCTATAGTCACTTCATTGACACCAAAGGAAGGAAGGCGATATGAATGGGAACAAGAGCCTCTGCAACGAAAAGCTGTGGGGATTGGAGATGGTTGCATCTGAATAATCACATTGGCTTTTGGTCTCATAACACCTCAGATTCAGTGAAACACCTCAATGCAAAGCCTGAAGTGATGAAACTCCTGGAAATAAGCATGGGACATAGGCTTCTTCATGTCAGGGACTTCTCAACATGTGTGTGGTGGCGGAAGCAAAATTGCGTCTCTTCAAGTCAAGGAAACAGGAAACCAAACAACATCAACTAGCTTCCATCCACTTGAACAGCTTTGCAACAGAAAAGCTTAGCATTCACAAATCAAAATTGTAACAAACTGAACACAAAGGAATATTTGCAAGCAGAATATAGAAGAAGGGTTTCCTAAGTAAAAGAGACAAGAACTCACACAACTAAGTCTCCCAGAACAAACCCCAGACCTATCCCTTCCCCTAACCTCAACTCCATCCCCAAACCTTTACCTCACTGGAAAGGAAACCTTGAAGCCTCATTCTAGGTCAACAATATACATGCTTACATTCATTCACAGGCACGCGAGCATCCACAGCAGAGACACAGAAAGGAAGAGACAGACTGAATTTGGAAAGTTCAAGAAAGACAGAAGGAGGGAGAGAGACTGAACAATGGAGAGAGGAAATGAGTCGATTCCACAAAATTTGGATGAATCTCTCTTGAGTTTTGAAACAATGACAATGCCTATTCCCTCTGCAAAGGGGAAAATGACACAAGTTGATGAGGCTCAAAGACAAGGATGCGGGGAGCCACTTTTGGGGCAGGCTCCCCCACCCCTCGAAGATGAGTGGGACACTTGAGCAGGAGGATGAAAGTTGATATCAGAGGGAGCGATGGCTGAATGCGACCTTCCGGTCCTCCCAATGAGGGGGTCAAGAAATAGGCAGGAAGGGGACTGCCTTTTCCAGGTCCCAGAGCCCATCCAGGCCTGATTCTGCCCCATTCTGTGCTAGGTCAGCCCTTGTTTGTGCCAGCGGAAGAACTCAGACTTTCCCTTGTGCCTGAGGTTTCCCACTGAAACAGCACTGCCTACCTGGAGATTCTGAGCACATTTGCCGAGAGGGCTTCGTTTGGCAGATGACTTCTTGAAAGGACCTACACGGTCCTTTCAGATACCCAAAGGCTACTTCAAATAACATAGAAACCAGAATAATCCAGTTTGGTCTTCCAACATATGGGGAGTCAGAACAATTGCCTGGAGAACGGAAAAGCTACCCACTCCAGGATTCTGGCCTAGAGAATTCCATGCACTGTAGAATTCATTGGAATGCCAAGACTCGAACGATACTGAGAGACTATAACTTTCACCTTCAGTCAGACCAAAATAAAGTTTCCTATCTTTTCAGTGATTGGCATTGAGTGGGGACCCCGAAAGAATGGGAAGAAATGCAGAGAGAAGTAGACTCAATGTTGTCAGGCGGGGGAGAAAGAAACAGGGAGTGCTTGGCATGAATCCAGGCTTTGCTGTGAAGTGGAGGGGGGGTGAAGAATGAGGGTGTCCGCATGTAGACATTGGTGATGCTTACACAGCATTGTGAAGGCCTCCATATTCCCAATGGCATCAAGGAAGGAAAATTTATTGACACACACTTGCGAGCAAAATATACAGAAAGCCATAAAAGACATAAAAGATGAGAAGAAAGATTCCTAGGAGCCTGATGAAAAGCAGCTCAGGGGAAGGGAAGTCAGTCTCCCCTGGGTGGGGAGGGAGTGGATGGCGTTCATGGGGAACACACAGGGATGGTGGCTGCAGAGCCAACTGCAACCCTGGACGAAGTGTTTGCCGAATGTGCTCTGGGCCTCTGTCCAGAGCAGGGGCCTGTTCTCCCTGCAGGGGTTGGACAGTCATGGTGGGCGTCTGAGTCCTTGGCAGGAGCCAGGACAGGCTCCCTCTGTGCAGGTGGTCACTCAGGCCCTGAATCGAGTCTTGTCACCAAAGCCCGAGCAGGTGCAAGTGCCGGTGGAGGTAGAGGCTCTGGAAGGCATGGTGGGATATCGGGGCCTGGGACTGGGCGTCATGCATGCAGAGATCCGATGTGCTGAGGGTGCTGGCCAGTACATGGCTGGCCCCGTATCTTTGGGTGGGGACGTCTCAGGTCTCGATCTCCCCTCAGTGGATCCCTGGGTCCTGCACCTGGAGTTCCCACCTCTGTAAGGACAGGTCTTGGACATGGAGGCTGGCTGAGTTTGACGGCCAGAGCTAGAGCTGGGGGAGAAGAAAAGTTTGCCACAGGTCAGCCTTGCCATGTGCCTAAGTGGGCACGAAAGCTTCCTAGAGATTCGCTAAGAAGGCCCAGCATCGGAGTCTTCTCTGCAGTCTCCACGATGGGTAGTTTGAGGCCAGCCTTTGGTCCAGGTCCATCCCCAGCTTTGTAGGACTCCTTCCTGTGTGGCTCAGCACCGCCTCCCCACACTCACATGAAGAAGCCCAGCCGCCTCACCTCTGAGCTCTGCTGTGCTGGGCTCCAGGTCCTACTGTTGCCTCTGAGGCAGGGCTTCTTGGAGCTCTGTGTCAGAGCCAGCTGTGCTGAGCTCCGTGGCAGCCTTCGACTGGGCCCCGGTTTGTGTGCTGGGTGGTGTCTCACAGCAGGACTTGCCTGCCTCCTCTTTATTGCCAGTTGGGCTGAGCCCTCCGTGGCCACCCTCACCTGGAATCTGCACTGGGCCTCCTGGTCACGGGGTGGTGCTCTGAACCCTACCTCTGGGAGGTGCATGGGGTGTGCCCCTCAGAGACCACCTCGGGTGGGACGCTATGCAATAATAGTGACCATCAGCCAGCCCTGCTTCGATATTTCTGAGCTGAGCCTGGCCAGGATATCTAATGTTTCTGCCCATCTGCCCTTCTGCTCCCAGAAAGAACAGAGATGAATGCCTGCTCAGATTCCCACCAGGGAGGATGGAGACCCCCCGCCAAGGGCTTGAGGTCAGCCTGGGCACACGGCTCTGCCTGGACGCTCACCATGCCACCAAGCGTGCTCTCACCTGGGGTGTGGACACAAGCGGTCCATGGGCTCCTGACCCACCTGTGGCTGGGCTTACTTGAGGCAGACACAGCCTGAAAAACCCCCATCCACACACAGCGAAAGGCCTCAGGCTTCCATGGGTGGGACGGGAGAGGTGGGCGGGCCCGGCCTGGGGCTCCCCTGTTACCTTTCTGTTACTTCGGGCAAAGGGACAGAGGACTCTCGGAGGGGCCCTGGGCCAGCGTCAACGGCCTTTCCACACTCTCTGCCTGTGAGCTTGCCTGAGGATCCGGCCTCTGGGCAGGGGCAAACAGCAGAACATCTTGACAGCAAGCGATCTGGCTGGGGGCTCCTCTCCGCTGGGGAGGCCTAGATACCCGGGTTGTGGGTACTGTTGGGTTCTGTTGACAGGAAATGACATCATTTCCTGGTTCGTGGTCGAGGTCCCTTCCACAAAGTTCCCCAAGGGAACCTCTGGGTTTCTGGCTGGTCTTCCATGCCCTTATGCCACGTGCAGGCACAGTGACACACATTCAGCCCACCCCACAGCCTTTGGGAGACCAAGGTGCAGCCAGGGCCTGAGCTCTGAAGACACAGCTGGTTTCAGCCCAGGTTCCCTCTTCTCAGAAGTGATGTGGTCCTGGGCAAGACATGTGCCCCCCTTGGTTTCCCCAGTCTTTCCATCTGCAGAGTGGGAGTCACTCTTCCATCTCCTCCCTAGGTCTGTCATCCTACAAACAGCTCCAGTGCCTGTTCAGACTTTCGGCTGCTATCACATGGAACTTAGACACTGAGACTTCCCAAAGGACGGATTCAACACAGGGCTGACCTAGCACAGAATGGGCAGAATCAGGCCTGGATGGGCTCTGGGACCTGGGAAAAGTCAGTCCCTTTTCTGCCTATTTCTTGACCCCTGCATTGGGAGGACCGGAAAATCATATTCACACATTGCGACCTCTGATATCAACCTTCCTCGTCCTACTCAAGTGTCCCACTCAGCCTCGAGGCCTGGGGGAGGCTGCCCCAACAGTGGTTCCCCGAATCCTTGTCTTTGAGACTCATCAACTTGGGTCACTTTCCCCCTTGCCGGGGGAATAGGCACTGTCATTGTTTCCATCCTCAAGAGAGATTCATGCAAGTTCTGTGAAATTGACTCATTTCCTCTCTCTCTTGTTCAGTCTCTCTCCCTCGTTCCGTCTCTTTCTTGATCTTTCCAAATTCATTCTGTCTCTTCGTTTCCGTGTCTCTCCTGTGGATGCTCGCATGTCTATGAATGCATGTAAACATGTATAGTGTTGACCTAGGGTGAGGCTTTATTGTTTCGTGTCGAGTGAGATAACCTAGGGTGAGGCTTTATGGTTTCGTGTCGGGTTGGAGTTGGTGTTAGGGGAAGGGATAGGTCTGGGTTTTTTTCTGGGAGACTTAGTTGTGTGAGTTCTCAGTCTCTTTTACGTAGGAACCACTTCTTTGATATTCTGTTTGCAAATATCCTTTTGTGTTCAGTTTGTTACCATTTTGATTTGTGAATGCTTAGGTTTTCTGTTGCAAAGCTGTTCAAGTGGACGGAAACTCGTGGGTGTCCTTTCGTTTCCTGTTTCCTTGACTTGAAGAAACACTATTTTGCTTTTCCACCCACATATGTTGAGAAGTCCCTGTCATTAAAAGCCTATGTCCCGTGCTTATTTCCAGGAGTTTCTTCACTTCAGGCTTTGCGTTGATGTGTTTCACTGAATCTGAGGTGTTATGAGACCAAAAGCCAAAGTGATTGTTCAGGTGGAACCATCTGCAATTCCCACGGTCTTTCGTTGCACAGACTCTTGTTCCCATTCTTATCGCCTCCCCTCCTTTGGCGTCGAGGAATTGATTGTAGAAGCTTGGGTTTATGTCTGAACCCTCAATTCCATTCCATGGATCTGGTTCTGCATGTTTGACTTCTTCCCAGTACCATGCTGTCCTGATGATCTTAGTGTGATAGTCTAATTGGCTATCAGCAGCCTGCTTTGTACATTTCAGGTTTTTGCGGCCAATTGCATTGACTCTTTTGACACCGTAGTGTTTCCATAGACATTTAGGAATTATTTGGTTTTTATGCGCTGAGAGCAGCCGTTTTTATTTTGAGACGAATAGCGTGGAACCTCTGGATTGCCCCACGGTGTGGGTCCGGGGGAGGGGGAAGTAACATCATCTTATCATGAGGAATTCTTCTGATCCATGAGCACAGCTTATTTTTCATTGGATTGGTGGGCTTCACCTTCTTTCATCCATCTCTTGCCATTCTCTGAGAAGAGGGGCACCCCTCCTGGGTTAGATGGATTCTTAGCTATTGCCTTTCAGTGAATTCACTGTCAGTGGGGTTGATCCTTGCCTTCTCCTTCTAAGCGTTTGCTGTGAGTGTTAGAAATGCCGAGGATTTCTCTTCCCCTTCCTCACTGTCCATCTCTCTGAGCCTCCAGGTGGAAGAGGCCTAGTCCAGGGTCCCACGGGGCTCGGGGAGTGCAGCTAGACAGTGTTTCTCAGGACTTCCGTGCTGGACATCATTCGGTATACTCTCTGTGTCCCTTCCTTCGCCTGGTGTCCCTTCAGACCTCTCCTTCAGGCTAGTTTGTGTTCATGTCGTTTGCATATTAGGAGCTAAATCTTGCCTAAACTCTGTGTATGCAAAGAGTTGTCTTCCAGCGTGGGAGGTGTCTTATGCGTTTTTCAGACGGTCTTTCCCAGAGTCCTAATCTTGGATTTGACAAAGTTCACTGTGTTCTCTGGTTACTCTTTGTGTAGTGCCTTTCTGTATTGTGTGTAAAGACTCAGAGTTCATGTCTAATGTATGCTCCATTTACTTCTGGATTTATGAACCATTTTGCATGGAACATATGTCCAGGAATCATTTGAAGTGCATTTGTTGAGAGGTGTCAATTTTCATGGACATGCATGTCATCCCCTCTGGTTTCCAAATGCGTTGCTCATAAACCCTTTTAGAGACCTTGCCGGAAAGATGGGTGCTTTTCAGCATGAATTTTCACAGTTGAATGGATTCAGCAGCTCTAGCATCAAGGACGCTGTGTCCAGTGAAAGGGGAGTCGGGTGTGGCCTCCCTTTCAACACTGGTCCCCAGTTCAGGTTGACAGGGCGTTGATATTCCATCTGTGAGCCAGAGGCCACAGGCGTCCTTGTGTGTCCTTGTCTGTGTGAGCAGCTGAAGTGAGGTTCTACTCCACAGGCGCCCAGCAGGTCTGCAGCTTTGGATCGCTACAGGTGAGCATCTAAGAGGACAGGAGCAACCGTGCCAGAAGTAAGTGGAATTCACCTTGAGGGTTGGCATTGATCATTAAGTGATGCTACTGTGGGACTTTGATTGGTCTGGCAATCTTTTCTGCCAGAGAGCGAGAGAGATGTCTATGGGCTCTGCTAGGCCCTCTGCTCCCTCTTTGGGTCCCGAAGGCTGGTTGTCACCATCCTGTACACCTAGCTGTGAGATGATGACCACCGCCACCTGCACTGTGTTTCCCTTTGCCCATGTGAAAATGCGAAGAATCAGGACATCTCTGAGCTACACTAGCCATGTTCATTGCCTCTCATTGGACCTGCACATGTTTCTTCTGTTTAATACCTGATCACTGATTTTCTCAAGCATGTGGGGGCCACAAGGATGGTGGGGCTTTCTCTGTCCTTGTGTTCTGAGGAACACTTGTCCCTTTGTTGGTGTGGGTATATCTTTCCATTTCTCCTGCCTGGTTTATTCTTGTGAGTTTGTGTGTGCCGGCGGAAGAACTCAGACTTTCCCTTGTGCCTGAGATGTCCCACTTACAACAGCACTGCCTACCTGGAGATTCTGAGCATATTAGCCGAGAGGGCTTCATTTGGAAGATAACATTATAAAAGGACCTACACAGTCCTTTCAGATCCCCAAAGGCTACTTCAAATGACATAGAAACCAGAACTCTCCACTTTGGTCTTCCAATATGTGGGGAGTCAGAACAATCCTCTGGAGAAGGGAAAAGCTACCCACCCAAGATTCTGGCCTAGAGAATTCCATGGACTGTAGAATTCATAGGGATGCCAAGACTCTAACAATACTTAGAGACTATAACTTTCGTCTTCAATAAGAGCAAAATCCAGTTTCCTGTCATTTCAGTGAATAGCGTTGATTGGGAACACCGAACGGATGGGAAGAAATGCAGAGAGAAGTGGACTCAATGTTGAGAGCCGGAGGAGAGAGGAACGGGGAATGCTTGCCATGAATCCAGGCTTTGCTGCGAAGTGGGGGGGATAGAATGAGGGTTTCTGAATGTAGACAGTGGTGACGCTTACACAACATTGTGAAGGCCTCCATATTTCCAAATGGCATCAAGGAAGGAAAATTTATTGACACACACTTGCGAGCAAAATATACAGAAAGACATAAAAAGCATAAAAGATGAGAAGAAAGATGCCTAGGAGCCTGATGAAAATGAGCTCTGGGGAAGGAAAGTCAATCTCCCCTGGGTGTGGAGGGAGTAGACGGCGTCCACGGGGAACACACAGGGATGGAGGCTGCAGAGCCAACTGCACCCCTGGATGATGTGGTTGCCAAAGGGTTCTGGGCTTCTATCCAGAGCAGGGTCCTGTTCTCCCTTCAAGTGTTGGACAGTCATGGTGGGCGTCTGAGTCCTTGGTAGGAGGCAGGGCAGGCTGCCGCTCCAAAGTTGGTCACTCAGGTCCTGACTCGGGTTCTGCTGCCAAAGCCTGAGCAGGTGCAAGTGCACATGGAGGTGGAGTTTCTCGAAGGCGGGGTGGGACATCTTGGCCTGGCGCTGGGTGTTGTGCAGGCACAGAGATCTGATGTGCTGAGGGTGGTGGCCAATACCCGGCTGGCCCTGTGTCATTGGGAGGGGACGTCTCAGGTCTCGATCTCCCCTCAGTGGATCCGTGAGTCCTGCACCAGGAGCTCCCACCTCCATAGGGACAGGTCTTAGACATGGAGGCTGGCTGAGTTTGACGGCCAGAGCTAGAGCTGTGGGAGAAGAAAAGTTTGCCACAGGCCAGCCTTGCCATGTGCCTAATTGGGCACGAAAGTTTCCTAGAGATTCGCTAAGAAGGCCCAGCATCGGAGTCTTCTCTGCAGTCTCCAAGACGGGTGGTGTGAGGCTAGCCTTCGTGCTAGGCCCAGCCCCAGTTCTGGGGGACACCTCCCTGTGTGGCTCAGCACCGCCTCCCCACTCTCACAGGCAGTACCACCAGCCAACTCACCTCTGTGCTCTTCCGTGCTGGGCTCCAGGTCTTCCTGCTGCCTCCGAGGCAGGGCTTCTTGGAGTTCTGCGTCAGAGCCGGCTGTGCTGAGCTCCGTGGCAGCCTGAGACTGGGTCCCAGGGTGTGTGTTGGGTGGAGTCTGGACAGCAGGCCTTGCCCACTTCCTCTTCATCGCCAGTTGGGCTGAGCCCTCCGTGGCCACCCTCACCTGAAGCCTTCACTGGGCCCCCCGAGCTGGGGGCTGGTGCTCTTAACCCTCCCTTTGGGAGGTGGATGGGGTGTGCCCCTCAGAGGCCACCTCGGGTGGGATGCTCTGCAATGTCAGTGACCATCAACCAGCCCTGCTTCGATATTTCTGAGGTTAGCCTGTCAAGGATGGCTGCTGCTTCTGCCTACCTGCCCTTCTGCTCCAAGAAAGATCAGAGACACGAGTGTCTGCTCAGATACCCACCAGGGAGGATGGAGAATCCCCTGAGGGCATGAGGTCAGCCTGGGCATCTGGCTCTGCCCGGACACTCCCCGTGCCACACAGCCTGCTCTCCCCTGGGGTGTGGCCACAAGCAGCACACGAGCTCCTGACTGAAATGCGGCTGGGCTTGCTTGAGGCAGACACTCCCCGAGAAACCCCCATCCACACACAGGAAAAGGCCTCAGGCTTCCCCGTGTGGGATGGGAGAGGTGGCCGGACCCAGTCTGGGGCTCCCCTGTTACCTTTCTTTTCCTTCAGCAAAGGGCCAGAGGCCTCTCAGCCGGGGGCCCTGAGCCAGTGTCGACCACGTTCCCACGCATTTTGCCTGTTAGCTAGCCTGAGGCACCGTCCTCTGGGCAGTGGCAAACAGCAGAATATCTTCACAGCTAGCGATCTGGCCAGGGTCTCCT
The DNA here is from genome assembly GCF_049115385.1 of Moschus berezovskii. Taxonomy (NCBI): domain Eukaryota; kingdom Metazoa; phylum Chordata; class Mammalia; order Artiodactyla; family Moschidae; genus Moschus; species Moschus berezovskii. Next base: position 64,523,565 of record NC_142481.1, on the reverse strand, counting down.
CTCTGCTGGCCAGGCCTGGATACACAGGTTGCGGGTTCTGTTGGGTTCTGTTGCCAGGAAGTGACATCATTTCCTGGTTCGTGGCTGAGGTCCCTTCCACAAAGCTCCCAAATGGAACTTCTGGTTTTCTGGCTGTTTCCCCATGCCCTTAGGCCACGTGCAGGCACAGTGACACCCACACAGCCCATCCCACAGCCTTGGGGAGACCTGGGTGCAGCCAGGGCCTGAGCTCTGAGGACACAGCTGCTTTCAGCCCAGGCTTCTTCTTCTCAGAAGTGATGTGGCCCTAGGCAAGCCATGTGCCCTGCAGGGTTTCCTGTCTCTCCATCTGCAGAGTGGGGCTCACTCTCCCGTCTCCTGCCTATGTCTGTCAGCCTACGGAGAGCTCCAGTGACTGTTTAAACTTTGGGCCGCTTTCACATGGAGCTTGGACACTGAGACTTCCCAAAGGATGGATTCAACACAGGGCTGACCTAGCACAGAATAGGGCAGAATCAGGCCTGGATGGGCTATGTTACCTGGGAAAAGGCAGTCCCCTTCCTGCTTATTTCTTGACCCCCGGATTGGGAGGATCAGAAAGTCATATTCAGGCATCACCCCCTCTGATATCAACCTTCCTCGTCCTACTTAAGTGTCCAACTCAGCCTCGAGGGGAGGGGAGGCGTCCCCAACAGTGGCTCCCCGCATCCTTGTCTTTGAGTCCCATCATCTTGGGTCATTTTACCACTTGCAAGAGAATAGGCACAGTCATTTTTTCCAAATTCAAGAGAGATTCATTCAAATTCTGTGAAATCGACTCATTTCCTCTCTGCATTGTTCAGTCTCTCTCCCCCGTTTCCTCTCTTTCTTGACCTTTCCAAATTCAGTCTGTCTCTTCCACTCTGTGTCTCTCCTGTGGATGCTCGCATGCCTGTAAAGGCATGTACGCATGTATATTTTTGACCTACGCTGAGGCTTTAGGGTTTCATTTTGAGTGAGGTAAAGGTTTGGGGTTGGAGTTGGTGTTAGGGGAAGGGTTAGGTCTGGGATTTGTTCTGGGAGACTTAGTGGTGTGAGTTCTCATTCTCTTACATAATAACCCCTTCTCCGATATTCTGCTTGAAATTATGCTTGTGTGTTCACTTTGTTACCATTTTGATTTGTGAATGCTTAGCTTTTCTGTTGCAAAGCTGTTCAAGTGGATGGAAGCTGGTGGGTGTCCCTTGGTTTCCTGTTTCCTTGAATTGAAGAGACCCAGTTTTGCTTCCCCCCACACACACACATGTTGAGAAATCCCTGACAAGGAGGACCCAATGGCCCCTGCTTATTTCCAGGAGTTTCATCACTTCAGGCTTTGCGTTGATGTGTTTCACTGAATCTGACGTGTTCTGAGACCAAAAGCCAATGTGATTGTTTAGATGGAACCATCTCCATTTCCCACGTCCTTTCATTGCAGAGGCTCTTGTTCCCATTCTTATCGCCTCCCCTCCTTTGGTGTCAATGAATTGACCATAGAAGCTTGGGTTTAGTTCTGGACCCTCAATTCCATTCCGTGGATCTGGTTGTGCGTGTTTCGTTTCTTCCCAGTACCATGCTGTCCTGTTTTCCTGGTGTGATAATCAAATTGGCTATCAGGCAGCCTGCTATGTCCATTTCAGGGCTTTGCGGCAGATTGCACTGAACCTTTTGTCTCCTTTGTGTTTCCATAGACATTTTGGATTTCTTTGGTTATAATGCCCTGAGAGCAGCAGTTGGTATTTTGAGAGGAATAGCGTGGAACCTCTGTAATGCCCCACTGTGGGGATCGGGGGGATGGGGAACTGACATCATCTTACCAGGAGGAATTCTTCTGATCCGTGAGCACAGCTTATTTTCCATTGGATTTGTGGGCTTCACCTTCTTTCATCCATCTCTTGCAGTTCTCTGAGAATAGGGACTTCCCTCCTGGGTTAGATGGACTCCTAGCTATTGCCTGTCAGGGAATGTCAATGCCGGTGGGGTTGATCCTTGCCTTGTCCTTCTAAGCGTTTGCAGTGAGTGTTAGAAATGCCAAGGATTTCTCTTCCCCATCCTCACTGTCCATCTCTCTGAGCTTCTTGGTAGAACAGGGCAAGTCCAGGGTCCCACGGGGCTCGGGGATTGCAGCTAGACCGTGTTTCTCAGGCCTGCAATGCTGCGCATCACTCGGTGTACTCTCCGTGTCCCTTCCTTCGCCTGGTGTCCCTTCACAGTCCTCTCCTTCAGGCTCATTTGTGTTCATGTCATTTGTGTACTAGGAGCCAAATCCTGCCTAAGCTCTGTGTCTGTAAACAGTTGTCTCCCAGCTTGGGAGGTGTCGTTTGTGTTTTACAGACCGTATTTCCCAGAGTCCAAATCTTGGTTAGACAACGTTCACTGTGTTCCCTGGTTACTCTTTGTGTAGTGCCTTACTGTATTGTGTGTGGAGACTAAGAGCTCATGTCTAATGTCTGCTCCATTTCCTTCTGGATTTGTGAACCGTTTTGCATGGAACGTATGTCTAGGAATCATTTGAAGTGCTTTTGTTGAGAGGTGTCAAGTTTCCATGGACATGCATGTCATCCCCTCTGGTTTCCAAATGGGTTGCTCATAAACTCTTTTGTAGACCTTCTTGGAAATATGGGTGTTTTTCAGCTTGCATTTCCGCAGATGAATGGATTCAGCAGCTCTAGCAGCAGGGACACTGTGTCCATTGAAAAGGGAGTCGGGTGCGGCCTCCCTTTCAGCACTGATCCCCAGGTCGGGTTGACAGGGTGCTGATCTTCCATCTTTGAGCCAAAGGCCACAAGCATCCTTGAGTGTCCTTGGCTGTGTGAACAGCTGAAGTGAGTTTCGACTCCGCAGGCGTCCTGCAGGCCTGCAGTTTCGGACCGCCAGAGGTGAGCATTTCAGAGGACAGGAACAACCGTCCCAGAAGTGGAGTGGGATACCCTGAGAGTGGGCACTTATCGTCAAGAGATGCTCCTGTGGGACTTTGATGGGTCCGGCACGCTCTTCTGCCAGAGAGCGAGAGAAATGTCTATGTGTTCTGCTAGGCCCTCCACTCCCTCTCGTGGTCCTGAAGCCTGGTTGTCACCATCCTGAGCACCTAGCTCTGAGATGATGACCAGCACCACTTGCACTGTGTTTCCCTTTGCCCGCATGTCCATGCGAAGCGTCAGGCTGTCTCTGAGCTACACTAGCCATGTGCATTGCCTCTCATTGGACCTGCACATGTTTCCTTTATTTCCTTCCCGATCACTTATTTTCTCCAGCGTGTGGGGGCCACAAGAATGCTGGGTCTTTCTCTGGCCTTGTGTTCTGAGGAACACTTGTCCCTTTGTTGGTGTGGGTTTATCTTTCCATTTCTCCTGCCTGGTTTATTGCTGTGAATTTGTTTGTTCCGGCGGAAGAACTCAGCCTTTCCCTTGTGCCTGAGGTGTCCCACTTGCAACAGCAATGCTACCTGGAGATTATGAACACATTTGCCGAGAGGGCTTCGTTTGGCAGATGACATCTAGAAAGGACCTACCTGGTCCTATCAGATACCCAAAGGATCCTTCAAATGACATAGAAACCAGAATTCTCCAGTTTGGTCTTCCAATATGTGGGGAATCAGCACAATACCCTGGAGAAAGGAAAAGCTACCGACTCCAGGATTCTGACCTAGAGAATTCCATGGACTGTAGAATTCATGGGAATGCCAAGACTAACAATACTGAGAGACTATAACATTCACCTTTAGTCAGAGCAAAATCCAGTTTCCTCTCATTTTAGTGATTGGCATTGACTGGGAACACCGAAAGGATGGGAAGAAATGCAGAGAGAAGACGACTCAATGTTGTCAGGCGGGGGAGAGTTGGATGGGGACTGCTTGCCATGAATCGAGGCATTTTTTTTTTTTTTTTGAAGTGAGGGTGGATAGAATGAGGGCGTCCCAATGTAGACAGTGGTGATGCTTACACAGCATTGTGAAGGCCTCCATATTCCCAACTGGCATCAACGAAGGAAGCTTTATTGACACACACTTAGGAGCAAAATATACAGAAAGCTATAAAAGAAAATAAAGAGGAGGAGAAAAATGCCTAGGACCCTGATGAAAATCAGCTCAGTTTAAGGAAAGTCAGTCTCCCCTGGGTGGGGAGGGAGTGGACAGCATCCATGGAGAACATACAGGAATGGAGGCTACAGCGCGAAACCTCGCCCCTGGATGATGTGGTTGCCGAAGGGTTCTGGGTCTCTGTCCCGAGCAGGGGCCTGTTCTCCCTGTAGGGATGGGACAGTCATGGTGGGCGTCTGAGTCCTTTGCAGGAGCCAGGGCAGGCTGCCTCTGCACATGTGGTCACTCAGGCCTTGACTGGGGTTCTGCTGCCAAAGCCTGAGTAGGTGCAAGTGCACGTGGAGGTGGAGTTTCTGGAAGGCCGGGTGGGACATCGGGGCCTGGGGCTGGGGGTCATCCTGGCACAGAAATCCGATGTGCTGAGGGTGCTGGCCAGTAGCCGGATGGCCCCGTGTCATTGGGAGGGGACGTCTCAGGTCTCGGTCTCCCTTCACTGGATCCCTGGGTCCTGCACTTGGACCTCTCTCCTCCTCCTTAGTGACAGGTCTTGGACTTGGAGGCTGGCTGAGTTTGATGGCCAGAGCTAAAGCTGGGGGAGAAGAAGAGTTTGCCACAGGCCAGCCTTGCCATGTGCCTAAGTGGGCCAGAAAGCTTCCTAGAGATTCGCTAAGAAGGCCCAGCATCGGAGTCTTCTCTGCAGTCTCCAAGATGGGTGGTGTGAGGCCAGCCTTTGGTCCAGGCCCAGCACCAGCTCTGGGAGACTCCTCTCTCTGTGGCTCAGCACCGCCTCCCCACACTCACATGGAGCAGCACCAGCTGCCTCACCTCTGTGCTCTGCACTGCTGGGCTTCAGGTCCTCCAGCTGCCTCCGAGGCAGGGCTTCTCAGAGCTCTGGGTCAGAACCAGCTGTGCTGAGTTCGTGGCAGCCTGAGACTGGGCCCCGTGTTGTGTGCTGGGTGGTGTCTGAGCAGCAGGCCTTGCCCTCTTCCTCTTCAACGCCATTTGGGCTGAGCCCTCCGAGGCCACTCTCACCTGGAACCTGTACTTAGCTTCCAGGGCAGGGGGCTGGTGCGCTGAGCCCTCCCTCTGGGAGGTGGATAGGGTATGTTCCTCAGGGGGCACCTCAGTTGGGACGATCTGCAATGATAGTGACCATCAGCCAGCCCTGCTTCGATATTTCTGAGCTGTGCCTGGCCAGGATGGCTGCTGCTTCTGCCTGCCTGCCCTTCTGCTCCAAGAAAGACCAGAGACACGAGTGTCTGCTCAGATACCCACCCGGAAGGACGGAGAACCTGATGAGGGTGTGCAGCCAGCATGGGCAGCTGGCACTGCCCGGACTCTCCTCATGCCACCCAGCCTGCTCTCCCCTGGGGTGTGGCCACAAGCAGCCCATGGACTCCTGACCCTCATGTGGCTGGGATTGCTTGAGTTCGACACACCTGGAGAAACCCCCATCCACACACAGGGAAAGGCCTCAGTCTTCCCCATGTGGGACGGGAGATGTGGCTGGACCCGGTCTGGGACTCCCCTGGTACCTTTCTGTTCCTTCGGGCAAAGGGCCAGAGGGCTCTCGAGGAGGGGGGTGCCTGAGCCAGCGTCGACCGCATTCCCACACACTCTGCCTGTGAGCTCTCCTGAGGCCCCGGCCTCTTAGCAGGGGCAAGCAGCAGAACATCTTGACAGCAAGTGATCTGGCTTGGGGCTCCTTTCCGCTGGGGAGGCCTGGATACATGGGTTGCGGGTTCTGTTGGGTTCTGTTGCCAGGAAGTGACATCATTTCCTGGGTTCGTGGCTGAGGTCCCTTCCACAAGCTCCCAAAGGGAACCTCTGGTTTCTGGCTGTTCCCCAACGCCCTTAGTCCACGTGCAGGCAAAGTGACACCTACACACCCCATCCAACAGCCTTGGGGAGAACTTGGTGCAGCCAGAGCCTGAGCTCTGAGGACAGAGCTGCTTTCAACCCAGGCTCCTTCTTCTCAGGAGTGATGTGGCCCTGGGCAAGACATGTGCCCCGCAGGGTTTCCCCAGTCTCTCCGTGTACAGAGTGGGGGTCCCTCTCCCATCTCCTGCCTATGTCTTTCAGTCTACGAAGAGATCCAGTGCCTGTTCAAACTTTGGGCCTCCATCAAAAGGAGCTTGGACACAGACTTCCCAAAGGACGGATTCCACACAGGGCTGACCTAGCACAGAATGGGGCAGAATCAGGCCTGGATGGGCTCTGGGACCTGGGTGAAGGCAGTCCCCTTCCTGCCTATTTCTTGACCCCCGCATTGGGAGGATCAGAGGTCATATTCAGACATCGCCCCCTCTGATATCAACTTTCCTCGTCCTACTCAAGTGTCCCACTCAGCCTAGAGGGGTGGGGGAGGCTGCTCCAACAGTGGCTACCCACATCCTTGTCTTTGAGTCTAATCATCGAGGGGGAATAGGCACTGTCATTGTTTCCATCCTCAAGAGAGATTCATGCAAATTCTGTGAATACGACTCGTTTCCTCTCTCCATTGTTCAGTCTCTGTACCTCGTTCCATCTCTTTTATGACCTGTCCAAATTCGGTCTGTCTCTTCTTCTCTGTGTCTCTCATGTGGATGCTCACAAACTGTGAATGCATGTACACATGTATAATATTGACCTAGGGTGAGGCTATAGTTTTTCCTTTCGAGTGAGGTAATGATTTGGGACTGGAGTTTGTGTGAGGGGAAGGGATTCGTCTGTGGTTAATTCTGGGAGAGTGGGATTTCTAACTCTCTTTTACGAAGGAACCCCTTCGCCGATATTCTGCTTGCAAATATTCTTTTGTGTTCAGTTTGTTACCATTTTGATTTGTGAATGCTTAGCTTTTCTGTTGCATAGCTGTTCAAATGGATACAAGCCCATTGTTGTCCTTTGGTTTCCTGTTTCCTTGACTTGAAGACACCCAATTTTGCTTCACCCCCCACACATGTTGAGAAGTCCCTGACATTAAGGAGCCAATGTCCCTTGTTTATTTCCAGGACTTTCATCTCTTCAGTTTTGCGTTGATGTGTTTCACTGAATCTGAGGTGTTATGAGACCAAAAGCCAATGTGATTTTTCAGATGGAACCATCTCCAATTCCTATTGTCTTTCGTTGCAGAGGCTCTTGTTCCCATTTGTATTGTGTACCCTCCTTTGGCGTCAAGGAATTGACCATAGAAGCTTGGGTTTATTTCTGGACCCTCAATTCCATTCCATGGATCTGGTTCTGCGTGTTCCATTTCTTCCCAGTACCATGCTGTCCTGATGATCCTAGTGTGATAGTCTAACTGGCTATCAGGCAGCCTGTGAAGTTCATTTCACGGCTTTGCGCCAGATTGCATTGACTCCTTGGACTCCTAATATTTCCATAGACGTTTTGGAATTCTTTGGTTATATTACCCTGAGAAGAGCTGTTGGTATTTTGAGAGGAATAACGTGGAAACTCTGGATTGCCCCACGGTGGGGGTCGGGGAGAGGGGAAACTGACATCATCTTACCAGGAGGAATTCTTTTGATCCATGAGCACAGCTTATTTTCCATTGGATTGGTGGGCTTCACCTTCTTTCATCCATCTCTTGCAGTTCTCTGAGAACAGGGGCTTCCCTCCTGGGTTAGATGGACTCCTAGCTATTGCCTTTCAGGGAATGTCACCGTCGGTGGGGTTGATGCTTGCCTTCTCCTTCTAAGCGTTTGCTGTGAATGTTAGAAATGCCAAGGATTTCTCTTCCCCTTCCTCACTGTCCATCTCTCTGAGCCTCCAGGTAGAACAGGCCTAGTCCAGGGTAACACGCATCTCGGGAAGTGCAGCTAGACCGTATTTCTCAGGCGCTCAGTGCTGGGCATCATTCGGTGTACTCTCCGTGTCCCTTCCTTCGCCTGGTGTCCCTTCAGACCCCTCCTTCAGGCTCGTTTGTGATCATGTGTTTTGTGTATTAAGAGCCAAATCCTACCTAAGCTCTGTGTATGCAAACAGTTGTCTCCCAACGTGGGATGTCTCGTTTGCATTTTTCAGAAGGTCTTTCCCAGAGTCCAAATCTTGGATTTGAGAAAGTTCACTGTTCCCTGGTTACTGTTTGTGTAGTGCCATTCTGTATTGTGTGTGAAGACTCAGAATTCATGTCTAATGTCTGCTCCATTTCCTTCTGGATTTGTGATCCGTTTTGCATGGAATGTATGTCTAGGAATCATTTGTAGTGCACTTGTTGAGAGGTGTCAAGTTTCCATGGACATGCATGTCATCAACTCTGGTTTGCAAACGTGTTGTTCCTAAACCCATTTGGAGAACTTCTCGGAAAGATGCGGGGTTTTTTTAGCCGGCATTTCCACAGTTGAATGGATGCAGCAGCTCTAGCAGCAGGGATAGTCTAATTGCTTAACATTTTAAGAGAAATCCCACATTCCCTCTTCAAACTCGAAAGAATACTCAGCACCCTATATGCAACTCAAAGAGTTCCCCGAGATACCCGACCAACCTCGAGAGGAGCAGCGAGGTTCCTGCCACAACTCAAGAAGAGACCAGTTTTCCACTCGCCATGTCGAGGTGAGGATCGATTCCCCTTCTTCGTCTGGAAATTAATCCCGATGATCCTGTTGAATGTGAAGAGGAGGCCTATGTCCCCTTGAAACTCGAGAGGAACCTGGGGAGTCGTGCCACAATTCAAAAAGACACGGATTATCCCATCCACTCGAATAAGGACTGATTCCACTGTGCTGATTCAAAGAGAACTCCCGGGATCAAGTAACACCAATAAGGGAGGCCTGACTTTACAGGTGCATCATGGGGGAAAAGCCCCAGGACAGAAATTGAACTCAACAGGAGGCCTCCCACCCCTTGGACAACTTGAAAAGATAGCGGAGTTTCAAGCCTCAACAAGAGACGTGGCATGACTCCCCTGTTGAAACTTCATAGGAAGACTGAGACCCATGTCAGAACTGGAGAGACACCCTGAGGTTAGTGCCTCAATTCCAGATCAGACCCTATTCCCCTGCACTGACTCGAAAGGCATCCCAAAGGCTTCTCACAGATAAAAAGGATTCTGGACATCTCAGAGACAACTTGAGATGCTCCGTGAGGCCTCTTTTGCAACTCGAGGGATCCGAAAGTTTCCTGCCCCCAACCTAGAAACACTCTGGCATTACCCCTTTCAATGTGAATTGAAGCCTGAATCCTCTGCATTGACTCGAGAGCAATCACGACCTTCCCCTTGTAAACTGACTTCCTTGAGGCAACACGAGTGTCTCCCTGAGTTCCTGGCGTAACTCGAAAGGAAATCCAAACTTCCCTTCGCAACTCGTCAAAAAACCACGAGAAGCCCCAGGCAAATTCACATGAGGCCCTTTTTTTCCTGCAGCGCCCGGAGAGCAATCCCGGGTTGACTATCAAGATAACATAGGAGGCTTGAATCCCTATTTACAATCCAAATGGCTCACACAATACCCATCTTCAGTCGAGTGAAACCCTGAGTTTCCATCCACTGTTCAAGAAGAGCTCTGTATTCCCCACCTCCTCACGATATGATCGTTAAAACCCTGTTTCAAATTTAGAGGAATCCTTTCTTCCTCTCCCACCACAAGATAAGGCCTCTGTCTCCTATTGAAACTCGAGGGCACTCCCAAGGGTCCTGATGCAAGGATAAAGGACTCTGTGTTCCACCTCCAATCAAAGTAGGTCCTGATGATCTAGCAAAGGTCCAATGGAAAACCGACGATCCCCTCACAACGTGATGGGAATCCTGACACCCATGCTGAGCCTATAAAAAAAGCCCTAATGAACAGCCTGATCACGACAAGAATACTGGTTCCCCTTTTACAACTTGAAAGGAAAGCAGAATTCCATGCCTCAAATCGAGACGAAACCTGACTCCCCAGCAGAACCTTCATAGCAACCCCGAGATCCCTGTCGCCACTGGAGAGGAAAACACAGTTGACCGACTCAACGCAAGATGGGGCCCTATTGCTCTACTGTGCCTCGAGGGAAATCCCGAGGTTCCGCTTTCAAGACGAGATGAATCCTGACTTCCCTGGGGCAACACAACCGAGTTCATAAGGTCCCCGTCACAATTCGAGAAGAATACCAAGCTTCCCGCCGCAACTCGAGAAAAACAACCTGATTCTCCCTGCAATGCGTGATGAGGAACATTTCCACTGCAGAGTCTCAAGAGAAATCCCAAATTCCCTCTTGAAATTTGAATGGGTACTTGACACCCTTTATACAACTCAAAACTTCCCCGACATAGTCGTCCCCACTGAAGAGGAGCACACAGTTTATGTACACAACGCTAGATGCGGCCCTATTCCTCTGCCACACCTCGAGAGAAATCCCGAGGTTCCCCTTCCAACACAAAATGAGACCTGACTTCCCTGGAACAACACGAGCGAGTTCCTGAGTTCCCCGTCGCAGCTCAAGAGGAACCCAAAGCTTCCCGCCGCAACTTGAGTAAAATCACAAGATTCTGCCATCAAGGCGAGATGTTTAACTTTTCTGTTGCGACTCACAGGAGAAATCCCACATTCCCGCTTAAAACTCGACAGGTTACTTAACATCCTTTAGGCGACTCAAAAGTGACACTGACATAACCAGTCCAGAAAATTAGAGATATCACGGGAACATTTCATGCAAAGATAGGCTCGATAAAGGATATAAATGGTATGGACCTAACAGAAGCAGAAGATATTAAGAAGAGGTGGCAAGAATACACAGAGGAACTGTACAGAAATGATCTTCAGGACAAAGATAATCACGATTGTGTGATCACTCACCTGGAACCAGACATCTTGAAAAGTGAAGTCAAGTGGGCCTTAGAGAGCGTCACTATGAACAAAGCTAGTGGGGGTGATGGAATTCCAATTGAGCTATTTCAAATCCTGAAAGATGATGCTGTGAACGTGCTTCACTCAATATGCCAGCAAATTTGGAAAACTCAGCAGTGGCCACAGGACTGGGAAAGGTCAGTCTTCATTCCAATCCCAAAAAAAGGCAATGACAAAGAATGCCCAAACTACCGCACAATCGCACTCATATCACACGCTACTAAAGACATGCTCAAAATTCTCCAAGCCAGGCTTCAGTAATATGTCAAACGTGAACTTCCAGATGTTCAAGCAGGTTTTAGAAAATGCAGAGGCACCAGAGATCAAATTGCCAACATCTGCTGGATCATGGAGAAAGCAAGAGATTTCCAGAAAAACATCTATTTCTGCTTCATTGACTATGCCAAAGTCTTTGACTGTGTGGATCACAAGAAACTGTGGAACATTCTGAAAGAGATGAGAATCCCAGACCACCTGACCTGCCTCTTGAGGAACCTTTATGCAGGTCAGGAAGCAACAGTTAGAACTGGACATGGAACAACAGACTGGTTCCAAATAGGAAAAGGAGTACGTCAAGGTTGTATATTGTCACCCTGCTTATATAATTTATATGCAGAGGACCTCATAAGGAACGCTGGACTGGAAGAAGCACAAGCTGGAATCAAGATTGTTGGGAGAAATATCAATAACCTCAGATATGCAAATGACGCCACCCTTATGGCAGAAAGTAAAGAGGAATTCAAAGGCCTCTTGATGAAACTGAAAAAGGAGAGTGAAAATTTGGCTTGAAGCTCAACATTCAGAAAACGAAGATCATGGCATCTGGTCCCATCACTTCATGGGAAATAGATGGGGAAACCGTGGAAACCGTCAGACTTTCATTTTTGGGGGGCTCCAAAAAAACTGCAGATGCTGATTGCAGCCAGGAAATTAAAAGACGCTGACTCCTTGGAAGGAAATTTATGACCAACCTAGAGAGCATATTAAAAAGCAGACATATTACTTTGGCAACCAAGTTCCGTCTAGTCAAGGTTATGATTTTTCCCATGGTCATGTATGGATGTGAGAGTTGGACTGTGAAGAAAGCTGATCGCCGAAGAATTGATGCTTTTGAACTGTGGTGCTGGAGAAGACTCTTGAGAGTCCCTTGGGCTGCAAGGAGATCCATCCAGTCCATTCTAAAGGAAATCAATCCTGGGTGTTCATTGGAAGGACTGATGCTAAAGCTGAAACTGCAATACTTTGGCCACCTCATGTGACGAGTTGACTCACTGGAAAAGAGTCTGGTGCTGGGAGAGATTGGGGGTGGGAGGAGACGTAGACGACGGAGAATGAGATGGCTGGATGGCATCACCGACTCGATGGACATGAGATTGAATGAACTGTGGGAAAGGGTGATGGACAGAGAGGACTGGCGTGCTGTGAATCATGGGGTCGCAAAGAGTGGGAAAGGACTGAGCGACTGAACTGAACGGAACCGAGAGGAACACCGAATTTCCTGCCACAACTGACAAAGTGTTCCGTTTTCCAGTCCTCTTTTCCAGATGAAAGTCGATTTCCCCTCTTTGTCTGGAATGGAATCCGGACGTTCCTGTCGCACAGTACGAGGAGACCGGTAACACCTTGAAATTCGGGAGAATTCCGGATTTCAAAACACAGTTGGAAAAGGTATCAATGTTCCCACCCACTCGAGATATTGTCTGATTCCACTGCACAGATTCAAATATATCCTCGAATATCAACTCACAAGACGAGTGGAGACCTGTCTCCTGAGGATTTTCAACAAAATCTCCAGGTAAAATTTAACTCAGTTGTGGCCTAACACTCCTTTTACAACTCAAGAAGAAAGTGGAGTACCATGTCTGAACACGAGACGAGGCCTGACTCCCCAAGACAATTTTGAGAGCAACCCTTTCGCTACTGGAGAGGAATTCCGAGTTAAACGGACTCAAATCTAGATGCAGATCTACTTCTCTGCACCTACTCCAAAGGAATCCCGAGGTTCCCCTTGCAAATGGAAAGGTGTTCTGACTTCCCAGAAACAACACAGGAGGCTCCCTGATATATCCATCGTCACTCGAGAGGATCACCACATTTCCTGCTGCAACTCGAGAATAACCTCGAAATTCCTCTTTGAAAGCAAGATGATGTCCCTTTTTTTTTTCCTACAGCACGTAGACAAAAGTCCCCAGTTCCTTCTCCAAATTCGATTAGGCTTGAGTTCCTTGATGCCACTTAATGGTCTCCCAGAGCTATCAGTCCCAGTGAGAGAAGAAAACTGATTTTCCCCACCACAATTTAAGAAAAGGCCAGTGATCACACCTCAGCTGAAGATAATGAGTGTTCCACGTTCAACTGAAGAGGAATCCCAATTTCACCTCGTACCACAGGACGAGTCCTGTCACATCTATTTACACTTGAGGGCAACACTGTAGATACTGCAGCATGTTCAAAGGACTCCGAGTTCACACTCAACTAGAGATGAGTCATGTTGTATTTGCAGCAGCTCCAGTGGAACACGGAGTATCAACTCACAACATGATCGGAGGCATGAATTCCCTGCTGAGACTCTTGAAAACGCGCAAATTTCCCGCTAAAAGAGAAAGCAGACCTGACAGTACTTTTACAACTCGGGGGTAAAGTAGAGCTCCCTCCTCAACAAAGACTAGGCCTGACTCCCCAGTGCAACCATCAGAGCAACACCAAGATCCATGTGGTCATTTGAAAGGAATACTGAGTTTACCCACTCAAGTCTAAATGTGGCCCTCATGCCCTGCAGCGACTCCAATGGAATCGCAAAGTTCCACTTTCAACAGGAAAGGAGACCTGACTTCCCTGAGGCAAAACTAGCATGTCCCAGTGGTTCCCATCATAATGCGAGAATACCTCCAAGGTTCAAGCCGCAACTCCAGATAAATCATGAAATTCTCCACTCCACACGACAGGACATGCTTTTCTGCTGCAGCGTCTTAAGAGAAGTCCCACATTCCCTCTTCAAACTCGAAAGGATACTCAGCACCCTATAGGCAACTGAAGAGTTTCCCCGAGATACCCGGCTAAACTCAAGAGGAGCAGCGAGGTTCCTGCCACAGCTCAAGAAGAGACCTGTTTTCCACTCGTCATCTCAAGGTGAGGATCGATTGCCCTGCTTCGTCTGGAAATTAATCCCGATGTTTCTGCAAATCTGAAGAGGAGGCCTATGTCCACTTAAAACTCAAGAGGACCCCGGGGAGTCGTGCCACAATTCAAAAAGACACCAATTTAACCATCCGTTCGATATAAGGACTGATTCCACCATCCCAATTCAAAGGGAACTCCCAGGATGAAGTAATACCACACAGGCAGGCCTGATTTCCCAGGTGCATCATAGAGAAAAAGTTCCAGGACAGAAAATCTACTCAACAGGAGGCCGATCACCCCTTTTACAACTCGAAAAGTTAGTGGAGTTCCATGCCTCAACAAGATATTTGGCATGACTCCCCTTTTGAAATTTCGTAGGAACACCGTGGTCCATGTAAGAACTGGAGAGGCACACTGAGGTTAGCACCTCAACTCCAGATCAGACCCTATTCCCCTGCACTGTCTCGAAAGGCATCCCAAAGGCTCTCCACACTACAGAAGGTTTCCGGACTTCCCAGAGACAACTTGAGAGGATCCGTGAGGCCCCTTTTGCAACTCGATGGATCAGAAAGATTCCTGCCCAAATTCGAGAAACACTTTGGGATTACCCACTTTCAATGTGAATTGAAGCCCGATTCCTCTGCATTGACTCGAAAGCAATCACGAACTTCCCCTCGCAACTTTTCTTTCCTGAGGCAGTATGAGTGTCTCCCTGAGTTCCCTGGCATAACTCGAAAGGAAAGCCATACTTCTCTTTGCAATCGCCATATACCACCAGAAGCCCCAGGCAACGTCACTTGAGGCCCCTTTTTCTGACAGTGCCTGGAGAGCAATCCCGAGTTCTCTCTCAAGATATCACAGGAGACTTGAATCCCTATTTAAAATTGAAGGGGTTCCCAGAATTGAGAGAAAAGCCCAGTTTCTCTGCATAGCTCTAGAAGAGCTCTGTATTCCCCACGTTCTCACGAAATGAGCTTTCAAACCCTGCTTCAACTCTAGATGTATCCTTTCTTCTTCTCCCACCACAAGAGGAGGCCTCTGTCTCCTATTGAAACTCAAGTGCCCTCCCGCAGAAGCTGCTGCAAGAATAAAGGACTCTGAGTTCCACCTCCAATCGAGGTAAGTCTGATGATCTAGCAAAGCTCCAATGGAATACCGACTATCCCCTCACAACATGATGAGAAACCTGACACCCATGCTCAGCCGAGAGAAAAAGCCTTATTGAACCCCGTGATCAAGACACGAAGAATGATTTCCCTTTTACAACTAGAAAGGAAAGCAGAATTCCATGCTTCAAATCGAGATGAAGCCTGACTCCCCAGTAGAACCTTCATAGCAGCCCCGACATCCCTGTTGCCAATGGAAAAGAACACAGAGTTGACAGACTCAATGCTAGATGCGGCCCTATTCCTCTGCTGCACCTCGAGAGAAATCCCGAGGTTCCCCTTTCAACACGAGAGGAGACCTGACTTCCCTGGGGCAACACGAGCGATTTCATATGGTCCCCGTCAAAACTGGAGAAGAACCCCAAGCTTACCGGTGTAACTAGAGAAAAACCATCAGATTTTCCCCTCAATGCGAGATGAGAAAATTTTCCGCTGCAGGGTCTCAAGAGAAATCCTACATTCCTGCTTGAAATTCGAACAAGTACTTGACACCCCTTATGCGAATCAAAACTTCCCGACAGAGCTGTCCCCACTGAAGAGGAGTACACAGTTTAGGTACACAATGCTAGATGCGGCCCTATTTCTCTGCTGCACCTCGAGGGGAATCCCGAGGTTCCCCTTCAACACGAAAGGAGACCTGACTTGCTGAAGCAACACCATCGAGTTCCAGAGGTCCCTGTCGCAAATCGAGAGGGAGCCCAAGCTTCTTGCCACAACTAGAGAATAACCATATAAATCTGCCCTCAAGGAGAGATGAGGAATATTTCCACTTCAGAGTCTCAAGAGAAATCCCACATTCCCACTTGAAATTGGAATGGGTAGTTGATACCCTTTATGCGACCCAAAAACTTCCCGGACATAGTCGTCCACATTGAACCGGAGCACACAATTTATGTAAACAACACTAGATGCGGCCCTTTTCCTCCCACGCGCCTCGAGAGGAATACTCAGGTTCCCCTTCCAACAGCAAATGAGCACTAACTTCCCTGGGACAACTCGAACGAGATCCTGAGTTCCCCGTCGCAACTCGCAGGGAACCCCTAGCTTTCCACCGCAACTCAAGAAAAACGACAACGTTCCCCCATCAATGTGAGATGAGGAACTTTTCTGCTGCAGAATATCAAGAGAAAACCCAAATTCCAGATTGAAATTCGAAAGGGTACTTGACACAATTTATGGAACTCAAAAAGTTCCCTAACATAGCCGTCCCCACTGGAGAGGAATACACAATTAATGGACTCAACACGAGATGAGGGCCTATTCCCATTTAACGGCTCAAGAGTAACCCTGAAATTCCCCTTCCAAACCAAAAGGGGACAAGACTTCCCTGAAGCAACACGAGCGAGTTCCTGAGGTCCACGGCACAACTCGAGAGGGAACCCAAGCTTCCCGCCTCAACTGGAGAAAAACCAAGATTCTGCCCTCAAGGCAAGATGAGGAATATTTCCGTAGCAGATTCACCAGAGAAATCCACATTCCCACTTGAAACTCGACAGGTTACTTAACATCCTTTATGCGACTGAAAAATTAAACCGACATACACAGCCCCAGGCAAGAGGAACACCGAGTTTTGTGCCACATTGACAAATTGTCCCGTTTTCCAGTCATCTTTTCCAGATGAGAGTAGATTCCTCTGATTTCTCTGGAATGGAATGCGGAATTTCAGGTCGCACTGTACGAGGAGGCGGGTACCGCCTTGAAACTCAGGAGGATCCCCAGGTTTTCAAAACACAAATGGAAAAGGTACGGATGTCAAAACCCACTTAAGATATTGTCTGATTCTACTGCACAGATTCAAATGTATCCTCGAATATCAACTCATAAGACGAGTGGAGACCTGACTCGCCGAGCATACTCGGTACAATCTCCAGGTACAAATTCAACTCTAATGTGGCCTAACACCCATTTTACAACTCGAGAAGAAAGTGCAGTTCGATGTCTGAACAATAGACGAGGCCTGACTCCCCACGTGAATTTTGAGAGCAACACCGAGATACTTGTTGCCACTGGCAAGGAACACACAGTTGACCGAATCAACACTAAATGCTGCCCTGTTCCTCTGCTGCGCCTCGAGAGGAATCCGGAGGTGCACCTTCCAACACGATAGGAAACCTGACTTCCCTGGGGCAACACGAGGGATTTCCTGAGGTCCCCGTCACAACTCGAGAAGAACCCAATGCTTCTCGCTGCACTCGTGAAACACCAAAAAATTATGCCCTCAATGCGAGATGAGGAAATTTTCCGCTGCAGAATCTCAAGAGAAATCCCACATTCCCGCTTGAAATTCGAACGGGTACTTGAAACCCTTTATGCGACTCAAAAAATTCCCCAACATAGCCATCCACATTAATGTGGAGCACACAATTTTCCTACACAACACTAAATAATGACCCTATTCTTCTCTCGCGCCTCTAGATGAATCCGGAGGTTCCCCTTCCAACAGCAAAGAGACCCAACTTCCCTGGGACAACACGAGCGAGTTCCTGACGTTCCCATAGCAACTCGAGAGGAACCCAAATCTTTCCGCCTCAACTCGTGAAAAACGACAAAGTTCCCCCATCTATGTGAGATAAGGAAATTTTCTGCTGCAGAATCTCAAGAGAAATCCCACATTTCCAGTTGAAATTCGAAGAGGTATTTGACACCCTTTATGCGACTCAAAAATCTCCCTTACATAGCCGTCCCCACTGGAGAGGAGCACACAATTTATGCACTCAACTCAAGATAAGGCCTTAAGGCCATTTAATGGCCCGAGAGTAATCCCAAATTTCCCCTTCCAACACAAAAGGGCACCAGACTTCCCTGAAGAAACACAAGCGATTTCCTGATCTCCCCAGTGCAACTCGAGAGGGACCCCAAGCTTTCTGCCGCATCTCAAGAAAAACCACAAGATTCTGCCCTCAAGGCGAGATGAGGAACATTTCCGTTGCAGCTTCGCAAGAGAAATTCCACATTCCCACTTGAAACTAGACAGGTTACTGAACATCCTTTATGCGACTCAAAAATAAAACCGACATACACAGCCCCAATCCAGCGGAATACCGAGTTTTCTGCCACAGTGACAAATTACCCCGTTTTCCAGTCCTATTTTCCAGATGAGAGAGTCGATTCCTCTGCTTTCTCTGGAATGGAATCCGAATGTTCTGGTCGCACAGTACGAGGAGGCGGGTACCAATTTGAAACTCGGGAGGATCCCCAGGTTTTCAACACACAAATGGAAAAGGTACAGATGTCACCACCCACTGGAAATATTGTCTGATTCTACTGCACAGATTCAAATGTAGCCTTGAGTATCAACTCAGAAGACGAGTGGTGACCTGACTCCATGAGCATACTCGATACAATCTTCAGTTACTAAATCAACTCTCGTGGGGCCTAACACCCGTTTTACAACTTGAGAAGAAAGCTCAGCTCCATGTCTGAACAAGAGATGAGGGATGAATCCCCTGGAAAATTTTGAGAGCAACCGCGTTTAGGAGCCCGACAGTGACCACGAGAGAGAATGGTTAAGGAAGCAGAGATGTGCCTGCTAACAAGGCTCTCTGCTTGGGCAGAGCATGCTTACAAACAGGATGTTCTTCCAGGAAGCCTGCACACAATATCCAGGGTTAATGTTCCGCTCGCATACGAGGGAACATGCCCTCCTTAAAAAAAAGGAAGAGGCTGGAGTTCTGGGCAGGCTTTGTAGTAAACATGATGTGGTCACTCCTTCCCTTTGTTCCTCCTGTCCTTGAAATGTGCTTAGTTTTTTGTCCTTATTTGGTAGAATAATGAATTGCTTAGATTTTGGTATGTGCCCAGCTACCGGGGTATAAAATTAAACCGCAAGGGGGCTTGCGCAGAATTTTACCTCCGGCCGGAGTTGTGTCTTTATCTGTCTTTTGTGTGTCTTGTCTTTGTGTCATTTAGCCCACAACATCTGGCGCCAAATGTGGGGCCCAAGCGAAACCGAAAGGGTGAGTACCCCCTCGGGCATTGTAGGTCCAAGGCAGGGGAACTTTCGGGAAAATTATGGGAAATTCCCCATCAGCAAAGGCACAATACATGGAGCTAGTCAAAGGACTTCTCCACTCCATCGGGGTAAAGGCATCTAGTCGTCATTTATCAGACTTATTTCCCCTTGTGGGGCAGCATTGTTATTGGTTTAAGTGCCAACCTAAAGTACAATTAAACTTAAAGGAATGGAAATTAATACAGAAAGAATTACGACAACAGCATCAGAAGGGTAACATAATTCCTTTGAAATTGTGGACTCTATGTAGTGCTGTCACTCAAGCACTTGCATTGCTTTCCACCGATAGTGAAACTAAATCTACAAAATCTGAGGTAATTTATAAGGAAGTCCTATTGAGAAAGAAACAAACAAAAAAAAATCAAATGTTGCCGCTTTAAATGACGCTTTCATGGCCACTGCTTTGCATTCCAGTGATGGGGAAACAGACACCAAATCTGATAGTGCTAGTGATTTCTCCTCGTTGTCCGAAGGGAACGACAATGTTGATAAAGTGACCCGAAATTTTCAACAATGGTGGAAAACACAGAATGAAGGAACAAAGAGGGTTCCTACTCCTACAGCTTCTCTCGCATAGTTCTCCAGATGTAGGCCAAGAGGGGCCCTCTTTCTCATTTCCCGAGTCCATGTTTTATGATGATGATATCCCTGTGCCCTCTGGTGTTTTTACAGATCCTCCACAGTTATTTCCAATTCAATGGCAAGCAGCTCCCAACAATATGATTAATGTTCAATATTCGCCTTTTAAATATAATTTTTTCAAGGATCTTAAAGCTGCTGTTGCTCAATATGGTCCCCAATCCCCTTTTGTATTAGCTGTGTTAGATTCTGTAGAGAAGACAAAATTGATTCTTCCCTTCGATTTGGAGTCCATAGCCCAGGCTCTGCTTAAAGGATCCCAGTGGTTGCAATTAAAGAGTTGGTGAGAAGAAAAAGCCCAAACACAGGCTCAAATTAATGAGGGACAGAACCCTCCTGGTCCTTTAGAAGACAAATTGATGGGAGAAAGACAATTTCGAGCCTTAAGAGATCAGGCTCAATATTCTGACCAGGATTTACAACAGGTGTGCCAAGTATTTCTTAGGGCTTGGCGCCATATTGTACCTACTGGCCACGATCAGCCTTCTTTCACAAAAACTTTACAAGGACCCAGTGAACCTTATACTGATTTTCTGGCTAGATTGTGGGTGGCTGTTGAGGGGCTGTTGGACGTGATGAAATTTCAGAGATACTTTTACAAACACTTGCTTTCGAAAATGCAAACCCGGAATGTAAACGTGTTTTAGGTCCTTTAAGGGGACAGGAGGCTTCTATAGCTAACTATATTAGAGCTTGCTCGGGAGTGGGAGGAACTGAACATAATCCTACTGTTTTTACTACTGCCTTGGCTCAAGCTATGAAGCCCTCTAAGGGCAAAAATTGTTACCATTGTGGGAAACCTGGACATATGAAAAAGGATAGCAAAAAAATAAAGGCAAAACAAGGATATACAAAACAAAATAAGCCCCCTGGGCTTTGCCGCCAATGTGGTAAAGGGCTTCATTTGACCAATGAATGCCTCTCTAAAACTAATAAATATGGCAATCCTATTGATAACCCACATTCAGAAAACTACTTAGCAGACCTCAGTCCCTGGGTCCCAGGATCAATGCCGGGGATGCAATTAACCATGCCTCCTGCTCCTCAGGTAACTCCTTTGTTTCCCAACAACCCTTAGAGATGACCACTACAACAGGAAAAAACAAACCTCTAATGGTGTCTGATTTACGCTCTGCAACTTCAAGAAGAGCTGCTGCTGATTTGCCTCTCGCTGAAAATATTCTTTTGTCTCCGGGCTGTGGCATTTATAAATTAAAAACAAACGTATTTGGCCCATTGTCTAAAGGCACTTTTGGCTTAATATTGGGCCGCAATAGTGCCGCTCTAAGAGGCCTAACCATAATTCCTTGAGTAATAGACTCTGATTTTGTTGGAGAAATTCTAATTTTGGTCTCTACTTCTGTTACAATTTCACTATTGGCTGGAGAACGTATAGCACAAGTACTTCTTTTATCTTATCTTCCATTTTCTGCTCTTCCTAATGAAAGGTCAGGAGGTTTTAGAAGTACTGGGCAACATATATTTTGGGAGATGCTCATCAAGGATTCTCGTCCTGTCCTTTCCTTGACCATACAAGGAAAGAACTTTGAAGGGCTAATAGACACTGGGGCAGATGTTTCAGTCATATCCTCCCAACAACGGCCCCAAGACTGGAGCAAAGAAAAGAGTCCTCTAATGTTGACCGGAATAGACTCCATTGCAGATGTTTGAAAAACTACTCATCCTTTACAATGCCAGTTCCATAATGGAAAAACAGTTTTTGTCACTTTTTATATTGTTAGTATACCTATTAATATATGGGGAAGAGATATTCTCCCTCCATGGGAGCCTCTGTAAGGATTCCATCGGGAAACTAATAGCCACTGTTCAAACTCCTCGAGCACTCTCATTAAAATGGATAGTTAATACTCCTAAATGCGTTGAGCAGTGGCCATTACCAAAAATGAAGCTCGAGGCCTTAGAGTAATTAATAACAAACAACTTCAACTTGGCCATACAGAGCCTTCTACTTCCCCTTGGAATTCTCCTGTATTTGTTATAAAAAAAGAAATCTGAAAAATGGAAAATGTTGACTGATTAAAGAGAAGTTAATAAATATAATGAACCCATGGGATCCTTACAGTTGGGCCTTCCTTCTCCTGCTCTTTTTCCACAAAATTGGTCTTTAATGGTATTAGATCTTAAAGATTGCTTTTTTTTTGTTGTTGTTGTTGTTTTTTTACTATTTCCTTACAATTACAAGATAGAGATAAATCTGCTTTCACGGTTCCTGTTCTTAATCACGCTCAGCCCGTTAAGCACTACCATTGGACAGTCTTGCCACAGGGAATGATAAATAATCCTACCTTATATCAAGAGTTTGTAGCTCGTTCCTTACAATCTATCCGTCAAGAATATCCTAATTATATTCTCTATCATCGTATGGATGATCTTTTATTGGCAGCTCCCTGTATCGCTGAACGTGGTAAATTCTTCTGAAAAGTACAGGAGGCTTTGAAATAATATAACTTGCTTATTGTGCCAGAGAAAATTCAAAAGGATTTTTCCCATTTCTTATTTAAGGACCATATTAGAAAAACACCAAAATCTGCCTCAAAAATTGCAAATTAAAAGAGACCATTTAAAAACTTTAAATGACTTCCAGAAATTGTTAGGAGATATTAATTGGCTTCGCTCGGTACTTGGGACTCCTACTTATCAATTACGACACTTATTTTCTACTTGAAAAGGAGACACAGCTTTAGATAGTCCCCGAATCTTAACTCCCTTGGCTTTGCAAGAGCTTCAATTTGTTGAACACAGATTAAATGATGGTTTTTTAACATATATTTCTGCATCTCAACCTACTGCATTCATAATATTTCATGCCCCTCATTCTCCATCTGGTGTGATTGCTCAAGGAAAAGGATTAATAAAATGTTTTTTTTTTTACCTAATAGTTTCTCTAAAAAATTAATTATATATGGATAAATGAGCCTTTCTTATACAAAAGGTTCACAATCATCTTTTACAATTATCAGAAAGAAAAAACCCCAAATTGTTACTCAATTAACAAATGCTCAGATATCTTTATGTTTACAATTTAATAAAAATTGGCAAATCTCCCTTGCTTCATTTCCTGGTTCATTTTCGAATCATTATCCATCATCTAAATTGATTGATTTTCTTCGAGCCAATGCCATGAAATCTCCGATTTCAGATGTTCCATTTAAAAGACCCACTGTTTTTACTGATGCAAATAAAAACGCCGCTGGACATTTACTTTTGAACGCTCTAAAGTTCTTCCCCATTCATTCTCCTCTGTACAGCCTGCTGAGTTGTGGGCTATTTATTTAGTTTTGCAAGATTTTCCTCAACTTCCTGTTAACATTGTTTCAAATTCTCCATATGCTGTTCTCTCTTGTCTTCAACTTCCTCAAGTTTCCCTGCCTATAACTCTTAAGACAGATATTGATAAATTGTTTTATCAGGTGCAGCAATTGCTTCTACAACATTCAAAATCAATTTTCTTTACTCATATCCGTGCTCATTCCGCCCTTCCTGGACCCTTTTCCTTCAGAAATGCTGCCATTCATGCATTACTTTATCCTATAAAAGCAGCAAAGCAAGAGCATCATCTGCAACATACTAACTCTAAAGGATTAAAAATATCTTGTGATATTACTGAAAAACAAGCTCAAAATATTGTTCGCTCATGTCACATATATGCGCCTTTTACTTTACCATTCACCCCACAAGGTGTCAACATAAGAAGACTACAAGCAAATCAGATATGGCAAATGGATGTAATTTTTATTTCATATTTTGGGCAACAAAAATTCGTCCGTTATACTATAGATATATGCACACATTTCCAATGGGCTAATGCATTACATTCTGAAAAAGATGACGCTGCTATTACTCATTTATTATCTTGTTTTGCAATTATGGGAATACCAATTGAATTAAAAACTGATAACGCACCTGCTTACCAATCGGCTAAATTAGCTCATTTTTTATCCCAATATCATATAACTCATACTTTTGGCATCCCTTATAATAGTCAAGGACAAGCTACCATTGAAAGAGCTCATCGTACTTTACGTAAATATATTGAAAAAATAAAAAAGGGGGAACAGGACAGATTTATGAAACCAAAAGATATCTTGAATAAAACCTTACTTACTTTAAATTTTTTGAATATTTGGCGCAAAGAAAATCTGTCAGGAGCAGAATTGCATTTTCGAAGAAAAGATGAAGATAAGAAGATCTTGAATACATTCATTTGGTATAAAGATAAAGAAAAAGGTTGGGTTCCAGCATCACTGATATATTTAGGAGGAGGTTATGCTTTCATATCTGTTGATAATTTTAGGTTTTGGACACCAACTCGGTTGATCAAGATTCATCATGGATGACCACTTTGTGCGAAAATTTGAAGAGCTTTCTGCACAGCGGAGCTTTGCTTTCCGTACCCGATCTGCGTCACTTCCAACATGGGGGCAACTGAAGAAGCTTACACAGGAGGCTGAAAAAACACTCGTTAATGCTGGTCATCCTCTCAATCCTACTAATTTGCTGTTGGCTATGATGGCTGTGGTTACCTGTCAGGTAATGTATGCGCAAGCGATAGAATATACTTATTGGGCTTATGTTCCTAATCCTCCTCTTGTGAGAGCTGTCTCTTGGGATGAACCTGAAGTACAGGTATGCACCAATGAAAGTGCATTCTTCCCACCACCTGCGTGTGGAGGAATTGAGCATTTATATCATCATAATAATCAATATAACATAAATAATGTTACTGCTGCAGTGGAGGGCCTCCCCTTGTGCATTAGAGGACATCCCTTTTGCCTGTCTACAAAAAAGCACAATCATCACTCTTATAATACCTGGGGGGGTACAATATAATAATTATCATCCTGCTGTCTTTACTGTGCTTATTTCCACCAGGGTATTCAACATCTCTAAGACACCAATGAGTCTTTATTCTGATACCTTTATACCATTATGCCCTTCTAAATTTTTTATTTCTTCTCTAGAATCTTTGGAATGGGAAAGTTGCCGAGGTCATTGGCCTTTTAAGGTCATGAACTATTCTGGATTAGTTATTGTAGATAAGAGCCCTGATCATAGCCAAATTTTGGAAAAATGGTCTAACAAAACTCTCAAATGGCATCAAATTAATGGTACTTTAATGGGTAACGGTAATGAAACCATTGTGAGAGTTGGACTGTGAAGAAGTCTGATCGCCGAAGAATCAATGCTTTTGAACTGTGGTGTTGGAGAAGACTCTTGAGAGTCCCTTATACTGCAAGGAGATCCAACCAGTTAATTCTAGAGGAGATCAATCCTGGATGTTCATTGGAGGGACTGATGCTAAAGCTGAAACTGCAATACTTTGGCCACCTCATGCAACGAGTTGACTCACTGGAAAAGACTCTGATGCTGGGAAAGGTTGGGGGCGGGAGGAGAAGGGGACGACCGAGAATGAGATGGCTGGATGGCATCACCGACTCTGTGGACATGAGTTTGAGTGTACTCCGGGAGTTGGTGATGGATAGAAAGGCTTAGCGTGCTGTGATTCATGGGGTCGCAGAGAGTCGGACACGACTGAGCGACTGAACTGAACTGAATGAAACCATAAAATGGCAGCAGTTTGCACTCATTCCCCCTCAGCTGCAATTGTTAGGGTATCCCCACTTCGAAAGGAATATTTGGAAATTGTGGGCAGTTTCTGGGAATCTCACTATATGGTCGGAAAACTATACTTTGGATACGAGTAACAGTTCATGTCCCTTACATGTTAACTTGCATATTAATAAATCTTATTCTGCTACGGCTTGTTTAAAGTACCCCTTTGCATTGTTGTATGGGAATTGGACTTGGAATGCAACTGAGGGATCTATATCATGTAATCATTGTAATTTAACACAATGTGTAAATCAGTCATGGTGGAAAATTTTTGAAAAACAAACTCGCAAATCTAAGTTTTCTATGGTGTTTGTTAAAACTCTAACCGAAGTATGGCTACCTGTAAATGTGACAAGACCTTGGTCAGACTCTTTTGCTGTATCTCATTTGGTGACCTCTGTACAGACTTTGCTTCATTGATCCCAATGCATGCTTAGAGTAATCATAGCTTCCGTTCTTGCAGTGGCTTCAGTTACGACAACCGCTGCCATGGCTGGACATATTTTGCATCAAGGAATCCAAACAGCAGACTTTGTGCGGGAATGGCATAAAGACTCTCATTTATTATGACAACAACAACGAGATTTGGATACCCAACTTGCAACTGATGTGCAGAATCTTCAACATACTGTTTCTTGGCTTGGGGATCAATTAACTGTCTTATCCACAAGAAGTGTGTTGAAATGTGATTGGAACTCCTCTCAGTTATGTATAAAACCTGTGCCTTTCAACATGAGTGAGGGTTGGCAAAAGGTGAAACGGTCTTTAACAGGACATCAAAACCTAACCAGGGAAATTATGGAATTAGAGCAACGAATTTTGTCTACATTCAGCAAAATGCTACCTGACATTACTGGGTCCAATCTGTTAAAGGATTGGCAGTAAGGGATGAAAATTTTGAGTCCTTTTGGGCATGTATCTACTCTAATTGGAACTACTTTTGGGAATACTTTGTTCATAATACTATTATGCTGTGTTATTATTCTAGTCTTCCGGTGCTGGTGGAGAAGGCAACACCTAAAAATAGACAGACAACACATTATTGCTGCCTTACAGCTTGCTACTGCTTCTCAGAAAGAAGGGGGAAATGTAGGAGCCCAACAGTGCCCACGAGAAAGAATGGTTAAGGAAGCAGAAATGTGCCTGCAAACAAGACTCTCTGCTTGGGCAGAGGATGCATGCAAACAGGATGTTCTGCCAGGAAGCCTGCACACAATATCCAAGGTTAATGGTCCGCTTGCATACGAGGGAACATGAGCTCCTTAAAAATAAGGAAGAAGCTGGAGTTCTCGGCAGGCTTCTTAATAAACATGATGTTGCCACTTCCTCCCTTTCTTCCTCCCGTCCTTGAAATGTGCTTGGCTTTTTCTCCTTATTTTGTAGAAGAATTCATTGCTTAGATTTTGGTATGTGTCCAGCTACCGGGGTATATAAGTAAACCACAAGGGGCTTTGAGAAGAAATATTCCTCCGGCCGGAGTTGTGTCTTTGTCTGTCTTTTGTGTGTCTTGTCTTTGTGTCATTTCGCCCGCAACAATAACAAGATCTCTGTCTCAACTGGAGAATAAAAAACAGTTGACAGACTCAACGCTAGATGCGGCCCTATTCCTCTGCTGCTCCTTATAGAGGAATCCCGAGGTTCCCCTTCCATTACTTTAGGGGACCTGACTACCCTAGTGCAACACGAGCGAGTTCCTGAGGTCCCCGTCGCAACTTGAGAAGAACCCCAAGCTTCCCGCCGCAACTCGAGAAACACCACAAAATTATCCCCTTAACTTGAGATGAGGAATATTTCCGCTACAGAGTCTCAAGAGAAATCCCACATTCCCGATTAAAACTCGAACGGGTTCTTCACACCCATTATGCGACCCAAAATTTTTCCAGACATAGCCGTCCACATTAAAGAGGAGTACACAATTTATGTACACAACACTAGATGCGGCCCTATTCCTCTAACGTGCCTCGAGAAGAATCCCGAGGTTCCCCTTCTAACACGAAAGTAGACCTAACTTCCCTGGCAAAACGCGAACGAGTTCCTGAGATCCCGGATACACCTCGAGAGGAACCCCAAGCTTTCTCCCGCAATGCGAGAAAAATGACAACGTTCCCCCATCAATGAGAGATGAGGCACTTTTCTGCTGCAGAATCTCAAGAGAAATCCCACATTCCTGCTTGAAACTCGAACGTGTACTTGGCACCCTTTATGAGCCTCTAAAAGTTCACTAACATAGCCGTCCCCACTGGAGAGGAGCACACAATTTATGGATTCAACTCGAGATGAGGTCCTATTCCCATTTAACGGCTCGAGAGAGTAATCCCGAAGATCCCCTTCTAACACAAATGGGACCTGTCATCCCTGAAGAAACACGAGCGAGTTCCTGACGTCCCTGGCTCGACTTGAGAGGGAGCCCAAGCTTCTCGCCGCATCTCAAGAAAAACCACAGCATTCTGCCCTCAAGGCGAGATGAGGAACATTTCCGTTGAGATTCGTAAGAGAAATTCCACATTACCGCTTGAATCTCAACAGGTTACTTAACATCCTTTATGCGACACAAAAATTAAACCGATATACACAATATTGAGAGGAACCCCGAGTTTCCTGCCACACTGACAAATTGCCCCGTTTTCCAGTCCTCTTTTCCAGATGAGAGTCAATTCCTCTGCTTTCTCTGGAATGGAATCCGGACAATCCAGTCACAAAGTACGAGGAAGTGTGTACCACGATGAAACTCGGAAGGATCCCCCGGTTTCCAAAACACAAATGGAAATGGTACGGATGTCACCACCCACTCGAGATATTGTCTGATTCTCCTGAACGGTTTCACATGTATCCTCGAGTATCAACTCACAAGACGAGTGGAGACCTGACTCACCGAGCATACTCGATACAATTTCCAGGTACACATTCAACTCTAATGTGGCCTAACACCCGTTTTAGAACTCGAGAAAAAGCGCAGTCACATGTCTGAACAAAAGACAACGCCTGACTCCCCAGGTGAATTTTGAAAGCAACCGCGAGATCCCTGTCACCTCTGTCAAGGAACACACAGTTTTCCGACCTAAAGCTAGATGCAGCCCTATTCCTCTGCTGCGCCTCGAGAGGAATCCCGAGGTTCACCTTCTGACAGGATAGGAGACCTGACTTCTGTGGAGGAAAACGAGCGAGTTCCTGAGGTCGCAACTTGAGAAGAAGCCCAAACTTCCTGCCACAAATCAAGAAACACAACAAAATTTCCACTCAATGCAAGATGAAGATGTTTTCCACTGCAGAGTCTCAAGAGAAATCCCACATTCCCGCTTGAAACTCGAACGGGTACTAGACACGCTTTATGCGACCCAGAAACTTCCCCGACATAGCTGTCCACATTGAAGTGGAGCACACAATTTACATACACAGCACTACATGCCGCCCTATTCCTCTCCAGCGCCTCGAGAGGAATCCTGAGGTTTCCCTTCCAACAGCAAAGGACAGCTAACTTCCCTGGGACAAAGCGAGTGAATACTGAGGTCCCCGTCGTAACTTGAGAGGAACCCCAAGCTTTCTGCCACAACTCGAGGAAAACGAGAACAATACCCCATCAATTGGAGATGAGGAACATTTCTGCTGGAGAATCTCAAGAGAAATTACACATTCCCACTTGAAACTCGAACGGGTACTTGACACCCTTTATACGACTCAAAAAGTTCCCTAACGTAGCCGTCCCCACTGGAGAGGAGCACACAGTTTATGGATTCAACTCGAGATGAGGCCCTATTCCCATTTAAGGGCTCGAGAGTAATCCTGAAGTTCCCCTTCCAACACAAAGGAGACCTCTCATCCCTGAAGCAACACAAGCGAGTTCCAGACATCCACGGCCCAACGCGAGTTGGAACCCAAGCTTCCCACGGCAACTCGAGAAAAACCATAAGATTCTTCCCGCAAGGCGAGATGAGGAACATTTCCGTTTCAGATTCGCAAGAGAAACTCCACATTCCCACTTGAAACTCGACAGGTTACTACTTAACATCCTTTATGCGACTCAAAAATTAAACCGACATGCACAGCTCAATGGAGAGGAACACCGATTTTCCTGCCACACTGACAAATTGTCCCGTTTTACAGTCCTCATTTCCAGATGAAAGTAGATTCCTCCGCTTTCTCTGGAATGGAATCCGGACATTCCAGTCGCAGAGTATGAGGAGGCGTGTGCCATGTTGAAACTCAGGAGGATCCCCCGGTTTTCAAAACACAAATGGAAAAGGTATGGATGTCACCACCCACTCGAGATATTGTCTGATTCTACTGCACAGATTCAAATGTATCCTCGAGTATCAACTCACAAGACGATTGGAGAAATGACTCCCCGAGCTTACTCGATACAATCTCGAGGTACTAATTCAACTCTAATGTTGCCTAACATCCGTTTTACAACTCGAGAAGAAAGCGCTGTTCCATATCTTAACATGAGACGAGGCCTGACACCCCAGGTGAATTTTGAGACCAACCCCAAGAACCCTGTTGTCACTGACAAGGAACACACAGTTGACCGTCTCAACGCTAGATGCGGCTCTATTCCTCTGCTGCGCCTCGAGAGGAATCCTGAGGTTCCCCTTCCAACATGATAGGAGACCTGACTTACCTGGGGCAACACGAACGAGTTCCTGAGGTCCCCGTCGCAACTCGAGGGGATTCCCCTAACTTTCTGCTGCAACTTGAGAAAAACGAAAATGTTCCCCCATCAATGCGAGATGAGGAACATTTCTGCCGCAGAATTTCAAGAGAAATCCCACATTCCTGCTTGAAATTCGAACGGGTACATGACACCCTTTATGTGACTCAAAAAGTTCCCTAACATAGCCATCCCCACTGGAGAGGAGCATAAAATTTAGGGACTCAACTCGAGATGAGGCCCTATTCCCATTTAATGGCTTGAGAGTAATCCCGAAGTTCCCCTTCCAAAACGATAGGAGACCTGACTTCCCTGGGGCAACACGAGCGAGTTCCTGAGATTCCCGTCGCAACTCGAGAAGAACACCAAGCTTCCCGCCGCAACTCGAGAAACACGACAAAATTATCCCCTCAATGCGAGATGAGGAATTTTCCACTGCAGAGTCTCAAGAGAAATCCCACATTCACGATTGAAACTAGAACGGGTACTTGACTCCATTTTTGAGAACAGAAAACTTCCCTGACATAGCCGTTCACATTTTAGGGGAGCACACAATTTAGGTAGACAACACTAGATGAGGCCCTATTCCTCTCCCGCACATGGAGAGGAAACCTGAGGTTGCTCTTCTAACAGGAAAAGAGACTTAACCTGCGTAGGACAACGAGAGCGAGTTCCTGAGGTCCCCGTCGCAACTCGAGAGGAACCCCAAGCTTTCAGCCGCAACTCGAGACAAATGACAACGTTCCTCCATCAATGCGAGATGAGGAAATTTTCTGCTGCAGAATCTCCAGAGAAATCCCACATTCACACTTGAAAATCGTACGGTTACTTGACACCCTTTATGCGCCGCAAAAAGTTCCTTAACATATCCGTCCCAACTGGAGAGGAGAACACAATTTATGGACTCAAGAAGAGACGAGGTCCTATTCAATTTAACGGCTCGAGAGTAATCCCGAAATTCCCCTTCCAACACAAAAGGGGACCTTACTACCCTGAAGCAACACGAGCAATTTCCTGAGGTCCACATGGCAACTAGAGAGGGAGCCCAAGATTCCCGCCTCACCTCGAGAAAAACCAAAAGATTCTGCCCTGAATGCAAGATGAGGAACACTTCCATTGAAAATTTGCAAAAGAAATTCCACATTCCGGCTTGAAACTAGACAGGTTACTTAATATTCTTTATGTGACTCAAAAACTAAACCGACATACACAGCCCCAATCCAGAGGAATGCCGAGTTTCCTGCCACACTGACAAATTGCCCCGTTTTCCAGTCCTCTTTTCCAGATGAGAGTCGATTCCTCTGCTTTCTCTGGAATGGAATCCGGATGTTCCAATCACACAGTACAAGGAGGCGGGTACTATGCTGAAACCCTGGAGGATTCCCAGGTTTTCCAAACACAAAGGGAAAAGTAACGTATGTCACCACCCACTCGAGATATTATCTGATTCTACTGCACAGATTCAAGTGTATCCTCGAATATCAACTCACAAGACGATTGGAGAAATGACTCCCCGAGCTTACTCGATACAATCTCGAGGTACTAATTCAACTCTAATGTGGCCTAACACCTGTTTTACAACTCGAGAAGAAAGTGAACTTCCATGTCTAAACAATAAAGGAATCCTGACTCCCCAGGTGAATTTTGAGAGCAACTCCGAGATCTTTGTCGCCACTGGCAAGGAACACACAGTTGACAGACTCAACGCTAGATTCGGCCCTATTCCTCTGCTGCGCCTGAAGAGGAATCCCGAGGTTCCCCTTCCAACACGATAAGAGACCTGACTTCCCTGGGGCAACAGGAGAGATTTCCTGAGGTGCCCGTCGCCACTCACGAAAACCACAAGCTTCCCTCCGCAATTCAAGAGCCACGAGAAAATTATCCCCTCAATGCAAGATGAAGAAATTTTCTGCTGCAGATTCTCAAGAGAAATCCCACATTCCCGCTTGAAACTCAATCGTGTAATTGACACCCTTATGCGAACCAAAAATTTCCCCGACATACCCGTCCACAGTGAGCGGAGAACACCATTTACATCAGTTCAGTTCAGTTCAGTCGCTCAGTCGTGTCAGACTCTCCGCGACCCCATGAATCAAAGCACACCAGGCCTCCCTGTCCATCACCAACTCCCGGAGTTCACTCAAACTCATGTCCACAGAGTTGGTGTTGCCATCCCGCCATCTCATTCTCCGTCATCCACTTCTCCTCCCGCCCCCAACCTTTCCCATCATCAGAGTCTTTTCCAGTGAGTCAACACATCACATGATGTGGCCAAAGTATTGCAGTTTCAGCTTTAGCAGCAGTCCCTCCATTGAACACCCAGGATTGATCTCCTTTAGAATGGACTGGTTGGATCTCCGTGCGGTACAAGGGACTCTCAAGAGTCTTCTCCAACACCACAGTTCAAAAGCATCGATTCTTCAGCGATCAGCTTTCTTCACAGTCCAACTCTCACATCCATACACGACCACGGAAAAAACCATTGCCTTGACTAGACGGACTTTTGTTAGCAAAGTAATGTCTCTGATTTTTAATATACTATCAAAGTTGGTCATAACTTTCCTTCCAAGGAGTAAGCGTCTTTTAATTTCATGGTTGCAATCAGCATCTGCAGTGATTTTGGAGCCCAAAAAAATAAAGTCTGACACTGTTTCCACTGTTTTTCCATCTATTTCCCATGAAGTGATGGGACCAGATGCCATGATCTTTGTTTTCTGAATGTTGAGCTTCAAGACAACCTTTTCACTCTCCTCTTTCACTTTCATCAAGAGGCTTTTGAGTTCCTCTTCACTTTCTGCCATAAGGGTAGTGTCATCTGCATATCTGAGATTATTGATATTTCTCCCAGCAATCTTGATTCCAGCTTGTGCTTCTTCCAGCCCAGCGTTCTTCATGATGTACTCTGCATAGAAGTTAAATAAACAAGGTGACAATATACAACCTTGACGTACACCTTTTCCTATTTGAAACCAGTCTGTTGTTCCATGTACAGTTCTAAGTGTTGCTTCCTGATCTGAATACAGGTTTCTCAAGAGGCAGCTCAGGTGGTCTGGGATTCCCATCTCTTTCAGAATGTTCCACAGTTTATTGTGATCGACACAGTCAAAGGCTTTGGCATAGTCAATGAAGCAGAAATAGATGATTTTCTGAAACTCTCTTGCTTTCTCCATGATCCAGCGGATGTTGGCAATTTGATCTCTGGTGCCTCTGCCTTTTCTAAAACCTGCTTGAACATCTGGGAGTTCACGGTTTACATACTGCTGAAGCCTGGCTTGGAGAATTTTGAGCATGACTTTACACAACACTAGATGAGGCCCTGTTACTCTCCTGTGCATGGAGAAGAATCTTGAGGTTCCCCTTCCAAAATCAAAGGATACCTACCTTGCCTAGGATAACGTGAGAAAATTCCTGGGGTCCACGAAGAAACTCGAGAGGGAGCACAAGCTTCCCGCCAAAACTCGAGAAAAAACACAAGATTCTGGCCTCAAGGAGAGACGAAGAACATTTCCGTAGAAGATTCTCAATAGAAATTCCACATTCCCGCCAGAAACTCGACAGGTTACTTAACATCCTTTATGCGAATCAAAAACTAAATGGACATACACAGCCCCAATTGAGAGGAAAACCGAGTTTCCTACCACACTGACAAATTGCCCCGTTTTCCAGTCCTCTTTTCCAGATGAGAGCCGATTCCTCAGCTTTCTCTGGAATGGAATCCGGACGTTCTGGTCACAGAATACAAGGAGCCAGATACCACATTGAAACTCGGGAGAATCCACAGGTTTTCAAAACACTGGAAAGGTATGGATGTCACCAACCACTCGAGATATTGTCTGATCCTACTGCATAGATTCAAATGTATTCTCGAGTATCAACTCACAAGACGAGTGGAGACCTGACTCCTCGAGCATACTCGATACAATCTCCAGGTACAAATTCAATTCTAGTGTCGCCTAACATCCGTTTTACAACTCGAGAAGAAAGTGCAGTTACATGTCTGAACAAGAGACGAGGCCTGAATCCCCTGGAGAATTTTGAGAGCAAGGCGAAGTACCTGATCGACTCTGGAAGAACAGTTGACCGACTCAACGCTAGATGTGGCCCCATTCCTCTGCTGCTCCTTATAGAGGAATCCCGAGGTTCCCCTTCCAACACGATATGAGAACTGACTTCCGTGGGGCAACACGAGCGAGTTCCTGAAGTCCCCATCACAACTCGAGAAGAACCACAAGCTTCCCACCGCAACTCGAGAAACACCACAAAATTATCCCCTCAATGCGAGATGAGGAATATTTCTTCTGCAGAGTCTCAAGAGAAATCCCACATTCCTTCTTGAAACTCAAACGGGTACTTTGCACCCTTTATGCGACTCAAAAAGTTCCCTTACATATCCGTCCCCACTGGAGAGGAGCACACAATTTTATGGACTGAACTCTAGATGAGGCCTTATTCCCATTTAATGGCTCCAGAGTAATCCCGAAGTCCCCCTTCCAACACAAAAGGGGACCGGACTTCCCTGAAGAAACTCAAGCGAGATCCTGAGGTTCCCGTCGCAACTCGAGAGGGAGCCCAAGCTTCTGGCCGCAATTCGAGATAAACCACAAGATTCTGCCCTCACAGCAAGGTGAGGAATATTTCTGTTGCAGAATCGCAAGAGGAATACCACAATCCCGCTTGAAACTCGAATGGGGAATAGACACCCTTTATGCGACCCAAAATCTTCCCCGACACAGCCGTCCACATTGTAGAGGAACACACCATTTACATTCTCAACACTAGTTGGGGCCCTATTCCTCTACCTCGAATGGAGAGATATTCCGACGTTCCCCTTCCAAGACGAAAGGAGATCTAACTGCCCTGGGACAACACGAGCGAGTTCCTGAGGTCCCCGTCGCAAATGAGAGGAACCCCAAGCTTTCCACTGCAACTCGAGAAAAACGACAACGTTCCCCCATCAATGTGAGATGAGGAAATTTTATGCTGCAGAATCTCAAGAGAAATCCCACATTCCCGCTTGAAACTCTAAAGGGTACTTGACAACATTTATGCCATTCAAAAAGTTCCCTAACATATCCTTCCCACCTGGAGAGGAGCACACAATTTATGGACTCAACACGAGATGAGGCCCTATTCCCTTTTAACGGCTCGAGGTAAACCCGAAGTTCCCCTTCCAACACAAAAGGGGACCAGACTTCCCTGAAGCAACACGAGCGAGTTCCTGCAGTCCATGGCACAACTCGAGAGGGAGCCCAATTTGCCTGCCACATCTCAGGAAAAACCACAAGATTCTGCCCTCATGGCGAGATGAGGAACATTTCCTTTGCAGATTCAAAAGAGAAATTCCACATTCCGGCTTGAAACTTGACAGGTTCCTTAATATCCTTTATGTGAATCAAAAATGAAACCGACATACACAGACGCAGTCGAGAGGAAGACCGACTTATCTGCCACAAAGTCAAATTGCCCCGATTTCCTGTCCTCTTTTCCAGATGGGAGTCGATTCCTCTGCTTTCTCTGGAATGGAATCCGGATGTTCTGGTCGCACAGTAGGAGGAGCCGTGTACCACGTTGAAACTCGGGAGGATCCCCAGGTTTTCAAAATATAAATGGAAAAGGTACGGATGTCACCACCCACTCGAGATATTGTCTGATTCTATCACACAGATTCAATGTATCATCAAGTATCAACTCACAAGATGAGTGGAGACCTGACTCCCGGATAATACTCGATACAATCTCCAGGTACAAATTCATCTCTAATGTGGCCTAACACTCGTTTTACAACTTGAGAGAAAACACAGTTCCATGTCTGGAGAAGAGACCAGGCCTGAATCCCCAGGAGAATTTTGAGAGCGACCATGAGATCCCTGTCTGGACTGGAGAAAATAAAGAGTTGACCGACTCAATGCTAGATTTGACATTATTCCTCTGCTGCTTCTTATATAGGAACCCCGAGGTTCCCCTTCCAATATGATAGGAGACCTGACTTCCCTGGGGCAAAACAAGCGAGTTCCAGAGGTCCCGTCACAACTCGAGAGCAACCGCAAGTTTCCAGCCGCAACTCGAGAAACACCACAAAATTATCCCCTGAATGCGAGATGAGGAACTTTTCCGCTGCAGAGTCTCAATGGAAATTCCACATTCCCGCTTGAAACTCGAACGGGAACTTGACACCATTATGCAACCCTAAAACTTCCCCATCAGAGCCTTCCACATTGAATCGGAGCTCACAACACTAGATGAGGCCCTATTCCTCTCCAGGCTCTGTGGAGAGGAATCCTGAGTATCCCCTTCCAAAAGCAAATGAGACCTGATGTCCCTGGGACAATGCAAGCGAGTTCCTGAGGTTCCCCACACAAATCAGGAGGAACCCCAAGTTTTCCACCGCAACTTGAGAAAAACAAAAACATTACCCCATCAATGCGAGATGAGGAAATTTTCTGCTGCAGAATCTCAAGAGAAATCTCACATTCCCGCTTGAAACTCAAACGGGTACTTGACACCCTTTATGCAGCTTAAAAAGTTCCCTAACATAGCCTTCCCCACTGGAAAGGAGCACACAGTATAAATATTCAACTTGAGATGAGGTTCTATTCCCATTTAATGACTCGAGAGTAATCCCAAAGTTCCACTTCCAACACAAAGGAGACCTGACATCCCTGAAGAAAAACGAGCGAGTTCCTGAGGTCCACGGCGCAACTCGAGAAGGAACCCAAGCTTCCCGCCACAACTCGAGAAAAACCACAAGATTTTGCCTTCAAGGCGAGATGAGAAACATTTCCCTTGCAGATTCGCAAGAGAAATTCCACATTCCCGCTTGAAATTATACAGGTTACTTAACATCATTTATGCAACTCAAAAAATAAACTGACATGCACAGCCCCAATCAAGAGGAACACCGAGTTATCTGCCACACTGACACATTTCCCCGATTTCCAGTCCTCTTTTCCAGATGAGAGTCGATTCCTCTGTTTCTCTGGAATGGAATCCGGACCTTCCGGTCGAACGTCGAAACTCGGGAGGATACCCAGATTTTCCAAGCACAAATGGAAAAAGTTCGGATGTCCCCACCCACTAGAGATATTGTCGGATTCTACTGCACAGATTCAAATGTATCCTGGAGTATCAACTCACAAGACGAGTGGAGACCTGACTCCCGGAGCATACTCGATACAATCTCCAGGTATTATTTCAAATCTAATGTCGCCTAACACCCGTTTTACTACTCGAGAAGAAAGCAGAGTCCCATGTCTGAAGAAAAGACGAGGCCTGACTCCCCAGGTAAATTTTGAGAGCAACACAGCGATCCTTGTCGCCCCTGGCAAGGAACACACAGTTGACCGACTCAACGATAGATGCGGAACTATTCCTCTGCTGCACCTCGAGTGGAATCCCGAGATTCCCCTTCCAACACAATAGGAGATCTGACTTCCGCAGGGCAACACGAGCGAGTTCCTGAGGGCCCTGTCGCAACTCGAGAGAACCCCAAGCTTCCAACCGCAATTCGAGAAACACCACATGATTATCCCCTCAATGCGAGATGAGGAACTTTTCCACTGTAGAGTCTCAAGAGAAATCCAACATTCCCGCTTGAAACTCGAAAGGGTACTTGATACCATATGCGACCCAAAAACTTCCCCAACATAGCCATCCACATTGAAGAGGCGCATACAATTTACTTACACAGCACTACATGTGGTCCTATTCCTCTCCCGAGCCTGGAGAGGAATCCTGAGGTTCCCATTCCAAAATTAAAGGAGACTTATCTTCCCTGGGACAATGCGAGTGATTTCCTGAGGTCCACGTCGCAACTTGAGAGGAACCCCAAGCTATACGCTGCAACTCGAGAAAAACGACAACATTCCTCCATCAATATGAGATGAGGAACATTTCTGTAGCAGAATCTCAAGAGAAATCCCACATTCCCAATTGAAAATCGACAGTTTGCTTAACATCCTTTATGCGACTCAAAAATTAAACCGACATACACAGCCTCAATCGAGAGGAACACCGAGTTATCTGCCACACTGATAAATTGCCCCGATTGCCAGTCCTCTTTTCCAGATGATAGTCGATTCCTCTGCTTTTTTGAAATGGAATCCAGACGTTCTGGTCGCACAGTACGAGGAGGCAGGTACCACCTTGAAACTCGGGAGGATTACCAGGTTTTCAAAACACAGATGGAAAAGGTACGGATATCACCACCCACTCGAGGTATTGTCTGATTCTACTGCACAGATTCAAATGAATCCTCGAATATCAACTCACAAGATGAGTGGAGACCTGACTCCCCGAGCATCCTCGATACAATCTCCAGGTACAAAGTCAACACTAATATTGCCTAACACCCTTTTTACACCTCGAGAAGAAAGCACAGGTCCATGTCTGAACAAGTGACGAGGCCTGACTCCACAGGTGAATTTTGAGACCAACCCCGAGATCCCTGTCGCCACTGGCAAGGAACACACAGTTGACCGACTCATTGCTTGATGCTGCCCTATTCCTCTGCTGCACCACGAGAGGAATCCCGAGGTTCTGCTTCCAATTCAATAGGAGACCTGACTTCCCTTGGGTAACTCGAGCTGATTCCTGAGGTCTCTGTCGCAACTCGAGAAGAACCCCAGGCTTCCTGCCGCAACTCGAGAAACACCAAAAAAATTATCCCCTCAATGCAAAATGAGGAATATTTCCGCTGCAGAGTCTCAAGAGAAATCTCAAATTCCTGCTAGAAACTCGATTGGGTACCTGACACCCTTTATGCGACCGAAAAACTTCCCCAGCATAGCCGTCCAGATTGAAGAGGAGCACACCATTTACATACTCAACACTAGATGGGGCCCAATTCCTCTACTGCACTTCGAGAGGAATCCTGTGGTTCCCCTTCCAACACGAAAGGAGACCTAACTTCCCTGGGACAACGCGAGCGAGTTCCTGAGGTCCCCATTGAAACTAGAGGGGAACACCTAGCTTTCCGCTACAACTTGAGAGAAACGACAACTGTTCCCCATCAATGCGAGATGAGGAAATTTTCTGCTGCAGAATCTCAAGAGAAATCCCACCTTCCCGCTTGAACCTCGAAAGGGTACTTGACACCCTTTGTGCACCTCAAAATGTTCCCTAAGATAGCCGTCCCCACTGGAGAGGAGCACACAGTTTACAGACTCAACACGAGATAAGGCCCTATTCCCATTTAACGGCTCGAGGTAAACCCGAAGTTCCCCTTCCAACACAAAAGGGGACCTGATTACCCTGAAGCAACAAGATCGAGTTCCTGAGGTCCCGGTCACAACTCGAGGGGGAACCCAAGCTTCCCGCCGCATCTCGAGAAGAACTACAAGGTTCTGCCCTCAAGGCGAGGTGAGGAACATTGCCATTGCAGATTCGAAAGAGAAATTCCACATTCCCGCTTGAAACTCGACAGGTTACTTAACATCCTTTATGCAACTCAAAAATTAAACTGGGGAGCACGGGAAGAAGGTGGAGGAATAGGACGGGGCGACCACTTTCTCCCCCACAAAATCAACAAAAGAACATTTGAACGCTGAGCAAATCCCACAAAACAACTTCTGAATACCGACAGAGGACATCAGACACTCAGAAAAGCAGCCCATTGTCATCAAAAGGAGGTCGGAAATAGATAAAAAGATTAAAAGTGAGACCAAAGAAGGAGGGACGGAGTTCCGTCCTGGGAAGGGAGGCTTAAAAAAAAAGAGAAGTTTCCAAACACCTGGAAACATGGCGAGTGTAATCTCAGAGGGCCGCATAACTGGGAGACAAAAGACATACATAATTAAAACTCACAGACTAAGTGCCCAGAGGAAACTCTCAGCAGAGAAGTGGCGCAGACGCCTGCACCCCTCACTAGCAGGCGGGGGCTGTGCAGGGAGGCCCGGGCAGCGGCGCTTAGAGGGAGAACCATGCTTGAACACCCCAGGGCAAACTGAGGGCTCGAACTTAAGATACCAAAGCAGAAATTACAGCTAAAAAGCTAAAAGGCTAGGAAAAGCTAAAAGGCTAGGAAAAGCCTGCGAAAAGCCCCAACCCAGAACTCCATCAGCCCTGCCCGCAGAACGGGGCACTGAGTGGAGTGAGCTGGCAGCGGGTGGCCCATCCCCCAGCTCCCGCCGACGTGGGCGGGGAGGGCAGCCAGCGCTGGGGTGGTGGCAGCCACGGCCCCAGAGAGGCTTCATGTGCCAAGCTGCAGGCAGGCTTCCTTGCTGGCCAGGACTTCTTGGGTTCAGGCTGCATGACATCCGCCTGAGAAAGTGCGCCGGTTTTACTCCCAGAAAACCGAGCGGCAGGGACCGGGATGGCGATAAGTCACAGCGACCACGCTCGCCAAACGTCTGGTCACCTGACCTGCTAGGACCGGGGAAGGCACAAAACGCAGGTCCAGCCACGTCTGCGCCTTTGTTGAGTACCCGAGGACCTGAACCTGAGCCGCTCAGACATGGGAAGTGCATGCAACACAGCGCCAGCAGAGGACAGCTCCCAGCAGAGCAACCTAAAGCCTAAGCAGCATAAACAGGGAAAGCACACACGCCTCGAGCGGGAGCATTCCCATTGTAGCCCAAACACTGCGAGCACTCCCCACAAACGACAGGGATATTTGTTAGCTGTTCCTCCCTCCCCATAGCAGGACTGAATAGGTGAGCCGGGAAAAAAAAAAGTGTCCACCACCACATCCTGGTGTCAGGATGGGAATTAGACACGGAGGAGACCAGAAAACAGAAGAGCTTTTTCAACATAAGGAACTGCCTTGGAAGTATCAGAGGGAGAAGCCTTGAGCCTACTGCAAGAATAAGACTGAAAAACAGAGGCAGAAGCTTAAGGCCAAATCCTGAGAACACCAGAGTTCTCTGTTCCAGAGAACATTAATTGAAAGGTACTCATCAAATGCCTCCATACCTACACTGAAACCAGGCAAAACCCAAGGTTCAAAAAGTTTCAGTGAAAGACATACTACGCAAGCTATCCAGGAAAA
Source organism: Moschus berezovskii (assembly GCF_049115385.1). Classification (NCBI taxonomy): domain Eukaryota; kingdom Metazoa; phylum Chordata; class Mammalia; order Artiodactyla; family Moschidae; genus Moschus; species Moschus berezovskii. The sequence goes on along the minus strand of NC_142481.1, from coordinate 64,482,523 downwards.
CAGGAGAATAACACTGAGCTTCAATATAAAGGCTGCCCAAAGCCACTTCAAACCCACTGACATCTCAAACTCATTACTGGACACTTCATTTCACTCCAGAGAGAAGAAATCCAGCTCCACCCACCAGAACATCGACACAAGCTTCCCTAACCAGGGAACCTTGACAAGTCACCCATCCAACCCCACACACAACGAGTTAACTACATAATAAAGAGAACTCCACAAGCTGCCAGAAAACAGAAAGGCCACCCCGAACACAGCAATATAAGCAAGATGAAGAGGCAGAGAAATACCCAACAAGTAAAGGAACAGGATAAATGCCCGCCAACACAAACAAAAGAGGAAGATATAGGGAACCTACCCGATAAAGAATTTCGAATTTTACTTGTGAAAATGATTCAAAATCTGGAAAGATAAATGGAGTTACAGATAAATACATTGGAGAAAAGGATTGAGAAGATGCAAGAAATGTTCAATAAGGAATTAGAGGAAATAAAAAAGAGTCAACATACAATGAATAATGCAATAGATGAGATCAGAAACACTCTGGAGGGAACAAACAGTAGAATAACGGAGGCAGAAGAAGGGATAAGCGAGCTAGAAGATAGAATTGTAGAAATAAATGAAACAGAGATGGAAAAAGAAAAACGAATTAAAAGAAATGAGGACAATATTACAGACATATGGGACAATATTAAATGCCCCAACATTCGAATCATAGGAGTCCCAGAAGAGGAAGACCAAAAAAAAAAAAAAAGACCATGAGAGGGTACTTGAGGAGATAATAGTTGAAAATTTCCCTAAAATGGGGAAGGAAATAATCACCCAAGTCCAAGAAACACAGAGAGTTCCCAACAGGATAAACCCACTGAGAAATACTCCAAGGCACATATTAATCAAATTAACAAAGATCAAACACAAAGAACAAATATTAAAAGCAGCAGGGGAAAAACACCAAATAAAACACAAGGGGATACCCATAAGGATAAGAGCTGATCTTTCAGCAGAAACTCTTCAGGGCAGGAGGAAATGGCAAGACATACTTAAAGTGATGAAAGAAAGTAACCTACAGCCCAGATTACTGTACCCAGCAAGGATCTCATTCAAATATGAAGGAGAAATCAAAAGCTTTACAGACAAGCAAAAGCTGAGAGAATTCAGCATCTCCAAACCAGCTCTCCAACAAATTCTAAAGGAACTTCTCTAGACTGGAAACACAGAAGGGGTATATAAACTCGAACCCAAAACAATAAATAAAATGGCAACGGGATCATACTTATCAATAATCACCTTAAACGTAAATGGTTTGAATGCCCCAACCAAAAGGCAAAGGCTGGCTGAATGGATACAAAAACAAGACCCCCATACATGTTGTCTACAAGAGACCCACCTCAAATCAAGGGACACATACGGACTGAAAGTGAAGGGCTGGAAAAAGATATTCCACGCAAATAGAGACGAAAAGAAAGCAGGAGTAGCAATACTCATATCAGATAAAATAGATTTTAAAACAAAGGCTGTGAAAAGAGACAAAGAAGGAAACTAAATAGTGATCAAAGGATCAATCCAAGAAGAAGATATAACAATTATAAATATTTATGCACCCAACATAGGAGCACCGCAATATGTAAAACAATTACTAACAAGTATGAAAGGGGAAATTTACAATAACACAATAATAGTGAGAGACTGTAATACCCCACTTACATCTATGGATAGATCAAATAAACAGAAAATTAACAAGGAAACACAAACTTTAAATGATACAGTAGACCAGTTAGATCTAATAGATCTCTATAGGACATTTCACCCCAAAACAATGAATTTCACCTTTTTCTCAAGCGCACACGGGAACTTTTCCAGGATAGATCACATCCTGCGCCATAAATCTAGCTTTGGTAAATTCAAAAAAACTGAAATCATTCCAAGCATCTTTTCCGACCACAGTGAAGTAAGATTAGATCTCAATTACGGGAGAAAAACTATTAAAAATGCCAACATATGGAGGCTGAACAACACGCTGCTGAATAATGAACAAATAATAGAGTAAATCAAAAGAGAAATCAAAATATGCATAGAAATGAATGAAAATGAAAACACAACAACTCCAAACCTCTGGGACACTGTAAAAGCAGTGCTAAGGGGGAAGTTCACAGTAATAGAGGCACACGTCAAGAAACAAGAGAAAAGTCAACTAAATAACCTACCTCTACATCTAAAGCAACTACAAAAGGAAGAAATGAAGAACCCCAGGGTCAGTAGATGGAAAGAAATCATAAAAATTAGGGCAGAGATAAATGCAAAAGAAATAAAAGAGACCATAGCAAAAATCGACAAAGCCAAAAGCTGGTTCTTTGAGAAGGTAAATAAAACTGACAAACCACTAGCCAGACTCATCAAAAACAAAGGGAGAAGAAACAAATCAATAAAATTAGAAATGAAAATGGAGAGATCACAACTAACAACACAGAAATACAAAGGATTATTAGAGAATACTCTCAACAATCATATGGCAATAAAATGAATAACTTGGAAGAAATGGACAAATTCCTAGAAAAATACACCTTGCCAAAACTAAACCAGGAAGAAATAGAAAATCTGAACAGACCCATCACAAGCACGGATCTAGAGGAAGTAATCGGAAATCTTACAGCAAACAAAAGCCCAGGTCCAGACGGCTTCACAACTGAATTCTACCAAAGATTTAGAGAAGAGCTAACACCTATTCTACTCAAACTCTTCCAGAAAATTGCTGAGGAAGGGAAACTTCCAAACTCATTCTAAGAGGCCACAATCACCCTAATCCCGAAACCTGCTAAAGATCCCACAAAAAAAGAAAACTACAGGCCAATATTACTGATGAACATAGATACAAAAATCCTTAACAAAATTCTAGCAATCAAAATCCAACAACACATTAAGAAGATCATACATCATGACCAAGTGGGCTTTATCCCAGGAATGCAAGGATACTTCAATATCCGCAAATCAATCAACGTAATACACCACATTAACAAGCTGAAAACTAAAAATCATATGATTATCTAAATAGATGCAGAGAAAGGCTTTGACAAAATACAACATCCATTTATGATTAAAAAAAAAGGACTCTGAGTTCCTCCTCCAATCGAGTTAGGTCCTGATGATCTAGCAATCCTCCAAAGGAACACCGACTATGATATCACAACATGACGGGATACATGACAACCATGCTGAGCCTGTAGAAAAAGATTTATGAACCACCTTATCACGACAGGAGGACTGATTCCCCTTTTAAAACTCGAAAGGAAAGCAAAATTTCATGCCTCAAATCGAGACGAAACCTGACTTCCCAGTAGAACCTTCATAGCAACCCCGAGATCCCTTTCGCCACTGGAAAGGAACACACAGTGGACTGACTCAAAGCTGGATGAGGCCGTATTCCTCTGCTGCGCCTCAAGTTTAATCCCAAGGTTGCCTTTCCAAAATGATAGGAGACCTGACTTCCCAAAGGTCAACAAGAGAGTGTTCCTGAGTTCCCCATCACAACTCGAGAAGTACCGAAAGATTCCAGCCCCAATTTGAGAAACACCACAAGATTCTCCCCTCAAAGTGAGATGAGAAAATTTTCCTCTGCAGAGTCTCAAGAAATCCCACATTCCCGCTTCAACCTCGAATGGGTACTTCACACCCTTCAAGCGACTCAAAAACTGCCCAACATAGCCATCCCCACTGGAGAGGAGGACACCATTTTCGTACTCAACATTAGATGAGGCTCTATTTTTATTCAACCTCTCAAGAGTAATCCCGAAGTACCCCTTCCAACACGAAAAAGGAGCTGACTTTCCTGAAACGACATGAGTGAGTTCCTCTGTCCCTGTCGCAAACTAGAGAGAGACCGCAAGTTTCCCGCCACAACTCGAGAAAAACCACAAGATTCTGCCCTCAAGGAGAGATGAGGAACATTTTTATTGCAGATTGTCAATGGAAGTCCAACATTCCAGCATGAAACAGGACACATTACTTAACATACTTTATGTGACACAAAAATTACAGCGACCTACCCTGCCCCAATCGAGAGGAAGAGCGAGTTTCCCGTCACAACTGACAAAGTGTCCCGTTTTCTAGTCCTCTTTTCCACATGACAGCAGAATCCACTGCTTTGTTTGGAATGGAAACCAGACGTTCCCATCGCACAGTATGAGGAAGCTGGTACCATCTTGAAACGCAGCAGAATCCCCGGGATTTCAAAACACACTTGGAAAAGGGACCGATTTCCCCACCCACTCGAGAGATTGTCTAATTCCACGCACAGATTCAAATGTATCCTCGAGTATCAACTCACTAGACGAGATGAGACCTGACTCCCCGAGCATTCTCAATACCATCTCCAGGTACAAATCCAACTCGACTGTGGCTTAAACACCCTTTTAGCAAATCGAGAAGAAAGAGGAGTTCCATGTCTGAACACGAGAGGAGGCCTGACACCCAGGTGAATTTGGAGAGCAACCCAGAGAACCCTGTTGCTACTGGAGAGGATTTCTGAGTGAAACGGACTCTAATCTAGATGCAGACCTATATCTGTGCAGAGACTTCAAAGGAATTTCCAGTTTCCCCTTGCAAATGGAAAGGCATTCTGACTTCCCTGAGACATCACGGGAGGCTCCATGACATTCCCGTTATTACTCGAGAGGATCAGCACACTTCCAGCAGCAACTCGAGGAGAATCATGAGATTCCTCTTTGAAACCAGGATGAGGCCCTTTTTATCCTGCAGCACATAGACAGAAGTCCAGAGTTCTTTCTCCAAATTGGATAAGAGTTTTGAATTCCTTGAAGCAACTTAGGGTCGCCTAGAGATACCCATTCCGATGGGAGAAGAAAACCGAATTTCCAGCAACAATTTAAGAAAAGCCCCATGTTCACACCGCAGCTGAAGAAAATGGGCCATTCCACTTTGAGCTGAAGGGGAATTCCAACCTCACCTCGCACCACGTGTCGAGTCCTGTCACATCAAGTGACAGTCCATGGCAAAACCATGGATCCTGCAGCAAGGTCAAAGGACTCCGAGTTCACACTCAACTAGAGATGAGTCATGTGACGCTTAAAACTGCTGCCATGGAACACTGAGTTTCAACTCCCAACGTGATCTGAGGCATGAATCCCCCGCTGGGTTCTCGAAAAAGGCCAATTTTCCCACTTCAAAAGACAGGAGACCTGACAATCCTTTTAAACTCGGGCGGAAAGCAGAGTTCCATCCTCAACAAACACTAGACCTGACTCCTCAGTGGCAACTTAATAGCAACCCGCAGATCCCTGTGGCAACTGGAGAGGAACGCTGAGTTTACCCACTCCAGTCTAAATGAGGCCCTCCTGCCCTGCAGCAACTCGAAAGGAATCCCGAGGTTCCACTTTCAACAGGAAAGCCGACCTGACTTCTCTGAAGCAAAAGTAGCCAGTTCCAGTGGTTCCTGTCGTCACTCGAGAAGACCTCCAAGCTTCAAGATGCAACTCGAGAAAAACCATTAAATGCTCCACTCCAAGAGACACGATGCCCCTTTCCAGTGCAGCGTCTTCAGAGAAATCCCACATTCGCTCTTCAAACTCGAAAGGATACTCGGCTCCCTATACACAACTCAAGAAGTTAATCGAGATACACAGCCCAACTCGAGCGGAGCATCGAGGTTCCTGCCACAGCTCAAGAGACCCGTTTTCCATTTATCGTCTTCAGGTGTGGATCGATTCCCCTACTTCGCCTGGAAATTAATCCCGATGTTCCCGATGAACCTGAAGAGGAGGCCACTCTCCCCTTGAAACTCGAGAGGAACCGGAGTCGTGCCACAATTCAAAAAGGCGCGGACATCCCCATCCACTCGACATAAGGACTGATTCCACTGTACCGATTCAAAGAGAACACCCGGGATCAACTAACACCACGGAGGGAGGCCTGACTTCCCAGGTACATCATGAAGAAAAAGCCCCAAGACAGAGAGGCAAATCGATATGAGGACTCACACCTCTTTTATAACTCGAAAAGATAGCGGATTTCCATGCCTCATCAAGAGACGTGGCATGACTCCCCTGTAGAAACTTCATAGGATCAGTGAGATCCTTGTCAGACCTGGAGAGGCACCCTGAGGATGGCGCCTCAACTCCACATGAGACCCTATTCCCATGCACTGGCTCGAAAGTCATCCCAAAGTCTCGTCACACCTCAAATGATTCCGTTCATCCCAGAGACAATCTGAGAGGCTCCGGGAGGCCCCTGTTGCCACGCGAGGGATACGAAAGTTTCCTGCCCCATCTCGAGAAACTCTTTGGGATTACCCCTTTCAATGCGAATTGAAGCCCGATTCTTCTGCATTGACTCGAGAGCAATCATGACCTTCCCCTCGCAACTTGACTTCCCTGAGGCAACAGAGTGTCAACCTGAGTTCCCCGTCCTAAGTCGAAAGGAAAGACAATCGGACCCCAAATCTCGCCAGAAACCAAGAGATGCCCCAGGAACGTCACAGGAAGCCCTTCTCTTCCCACAGTGCCTGAAGAGCAATCCTGAGTCGAGTTCTCTCTTGACATACGATAGGAGGCTTGAATTCCTATGTACAATTCAAGGGACTCTCAGAATAGCCATCTTCAATTGAGAGAAAACTTGAGTTTCTTTCCACACTTCAAGAAGGGCTCCGTATTCCCAACTGCCTCACGATATGAGCATTCAAACCCTGCTTCAACTCAAGAGGAATCCTTTCCTCTTCTCCCACCACAAGAGGAGGCCTCTTTCTCCTACGAATCTCGAATGCACTCCCGTGGATCCTGCTGCAAGTAGAAAGGACTCTGAGTTCCTCCTCCAATCGAGTTAGGTCCTGATGATCTAGCAGAGCTCCAAGGGAACACCGACTATGACATCAAAACATGACGGGATACATGACAACCATGCTGAGCCTGTAGAAAAAGCCTTATGAACCGCCTTATCACGACAGGAGGACTGATTCCCCTTTTACAACTCGATAGAAAAGCAGCATTCCATGCCTCAAATCGAGGCGAAACCTGACTCCCCAGTAGAACTTTCACAGCAACCCCGAGATCCCTCTCACCACTGGAGAGGAACACACAGTGGACCGACTCAAAGTTGGATGACGCCGTATTCCTCTGTTGCGCCTCGAGAGGAATCCCGAGGTTGCCCTTCCAACACGATAGGAGACCTGACTTCCCTCGTCAACAGCAGTGAGTTCCTGAGATCCCCATTACAACTCGAGAAGTACCCCAAGCTTCCAGCCTCAACTCGAGAAAAACCGCAAGATTCTCCCCTCAAAGTGAGATGAGAAAATTTTCCGCTGCAGAGTCTCAAGAGAAATCCCTCATTCCCGGTTCAACCTCGAATGGGTACTTGACACCCTTCATGCGACGCAAAAACCGCCCGATATAGCCGTCCCCACAAGAGAGTAGGACACCATTTTCGGACTCAACACTAGATGAGGTTCTATTTTTATTCCTCATGTCAAGAGTAATCCTGAAGTACCCCTTCCAACACGGAAGGGGACCTGACTTCCCTGAAGCAATACGAGCGAGTTCCTATGTCCCCGTCGCAACTCGAGAGAGACCCAAGGTTCCCGCCAAAACTCGAGTAAAACCACAAGATTCTGCCCTCAAGGCGAGATGAGGAAGAATTCCGTTGCAGAGTCTCAAGAGAAGTCCCACATTTCCGCATGAAACAGGACAGGTTACTTAACATCCTTTATGTGACTCACAAATCACAGCGATCTGCCCCGCCCCAATCGAGAGGAAGAGCGAGCATCCCGCCAAAACTGACAAAGTGCCCCGTTTTCAAGTCCTCTTTTCCACATGAGAGCCGAATCCACTGCTTTGTCTGGAATGGATATCGGATGTTGCCATTGCACAGTATGAGGAGGCTGGGACCATCATGAAAGGCAGCAGAATCCCTGGGATTTCAAACTACACTTGGAAAAGGGACAGATTTTCCCACCCACTCGAGAGATTGTCTAATTCCACGGCACAGATTCAAATGTATCCTCGAGTATCAACTCACTAGACGAGAGGAGACCTGACTCCCGGAGCATTCTCAATACCATCTCCAGGTAGAACTCCAACTCGACTGTGGCTTAACACCCCTTTTACAATTTGAGAAGATAGCGGAGTTCCGTGTCTGAACACGAGGCGAGGCCTGACTCCCAGGTGAATTTGAAGAGCGAACCGGAGGACCCTGATGCTAATGGAGAGGAAACCTGAGTGAAACAGACTCGAATCGAGATGCAGACCTGTTTCTGTGCAGTGACTTCAAAGGAATCTCGAGATTCCCCTTGCAAATGGAAGGGCGTTCTGAGTTCCCTGAGACATCACGGGAGGCTCCCTGACATTCCCGTTGTTACTCGAGAGGATCAGCACACTTCCAGCAGCAACTCGAGAAAAACCTCGAGGTTCCTCTTTCAAAGCAGAATGAGGCCCATTTTTTCCTGCAGCATATAGACAGAAGTCCAGAGTTCTTTCTAAAAATTGGATATGAGTTTTGAATTGAAGCAACTTAAGGGTCGCCCAGAGAAACCCGTCCCGATGAGAGAAGAAAACCGAATTTCCTGCCACAATTTAAGAGAAGTCCCGTGGTCACACCTCAGCTGAAAATAATGGGCCATTCCACTTTCAGCTGAAGAGGAATTCCAACTTCCCCTCACACCACGTGTCGACTCCTGTCACATCAATTGACACTCGATGGCAACCCCGTGGATCCTGCAGCAAGCTCAAAGGACTCCGAGTTCACACTCAACTAGAGATGAGTCATGTTGCGCTTAAAGCAGCTCCCGTGGAACACCGAGTTTCACCTCCCAAAGTGATATGAGGCATGAATCCCCTGCTGAGACTCTCAAAAAGCCCAAGCTTCCCAATTCAAAAGACAGCAGACCTGACAATCCTTTTAAACTCGGGCGGAAAGCAGAGTTTCATCCTCAACAAAGACTAGACCTGACTCCTCAGTGGCAACTTCATAGCAACCCCCAGATCCCTGTGGCCACTGGAGAGGAACACTGAGTTAACCCACTCCAGTCTAAATGACGCCCTCCTGCCCTGAAGTGACTCGAAAGAATCCCGAGGTTCCACTTTCAACAGAAAAGCTGACCTGACTTCTCTGAAGCAAAAGTAGCCAGTTCCAGTGGTTCCTGTCATCACTCGAGAAGACCTCCAAGCTTCAAGACGCAACTCGAGAAAAACCATTAAATGCTCCACTCCACGAGACACGATGCCCCTTTCCAGTGCAGCGTCTTCACAGAAGTCCCACATTCGCTCTTCAAACTCGAAAGGATACTCGGCTCCCTATACGCAAGTCCAGAAGTTAACCGAGATACCCGGCCCAACTCGAGCAGAGCACCGAGGTTCCTGCCACAGCTCAAGAAGAGACCCGTTTTCCACTTATCTTCTCCAGGTGTGGATTGATTCCCCTGCTTCGCCTGGAAATTAATCCCGATATTCCCGATGAATCTGAGGAGGAGGCCACTCTCCCCTTGAACCTCGAGAGGAACCGAAGAGTCGTGCCACAATTCCAAAAGACATGGACATCCCCATCCGCTCGACATAAGGACTGATTCCACTGTACCGATTCAAAGAGAACACCCGGGATCAACTAACACCACGGAGGGAGGCCTGACTTCCCAGGTACATCATGGAGAAAAAGCCCCAGGACAGAGGGGCAAATCGATATGAGGACTCACACCTCTTTTATAACTCGAAAAGATAGCGGATTTCCATGCCTCATCAAGAGACGTGGCATGACTCCCCTGTAGAAACTTCATAGGATCACTGAGATCCTTGTCAGACCTGGAGAGGCACCCTGAGGATGGCGCCTCAACTCCACATGAGACCCTATTCCCATGCACTGGCCCGAAAGTCATCCCAAAGTCTCCTCACACCTCAAATGATTCCGTTCATCCCAGAGACAATCTGAGAGGCTCCCTGAGGCCACTGTTGCCACGCGAGGGATACGAAAGTTTCCTGCCCCATCTCACGAAACTCTTTGGGATTACCCCTTTCAATGCGAATTGAAGCCCGATTCTTCTGTGTTGACTCAAGAGCAATCACGTCCTTCCCCTCGCAACTTGACTTCCCTGAGGCAACAGAGTGTCAACCTGAGTTCCCCGTCCTAAGTCGAAAGGAAAGACAATCGGCCCCCCAAATCTCGCCAGAAACCAAGAGATGCCCCAGGAACGTCACAGGAAGCCCTTCTCTTCTGCAGTGCCTGAAGAGCAATCCCGAGTCGAGTTCTCACTTGACATACGATAGGAGGCTTGAATTCCTATATACAGTTCAAGGGGCTTTCAGAATATCCGTCTTCAATTGAGAGAAAACTTGAGTTTCTTTCCACACCTCAAGAAGGGCTCCGTATTCCCAACCTCCTCACGATATGAGCGTTCAAACCCTGCTTCAACTCAAGAGAAATGCTTTCCTCTTCTCCCACCACAAGAGGAGGCCTCTTTCTCCTACGAATCTCGAATGCACTCCCTTGGATCCTGCTGCAAGTAGAAAGGACTCTGAGTTCCTCCTCCAATAGAGTTAGGTCCTGATGATCTAGCAGAGCTCCAAGGGAACACCTACTATGACATCACAACATGACGGGATACATAACAACTATGCTGAGCCTGTAGAAAAAGCCTTATGAACTGCCTTATTACGACAGGAGGACTGATTCCCCTTTTACAACTCGATAGAAAACCAGCATTCCATGCCTCAAATCGAGGCGAAACCTGACTCCCCAGTAGAACCTTCATAGCAACCCCGAGATCCCTTTCGCCACTGGAGAGGAACACACAGTGGACCGACTCAAAGTTGGATGACGCTGTATTCCTCTGTTGCGCCTCGAGAGGAATCCCGAGGTTGCCCTTCCAACACGATAGGAGACCTGACTTCCCTTGTCAACACGAGTGAGTTCCTGAGATCCCCGTCGCAACTCAAGAAGTACCCCAAGATTCCAGCCCCAACTCGAGAAAAACTGAAAGATTCTCCCCTCAAAGTGAGATGAGAAAATTTTCCGCTGCAGAGTCTCAAGAGAAATCCCACATTCCCGCTTCAACCTCGAATGGGTACTTGACGCCATTCATGCGACTCAAAAACCGCCCGACATAGCCGTCCCCACTAGAGAGTAGGACACCATTTCCGGACTCAACACTAGATGAGGCTCTATTTTTATTCCACGTCTCAAGAGTAATCCCGAAGTACCCCTTCCAACACGGAATGAGACCTGACTTCCCTGAAGCAACACAAGCGAGTTCCTATGTCCCCGTCGCAACTAGAGAGAGACCCCAAGGTTCCCACCGAAACTCGAGAAAAACCACAAGATTCTGCCCTCAAGGCGAGATGAGGAAAAATTCCGTTGCAGAGTCTCAAGAGAAGTCCCACATTCCCGCATGAAACAGGACAGGTTACTTAATATCCTTTATGTCACTCACAAATCACAGCGATCTGCCCCGCCCCAATCGAGAGGAAGAGCGAGCATCCCGCCACAACTGACAAAGTGCCCCGTTTTCAAGTCCTCTTTTCCACATGACAGCTGAGTCCACTGCTTTGTCTGGAATGGATACTGGACGTTGCCGTCACACAGTATGAGGAGGCTGGGACCATCGTGAAACGCAGCAAAATTCCCGGGATTTCAAATCACACTTGGAAAAGGGACCGATTTCCCCACCCACTCTAGAGATTGTTTAATTCCACTGCATAGATTCAAATGTATCCTCGAGTATCAACTCACTAGATGAGAGGAGACCTGACTCCCCGAGCATTCTCAATACCATCTCCAGGTAGAACTCCAACTCGACTGTGGCTTAACATCCCTTTTACAATTCGAGAAGAAAGCGGAGTTCCATGTCTGAACACGAGATGAGGCGTGACTCCCAGGTGAATTTGGAGAGCAAACCCGAGGGCCCTCTTGCTATTGAAGAGGAATCCTGAGTGAAACGAACACGTATCTAAATGCAGACCTGTTTCTGTGCAGCGACTTCAAAGGAATCTCGAGGTTCCCCTTGCAAATGAAAGGGCGTTCTGACTTCCCAGTGACAACATGGGAGGCTCCCTGACATTCCCGTTGTTACTCGAGAGGATCAGCACACTTCCAGCAGCAACTCGAGAAAAATCTCGAGGTTCCTCTTTCAAAGCAGAATGAGGCCCTTTTTTTTCCTGCAGCAAAAAGACAGAAGTCCAGAGTTCTTTCTAAAAATTGGATATGAGTTTTGAATTGCTTGAAACAACTTAAGGGTCGCCCAGAGAAACTCGTCCTGATGAGAGAAGAAAACCGAATTTCCTACCACAATTTAAGAGAAGCCCCGTGGTCACACCTCAGCTGAAGATAATGGGCCATTCCACTTTCAATTGAAGAGGAATTCCAACTTCCCCTCACACCACGTGTCGACTCCTGTCACATCAATTGACACTCGATGGCAACCCCGTGGATCCTGCAGCAAACTCAAAGGACTCCGAGTTCACACTCAACTAGAGATGAGTCATGTTGCGCTTAAAGCAGCTCCCGTGGAACACCGAGTTTCACCTCCAAATGTGATCTGAGGCATGAATCCGCCGCTGAAACTCTAGAAAGAGCCCACGTTTTCCACTTCAAAAGACAGCAGACCTGACAATACTTTTAAACTCGGGCGGAAAGCAGAGTTCCATCCTCAACAAAGACTAGGCCTGACTCCTCAGTGGCAACTTCATAGCAACCCCCAGATCCCTGTGGCCACTGGAGAGGAACGCTGAGTTAACCCACTCCAGTCTAAATGAGGCCCTCCTGCCCTGCAGCGACTCGAAAGGAATCCTGAGTTTCCACTTTCAACAGGAAAGCCTACCTGACTTCTCTGAAGCAAAAGTAGCGAGTCCCAGTGGTTCCTGTCGTCACTCGATAAGACCTGCAAGCTTCAAGTCACAACTCGCCAAAAACCATTAAATGCTCCACTCCACCAGACATGACGCCCCTTTCCAGTGCAGCGTCTTCAGAGAAATCCCACTTTCACTCTTCAAACTCGAAAGGATACTCAGCTCCCTATACGCAACTCCAGAAGTTAATCGAGATACCTGACCCAACTCAAGCAGAGCATCGAGGTTCCTGCCACAGCTCAAGAAGAGACCCGTTTTCCACTTATCATCTCCAGGTGTGGATCAATTCCCCTGCTTCACCTGGAAATTAATCCCGATGTTTCCGATGAATCTGAAGAGGAGGCCACTCTCCCCTTGAAACTCGAGAGGACCCCGCAGAGTCGTGCCACAATTCAAAAAGACACGGACATCCCCATCCACTCGACATAAGGACTGATTCCACTGTACCGATTCAAAGAGAACACCCGGGATCAACTAACACCACGGAGGGAGGCCTGACTTCCCAGGTACATGATGGAGAAAAAGCCCCAGGACAGAGAGGCAAATCGATATGAGGACTCACACCTCTTTTATAACTCGAAAAGATAGCGGATTTCCATGCCTCATCAAGAAACGTGGCATGACTCCCCTGTAGAAACGTCATAGGATCACTGAGGTCCTTGTCAGACCTGGAGAGGCACCCTGAGGATGGCGCCTCAACTCCACATGAGACCTTATTCCCATGCACTGGCTCGAAAGTCATCCCAAAGTCTCGTCACACCTCAAATGATTCCGTTCATCCCAGAGACAATCTGAGAGTCTCCCTGAGGCCACTGTTGCCACACGAAAGATATGAATGTTTCCAGCCCCATCTCGAGAAACTCTTTGGGATTACCCCTTTCAATGCGAATTGAAGTCCAATTCCTCTGCATTGACTCGAGAGCAATCACGACCTTCCCCTCGCAACTTGACTTCCCTAAGGCAACAGAGTGTCAACCTGAGTTCCCCGTCCTAAGTCGAAAGGAAAGACATTCGGCCCCCCAAATCTCGCCAGAAACCAAGAGATGCCCCAGGAACGTCACAGGAGTCCGTTCTCTTCCCGCAGTGCCTGAAGAGCAATCCCGAGTCGAGTTCTCTCTTGACATAGGATAGGAGGTTTGAATTCCTATGTACAATTCAAGGGGCTCCCAGAATACCCATCTTCAATTGAGAGAAAGCTTGAGTTTCTTTCCACACCTCAAGAAGGGCTCCGTATTCCCAACCTCCTCATGATATGAGCGTTCAAACCCTGCTTCAAGTAAAGCAGTGTCCTTTCCTCTTTTCCCATCAAAAGAGGAGGCCGCCTTCTCCTACGAATCTCGAATGCACTCCTTTGGATCCTTCTGCAAGTACAATGGACTCTGATTTCCTCCTCCAATCGAGGTAGGTCCTGATCATCTAGCAAAGCTCCAAGTGAACATCGACTATGACATCACATGATAGGAAACATGACAACCATGCTGAGTCTGTAGAAAAAGCCTTATGAACCGCCTTATCACGACAGGGGAACTGATTCCTCTTTTACAACTCGATAGAAAAGAAGAATTCCATGCCTCAAATCGAGACGAAACCTGACTCCCCAGTAGAACCTTCATAGCAACACCGAGACACTCTTCCCCACAGGTGATGAACATAGAGTTGACTGACTAAAAGCTGAATGAGTCCGTATTCCTCTCCTGCACTTCGAGAGGAATCCCAAGGTTGCCCTTCAAACACTATAGGAGACCTGAGTTTCCTTGGTCAACACGAAGGAATCCCTGAGTTGCCCGTCGAAACTCGAGAAGTACCTCAAGCTTCCAGCCCCAACTCGAGAAAAAACACAAAATTCTCCTCTCAAAGTGAGATGAGAAAATGTTACGCTGCAGAGTCACAGCAGAATTCACACATTCCCGCTTGAACCCCTAACGGGTACTTGAAACCCTTTTTGCGATTCAAAATCTACCCGACATAGCCATCCCCACTGGAGAGTAGCACACCATTTTCAGACTCAACACTAGATGAGGCTCTATTCACATTACAAGTCTCAAGAGTAATCCCAAAGAACCCCTTCCAACTCGAAAGGGGACCTGACTACCCTGAAGCAACACAAACGAGTTCCTATGTCCCCATCGCAACTCGAGGGAGACCCCATGTTTCCCAACGCAACTCGAGAAAAAACACAAGATTCTGCCCTCAAGGCGAGATGAGGAACATATCCGTTGCAGATTCTCAAGAGATGTCACACATTCCTGCATGAAATAGGACATGTTACTTAACATCCTTTATGTGAATCAAAACTTACCCCGAACTATCCCTCACCTATCGGGAAGAACAGGTAGATTCCCGCCACAAGTGACAAATTGCCCCGTTATCCGGTCCTCTTTTCCAGATGACAGCCGAATCCACTGCTTTGTCTGGAATGGAAACAGGACGTTCTCATTGCACAGTATGAGGAAGCTGGTAACATTTTGAAACAAAGCAGAATCCCAGGGATTTCAAAACACACTAGGAAAAGGGACGGATTTCCCACTCACTTGAGATATTGTCTAATTCCATTGCACAGATTCAAATGTATCCTCGAGTATCAACTCACTAGACGAGAGGAGACCTGACACTCCGAGCATTCTCAATACAATCTCCAGGTACAAATCAAGCTCGACTGTGGCCTAACACCCCTTTTACAATTCGAGAAGAAAGTGGAGCTCCATGTCTGAACATGAGACGAAGCCTGACTCCAAGGTGAATTTGGAGAGCAACCCTGAGAACCCTGTTGCTATTGGAGAGGAAACCTCAGTGCAACAGACTCGAATCTAGATGCATAACTATTTATCTGCAGTGACTCCAAGGAATCCTGAGGTTCCCTTGAAAATGGAGAGTTGTTCTGTTTTCCCAGGGACAACATAAGGGGCTCCATGTTATTCCCGTTGTTACGTGAGAGGATCAGCACACTTCCAGCAGCAACTCGAGAAAAACCCCGAGGTGCCTCTTTAAAAGAAAGATAGGCGCTTTTTTAAACTATAGCAAATACACAGAAGTACAGAGTTCCTTCTGCACTTTGGATATGAGTTTTGAATTCCTTGAAGCAACTTAAGGGTCGCCCAGAGAAACCCGTCCCGATGAGAGAAGAAAACCGAATTTCCTACCACAATTTAAGAGAAGCCACGTGGTCACACCTCAGCTGAAGATAATGGGCCATTCCACTTTCAATTGAAGAGCAATTCCAACTTCCCCTCGCACGACGTGTCGACTCATGTCACATCAATTGACACTCGATGGCAACCCCGTGGATCCTGAAGCAAGCTCAAAGGACTCCGAGTTCACACTCAACTAGAGATGAGTCATGTTGCGCTTAAAGCAGCTCCCGTGGAACACCGAGTTTCACCTCCCAACGTGATCTGAGGCATGAATCCCCCGCTGAGATTCTCCAAAAAGCCCAAGTTTCCCACTTCAAAGACAGCAGACCTGACTATCCTTTTACACTCGGGCGGAAAGCAGAGTTCCATCCTCAACAAAGACTAGGCCTGTCTCCTCAGTGGCAACTTCATAGCAACCCCCAGATCCCTGTGGCCACTGGAGAGGAACCCTGAGTTTACCCACTCCAGTCTAAATGAGGCCCTCCTGCCCTTCAATGACTCGTAAAGAATCCAAAAGTAACACTTTCAACAGGAAAGCTGACCTGACTTCTCTGAAGCCAAACTAGCGAGTCCCAATGGTTCCTGTCATAACTCGAGAAGACCTCCAAGCTTCAAGATGCAACTCGAGAAAAACCATTAAATGCTCCACTCCAAGAGACACGATGCCCCTTTCCAGTGCAGCGTCTTCAGAGAAATCCCACATTCGCTCTTCAAACTCGAAAGGATACTCGGCTCCCTATACACAACTCAAGAAGTTAATCGAGATACACAGCCCAACTCGAGCGGAGCATCGAGGTTCCTGCCACAGCTCAAGAGACCCGTTTTCCATTTATCGTCTTCAGGTGTGGATCGATTCCCCTACTTCGCCTGGAAATTAATCCCGATGTTCCCGATGAACCTGAAGAGGAGGCCACTCTCCCCTTGAAACTCGAGAGGAACCGGAGTCGTGCCACAATTCAAAAAGGCGCGGACATCCCCATCCACTCGACATAAGGACTGATTCCACTGTACCGATTCAAAGAGAACACCCGGGATCAACTAACACCACGGAGGGAGGCCTGACTTCCCAGGTACATCATGAAGAAAAAGCCCCAAGACAGAGAGGCAAATCGATATGAGGACTCACACCTCTTTTATAACTCGAAAAGATAGCGGATTTCCATGCCTCATCAAGAGACGTGGCATGACTCCCCTGTAGAAACTTCATAGGATCAGTGAGATCCTTGTCAGACCTGGAGAGGCACCCTGAGGATGGCGCCTCAACTCCACATGAGACCCTATTCCCATGCACTGGCTCGAAAGTCATCCCAAAGTCTCGTCACACCTCAAATGATTCCGTTCATCCCAGAGACAATCTGAGAGGCTCCGGGAGGCCCCTGTTGCCACGCGAGGGATACGAAAGTTTCCTGCCCCATCTCGAGAAACTCTTTGGGATTACCCCTTTCAATGCGAATTGAAGCCCGATTCTTCTGCATTGACTCGAGAGCAATCATGACCTTCCCCTCGCAACTTGACTTCCCTGAGGCAACAGAGTGTCAACCTGAGTTCCCCGTCCTAAGTCGAAAGGAAAGACAATCGGACCCCAAATCTCGCCAGAAACCAAGAGATGCCCCAGGAACGTCACAGGAAGCCCTTCTCTTCCCACAGTGCCTGAAGAGCAATCCTGAGTCGAGTTCTCTCTTGACATACGATAGGAGGCTTGAATTCCTATGTACAATTCAAGGGACTCTCAGAATAGCCATCTTCAATTGAGAGAAAACTTGAGTTTCTTTCCACACTTCAAGAAGGGCTCCGTATTCCCAACTGCCTCACGATATGAGCATTCAAACCCTGCTTCAACTCAAGAGGAATCCTTTCCTCTTCTCCCACCACAAGAGGAGGCCTCTTTCTCCTACGAATCTCGAATGCACTCCCGTGGATCCTGCTGCAAGTAGAAAGGACTCTGAGTTCCTCCTCCAATCGAGTTAGGTCCTGATGATCTAGCAGAGCTCCAAGGGAACACCTACTATGACATCAAAACATGACGGGATACATGACAACCATGCTGAGCCTGTAGAAAAAGCCTTATGAACCGCCTTATCACGACAGGAGGACTGATTCCCCTTTTACAACTCGATAGAAAAGCAGCATTCCATGCCTCAAATCGAGGCGAAACCTGACTCCCCAGTAGAACTTTCACAGCAACCCCGAGATCCCTCTCACCACTGGAGAGGAACACACAGTGGACCGACTCAAAGTTGGATGACGCCGTATTCCTCTGTTGCGCCTCGAGAGGAATCCCGAGGTTGCCCTTCCAACACGATAGGAGACCTGACTTCCCTCGTCAACAGCAGTGAGTTCCTGAGATCCCCATTACAACTCGAGAAGTACCCCAAGCTTCCAGCCTCAACTCGAGAAAAACCGCAAGATTCTCCCCTCAAAGTGAGATGAGAAAATTTTCCGCTGCAGAGTCTCAAGAGAAATCCCTCATTCCCGGTTCAACCTCGAATGGGTACTTGACACCCTTCATGCGACGCAAAAACCGCCCGATATAGCCGTCCCCACAAGAGAGTAGGACACCATTTTCGGACTCAACACTAGATGAGGTTCTATTTTTATTCCTCATGTCAAGAGTAATCCTGAAGTACCCCTTCCAACACGGAAGGGGACCTGACTTCCCTGAAGCAATACGAGCGAGTTCCTATGTCCCCGTCGCAACTCGAGAGAGACCCAAGGTTCCCGCCAAAACTCGAGTAAAACCACAAGATTCTGCCCTCAAGGCGAGATGAGGAAGAATTCCGTTGCAGAGTCTCAAGAGAAGTCCCACATTTCCGCATGAAACAGGACAGGTTACTTAACATCCTTTATGTGACTCACAAATCACAGCGATCTGCCCCGCCCCAATCGAGAGGAAGAGCGAGCATCCCGCCAAAACTGACAAAGTGCCCCGTTTTCAAGTCCTCTTTTCCACATGAGAGCCGAATCCACTGCTTTGTCTGGAATGGATATCGGATGTTGCCATTGCACAGTATGAGGAGGCTGGGACCATCATGAAAGGCAGCAGAATCCCTGGGATTTCAAACTACACTTGGAAAAGGGACAGATTTTCCCACCCACTCGAGAGATTGTCTAATTCCACGGCACAGATTCAAATGTATCCTCGAGTATCAACTCACTAGACGAGAGGAGACCTGACTCCCGGAGCATTCTCAATACCATCTCCAGGTAGAACTCCAACTCGACTGTGGCTTAACACCCCTTTTACAATTTGAGAAGATAGCGGAGTTCCGTGTCTGAACACGAGGCGAGGCCTGACTCCCAGGTGAATTTGAAGAGCGAACCGGAGGACCCTGATGCTAATGGAGAGGAAACCTGAGTGAAACAGACTCGAATCGAGATGCAGACCTGTTTCTGTGCAGTGACTTCAAAGGAATCTCGAGATTCCCCTTGCAAATGGAAGGGCGTTCTGAGTTCCCTGAGACATCACGGGAGGCTCCCTGACATTCCCGTTGTTACTCGAGAGGATCAGCACACTTCCAGCAGCAACTCGAGAAAAACCTCGAGGTTCCTCTTTCAAAGCAGAATGAGGCCCATTTTTTCCTGCAGCATATAGACAGAAGTCCAGAGTTCTTTCTAAAAATTGGATATGAGTTTTGAATTGAAGCAACTTAAGGGTCGCCCAGAGAAACCCGTCCCGATGAGAGAAGAAAACCGAATTTCCTGCCACAATTTAAGAGAAGTCCCGTGGTCACACCTCAGCTGAAAATAATGGGCCATTCCACTTTCAGCTGAAGAGGAATTCCAACTTCCCCTCACACCACGTGTCGACTCCTGTCACATCAATTGACACTCGATGGCAACCCCGTGGATCCTGCAGCAAGCTCAAAGGACTCCGAGTTCACACTCAACTAGAGATGAGTCATGTTGCGCTTAAAGCAGCTCCCGTGGAACACCGAGTTTCACCTCCCAAAGTGATATGAGGCATGAATCCCCTGCTGAGACTCTCAAAAAGCCCAAGCTTCCCAATTCAAAAGACAGCAGACCTGACAATCCTTTTAAACTCGGGCGGAAAGCAGAGTTTCATCCTCAACAAAGACTAGACCTGACTCCTCAGTGGCAACTTCATAGCAACCCCCAGATCCCTGTGGCCACTGGAGAGGAACACTGAGTTAACCCACTCCAGTCTAAATGACGCCCTCCTGCCCTGAAGTGACTCGAAAGAATCCCGAGGTTCCACTTTCAACAGAAAAGCTGACCTGACTTCTCTGAAGCAAAAGTAGCCAGTTCCAGTGGTTCCTGTCATCACTCGAGAAGACCTCCAAGCTTCAAGACGCAACTCGAGAAAAACCATTAAATGCTCCACTCCACGAGACACGATGCCCCTTTCCAGTGCAGCGTCTTCACAGAAGTCCCACATTCGCTCTTCAAACTCGAAAGGATACTCGGCTCCCTATACGCAAGTCCAGAAGTTAACCGAGATACCCGGCCCAACTCGAGCAGAGCACCGAGGTTCCTGCCACAGCTCAAGAAGAGACCCGTTTTCCACTTATCTTCTCCAGGTGTGGATTGATTCCCCTGCTTCGCCTGGAAATTAATCCCGATATTCCCGATGAATCTGAGGAGGAGGCCACTCTCCCCTTGAACCTCGAGAGGAACCGAAGAGTCGTGCCACAATTCCAAAAGACATGGACATCCCCATCCGCTCGACATAAGGACTGATTCCACTGTACCGATTCAAAGAGAACACCCGGGATCAACTAACACCACGGAGGGAGGCCTGACTTCCCAGGTACATCATGGAGAAAAAGCCCCAGGACAGAGGGGCAAATCGATATGAGGACTCACACCTCTTTTATAACTCGAAAAGATAGCGGATTTCCATGCCTCATCAAGAGACGTGGCATGACTCCCCTGTAGAAACTTCATAGGATCACTGAGATCCTTGTCAGACCTGGAGAGGCACCCTGAGGATGGCGCCTCAACTCCACATGAGACCCTATTCCCATGCACTGGCCCGAAAGTCATCCCAAAGTCTCCTCACACCTCAAATGATTCCGTTCATCCCAGAGACAATCTGAGAGGCTCCCTGAGGCCACTGTTGCCACGCGAGGGATACGAAAGTTTCCTGCCCCATCTCACGAAACTCTTTGGGATTACCCCTTTCAATGCGAATTGAAGCCCGATTCTTCTGTGTTGACTCAAGAGCAATCACGTCCTTCCCCTCGCAACTTGACTTCCCTGAGGCAACAGAGTGTCAACCTGAGTTCCCCGTCCTAAGTCGAAAGGAAAGACAATCGGCCCCCCAAATCTCGCCAGAAACCAAGAGATGCCCCAGGAACGTCACAGGAAGCCCTTCTCTTCTGCAGTGCCTGAAGAGCAATCCCGAGTCGAGTTCTCACTTGACATACGATAGGAGGCTTGAATTCCTATATACAGTTCAAGGGGCTTTCAGAATATCCGTCTTCAATTGAGAGAAAACTTGAGTTTCTTTCCACACCTCAAGAAGGGCTCCGTATTCCCAACCTCCTCACGATATGAGCGTTCAAACCCTGCTTCAACTCAAGAGAAATGCTTTCCTCTTCTCCCACCACAAGAGGAGGCCTCTTTCTCCTACGAATCTCGAATGCACTCCCTTGGATCCTGCTGCAAGTAGAAAGGACTCTGAGTTCCTCCTCCAATAGAGTTAGGTCCTGATGATCTAGCAGAGCTCCAAGGGAACACCTACTATGACATCACAACATGACGGGATACATAACAACTATGCTGAGCCTGTAGAAAAAGCCTTATGAACTGCCTTATTACGACAGGAGGACTGATTCCCCTTTTACAACTCGATAGAAAACCAGCATTCCATGCCTCAAATCGAGGCGAAACCTGACTCCCCAGTAGAACCTTCATAGCAACCCCGAGATCCCTTTCGCCACTGGAGAGGAACACACAGTGGACCGACTCAAAGTTGGATGACGCTGTATTCCTCTGTTGCGCCTCGAGAGGAATCCCGAGGTTGCCCTTCCAACACGATAGGAGACCTGACTTCCCTTGTCAACACGAGTGAGTTCCTGAGATCCCCGTCGCAACTCAAGAAGTACCCCAAGATTCCAGCCCCAACTCGAGAAAAACTGAAAGATTCTCCCCTCAAAGTGAGATGAGAAAATTTTCCGCTGCAGAGTCTCAAGAGAAATCCCACATTCCCGCTTCAACCTCGAATGGGTACTTGACGCCATTCATGCGACTCAAAAACCGCCCGACATAGCCGTCCCCACTAGAGAGTAGGACACCATTTCCGGACTCAACACTAGATGAGGCTCTATTTTTATTCCACGTCTCAAGAGTAATCCCGAAGTACCCCTTCCAACACGGAATGAGACCTGACTTCCCTGAAGCAACACAAGCGAGTTCCTATGTCCCCGTCGCAACTAGAGAGAGACCCCAAGGTTCCCACCGAAACTCGAGAAAAACCACAAGATTCTGCCCTCAAGGCGAGATGAGGAAAAATTCCGTTGCAGAGTCTCAAGAGAAGTCCCACATTCCCGCATGAAACAGGACAGGTTACTTAATATCCTTTATGTCACTCACAAATCACAGCGATCTGCCCCGCCCCAATCGAGAGGAAGAGCGAGCATCCCGCCACAACTGACAAAGTGCCCCGTTTTCAAGTCCTCTTTTCCACATGACAGCTGAGTCCACTGCTTTGTCTGGAATGGATACTGGACGTTGCCGTCACACAGTATGAGGAGGCTGGGACCATCGTGAAACGCAGCAAAATTCCCGGGATTTCAAATCACACTTGGAAAAGGGACCGATTTCCCCACCCACTCTAGAGATTGTTTAATTCCACTGCATAGATTCAAATGTATCCTCGAGTATCAACTCACTAGATGAGAGGAGACCTGACTCCCCGAGCATTCTCAATACCATCTCCAGGTAGAACTCCAACTCGACTGTGGCTTAACATCCCTTTTACAATTCGAGAAGAAAGCGGAGTTCCATGTCTGAACACGAGATGAGGCGTGACTCCCAGGTGAATTTGGAGAGCAAACCCGAGGGCCCTCTTGCTATTGAAGAGGAATCCTGAGTGAAACGAACACGTATCTAAATGCAGACCTGTTTCTGTGCAGCGACTTCAAAGGAATCTCGAGGTTCCCCTTGCAAATGAAAGGGCGTTCTGACTTCCCAGTGACAACATGGGAGGCTCCCTGACATTCCCGTTGTTACTCGAGAGGATCAGCACACTTCCAGCAGCAACTCGAGAAAAATCTCGAGGTTCCTCTTTCAAAGCAGAATGAGGCCCTTTTTTTTCCTGCAGCAAAAAGACAGAAGTCCAGAGTTCTTTCTAAAAATTGGATATGAGTTTTGAATTGCTTGAAACAACTTAAGGGTCGCCCAGAGAAACTCGTCCTGATGAGAGAAGAAAACCGAATTTCCTACCACAATTTAAGAGAAGCCCCGTGGTCACACCTCAGCTGAAGATAATGGGCCATTCCACTTTCAATTGAAGAGGAATTCCAACTTCCCCTCACACCACGTGTCGACTCCTGTCACATCAATTGACACTCGATGGCAACCCCGTGGATCCTGCAGCAAACTCAAAGGACTCCGAGTTCACACTCAACTAGAGATGAGTCATGTTGCGCTTAAAGCAGCTCCCGTGGAACACCGAGTTTCACCTCCAAATGTGATCTGAGGCATGAATCCGCCGCTGAAACTCTAGAAAGAGCCCACGTTTTCCACTTCAAAAGACAGCAGACCTGACAATACTTTTAAACTCGGGCGGAAAGCAGAGTTCCATCCTCAACAAAGACTAGGCCTGACTCCTCAGTGGCAACTTCATAGCAACCCCCAGATCCCTGTGGCCACTGGAGAGGAACGCTGAGTTAACCCACTCCAGTCTAAATGAGGCCCTCCTGCCCTGCAGCGACTCGAAAGGAATCCTGAGTTTCCACTTTCAACAGGAAAGCCTACCTGACTTCTCTGAAGCAAAAGTAGCGAGTCCCAGTGGTTCCTGTCGTCACTCGATAAGACCTGCAAGCTTCAAGTCACAACTCGCCAAAAACCATTAAATGCTCCACTCCACCAGACATGACGCCCCTTTCCAGTGCAGCGTCTTCAGAGAAATCCCACTTTCACTCTTCAAACTCGAAAGGATACTCAGCTCCCTATACGCAACTCCAGAAGTTAATCGAGATACCTGACCCAACTCAAGCAGAGCATCGAGGTTCCTGCCACAGCTCAAGAAGAGACCCGTTTTCCACTTATCATCTCCAGGTGTGGATCAATTCCCCTGCTTCACCTGGAAATTAATCCCGATGTTTCCGATGAATCTGAAGAGGAGGCCACTCTCCCCTTGAAACTCGAGAGGACCCCGCAGAGTCGTGCCACAATTCAAAAAGACACGGACATCCCCATCCACTCGACATAAGGACTGATTCCACTGTACCGATTCAAAGAGAACACCCGGGATCAACTAACACCACGGAGGGAGGCCTGACTTCCCAGGTACATGATGGAGAAAAAGCCCCAGGACAGAGAGGCAAATCGATATGAGGACTCACACCTCTTTTATAACTCGAAAAGATAGCGGATTTCCATGCCTCATCAAGAAACGTGGCATGACTCCCCTGTAGAAACGTCATAGGATCACTGAGGTCCTTGTCAGACCTGGAGAGGCACCCTGAGGATGGCGCCTCAACTCCACATGAGACCTTATTCCCATGCACTGGCTCGAAAGTCATCCCAAAGTCTCGTCACACCTCAAATGATTCCGTTCATCCCAGAGACAATCTGAGAGTCTCCCTGAGGCCACTGTTGCCACACGAAAGATATGAATGTTTCCAGCCCCATCTCGAGAAACTCTTTGGGATTACCCCTTTCAATGCGAATTGAAGTCCAATTCCTCTGCATTGACTCGAGAGCAATCACGACCTTCCCCTCGCAACTTGACTTCCCTAAGGCAACAGAGTGTCAACCTGAGTTCCCCGTCCTAAGTCGAAAGGAAAGACATTCGGCCCCCCAAATCTCGCCAGAAACCAAGAGATGCCCCAGGAACGTCACAGGAGTCCGTTCTCTTCCCGCAGTGCCTGAAGAGCAATCCCGAGTCGAGTTCTCTCTTGACATAGGATAGGAGGTTTGAATTCCTATGTACAATTCAAGGGGCTCCCAGAATACCCATCTTCAATTGAGAGAAAGCTTGAGTTTCTTTCCACACCTCAAGAAGGGCTCCGTATTCCCAACCTCCTCATGATATGAGCGTTCAAACCCTGCTTCAAGTAAAGCAGTGTCCTTTCCTCTTTTCCCATCAAAAGAGGAGGCCGCCTTCTCCTACGAATCTCGAATGCACTCCTTTGGATCCTTCTGCAAGTACAATGGACTCTGATTTCCTCCTCCAATCGAGGTAGGTCCTGATCATCTAGCAAAGCTCCAAGTGAACATCGACTATGACATCACATGATAGGAAACATGACAACCATGCTGAGTCTGTAGAAAAAGCCTTATGAACCGCCTTATCACGACAGGGGAACTGATTCCTCTTTTACAACTCGATAGAAAAGAAGAATTCCATGCCTCAAATCGAGACGAAACCTGACTCCCCAGTAGAACCTTCATAGCAACACCGAGACACTCTTCCCCACAGGTGATGAACATAGAGTTGACTGACTAAAAGCTGAATGAGTCCGTATTCCTCTCCTGCACTTCGAGAGGAATCCCAAGGTTGCCCTTCAAACACTATAGGAGACCTGAGTTTCCTTGGTCAACACGAAGGAATCCCTGAGTTGCCCGTCGAAACTCGAGAAGTACCTCAAGCTTCCAGCCCCAACTCGAGAAAAAACACAAAATTCTCCTCTCAAAGTGAGATGAGAAAATGTTACGCTGCAGAGTCACAGCAGAATTCACACATTCCCGCTTGAACCCCTAACGGGTACTTGAAACCCTTTTTGCGATTCAAAATCTACCCGACATAGCCATCCCCACTGGAGAGTAGCACACCATTTTCAGACTCAACACTAGATGAGGCTCTATTCACATTACAAGTCTCAAGAGTAATCCCAAAGAACCCCTTCCAACTCGAAAGGGGACCTGACTACCCTGAAGCAACACAAACGAGTTCCTATGTCCCCATCGCAACTCGAGGGAGACCCCATGTTTCCCAACGCAACTCGAGAAAAAACACAAGATTCTGCCCTCAAGGCGAGATGAGGAACATATCCGTTGCAGATTCTCAAGAGATGTCACACATTCCTGCATGAAATAGGACATGTTACTTAACATCCTTTATGTGAATCAAAACTTACCCCGAACTATCCCTCACCTATCGGGAAGAACAGGTAGATTCCCGCCACAAGTGACAAATTGCCCCGTTATCCGGTCCTCTTTTCCAGATGACAGCCGAATCCACTGCTTTGTCTGGAATGGAAACAGGACGTTCTCATTGCACAGTATGAGGAAGCTGGTAACATTTTGAAACAAAGCAGAATCCCAGGGATTTCAAAACACACTAGGAAAAGGGACGGATTTCCCACTCACTTGAGATATTGTCTAATTCCATTGCACAGATTCAAATGTATCCTCGAGTATCAACTCACTAGACGAGAGGAGACCTGACACTCCGAGCATTCTCAATACAATCTCCAGGTACAAATCAAGCTCGACTGTGGCCTAACACCCCTTTTACAATTCGAGAAGAAAGTGGAGCTCCATGTCTGAACATGAGACGAAGCCTGACTCCAAGGTGAATTTGGAGAGCAACCCTGAGAACCCTGTTGCTATTGGAGAGGAAACCTCAGTGCAACAGACTCGAATCTAGATGCATAACTATTTATCTGCAGTGACTCCAAGGAATCCTGAGGTTCCCTTGAAAATGGAGAGTTGTTCTGTTTTCCCAGGGACAACATAAGGGGCTCCATGTTATTCCCGTTGTTACGTGAGAGGATCAGCACACTTCCAGCAGCAACTCGAGAAAAACCCCGAGGTGCCTCTTTAAAAGAAAGATAGGCGCTTTTTTAAACTATAGCAAATACACAGAAGTACAGAGTTCCTTCTGCACTTTGGATATGAGTTTTGAATTCCTTGAAGCAACTTAAGGGTCGCCCAGAGAAACCCGTCCCGATGAGAGAAGAAAACCGAATTTCCTACCACAATTTAAGAGAAGCCACGTGGTCACACCTCAGCTGAAGATAATGGGCCATTCCACTTTCAATTGAAGAGCAATTCCAACTTCCCCTCGCACGACGTGTCGACTCATGTCACATCAATTGACACTCGATGGCAACCCCGTGGATCCTGAAGCAAGCTCAAAGGACTCCGAGTTCACACTCAACTAGAGATGAGTCATGTTGCGCTTAAAGCAGCTCCCGTGGAACACCGAGTTTCACCTCCCAACGTGATCTGAGGCATGAATCCCCCGCTGAGATTCTCCAAAAAGCCCAAGTTTCCCACTTCAAAGACAGCAGACCTGACTATCCTTTTACACTCGGGCGGAAAGCAGAGTTCCATCCTCAACAAAGACTAGGCCTGTCTCCTCAGTGGCAACTTCATAGCAACCCCCAGATCCCTGTGGCCACTGGAGAGGAACCCTGAGTTTACCCACTCCAGTCTAAATGAGGCCCTCCTGCCCTTCAATGACTCGTAAAGAATCCAAAAGTAACACTTTCAACAGGAAAGCTGACCTGACTTCTCTGAAGCCAAACTAGCGAGTCCCAATGGTTCCTGTCATAACTCGAGAAGACCTCCAAGCTTCAAGATGCAACTCGAGAAAAACCATTAAATGCTCCACTCCAAGAGACACGATGCCCCTTTCCAGTGCAGCGTCTTCAGAGAAATCCCACATTCGCTCTTCAAACTCGAAAGGATACTCGGCTCCCTATACACAACTCAAGAAGTTAATCGAGATACACAGCCCAACTCGAGCGGAGCATCGAGGTTCCTGCCACAGCTCAAGAGACCCGTTTTCCATTTATCGTCTTCAGGTGTGGATCGATTCCCCTACTTCGCCTGGAAATTAATCCCGATGTTCCCGATGAACCTGAAGAGGAGGCCACTCTCCCCTTGAAACTCGAGAGGAACCGGAGTCGTGCCACAATTCAAAAAGGCGCGGACATCCCCATCCACTCGACATAAGGACTGATTCCACTGTACCGATTCAAAGAGAACACCCGGGATCAACTAACACCACGGAGGGAGGCCTGACTTCCCAGGTACATCATGAAGAAAAAGCCCCAAGACAGAGAGGCAAATCGATATGAGGACTCACACCTCTTTTATAACTCGAAAAGATAGCGGATTTCCATGCCTCATCAAGAGACGTGGCATGACTCCCCTGTAGAAACTTCATAGGATCAGTGAGATCCTTGTCAGACCTGGAGAGGCACCCTGAGGATGGCGCCTCAACTCCACATGAGACCCTATTCCCATGCACTGGCTCGAAAGTCATCCCAAAGTCTCGTCACACCTCAAATGATTCCGTTCATCCCAGAGACAATCTGAGAGGCTCCGGGAGGCCCCTGTTGCCACGCGAGGGATACGAAAGTTTCCTGCCCCATCTCGAGAAACTCTTTGGGATTACCCCTTTCAATGCGAATTGAAGCCCGATTCTTCTGCATTGACTCGAGAGCAATCATGACCTTCCCCTCGCAACTTGACTTCCCTGAGGCAACAGAGTGTCAACCTGAGTTCCCCGTCCTAAGTCGAAAGGAAAGACAATCGGACCCCAAATCTCGCCAGAAACCAAGAGATGCCCCAGGAACGTCACAGGAAGCCCTTCTCTTCCCACAGTGCCTGAAGAGCAATCCTGAGTCGAGTTCTCTCTTGACATACGATAGGAGGCTTGAATTCCTATGTACAATTCAAGGGACTCTCAGAATAGCCATCTTCAATTGAGAGAAAACTTGAGTTTCTTTCCACACTTCAAGAAGGGCTCCGTATTCCCAACTGCCTCACGATATGAGCATTCAAACCCTGCTTCAACTCAAGAGGAATCCTTTCCTCTTCTCCCACCACAAGAGGAGGCCTCTTTCTCCTACGAATCTCGAATGCACTCCCGTGGATCCTGCTGCAAGTAGAAAGGACTCTGAGTTCCTCCTCCAATCGAGTTAGGTCCTGATGATCTAGCAGAGCTCCAAGGGAACACCGACTATGACATCAAAACATGACGGGATACATGACAACCATGCTGAGCCTGTAGAAAAAGCCTTATGAACCGCCTTATCACGACAGGAGGACTGATTCCCCTTTTACAACTCGATAGAAAAGCAGCATTCCATGCCTCAAATCGAGGCGAAACCTGACTCCCCAGTAGAACTTTCACAGCAACCCCGAGATCCCTCTCACCACTGGAGAGGAACACACAGTGGACCGACTCAAAGTTGGATGACGCCGTATTCCTCTGTTGCGCCTCGAGAGGAATCCCGAGGTTGCCCTTCCAACACGATAGGAGACCTGACTTCCCTCGTCAACAGCAGTGAGTTCCTGAGATCCCCATTACAACTCGAGAAGTACCCCAAGCTTCCAGCCTCAACTCGAGAAAAACCGCAAGATTCTCCCCTCAAAGTGAGATGAGAAAATTTTCCGCTGCAGAGTCTCAAGAGAAATCCCTCATTCCCGGTTCAACCTCGAATGGGTACTTGACACCCTTCATGCGACGCAAAAACCGCCCGATATAGCCGTCCCCACAAGAGAGTAGGACACCATTTTCGGACTCAACACTAGATGAGGTTCTATTTTTATTCCTCATGTCAAGAGTAATCCTGAAGTACCCCTTCCAACACGGAAGGGGACCTGACTTCCCTGAAGCAATACGAGCGAGTTCCTATGTCCCCGTCGCAACTCGAGAGAGACCCAAGGTTCCCGCCAAAACTCGAGTAAAACCACAAGATTCTGCCCTCAAGGCGAGATGAGGAAGAATTCCGTTGCAGAGTCTCAAGAGAAGTCCCACATTTCCGCATGAAACAGGACAGGTTACTTAACATCCTTTATGTGACTCACAAATCACAGCGATCTGCCCCGCCCCAATCGAGAGGAAGAGCGAGCATCCCGCCAAAACTGACAAAGTGCCCCGTTTTCAAGTCCTCTTTTCCACATGAGAGCCGAATCCACTGCTTTGTCTGGAATGGATATCGGATGTTGCCATTGCACAGTATGAGGAGGCTGGGACCATCATGAAAGGCAGCAGAATCCCTGGGATTTCAAACTACACTTGGAAAAGGGACAGATTTTCCCACCCACTCGAGAGATTGTCTAATTCCACGGCACAGATTCAAATGTATCCTCGAGTATCAACTCACTAGACGAGAGGAGACCTGACTCCCGGAGCATTCTCAATACCATCTCCAGGTAGAACTCCAACTCGACTGTGGCTTAACACCCCTTTTACAATTTGAGAAGATAGCGGAGTTCCGTGTCTGAACACGAGGCGAGGCCTGACTCCCAGGTGAATTTGAAGAGCGAACCGGAGGACCCTGATGCTAATGGAGAGGAAACCTGAGTGAAACAGACTCGAATCGAGATGCAGACCTGTTTCTGTGCAGTGACTTCAAAGGAATCTCGAGATTCCCCTTGCAAATGGAAGGGCGTTCTGAGTTCCCTGAGACATCACGGGAGGCTCCCTGACATTCCCGTTGTTACTCGAGAGGATCAGCACACTTCCAGCAGCAACTCGAGAAAAACCTCGAGGTTCCTCTTTCAAAGCAGAATGAGGCCCATTTTTTCCTGCAGCATATAGACAGAAGTCCAGAGTTCTTTCTAAAAATTGGATATGAGTTTTGAATTGAAGCAACTTAAGGGTCGCCCAGAGAAACCCGTCCCGATGAGAGAAGAAAACCGAATTTCCTGCCACAATTTAAGAGAAGTCCCGTGGTCACACCTCAGCTGAAAATAATGGGCCATTCCACTTTCAGCTGAAGAGGAATTCCAACTTCCCCTCACACCACGTGTCGACTCCTGTCACATCAATTGACACTCGATGGCAACCCCGTGGATCCTGCAGCAAGCTCAAAGGACTCCGAGTTCACACTCAACTAGAGATGAGTCATGTTGCGCTTAAAGCAGCTCCCGTGGAACACCGAGTTTCACCTCCCAAAGTGATATGAGGCATGAATCCCCTGCTGAGACTCTCAAAAAGCCCAAGCTTCCCAATTCAAAAGACAGCAGACCTGACAATCCTTTTAAACTCGGGCGGAAAGCAGAGTTTCATCCTCAACAAAGACTAGACCTGACTCCTCAGTGGCAACTTCATAGCAACCCCCAGATCCCTGTGGCCACTGGAGAGGAACACTGAGTTAACCCACTCCAGTCTAAATGACGCCCTCCTGCCCTGAAGTGACTCGAAAGAATCCCGAGGTTCCACTTTCAACAGAAAAGCTGACCTGACTTCTCTGAAGCAAAAGTAGCCAGTTCCAGTGGTTCCTGTCATCACTCGAGAAGACCTCCAAGCTTCAAGACGCAACTCGAGAAAAACCATTAAATGCTCCACTCCACGAGACACGATGCCCCTTTCCAGTGCAGCGTCTTCACAGAAGTCCCACATTCGCTCTTCAAACTCGAAAGGATACTCGGCTCCCTATACGCAAGTCCAGAAGTTAACCGAGATACCCGGCCCAACTCGAGCAGAGCACCGAGGTTCCTGCCACAGCTCAAGAAGAGACCCGTTTTCCACTTATCTTCTCCAGGTGTGGATTGATTCCCCTGCTTCGCCTGGAAATTAATCCCGATATTCCCGATGAATCTGAGGAGGAGGCCACTCTCCCCTTGAACCTCGAGAGGAACCGAAGAGTCGTGCCACAATTCCAAAAGACATGGACATCCCCATCCGCTCGACATAAGGACTGATTCCACTGTACCGATTCAAAGAGAACACCCGGGATCAACTAACACCACGGAGGGAGGCCTGACTTCCCAGGTACATCATGGAGAAAAAGCCCCAGGACAGAGGGGCAAATCGATATGAGGACTCACACCTCTTTTATAACTCGAAAAGATAGCGGATTTCCATGCCTCATCAAGAGACGTGGCATGACTCCCCTGTAGAAACTTCATAGGATCACTGAGATCCTTGTCAGACCTGGAGAGGCACCCTGAGGATGGCGCCTCAACTCCACATGAGACCCTATTCCCATGCACTGGCCCGAAAGTCATCCCAAAGTCTCCTCACACCTCAAATGATTCCGTTCATCCCAGAGACAATCTGAGAGGCTCCCTGAGGCCACTGTTGCCACGCGAGGGATACGAAAGTTTCCTGCCCCATCTCACGAAACTCTTTGGGATTACCCCTTTCAATGCGAATTGAAGCCCGATTCTTCTGTGTTGACTCAAGAGCAATCACGTCCTTCCCCTCGCAACTTGACTTCCCTGAGGCAACAGAGTGTCAACCTGAGTTCCCCGTCCTAAGTCGAAAGGAAAGACAATCGGCCCCCCAAATCTCGCCAGAAACCAAGAGATGCCCCAGGAACGTCACAGGAAGCCCTTCTCTTCTGCAGTGCCTGAAGAGCAATCCCGAGTCGAGTTCTCACTTGACATACGATAGGAGGCTTGAATTCCTATATACAGTTCAAGGGGCTTTCAGAATATCCGTCTTCAATTGAGAGAAAACTTGAGTTTCTTTCCACACCTCAAGAAGGGCTCCGTATTCCCAACCTCCTCACGATATGAGCGTTCAAACCCTGCTTCAACTCAAGAGAAATGCTTTCCTCTTCTCCCACCACAAGAGGAGGCCTCTTTCTCCTACGAATCTCGAATGCACTCCCTTGGATCCTGCTGCAAGTAGAAAGGACTCTGAGTTCCTCCTCCAATAGAGTTAGGTCCTGATGATCTAGCAGAGCTCCAAGGGAACACCTACTATGACATCACAACATGACGGGATACATAACAACTATGCTGAGCCTGTAGAAAAAGCCTTATGAACTGCCTTATTACGACAGGAGGACTGATTCCCCTTTTACAACTCGATAGAAAACCAGCATTCCATGCCTCAAATCGAGGCGAAACCTGACTCCCCAGTAGAACCTTCATAGCAACCCCGAGATCCCTTTCGCCACTGGAGAGGAACACACAGTGGACCGACTCAAAGTTGGATGACGCTGTATTCCTCTGTTGCGCCTCGAGAGGAATCCCGAGGTTGCCCTTCCAACACGATAGGAGACCTGACTTCCCTTGTCAACACGAGTGAGTTCCTGAGATCCCCGTCGCAACTCAAGAAGTACCCCAAGATTCCAGCCCCAACTCGAGAAAAACTGAAAGATTCTCCCCTCAAAGTGAGATGAGAAAATTTTCCGCTGCAGAGTCTCAAGAGAAATCCCACATTCCCGCTTCAACCTCGAATGGGTACTTGACGCCATTCATGCGACTCAAAAACC
The DNA here is from genome assembly GCF_049115385.1 of Moschus berezovskii. Lineage (NCBI taxonomy): Eukaryota > Metazoa > Chordata > Mammalia > Artiodactyla > Moschidae > Moschus > Moschus berezovskii. The sequence continues at coordinate 64,449,235 of NC_142481.1, read as the reverse complement.
GCCCGACATAGCCGTCCCCACTAGAGAGTAGGACACCATTTCCGGACTCAACACTAGATGAGGCTCTATTTTTATTCCACGTCTCAAGAGTAATCCCGAAGTACCCCTTCCAACACGGAATGAGACCTGACTTCCCTGAAGCAACACAAGCGAGTTCCTATGTCCCCGTCGCAACTAGAGAGAGACCCCAAGGTTCCCACCGAAACTCGAGAAAAACCACAAGATTCTGCCCTCAAGGCGAGATGAGGAAAAATTCCGTTGCAGAGTCTCAAGAGAAGTCCCACATTCCCGCATGAAACAGGACAGGTTACTTAATATCCTTTATGTCACTCACAAATCACAGCGATCTGCCCCGCCCCAATCGAGAGGAAGAGCGAGCATCCCGCCACAACTGACAAAGTGCCCCGTTTTCAAGTCCTCTTTTCCACATGACAGCTGAGTCCACTGCTTTGTCTGGAATGGATACTGGACGTTGCCGTCACACAGTATGAGGAGGCTGGGACCATCGTGAAACGCAGCAAAATTCCCGGGATTTCAAATCACACTTGGAAAAGGGACCGATTTCCCCACCCACTCTAGAGATTGTTTAATTCCACTGCATAGATTCAAATGTATCCTCGAGTATCAACTCACTAGATGAGAGGAGACCTGACTCCCCGAGCATTCTCAATACCATCTCCAGGTAGAACTCCAACTCGACTGTGGCTTAACATCCCTTTTACAATTCGAGAAGAAAGCGGAGTTCCATGTCTGAACACGAGATGAGGCGTGACTCCCAGGTGAATTTGGAGAGCAAACCCGAGGGCCCTCTTGCTATTGAAGAGGAATCCTGAGTGAAACGAACACGTATCTAAATGCAGACCTGTTTCTGTGCAGCGACTTCAAAGGAATCTCGAGGTTCCCCTTGCAAATGAAAGGGCGTTCTGACTTCCCAGTGACAACATGGGAGGCTCCCTGACATTCCCGTTGTTACTCGAGAGGATCAGCACACTTCCAGCAGCAACTCGAGAAAAATCTCGAGGTTCCTCTTTCAAAGCAGAATGAGGCCCTTTTTTTTCCTGCAGCAAAAAGACAGAAGTCCAGAGTTCTTTCTAAAAATTGGATATGAGTTTTGAATTGCTTGAAACAACTTAAGGGTCGCCCAGAGAAACTCGTCCTGATGAGAGAAGAAAACCGAATTTCCTACCACAATTTAAGAGAAGCCCCGTGGTCACACCTCAGCTGAAGATAATGGGCCATTCCACTTTCAATTGAAGAGGAATTCCAACTTCCCCTCACACCACGTGTCGACTCCTGTCACATCAATTGACACTCGATGGCAACCCCGTGGATCCTGCAGCAAACTCAAAGGACTCCGAGTTCACACTCAACTAGAGATGAGTCATGTTGCGCTTAAAGCAGCTCCCGTGGAACACCGAGTTTCACCTCCAAATGTGATCTGAGGCATGAATCCGCCGCTGAAACTCTAGAAAGAGCCCACGTTTTCCACTTCAAAAGACAGCAGACCTGACAATACTTTTAAACTCGGGCGGAAAGCAGAGTTCCATCCTCAACAAAGACTAGGCCTGACTCCTCAGTGGCAACTTCATAGCAACCCCCAGATCCCTGTGGCCACTGGAGAGGAACGCTGAGTTAACCCACTCCAGTCTAAATGAGGCCCTCCTGCCCTGCAGCGACTCGAAAGGAATCCTGAGTTTCCACTTTCAACAGGAAAGCCTACCTGACTTCTCTGAAGCAAAAGTAGCGAGTCCCAGTGGTTCCTGTCGTCACTCGATAAGACCTGCAAGCTTCAAGTCACAACTCGCCAAAAACCATTAAATGCTCCACTCCACCAGACATGACGCCCCTTTCCAGTGCAGCGTCTTCAGAGAAATCCCACTTTCACTCTTCAAACTCGAAAGGATACTCAGCTCCCTATACGCAACTCCAGAAGTTAATCGAGATACCTGACCCAACTCAAGCAGAGCATCGAGGTTCCTGCCACAGCTCAAGAAGAGACCCGTTTTCCACTTATCATCTCCAGGTGTGGATCAATTCCCCTGCTTCACCTGGAAATTAATCCCGATGTTTCCGATGAATCTGAAGAGGAGGCCACTCTCCCCTTGAAACTCGAGAGGACCCCGCAGAGTCGTGCCACAATTCAAAAAGACACGGACATCCCCATCCACTCGACATAAGGACTGATTCCACTGTACCGATTCAAAGAGAACACCCGGGATCAACTAACACCACGGAGGGAGGCCTGACTTCCCAGGTACATGATGGAGAAAAAGCCCCAGGACAGAGAGGCAAATCGATATGAGGACTCACACCTCTTTTATAACTCGAAAAGATAGCGGATTTCCATGCCTCATCAAGAAACGTGGCATGACTCCCCTGTAGAAACGTCATAGGATCACTGAGGTCCTTGTCAGACCTGGAGAGGCACCCTGAGGATGGCGCCTCAACTCCACATGAGACCTTATTCCCATGCACTGGCTCGAAAGTCATCCCAAAGTCTCGTCACACCTCAAATGATTCCGTTCATCCCAGAGACAATCTGAGAGTCTCCCTGAGGCCACTGTTGCCACACGAAAGATATGAATGTTTCCAGCCCCATCTCGAGAAACTCTTTGGGATTACCCCTTTCAATGCGAATTGAAGTCCAATTCCTCTGCATTGACTCGAGAGCAATCACGACCTTCCCCTCGCAACTTGACTTCCCTAAGGCAACAGAGTGTCAACCTGAGTTCCCCGTCCTAAGTCGAAAGGAAAGACATTCGGCCCCCCAAATCTCGCCAGAAACCAAGAGATGCCCCAGGAACGTCACAGGAGTCCGTTCTCTTCCCGCAGTGCCTGAAGAGCAATCCCGAGTCGAGTTCTCTCTTGACATAGGATAGGAGGTTTGAATTCCTATGTACAATTCAAGGGGCTCCCAGAATACCCATCTTCAATTGAGAGAAAGCTTGAGTTTCTTTCCACACCTCAAGAAGGGCTCCGTATTCCCAACCTCCTCATGATATGAGCGTTCAAACCCTGCTTCAAGTAAAGCAGTGTCCTTTCCTCTTTTCCCATCAAAAGAGGAGGCCGCCTTCTCCTACGAATCTCGAATGCACTCCTTTGGATCCTTCTGCAAGTACAATGGACTCTGATTTCCTCCTCCAATCGAGGTAGGTCCTGATCATCTAGCAAAGCTCCAAGTGAACATCGACTATGACATCACATGATAGGAAACATGACAACCATGCTGAGTCTGTAGAAAAAGCCTTATGAACCGCCTTATCACGACAGGGGAACTGATTCCTCTTTTACAACTCGATAGAAAAGAAGAATTCCATGCCTCAAATCGAGACGAAACCTGACTCCCCAGTAGAACCTTCATAGCAACACCGAGACACTCTTCCCCACAGGTGATGAACATAGAGTTGACTGACTAAAAGCTGAATGAGTCCGTATTCCTCTCCTGCACTTCGAGAGGAATCCCAAGGTTGCCCTTCAAACACTATAGGAGACCTGAGTTTCCTTGGTCAACACGAAGGAATCCCTGAGTTGCCCGTCGAAACTCGAGAAGTACCTCAAGCTTCCAGCCCCAACTCGAGAAAAAACACAAAATTCTCCTCTCAAAGTGAGATGAGAAAATGTTACGCTGCAGAGTCACAGCAGAATTCACACATTCCCGCTTGAACCCCTAACGGGTACTTGAAACCCTTTTTGCGATTCAAAATCTACCCGACATAGCCATCCCCACTGGAGAGTAGCACACCATTTTCAGACTCAACACTAGATGAGGCTCTATTCACATTACAAGTCTCAAGAGTAATCCCAAAGAACCCCTTCCAACTCGAAAGGGGACCTGACTACCCTGAAGCAACACAAACGAGTTCCTATGTCCCCATCGCAACTCGAGGGAGACCCCATGTTTCCCAACGCAACTCGAGAAAAAACACAAGATTCTGCCCTCAAGGCGAGATGAGGAACATATCCGTTGCAGATTCTCAAGAGATGTCACACATTCCTGCATGAAATAGGACATGTTACTTAACATCCTTTATGTGAATCAAAACTTACCCCGAACTATCCCTCACCTATCGGGAAGAACAGGTAGATTCCCGCCACAAGTGACAAATTGCCCCGTTATCCGGTCCTCTTTTCCAGATGACAGCCGAATCCACTGCTTTGTCTGGAATGGAAACAGGACGTTCTCATTGCACAGTATGAGGAAGCTGGTAACATTTTGAAACAAAGCAGAATCCCAGGGATTTCAAAACACACTAGGAAAAGGGACGGATTTCCCACTCACTTGAGATATTGTCTAATTCCATTGCACAGATTCAAATGTATCCTCGAGTATCAACTCACTAGACGAGAGGAGACCTGACACTCCGAGCATTCTCAATACAATCTCCAGGTACAAATCAAGCTCGACTGTGGCCTAACACCCCTTTTACAATTCGAGAAGAAAGTGGAGCTCCATGTCTGAACATGAGACGAAGCCTGACTCCAAGGTGAATTTGGAGAGCAACCCTGAGAACCCTGTTGCTATTGGAGAGGAAACCTCAGTGCAACAGACTCGAATCTAGATGCATAACTATTTATCTGCAGTGACTCCAAGGAATCCTGAGGTTCCCTTGAAAATGGAGAGTTGTTCTGTTTTCCCAGGGACAACATAAGGGGCTCCATGTTATTCCCGTTGTTACGTGAGAGGATCAGCACACTTCCAGCAGCAACTCGAGAAAAACCCCGAGGTGCCTCTTTAAAAGAAAGATAGGCGCTTTTTTAAACTATAGCAAATACACAGAAGTACAGAGTTCCTTCTGCACTTTGGATATGAGTTTTGAATTCCTTGAAGCAACTTAAGGGTCGCCCAGAGAAACCCGTCCCGATGAGAGAAGAAAACCGAATTTCCTACCACAATTTAAGAGAAGCCACGTGGTCACACCTCAGCTGAAGATAATGGGCCATTCCACTTTCAATTGAAGAGCAATTCCAACTTCCCCTCGCACGACGTGTCGACTCATGTCACATCAATTGACACTCGATGGCAACCCCGTGGATCCTGAAGCAAGCTCAAAGGACTCCGAGTTCACACTCAACTAGAGATGAGTCATGTTGCGCTTAAAGCAGCTCCCGTGGAACACCGAGTTTCACCTCCCAACGTGATCTGAGGCATGAATCCCCCGCTGAGATTCTCCAAAAAGCCCAAGTTTCCCACTTCAAAGACAGCAGACCTGACTATCCTTTTACACTCGGGCGGAAAGCAGAGTTCCATCCTCAACAAAGACTAGGCCTGTCTCCTCAGTGGCAACTTCATAGCAACCCCCAGATCCCTGTGGCCACTGGAGAGGAACCCTGAGTTTACCCACTCCAGTCTAAATGAGGCCCTCCTGCCCTTCAATGACTCGTAAAGAATCCAAAAGTAACACTTTCAACAGGAAAGCTGACCTGACTTCTCTGAAGCCAAACTAGCGAGTCCCAATGGTTCCTGTCATAACTCGAGAAGACCTCCAAGCTTCAAGATGCAACTCGAGAAAAACCATTAAATGCTCCACTCCAAGAGACACGATGCCCCTTTCCAGTGCAGCGTCTTCAGAGAAATCCCACATTCGCTCTTCAAACTCGAAAGGATACTCGGCTCCCTATACACAACTCAAGAAGTTAATCGAGATACACAGCCCAACTCGAGCGGAGCATCGAGGTTCCTGCCACAGCTCAAGAGACCCGTTTTCCATTTATCGTCTTCAGGTGTGGATCGATTCCCCTACTTCGCCTGGAAATTAATCCCGATGTTCCCGATGAACCTGAAGAGGAGGCCACTCTCCCCTTGAAACTCGAGAGGAACCGGAGTCGTGCCACAATTCAAAAAGGCGCGGACATCCCCATCCACTCGACATAAGGACTGATTCCACTGTACCGATTCAAAGAGAACACCCGGGATCAACTAACACCACGGAGGGAGGCCTGACTTCCCAGGTACATCATGAAGAAAAAGCCCCAAGACAGAGAGGCAAATCGATATGAGGACTCACACCTCTTTTATAACTCGAAAAGATAGCGGATTTCCATGCCTCATCAAGAGACGTGGCATGACTCCCCTGTAGAAACTTCATAGGATCAGTGAGATCCTTGTCAGACCTGGAGAGGCACCCTGAGGATGGCGCCTCAACTCCACATGAGACCCTATTCCCATGCACTGGCTCGAAAGTCATCCCAAAGTCTCGTCACACCTCAAATGATTCCGTTCATCCCAGAGACAATCTGAGAGGCTCCGGGAGGCCCCTGTTGCCACGCGAGGGATACGAAAGTTTCCTGCCCCATCTCGAGAAACTCTTTGGGATTACCCCTTTCAATGCGAATTGAAGCCCGATTCTTCTGCATTGACTCGAGAGCAATCATGACCTTCCCCTCGCAACTTGACTTCCCTGAGGCAACAGAGTGTCAACCTGAGTTCCCCGTCCTAAGTCGAAAGGAAAGACAATCGGACCCCAAATCTCGCCAGAAACCAAGAGATGCCCCAGGAACGTCACAGGAAGCCCTTCTCTTCCCACAGTGCCTGAAGAGCAATCCTGAGTCGAGTTCTCTCTTGACATACGATAGGAGGCTTGAATTCCTATGTACAATTCAAGGGACTCTCAGAATAGCCATCTTCAATTGAGAGAAAACTTGAGTTTCTTTCCACACTTCAAGAAGGGCTCCGTATTCCCAACTGCCTCACGATATGAGCATTCAAACCCTGCTTCAACTCAAGAGGAATCCTTTCCTCTTCTCCCACCACAAGAGGAGGCCTCTTTCTCCTACGAATCTCGAATGCACTCCCGTGGATCCTGCTGCAAGTAGAAAGGACTCTGAGTTCCTCCTCCAATCGAGTTAGGTCCTGATGATCTAGCAGAGCTCCAAGGGAACACCGACTATGACATCAAAACATGACGGGATACATGACAACCATGCTGAGCCTGTAGAAAAAGCCTTATGAACCGCCTTATCACGACAGGAGGACTGATTCCCCTTTTACAACTCGATAGAAAAGCAGCATTCCATGCCTCAAATCGAGGCGAAACCTGACTCCCCAGTAGAACTTTCACAGCAACCCCGAGATCCCTCTCACCACTGGAGAGGAACACACAGTGGACCGACTCAAAGTTGGATGACGCCGTATTCCTCTGTTGCGCCTCGAGAGGAATCCCGAGGTTGCCCTTCCAACACGATAGGAGACCTGACTTCCCTCGTCAACAGCAGTGAGTTCCTGAGATCCCCATTACAACTCGAGAAGTACCCCAAGCTTCCAGCCTCAACTCGAGAAAAACCGCAAGATTCTCCCCTCAAAGTGAGATGAGAAAATTTTCCGCTGCAGAGTCTCAAGAGAAATCCCTCATTCCCGGTTCAACCTCGAATGGGTACTTGACACCCTTCATGCGACGCAAAAACCGCCCGATATAGCCGTCCCCACAAGAGAGTAGGACACCATTTTCGGACTCAACACTAGATGAGGTTCTATTTTTATTCCTCATGTCAAGAGTAATCCTGAAGTACCCCTTCCAACACGGAAGGGGACCTGACTTCCCTGAAGCAATACGAGCGAGTTCCTATGTCCCCGTCGCAACTCGAGAGAGACCCAAGGTTCCCGCCAAAACTCGAGTAAAACCACAAGATTCTGCCCTCAAGGCGAGATGAGGAAGAATTCCGTTGCAGAGTCTCAAGAGAAGTCCCACATTTCCGCATGAAACAGGACAGGTTACTTAACATCCTTTATGTGACTCACAAATCACAGCGATCTGCCCCGCCCCAATCGAGAGGAAGAGCGAGCATCCCGCCAAAACTGACAAAGTGCCCCGTTTTCAAGTCCTCTTTTCCACATGAGAGCCGAATCCACTGCTTTGTCTGGAATGGATATCGGATGTTGCCATTGCACAGTATGAGGAGGCTGGGACCATCATGAAAGGCAGCAGAATCCCTGGGATTTCAAACTACACTTGGAAAAGGGACAGATTTTCCCACCCACTCGAGAGATTGTCTAATTCCACGGCACAGATTCAAATGTATCCTCGAGTATCAACTCACTAGACGAGAGGAGACCTGACTCCCGGAGCATTCTCAATACCATCTCCAGGTAGAACTCCAACTCGACTGTGGCTTAACACCCCTTTTACAATTTGAGAAGATAGCGGAGTTCCGTGTCTGAACACGAGGCGAGGCCTGACTCCCAGGTGAATTTGAAGAGCGAACCGGAGGACCCTGATGCTAATGGAGAGGAAACCTGAGTGAAACAGACTCGAATCGAGATGCAGACCTGTTTCTGTGCAGTGACTTCAAAGGAATCTCGAGATTCCCCTTGCAAATGGAAGGGCGTTCTGAGTTCCCTGAGACATCACGGGAGGCTCCCTGACATTCCCGTTGTTACTCGAGAGGATCAGCACACTTCCAGCAGCAACTCGAGAAAAACCTCGAGGTTCCTCTTTCAAAGCAGAATGAGGCCCATTTTTTCCTGCAGCATATAGACAGAAGTCCAGAGTTCTTTCTAAAAATTGGATATGAGTTTTGAATTGAAGCAACTTAAGGGTCGCCCAGAGAAACCCGTCCCGATGAGAGAAGAAAACCGAATTTCCTGCCACAATTTAAGAGAAGTCCCGTGGTCACACCTCAGCTGAAAATAATGGGCCATTCCACTTTCAGCTGAAGAGGAATTCCAACTTCCCCTCACACCACGTGTCGACTCCTGTCACATCAATTGACACTCGATGGCAACCCCGTGGATCCTGCAGCAAGCTCAAAGGACTCCGAGTTCACACTCAACTAGAGATGAGTCATGTTGCGCTTAAAGCAGCTCCCGTGGAACACCGAGTTTCACCTCCCAAAGTGATATGAGGCATGAATCCCCTGCTGAGACTCTCAAAAAGCCCAAGCTTCCCAATTCAAAAGACAGCAGACCTGACAATCCTTTTAAACTCGGGCGGAAAGCAGAGTTTCATCCTCAACAAAGACTAGACCTGACTCCTCAGTGGCAACTTCATAGCAACCCCCAGATCCCTGTGGCCACTGGAGAGGAACACTGAGTTAACCCACTCCAGTCTAAATGACGCCCTCCTGCCCTGAAGTGACTCGAAAGAATCCCGAGGTTCCACTTTCAACAGAAAAGCTGACCTGACTTCTCTGAAGCAAAAGTAGCCAGTTCCAGTGGTTCCTGTCATCACTCGAGAAGACCTCCAAGCTTCAAGACGCAACTCGAGAAAAACCATTAAATGCTCCACTCCACGAGACACGATGCCCCTTTCCAGTGCAGCGTCTTCACAGAAGTCCCACATTCGCTCTTCAAACTCGAAAGGATACTCGGCTCCCTATACGCAAGTCCAGAAGTTAACCGAGATACCCGGCCCAACTCGAGCAGAGCACCGAGGTTCCTGCCACAGCTCAAGAAGAGACCCGTTTTCCACTTATCTTCTCCAGGTGTGGATTGATTCCCCTGCTTCGCCTGGAAATTAATCCCGATATTCCCGATGAATCTGAGGAGGAGGCCACTCTCCCCTTGAACCTCGAGAGGAACCGAAGAGTCGTGCCACAATTCCAAAAGACATGGACATCCCCATCCGCTCGACATAAGGACTGATTCCACTGTACCGATTCAAAGAGAACACCCGGGATCAACTAACACCACGGAGGGAGGCCTGACTTCCCAGGTACATCATGGAGAAAAAGCCCCAGGACAGAGGGGCAAATCGATATGAGGACTCACACCTCTTTTATAACTCGAAAAGATAGCGGATTTCCATGCCTCATCAAGAGACGTGGCATGACTCCCCTGTAGAAACTTCATAGGATCACTGAGATCCTTGTCAGACCTGGAGAGGCACCCTGAGGATGGCGCCTCAACTCCACATGAGACCCTATTCCCATGCACTGGCCCGAAAGTCATCCCAAAGTCTCCTCACACCTCAAATGATTCCGTTCATCCCAGAGACAATCTGAGAGGCTCCCTGAGGCCACTGTTGCCACGCGAGGGATACGAAAGTTTCCTGCCCCATCTCACGAAACTCTTTGGGATTACCCCTTTCAATGCGAATTGAAGCCCGATTCTTCTGTGTTGACTCAAGAGCAATCACGTCCTTCCCCTCGCAACTTGACTTCCCTGAGGCAACAGAGTGTCAACCTGAGTTCCCCGTCCTAAGTCGAAAGGAAAGACAATCGGCCCCCCAAATCTCGCCAGAAACCAAGAGATGCCCCAGGAACGTCACAGGAAGCCCTTCTCTTCTGCAGTGCCTGAAGAGCAATCCCGAGTCGAGTTCTCACTTGACATACGATAGGAGGCTTGAATTCCTATATACAGTTCAAGGGGCTTTCAGAATATCCGTCTTCAATTGAGAGAAAACTTGAGTTTCTTTCCACACCTCAAGAAGGGCTCCGTATTCCCAACCTCCTCACGATATGAGCGTTCAAACCCTGCTTCAACTCAAGAGAAATGCTTTCCTCTTCTCCCACCACAAGAGGAGGCCTCTTTCTCCTACGAATCTCGAATGCACTCCCTTGGATCCTGCTGCAAGTAGAAAGGACTCTGAGTTCCTCCTCCAATAGAGTTAGGTCCTGATGATCTAGCAGAGCTCCAAGGGAACACCTACTATGACATCACAACATGACGGGATACATAACAACTATGCTGAGCCTGTAGAAAAAGCCTTATGAACTGCCTTATTACGACAGGAGGACTGATTCCCCTTTTACAACTCGATAGAAAACCAGCATTCCATGCCTCAAATCGAGGCGAAACCTGACTCCCCAGTAGAACCTTCATAGCAACCCCGAGATCCCTTTCGCCACTGGAGAGGAACACACAGTGGACCGACTCAAAGTTGGATGACGCTGTATTCCTCTGTTGCGCCTCGAGAGGAATCCCGAGGTTGCCCTTCCAACACGATAGGAGACCTGACTTCCCTTGTCAACACGAGTGAGTTCCTGAGATCCCCGTCGCAACTCAAGAAGTACCCCAAGATTCCAGCCCCAACTCGAGAAAAACTGAAAGATTCTCCCCTCAAAGTGAGATGAGAAAATTTTCCGCTGCAGAGTCTCAAGAGAAATCCCACATTCCCGCTTCAACCTCGAATGGGTACTTGACGCCATTCATGCGACTCAAAAACCGCCCGACATAGCCGTCCCCACTAGAGAGTAGGACACCATTTCCGGACTCAACACTAGATGAGGCTCTATTTTTATTCCACGTCTCAAGAGTAATCCCGAAGTACCCCTTCCAACACGGAATGAGACCTGACTTCCCTGAAGCAACACAAGCGAGTTCCTATGTCCCCGTCGCAACTAGAGAGAGACCCCAAGGTTCCCACCGAAACTCGAGAAAAACCACAAGATTCTGCCCTCAAGGCGAGATGAGGAAAAATTCCGTTGCAGAGTCTCAAGAGAAGTCCCACATTCCCGCATGAAACAGGACAGGTTACTTAATATCCTTTATGTCACTCACAAATCACAGCGATCTGCCCCGCCCCAATCGAGAGGAAGAGCGAGCATCCCGCCACAACTGACAAAGTGCCCCGTTTTCAAGTCCTCTTTTCCACATGACAGCTGAGTCCACTGCTTTGTCTGGAATGGATACTGGACGTTGCCGTCACACAGTATGAGGAGGCTGGGACCATCGTGAAACGCAGCAAAATTCCCGGGATTTCAAATCACACTTGGAAAAGGGACCGATTTCCCCACCCACTCTAGAGATTGTTTAATTCCACTGCATAGATTCAAATGTATCCTCGAGTATCAACTCACTAGATGAGAGGAGACCTGACTCCCCGAGCATTCTCAATACCATCTCCAGGTAGAACTCCAACTCGACTGTGGCTTAACATCCCTTTTACAATTCGAGAAGAAAGCGGAGTTCCATGTCTGAACACGAGATGAGGCGTGACTCCCAGGTGAATTTGGAGAGCAAACCCGAGGGCCCTCTTGCTATTGAAGAGGAATCCTGAGTGAAACGAACACGTATCTAAATGCAGACCTGTTTCTGTGCAGCGACTTCAAAGGAATCTCGAGGTTCCCCTTGCAAATGAAAGGGCGTTCTGACTTCCCAGTGACAACATGGGAGGCTCCCTGACATTCCCGTTGTTACTCGAGAGGATCAGCACACTTCCAGCAGCAACTCGAGAAAAATCTCGAGGTTCCTCTTTCAAAGCAGAATGAGGCCCTTTTTTTTCCTGCAGCAAAAAGACAGAAGTCCAGAGTTCTTTCTAAAAATTGGATATGAGTTTTGAATTGCTTGAAACAACTTAAGGGTCGCCCAGAGAAACTCGTCCTGATGAGAGAAGAAAACCGAATTTCCTACCACAATTTAAGAGAAGCCCCGTGGTCACACCTCAGCTGAAGATAATGGGCCATTCCACTTTCAATTGAAGAGGAATTCCAACTTCCCCTCACACCACGTGTCGACTCCTGTCACATCAATTGACACTCGATGGCAACCCCGTGGATCCTGCAGCAAACTCAAAGGACTCCGAGTTCACACTCAACTAGAGATGAGTCATGTTGCGCTTAAAGCAGCTCCCGTGGAACACCGAGTTTCACCTCCAAATGTGATCTGAGGCATGAATCCGCCGCTGAAACTCTAGAAAGAGCCCACGTTTTCCACTTCAAAAGACAGCAGACCTGACAATACTTTTAAACTCGGGCGGAAAGCAGAGTTCCATCCTCAACAAAGACTAGGCCTGACTCCTCAGTGGCAACTTCATAGCAACCCCCAGATCCCTGTGGCCACTGGAGAGGAACGCTGAGTTAACCCACTCCAGTCTAAATGAGGCCCTCCTGCCCTGCAGCGACTCGAAAGGAATCCTGAGTTTCCACTTTCAACAGGAAAGCCTACCTGACTTCTCTGAAGCAAAAGTAGCGAGTCCCAGTGGTTCCTGTCGTCACTCGATAAGACCTGCAAGCTTCAAGTCACAACTCGCCAAAAACCATTAAATGCTCCACTCCACCAGACATGACGCCCCTTTCCAGTGCAGCGTCTTCAGAGAAATCCCACTTTCACTCTTCAAACTCGAAAGGATACTCAGCTCCCTATACGCAACTCCAGAAGTTAATCGAGATACCTGACCCAACTCAAGCAGAGCATCGAGGTTCCTGCCACAGCTCAAGAAGAGACCCGTTTTCCACTTATCATCTCCAGGTGTGGATCAATTCCCCTGCTTCACCTGGAAATTAATCCCGATGTTTCCGATGAATCTGAAGAGGAGGCCACTCTCCCCTTGAAACTCGAGAGGACCCCGCAGAGTCGTGCCACAATTCAAAAAGACACGGACATCCCCATCCACTCGACATAAGGACTGATTCCACTGTACCGATTCAAAGAGAACACCCGGGATCAACTAACACCACGGAGGGAGGCCTGACTTCCCAGGTACATGATGGAGAAAAAGCCCCAGGACAGAGAGGCAAATCGATATGAGGACTCACACCTCTTTTATAACTCGAAAAGATAGCGGATTTCCATGCCTCATCAAGAAACGTGGCATGACTCCCCTGTAGAAACGTCATAGGATCACTGAGGTCCTTGTCAGACCTGGAGAGGCACCCTGAGGATGGCGCCTCAACTCCACATGAGACCTTATTCCCATGCACTGGCTCGAAAGTCATCCCAAAGTCTCGTCACACCTCAAATGATTCCGTTCATCCCAGAGACAATCTGAGAGTCTCCCTGAGGCCACTGTTGCCACACGAAAGATATGAATGTTTCCAGCCCCATCTCGAGAAACTCTTTGGGATTACCCCTTTCAATGCGAATTGAAGTCCAATTCCTCTGCATTGACTCGAGAGCAATCACGACCTTCCCCTCGCAACTTGACTTCCCTAAGGCAACAGAGTGTCAACCTGAGTTCCCCGTCCTAAGTCGAAAGGAAAGACATTCGGCCCCCCAAATCTCGCCAGAAACCAAGAGATGCCCCAGGAACGTCACAGGAGTCCGTTCTCTTCCCGCAGTGCCTGAAGAGCAATCCCGAGTCGAGTTCTCTCTTGACATAGGATAGGAGGTTTGAATTCCTATGTACAATTCAAGGGGCTCCCAGAATACCCATCTTCAATTGAGAGAAAGCTTGAGTTTCTTTCCACACCTCAAGAAGGGCTCCGTATTCCCAACCTCCTCATGATATGAGCGTTCAAACCCTGCTTCAAGTAAAGCAGTGTCCTTTCCTCTTTTCCCATCAAAAGAGGAGGCCGCCTTCTCCTACGAATCTCGAATGCACTCCTTTGGATCCTTCTGCAAGTACAATGGACTCTGATTTCCTCCTCCAATCGAGGTAGGTCCTGATCATCTAGCAAAGCTCCAAGTGAACATCGACTATGACATCACATGATAGGAAACATGACAACCATGCTGAGTCTGTAGAAAAAGCCTTATGAACCGCCTTATCACGACAGGGGAACTGATTCCTCTTTTACAACTCGATAGAAAAGAAGAATTCCATGCCTCAAATCGAGACGAAACCTGACTCCCCAGTAGAACCTTCATAGCAACACCGAGACACTCTTCCCCACAGGTGATGAACATAGAGTTGACTGACTAAAAGCTGAATGAGTCCGTATTCCTCTCCTGCACTTCGAGAGGAATCCCAAGGTTGCCCTTCAAACACTATAGGAGACCTGAGTTTCCTTGGTCAACACGAAGGAATCCCTGAGTTGCCCGTCGAAACTCGAGAAGTACCTCAAGCTTCCAGCCCCAACTCGAGAAAAAACACAAAATTCTCCTCTCAAAGTGAGATGAGAAAATGTTACGCTGCAGAGTCACAGCAGAATTCACACATTCCCGCTTGAACCCCTAACGGGTACTTGAAACCCTTTTTGCGATTCAAAATCTACCCGACATAGCCATCCCCACTGGAGAGTAGCACACCATTTTCAGACTCAACACTAGATGAGGCTCTATTCACATTACAAGTCTCAAGAGTAATCCCAAAGAACCCCTTCCAACTCGAAAGGGGACCTGACTACCCTGAAGCAACACAAACGAGTTCCTATGTCCCCATCGCAACTCGAGGGAGACCCCATGTTTCCCAACGCAACTCGAGAAAAAACACAAGATTCTGCCCTCAAGGCGAGATGAGGAACATATCCGTTGCAGATTCTCAAGAGATGTCACACATTCCTGCATGAAATAGGACATGTTACTTAACATCCTTTATGTGAATCAAAACTTACCCCGAACTATCCCTCACCTATCGGGAAGAACAGGTAGATTCCCGCCACAAGTGACAAATTGCCCCGTTATCCGGTCCTCTTTTCCAGATGACAGCCGAATCCACTGCTTTGTCTGGAATGGAAACAGGACGTTCTCATTGCACAGTATGAGGAAGCTGGTAACATTTTGAAACAAAGCAGAATCCCAGGGATTTCAAAACACACTAGGAAAAGGGACGGATTTCCCACTCACTTGAGATATTGTCTAATTCCATTGCACAGATTCAAATGTATCCTCGAGTATCAACTCACTAGACGAGAGGAGACCTGACACTCCGAGCATTCTCAATACAATCTCCAGGTACAAATCAAGCTCGACTGTGGCCTAACACCCCTTTTACAATTCGAGAAGAAAGTGGAGCTCCATGTCTGAACATGAGACGAAGCCTGACTCCAAGGTGAATTTGGAGAGCAACCCTGAGAACCCTGTTGCTATTGGAGAGGAAACCTCAGTGCAACAGACTCGAATCTAGATGCATAACTATTTATCTGCAGTGACTCCAAGGAATCCTGAGGTTCCCTTGAAAATGGAGAGTTGTTCTGTTTTCCCAGGGACAACATAAGGGGCTCCATGTTATTCCCGTTGTTACGTGAGAGGATCAGCACACTTCCAGCAGCAACTCGAGAAAAACCCCGAGGTGCCTCTTTAAAAGAAAGATAGGCGCTTTTTTAAACTATAGCAAATACACAGAAGTACAGAGTTCCTTCTGCACTTTGGATATGAGTTTTGAATTCCTTGAAGCAACTTAAGGGTCGCCCAGAGAAACCCGTCCCGATGAGAGAAGAAAACCGAATTTCCTACCACAATTTAAGAGAAGCCACGTGGTCACACCTCAGCTGAAGATAATGGGCCATTCCACTTTCAATTGAAGAGCAATTCCAACTTCCCCTCGCACGACGTGTCGACTCATGTCACATCAATTGACACTCGATGGCAACCCCGTGGATCCTGAAGCAAGCTCAAAGGACTCCGAGTTCACACTCAACTAGAGATGAGTCATGTTGCGCTTAAAGCAGCTCCCGTGGAACACCGAGTTTCACCTCCCAACGTGATCTGAGGCATGAATCCCCCGCTGAGATTCTCCAAAAAGCCCAAGTTTCCCACTTCAAAGACAGCAGACCTGACTATCCTTTTACACTCGGGCGGAAAGCAGAGTTCCATCCTCAACAAAGACTAGGCCTGTCTCCTCAGTGGCAACTTCATAGCAACCCCCAGATCCCTGTGGCCACTGGAGAGGAACCCTGAGTTTACCCACTCCAGTCTAAATGAGGCCCTCCTGCCCTTCAATGACTCGTAAAGAATCCAAAAGTAACACTTTCAACAGGAAAGCTGACCTGACTTCTCTGAAGCCAAACTAGCGAGTCCCAATGGTTCCTGTCATAACTCGAGAAGACCTCCAAGCTTCAAGACGCAACTCGCGAAAAACCTTTAAATGCTCCTCTCCACCAGACATGACGCCCCTTTCCAGTGCAGCGTCTTCAGAGAAATCCCACGTTCCCTCGTCAAACTGAAAAGGATCCCCGATACCCTATACGCCACTGAAGAAGTTAACCGAGATACCCTACCCAACTCGAGAAGAGCAGCAAGGTTCCTGCCACAGCTGAAGAAGAGACCCGTTTTCCACTCGTCATCCCCAGGGGAGGATCAATTCCCCTGCTTCTTCTGGAAATTAATCCTGTTGTTCCCGTTGAATCTGAAGAGGAGGCCCATCTCCCCTTGAAACTCGAGAAGACCCTGGGGAGTCGTGCCACAATTCAAAATGACACGGATATCCCCATCCGCTCGACATAAGGACTGATTCCACTGTACTGATTCAAAGAGAACCCCCGGGATCAACTAACATCACAGAAGGAGGCCTGACTTCTCAGGTACATCATGGAGAAAAAGCCCCAGGACAGAGAGGCAAATCGATATGAGGACTCACACCTCTTGTGTATCTCGAAATGATAGAGGATTTCCATGCCTCAACAATAGATGTGGCTCTATTCCCATACCACATCTGAAGAGTAATCCCGAAGTACCCCTTCCAAAAGGAAAGGAGACCTGACTTCCCTGAAACAACATGAGCGAGTTCCTTTGTCCCCTCGGCAACACGAGAAAAACCACAAGATTCGCCCGTCAATGCGAGAAGAGGAAATCTTCTGCTGCAAAGTCTCAAGAGAAATCCCACATTCCCTCTTGAAACTCGTATGGGTACTTGACACTATTTATACGACTCAAAACTTCCCCGACACAATCGGCCCCACTGAGGAAAAGCACACAATTTACCTACAAAACGCTAGATTCAGCCCTATTCCTCTGCTGCACCACGGGATAAATACCATGTTTCCTGTTCTGACACGAAAGGAGACCAGATTTCCCTGGGACAAAACCAGCGAGTTCCTGAGGTCCCCGTCACAACTCGAGAGAGACTACAAGCTAGCCGCCGCATCTGGAGAAAAACCACAAGATTCCCCATCAATCTGCTGCAAAGTCTCAAGAGAAATCGCACATTCCCGGTTGAAACTCGCAAGGGTACTTGACACCCTTTAGATGACTCAAAACTTCCCTGACATAACCGGCCCCACTGAGGAAGAGCACACAATTTACCTACACATTGCTAGATTCCGCCCTATTCCTCTGATGAACCACGGGAAGAATGCCGTGGTTCCTGTTCCAAAACGGAAGGAGACCAGTTTTCCCTCGGACAACACTTGCGAGTTCCTGAGGTCCCCGTGGCAACTCGAGAGGAACCCTAGGCTTCCCACCGTAACTCGAAAAAAACCACAAGATTCCCCATCAATGTGAGATGAGGAAGTTTTCTGCTGCAGGGTTTCAAGAGAAATCCCACAGTGCCACTTGAAACTCGTAGGGGTACTTGACACCCTTTATGCGACTCACAAAATTCCCAAACTTAGCTGTCCCCACTGGAGAGAACACAATATACAGATTCATTCTTAGAAGAGGCCCAATTCCCATTCCACGCCTCAAGAGGAATCCCGAAATTCCTCTTGCAACACTAAAGGAGACCTGACTTTCCTGGGGAAACACAAGCAAGTTCCTCAGTTCCCCGTCGTAACTCAAGAGAGACCACATGCTTCCCGCCTCAACTCGAGAAAAATCAAAAGATTCCCCATCAGTGGGAGATGAGGAATATTTCTGCTGCAGAGTCTCAAGAGAAACCCCACATTCCTGGTTTAAATTTGAACGGATACTTGACAACCTTTTTGCGACACAAAAAGCTCCCTGGTTAAGCCGTCCTCACAGGAGAGGACATCATTTTTTGGGGGGTGTTAGTTCTAAAAGGTTTTCATAGAACCGTTCAACTTCGGCTTCTTCAGCATTACTGGTTGGGGCATAGGCCTGGATTACTGTAATATTGAATGGTTTGGCTTGGAAACGAACAGAAATCATTCTGTCGTTTTTAAGATTGCATCCAAGTACTGCATTTCGGACTCTTTTGTTGACCATTATGGCTACTCCATTTCTTCTAAGGGACTCCTGCCCATAGTAGTAGATATAATGGTCTTCTGAGTTAAATTCACCCATTCCAGTCCATTTTAATTCACTGATTCCTAGAATGTCAACGTTCACTCTTGCCATCTCCTGTTTGACCGCTTCCAATTTGCCTTGATTCATGGACCTAACATTCCAGGTTCCTATGCAATATTGCTCTTTACAGCACCAGACCTTGCTTCTATCACAGGTCACATCCACAATTGGGTTTTGTTTTTGCTTTTGCTCCATCCCTTCATTCCTTCTAGAGTTATTTCTCCACTGATCTCCAGTAGTATACTGGGCAACTACCGACCTGGGGAATTCCTCATTCAGTATCCTGTCATTTTGCCCTTTGATACTGTTCATGGGGTTCTCAAGGCAAGTATACTGAAGTGGTTTCCCATTCCCTTTGCCAACAAATGTCCGACTAGTCAAGGCTATGGTTTTTCCCGTGGTCATGTATGGATGTGAGTGTTGGACTGTGAAGAAAGCTGATCGCTGAAGAATTGATGCTTTTGAACTGTGGTGTTGAAGAAGACTCTTGAGAGTCCCTTGGACTGCAAGGAGATCCAACCAGTCCATTCTAAGGGAGATCAATCCTGGGTGTTCATTGGAAGGACTGATGCTAAAGCTGAAACTGCAATGCTATGGCCACCTCATGCAACGAGTTGTCTCACTGGAAAAGACTCTGATGCTGGGAAAGGTTGAGGGCGGGAGGAGAAGGGGACGACTGAAAATGAGATGGCTGGATAGCATCACCTACTCTGTGGACATGAGTTTGAGTGATCTCTGGGAGTTGGTGAAGGACAGGGAGGCCTGGCGTGCTGTGATTCATGGGATCGCGGAGAGTCGGACACGAATGAGCAACTGAACTGAACTGAACTGAACAGGAGAGGAGCACACAATTAACGGACTCATCCCTAGATGAGGCCCAATTACCCTTCCACACCTTGAGAGGAATCTCTAAGTTCCCCTTCCAACACGAAAGGAGACCAGACTTTCGAGCGTCAATGGGAGGGAGTTCCTTAGGTCTCCGTCGCAATTCAAGAGGGAACCCAAGGTTCCTGCCTCAACTCAAGAAAAACCAAAACATTCTGCCCTCAAGGCATGATGAGGAAATTTTCTGCTGCAGAGTCCCAAGAGAAATCCCACATTTCCGCTTGAAACTCGTATGGGTACTTGACACCCTTTATGTGACCCAAAACGTTCCCTGACATAGCTGTCCCGAGTACTGAGGAGCAGACAATTTCCGGATACAAACTTGGATCATGCCCTATTCCCATTCAACGCCTCCAGAATAATCCCGAAGCTCTCCTTGCAACATGAAAGCAGACCTGATTTCAATGAAGACCAGAAGTGAGTTCCTGAGGTCCCCGTCGCAACTCGAGAGGGACCAAAAGCTTCCCGCAACAACACAAGAAAAACCAAAAGATTCAGCGGTCAAGGCGAGATGAGGAACTTTTCCAATGCAGAGTCTCAGAAAAATTCCACATTCCCGCTTGAAACTCGAAAGGGTACTTGACACCCTTTATGTGACTCAAAACTTCCCTGACATAACCGGCATCACTGAGGAAGAGAACACAGTTTACCTACACAACGCTAGATTCGGCCCTATTCCTCTGCTGCTCCTCGAGAGGAATCCCGAGGTTTCCCTTCAAACATGATAGGAGGCCTGAATTCCCTGAGGCAACACAAGCGAGTTCCTGAGGTCCCCGTGGTAACTGGAGAGAGATTACACTCTGCCCGCCTCAACTCGGAAAAAAACCAAAAGATTCGCCCATCAATGCGAGATGAGGCAATTTCTGCTGCAAAGTCTCAAGAGAAATCCCACATTTCCGCTTGAAATTCATAGGGGTACTTGACACACTTTATGTGGCTCAAATCTTCCCCGACATAACCGGGCCCAATGAGGAAGACACACAATTTACCCACACAACGCTAGATTCCACCCTATTCCTCTGCTGCGCCACGGGAAGAATACCATGGTTCCTGTTCCTAAACGAAAGGAGACCAGACTTCCCGGGGACAACACGAGCGAGTTCCTGAGGTCCCCATCCCAACTCGAGAGGAACCCTAAGCTTCCCGCCATAACTCTAAAAAAACCACAAGATTCCACATCAATGCGAGAAGAGGAAGTTTTCTGCCTCAGAGTCTCAAGAGAAATCCCACAATCCTGCTTGAAACTCGTAGGGGTACTTGACACCCTTTATGCGATTCAAAAATTCCCTGACATAGCAGTCCCCACAGGAGGGGAGAACACAATATAAAGACTCATTCTAAGATGAGTGCCTATTCCCACTCCACTCCTCGAGGGTAATCCGGAAGCTTTCCTTCAACACGAAGGAGACCTGACTTCCAAGAAGCAACACCAGCGAGTTCTGGAGGTCCCTGTCGTAACTCGAGAGAGACTAAAAGCTATCAGCCACTCTTAGTTCCCCCTCCAATCGAGGGAGGTCCTGAGGATCTAGCAAAGCTCCAAGGTAAAACTGACTATGACATCACAACAGGACGGGATACCTGACACCCATACTGAGGCTATAGAAAAAGCCCTAATGAACCGCCTGATCACGACACGAGGACAGATTCCCCTTTTACCACTCGAAAGGAAAGCAGAATTCCATGCTTCAAACCGAGACGAAACCTGATTCCCCAGTAGAACTTTCATAGCGACCCCGAGATCCCTATCGCCACTGGGGACTAACACACAGTTGACGGACTCAATGCTAGATGCGGCCATATTCCTCTGTTGCGCCTAGAGAGGAATCCCAAGCTTTCCCTTCCAACATGATAGGAATCCTGACTTCCATGGGGCAATACGAGAGCGTTCGTGAGGTCCCCATCGCAAGTCGAGAAGAACCCCAAACTTCCACCCGCAACTCGAGAAAAACCACTAGATTATCCCTTCAATTTCAGATGAGGAAATTTTCCGCTGCACAGTCTCAAGAGAAATCCCACATTACCGCTTCAACCTAGAATGGGTACTTGACACCCTTCATGGGACTCAAAAACCGCCCGACATAACCTTCCCCAATGGAGAGGAGGACACCATTTTCGGACTCAACACTAGATGAGGCTCTATTTTTATTCCACGTCTCAAGAGTAATCCCGAAGTGCCCCTTCCAACACGAAAGGAGACCTGACTTCCCTGAAGCAACACAAGCGAGTTCCTATGTCCCCGTCTCAACTCGAGAGAGAGCCCAAGGTTCTCGCCGCAACTCGAGAAAAACCACAAGATTCTGCCCTCAAGGCGAGATGAGGAACAATTCCGTTGCAGATTCTCAAGAGAAATCCCACATTCCCACATGAAAGAGGACATGTTATTTAACATCCTTTATGTGAATCAAAAATTACCCCAAACTACCCTGCCCCAATCAAGAAGAACAGCGAGTTACCTGCCACAACTGACAAATTGCCCCATTTTCCGGTCCTCTTTTCCAGATGACAGCCGAATCCACTGCTTTGTGTGGAATGGAAACTGGACATTCCCGACACACAATATGAGGAAGCTGGTAGAATCCTGAAACTCAGCAGAACCCTCGGGATTTGAAAACACACTTGGAAAAGGAACCGATTTCCCACTCACTCTAGATATTGTCTAATTCCACCGCACAGATTCAAATGTATCCCCGAGTATCAACTCACTAGACGAGAGGAGACCTGACTCCCCGAGCATTCTAAATACAATCTCCAGGTACAAATCAAACTCGACCGAGACCTAACACCCCTTTTACAATTCGAGAAGAAAGCGGAGTTCCATGTCTGAACACGAGACGAGGCCTGAGTCCCAGGTGAATTTGGAGAGCAACCCCGAGAACCCTGTTGGTACTGGAGAGGAATCCTCAGTGCAACAGACTCGAATCTAGATGCAGAACTATTTATCTTCATCGACTCCAAAAAATCCAGAGGTTCCCCTTGCAAATGGAAAGGTGTTCTGTCTTCCCAGAGACAACATGGGGCGCTCCCTGATATTACCGTTGTTACTCGAGAGGATCAGCATACTTCCAGCAGCAAGTCGAGAAAAAACTTGAGGTGGCTCTTTCAAAGAAAGATGAGGCGCTTTTTTTAACTAAAGCAAATACACAGAAGTCCAGCGTTCCTTAGGCAATTTGGATATCAGTTTTGAATTCCTTGAAGCAACTTAAGGGTCGCCCAGAGAAACCCGTCACGATGAGGGAAGAAAACCTAATTTCCTGCCACAATTTAAGAGAAGCCCCGTGGTCACACCTCAGCTGAAGATAATGAGCCATTCCACTTTCAACTGAAGAGGAATCCCAACTTCCCCTCGCACCACGTGTCAAGTCCTGTCACATCAATTGACACTCGATGGCAACCCCGTGGATCCTGCAGCAAAGGCAAAGGACTCCGAATTCACACTCAACTAGAGATGAGTCATGTTGCGCTTAAAGCAGCTCACGTGGAATACCGAGTATCCCCTCCTAACATGATCTGAGGCATGTATACCCCCCTGACACTCTCGGAAAAAGCCCAAGTTTCTCACTTGAAAAGACAGCAGACCTTACAATCCTTTTAAACTCGGGCGCAAAACAGAGTTCCACCCTCAACAAAGACTGGGACTGACTCCTCAGTGGCAACTTCACAGCAACTCCAAGAACCCTGTGGCCACTGGAGATGAACACTAAGTTTACCCACTCCAGTCTAAATGAGGCCCTCATGCCCTTCAGTGACTGGAAAGGAATCCCGAGGTTCCACTTTCAACAGGAAAGCCGACCTGACTTCTCTGAAGCAAATTAGCGAGTCCCAGTGGTTCCTGTCGTAACTCGAGAAGACCTCCAAGCTTCACTACGCATCTCTTGAAAAACCATTAAATGCTCCTCTCCACGCGACACGACGCCCCTTTCCAGTGCAGCGTCTTCAGAGAAATCACACATTCGCTCTTCAAACTCAAAAGGATACCTGACAGCCTATACATAACTGAAGAATTTAACCGAGATACCCTGCCCAACTAGAGAGGAGCAGCGAGGTTCCTGCCACAGGTCAAGAAGAGACCCGTTTTCCACTTGTCATCTCCAGGTGTGGATCTATTCCCCTGCTTCGTCTGGAAATTAATCCCACTGTTCACGTCGAATCTGAAGAGGATACCTATCTCCCCTTGAAACTCGAGAGGACCCCGGGGAGTCTGTCACAATTCAAAAAGATACTGATATCCCCATCCACTCGACATAAGGACTGATTCCTCTCTAGCGATTCAAAGAGAAACACCGGGATCAAATAACATGACAGAGGAAGACCTGATTTCCCAGGTGCATCATGGAGCAAAAGCCCCAGGACAGAAATGCAAATTGACATGAGGCCTCCCACCTCTTTTATAACTCGAAAAAATAGCGGAGTTCCATGCCTCAACAAGAGATGTGGCATGACTCCCCTGTTGATACTTTATAGGTTCAGTGAGATCCTTGTCGGAACTGGAGAGGTATCCTGAGGATAGCGCCTCAAATCCAGATGAGACCCTATTCCCATGCAATGCCTCAAAAGGCATCCCAAAGTCTCCTCACTCCTCACAGGATTCCGGTCTTCCCAGAGACAACTTGAGAGGTTCCAGGAGGCCCCTGTTGCCACGTGAGGGATCTGAAAGTTTCCTGCCACATATTGAGAAACTCTTTGGGATTACACCTTTCAATGCGAATTGAAGCCTGATTCCCCTGCATTGACTCGAGATCAATCACGACCTTCACCTCGCAACTTGACTTCCCTGAGAAAACAGAGTGTCAAAATGAGTTCCCCGTGGTAATTCAAAAAGAAACCCAAACGTCCCCGTGCAACTTGCCAAAAACCACGAGATGTCCCAGAAACGTCACATGAGGCCCTTCACTTCCTGCAACACCTGAAGATCAATCCCGAGTCGAGTTCCCTCTTGACATAGGACATGAGGCTTGAATTCCTATTTACAATTCAAGGGGATCCCAGAATACCCGTCTTCAATTGAGAGAAAGCATGAGTTTCTTTCCACACCTCAAGAAGGGCTCCATATTCCCAACCTCCTCACGATACGAGCTTTCAAACCCTGATTCAACTCAAGAGGAATCCTTTCCACTTCTCCCACCACAAGAAGAGGCCTCTTTCTCCTATGAATCTCGAATGCACTGCTGTGGATCCTGCTGCAAGTATAAAGGACTCTGAGTTCCTCCTCCAACCGAGGTAGGTCTTGATGATCTAGCAAAGAACAAGGGAACACGGACTATGACATCACCACATGACGGGATACATGACAACCATGCTGAGCCTGTAGAAAAAGCCTTATGAACTGCCTCATCAAGACGGGAGGACTGATTCCCCTTTTACAATGCGATAGGAAAGCAGAAATCCATGCCTCAAATCCAGACGAAACTTGACTCCCCAGTAGAACCTTCATAGCAACCCCAAGATCCATTTCGCCTCGGGAGAGGAACACACAGTTGACTGACTCAAAGCTGGAT
The DNA here is from genome assembly GCF_049115385.1 of Moschus berezovskii. NCBI lineage: Eukaryota > Metazoa > Chordata > Mammalia > Artiodactyla > Moschidae > Moschus > Moschus berezovskii. Next base: position 64,424,137 of record NC_142481.1, on the reverse strand, counting down.
GAGGCTGTATTCCTCTGTTGCGCCTCGAGAGGAATCCCGAGGTTGCCCTTCCAAAACGATAGGAGACCTGACTTCCGTGGGTCAACACGAGTGAGTTCCTGAGTTCCCCATCGCAACTCGAGAAGTACCCCAAGCTTCCAGCCCCATATCCAGAAAAACCACAAGATTCTCCCCTTAAAGTGAGATGAGAAAATTTCTGCTGCAGAGTCTCCAAAGAAATACCACATTCCCGCTTGAACCTCGAACGGGTACTTGACACCCTTTATGCGACTCAAAAACTACCCGACTTAGTCATCCCCACTGGCGGGGAGCACACAATTTACGGACTCAACACTAGATGAGGCTCTTTTCCCATTCCACGTCCCAAGAGTAATCCCAAAGTACCCCTTCCAACATGAAAGGAGACCTGACTTCCCTGAAGCAACACAATCAAGTTCCTATGTCCCAGTCGCAACTCGAGAGAGACCCCAAGGTTCCCGCCGAAACTCGAGAAAAACCACAAGATTCTGCCCTCAAGGCGAGATGAGGAACATATCCGTTGTAGATTCTCAAGAGAAGTCCCACATTCCTGCATGAAACAGGACACGCTATTTCACATCTTTTTTGTGACTCAAAAATTACAGCGACCTACACCGCCCCAATCGAGAGGAACAGCGAATTTCCCGCCACAACTGACAAAGTGCCCCGTTTTCCAGTCCTCTTTTCCAGATGACAGACGAATCCACTGCTTTGTCTGGAATGGAAACAGGACGTTCCGGTCGTACAGTATGAGGAGGCTGGTACCATCTTGAAACTCAGCAAAATCCCTGGGATTTCAAAACACACTTGGAAAAGGTACCAATTTCCCCACCCACTCGAGATATTTCCTAATTCCACTTCACAGATCAAATATATCCTCGAGGATCAACTCACTAGACTAGAGGAGACTTGACTCCCCGAGCATTCTCAATACCATCTCCACGTACAAATTCAACTCGACTGTGGCCTAACACCCCTTTTACAAATGGGGAAGAAAGAGGAGATCCATGTCTGAACACCACATGAGGCCTGACTCCCCAGGTGAATTTTGAGAGCAACCCCGAGAATCCTGTTGCTCCTGGAGATGAATCCTGAGTGAAACCGACTGGAATCTAGATGCAGACCTATTTCTCAGCAGCGACTCCAAAGGAATCCTGAGGTTCCCCTTGGAAAAGCAAAGACGTTCTGATTCCCAGGGAAAACCGGGGAGGCTCCCTGATATTACAGTCAATACTCGAGAGGACCACTACACTTCATGCAGCAACTCATGAAAAAACTCTAGATTTCTGTTTCAAAGCAAGATTAGGCCCCTTTTTTCCTGCAGCACCTAGACAGTAGTCCCGTGTTCCTGCTCCATTTTCAAAATGAGTTTTGAATTCCTTGATGCCACTAAAAGTTTGCCCAGTGATACCGGTCCCATGAGAGATGAAAACCAAAATTCTCGCCACAATTTTAGAGAAACCCTGTGGTCACACCTCAGCTGAAGATAATGGGCCATTCCACTTTCAACTGAAGAGGAATCCCAACTTCCTCTCCCACCACTTGTCGAGTCCTGTCACATCTTTTGACACTCGAGGGCAACGCCATGGATCCTGAAGTATGGTCAAAGGACTCCGAGTTCACACGCCCCTAGAGATGAGTCATTTTGCACTTGAAGAAGCTCCAGTGGAACACGGATTATTACCTCCAAACAAAATTTGAGGCATGAATCCCCCACAGAGGCTCTCAGATAAAGCCCAAATTTCCCCCATGAATAGACAGCAGACCTGACATTTGTTTTAAACTCAGGGGGAAAGCAGTGTTCCATCGTCAAAAAAGACTAGGCCTGACTCCCCAAGGAAATCTTCACAACAACCCCAAGATCCCTGTGGCCCCTGGAGAGGAACACTGAGTTAACCCACTCAAGTCAAAATGTGGCCCTCATGCCCTGCTGCGATTCGAAAGGAATTCCGAGGTTCCACTTTCAAGAGGAAAGCAGACCCGACTTCTCTGAAGCAAAATTAGAGAGTCGGGTGGTTCCTGTCATAACTCAAGACTTCCAAGCGTCAAGACACAACTTCAGGAAAACCATGTAATTCTCCACTCCACGCGACAGGACACCCCTTTCCAATGCAGCATCTTAAGAAAAGCCCACAATCCCTCTTCAAAATCGAAAGGATACCCGACACCCTATATGCAACTCAAGCAGTTGACCATGATACCCGGCCAAACTGGAGAGGAGCAGCGAAGTTTCTGCCACAGCTCAAGAAGAGACCAGTTTTCCACTTGTCATTGCCAGGTGAGGGTCTATTCCCCTGTTTCTTCTGGAAATTTAACCCGGATATTCCAATCGAATCTGAAGAGGAGGCCGATCTCCCCTTGAAACTAGAGAGGACCCCGGGGAGTCCTGTCACAATTCAAAAAGACACTGATTTCCCCATCCGCTAGACATAAGGACTGATTCAACTCTACAGATTCAAAGAGAATCCCAGGGATCAACTAACAAAACAGAGGGAGGTCTGACTTCCCAGGTGCATCATGGAGAAAAAGCCCTAGGACAGAAATGTAACTCGACATGAGGCCTCCCACCCCTTTTAAAACTCGAAAAGATAGGGGAGTTCCATGCCTCAACAAGAGACGTGGCATGACTCCCCTGTTGAAACTTCATAGGATCAATGAATTCCTTGTTGGAACAGTAGAGGCACATTGAGCTTAGAGCCTTCACTCCAGATGAGACCCTTTTCCCCTGCACTGACTCGAAAGGCATCCCAAAGTCTCACACCTCAAAAGGATATTGGACTCCCAGAGATAACTTCAGAGGCTCTTGGGGCCCCTCTTGCCACTCGAGGGATCCGTAAGTTTCCTGCCTTAACTAGAGATACACTTTGGGATTACACTTTTCAATGTGAATTGAAGCCCGATTCCTCTGCATGGACTGGAGAGCATTCACGACCTTCCCCTCGCAATTGACTTCCCTGAGGCAACTGAGTGTCAACCTGAGTTCCCCGTCGTACCTCGAAAGCAAAGCCAAACTTCCCTCCCCAACTCGCCAAAAACCACTATATGCCACAGGAAACGTCATATGAGGCCCTTCTTTTCCTGCAGCGCTTGGAGAGCAATCCCGAGTTCTCTCTCAAAATACAATAGGAGACTTGCATCCCTATTTGCTATTCAAGGGGCTCCCTGAATACCCGTCTTCAATTGACAGAAACCGTGAGTTTCAGTCCACACCTTTTCAAGTGCTCCGTATTCCCAAGCTCCTCACGACATGAGCATTCACACCATGCTACAACACAAGGGCAATCCTTCTTCTTCCCCCACCACAAGAGGAGGTCTCTGTCTCCTATTGATACTCAAGTGCAATCCCTCGGATCCTGCCATAAGGGTAAAGGACTCTGAGTTCTCACTCCAGTAGAGGTAGGTCCTGATGATCTAGCAAAGCTCCAAGAGAACAACAACTATGACATCACAACATGACAGGGTACCTGAAACCCATGCTGAGCTTATAGAAAAAAGCACTAATGAACCACCTGACAATGACACGAGGACTGCATCCCCTTTTACATCTCAACAGGAAAGCAAAATTCCGTGCTTCAAATTGAGACGAAACCTGACTTCCCAGTAGAACCTTCATAGCAACCCCAAAATTGCGGTCGCCACTGGAGAGGAGCACACAGTTGACGGACTCAACAATCGATGGGCCCTATTCCTCTGCTGCGCATCGAGAGAAATCCCGAAGTTGCCCTTCAAACATGATAGGAGGCCTGAATTCCCTGGGGAAACACTAGTGAGTTCCTGAGGTCCCCGTCGTAACTCGGGAAAGACTACAAGCAGCCCGCCTAAACTCGAGAAAAACCAAAAGATTCGGCCATCAATGCGAGATGAGGAAATTTTCTGCTGCAAACTCTCAAGAGAAATCCCACATTCCAGCTTGAAACTCGTAAGGGTACTTGACACCCATTATGCAGCTCAAAACATCCCAGACATATCCGGCCCCACTGAGGGAGAGCACACTTTTACCTACACAACGCTAGATTCGGCCCTATTCCTCTGCTGTGCCATGGGAAGAATACCGTGGTTCCCATTCCAACACGAAAGGAGACCAGACTTCCCTGGAACAACACCAGCAATATCCTGAGATCCCCATCGCAACTCGAGAGAGACTACAAGCTACCTGCCGCAACTAGACAAAAACCAAAAGATTCACCAATCAATGCGAGATGAGGAAATTTTCTGCTTCAAAGTCTCCAGAGAAATCCCACATTCCGGCTTGAAACTCGTAGGAGTCCTTGAAACCCTTTATGCGACTCAAAACTACCCCAGCATAACCGGCCCCCTGAGGAAGAGCACACAATTTACCCACACAAGGCTAGATTCGGCGCTATTCCTCTGCTGGGCCACGGGAAGAATACCGTGGTGCCCGTTCCAACACCAAATGAGACCAGACATCCCTGGGAAAACACGAGCGAGTTCCTGAGGCCCCTGTGGCAACTCGAGAGGAACACTAAGCTTCCCGCTGTAACTCGAAAAAAACCACAAGATTCCCCATCAATGCGAGATGAGGAAGTGTTCTGCAGCAAAGTATCAAAAGAAATCCCACAATGCCTCCTGAAACTCGTAGGGGTACCTTACACACTTAATGTGACTCAAAAACTTCCCAGACTTAGCTGTCCCCACTGGAGAGGAGAACACAATATACAGACTCATTCTTAGATGAGGCCCTATTCCCATTCCAAGCCTGGAGAGTAATCCCGAAGCTCTCCTAGCAACACGAAAGGAGAACTGACTTCCCTGAAGCAACACAAACGAGTTCCGGAGGTCCCGGCCGTAACTCGAGAGCGACTACAAGCTTCCTGCCACAACTCGAGAAAAACCACAAGATTCCCCCATCAATGCGACATGAGGTACTTTTCTGCTGCAGAGTCTCAAGAAAAATCCCTCATTCTCACTTAAATCTCAAACTGGTACTTGACACCCTTTCTGGGACACAAAAAGCTCCCTAATTACATGAACCCACAGGAGAGGAGCATACATTTAACGAACTCATCTCTATATGAAGCCCAATTTCCATTCCACGCCTCCAGAAGAATCCTGAAATTCCTCTTCCAACACGAAAGGAGACCTGACTTTCCTGGGGAAACACAAGCGAGTTCCTCAGTTCCCCGTCACAATTCGAGAGGGACCCGAAGCTTCCCGCCACAACTCGAGGAAAATCAGAAAATTCTTCCCTCAAAGCGTGATGAGGAACATTTCCGTTGCAGATTCTCAAAAGAAATCCCACATTCCAGCTTTCAACATGACAGGTTACTTTACATCCTTTATGCGACTCAAAAACTACACCGACATACCCCGCCCCAATCGAGAGGAACACCGAGTTTCTTGCCACAGCCGACAAAGTGCCCCGTTATCCAGTCCTGTTTCCCAGATGACAGTCTATTCACCTGCTTTGTCTGGAATGGAATCCGGACGTTCCCGTCGCACCATACGAGGAGGCCTGGAAAACCTTGAAACTAGGGAGGATCTGCAGGGTTTCAAAACACAATTGGAAAAGGAATCGATGTCCCCACCCACTCGAGATATTGTCTGATTCCACGGCACAGATTCAAATGTATCCTCGAGTATCAACTCACAAGACGAATGGAGACCTGACTCCCTGAGAATTCTCGATACAATCTCCAGTTACAAATTCAACTCGACTGTGGTCTAACACCCTTTTTACAAATCGAGAAGAAAGTGGAGTTCCATGCCTGAACACGAGAAGAGCCCTGACTCCCCAGGTGAATGTTGAGAGCAACTCCAAGATGCATATCCCCACTAGAGAGGAACACACAGTTGACAAAATCAACACTAGATACGGCCCTATTCATCTGCTGTACTTGGAGAGGAACCCGACGTTCCCCTTCCAACATGATAGGAGAACTTACTTCCCTGGGGCAACACGAGTGATTTCCTGAGGTCCCCGTCACAACTTGGGAAGAAACCCAAGCTTCCCGCCGCAACTCGAGAAAAGCCACAAGACTCCCCCATCAATGCGAGATGAGAACTTTTCTGCTGCAGAGTCTCAGGAGAAATCCCACATTCCAGCTTGAAATTCGAAAGGGTACTTGACACCGTCTATGCGACTCAAAAGTTCCCTGAAATAACAGTCCCCAGTGCTGATGAGCACACAATTTACGGACTCAACTTTAGATGAGGCCCTATTCCCATTTCAAGCTTCGATAGTAATCCCGAAGCTCTTCTTGCAAAACGAAAGGAGACCTGACTTCGTTGAAGCAACACGAGGGAATTCCTGAGGTCCCAGGCACAACTTGAGAGGGAACCCAAGCTTCCCGCCACAACTTGAGGAAAACTACAAGATTCTACCCTCAATGTGAGATGAGAAAAATTTCCGCTGCAGAGTCTCAAGAGAAATCCCACATTTTCGCTTGAAACTCTTACGGGAACTTGACACCCTTTATTCGACTCAAAGAGTTCCATGACATAGCTGCCCGCACGGAGAGGAGAACACAATTTACAGACTTATTCTTCGATGAGGCCCTATTCTCATTCCACCCCTCCAGAGTAATCCAGAAGCTCTCTTGCAACACGAAAGGAGAACTGACTTTCCTGAAGCAACATGAGCGAGTTCCTGAGGTCCCCGATGTAACTCAAGAGAGACCACATGCTTCCCGCTGCAATTTGAGAAAAATCAAAAGATTCCCCATCAATGCGAGATGAGGAATATTTCTGCTGCAGAGTCTCAAGAGAAACCCCACATTCCTGGTTTAAATTCGAACGGATACATGACACCCTTTCTGCGACACAAAATGCTCCCTAATTAAGCTGTCCCCACAGGAGAGGAGCACACAATTAACGGACTCATCTCTAGATGAGGCCCAATTCCCATTCCAAGCCTCGACAGGAATCTCTAAGTTCACCATCCAACACGAAAGGAGACCTGACTTTCCAGGGTCCCAGGGAGTGAATTCCTGTGGTTCCCGTCCAAATTCGAGAAAGACCCCAAGCTTCCCACAGCAACTCAAGAAAAACCGCAACATTCTGCCCTCAAGGCATGATGAGGGACTTTTCTGCTGCAGAGTTTCAAGAGAAATCCCACATTTCCTCTTGAAACTCGTAAGGGTACTTGATACCCTTTATGCGACCCAAAACGTTCCCTGACATAGCTGTCCCCAGTACTGAGGAGCACACAATTTCCGGACTTATACTTAGATCATGACTTTTCCCATTCCAAGCCTCCAGGGTAATCCTGAAGCTGTCCTTGCAACACGAAAGGAGAACTGATGTCCCTGAAGACCACGAGTGAGTTCCTGAGGTCCCCGTCGCAACTCGAGACGGACCACAAGCTTCACACCACAACTCGAGAGAAACCAAAAGATTCAACGGTCAAGGCGAGATAAGGAACTTTTCCAATGCAGAGTCTCAGAAAAATTTTACATTCCCGCTTGAAACTCGAAAGGGTACTTGACAGCCTTTATGCGACTTAAAACTTCCCCGACATAACTGGCCCCACTGAGGAAGAGCACACAATTTACCTACACAACGCTAGATTCGGCCCTATTCCTCTGCTGCGCCACGGGAAGAATACCGTGGTTCCCATTCCAACACGAAAGGAGACCAGACTACCCTGGGACAACACCAGCAATATCCTGAGATCCCCGTCACAACCTGAGAGAGACTACAAGCTACCTGCCACAACTGGACAAAAAACAAAAAATTCGCTCATCAATGCGAGATGAGGAAATTTTCTGCTGCATAGTCTCAAGAGAAATCCCACATTCCGGCTTTAAACTCGTAGGAGTCCTTGACACCCTTTATGCGACTCAAAACTCCCCTGACATAACCGGCCCCACTGAGGAAGAGCACACAATTTACCTACACAACACTAGATTGGGCCCTATTACTCTGCTGTGCAATGGGAAGAATACCGTGGTTCCCGTTCCAACACGAAAGGAGACCAGACTTCCCTACGACAACACGAGTGAGTTCCTGAGGTCCCCATGGCAACTCGGGAGGAACCCTAAGCTTCCCTCCATAACTCGAAAAAAACCACAAGATTCCCCATCAATGCGTGATGAGGAAGTGTTCCGCTGCAGAGTCTCAAGAGAAATCCCACAATGCTGCTTGAAACTCATAGGAGTACCTGACACCCTTTATGTGAATCAAAAACTTCCCAGACTTAGTTGTCACCACTAGAGAGGAGAACACAATATACAGACTCCTTCTTAGATGAGGCCCTATTCCCATTCCACGCCTGGAGAGTAATCCCGAAGCTCTCCTAGCAATACAAAATAAGACACGAGCGAGTTCCTAAGGTCCCGGTCGTAACTCGAGAGAAACTACAAGCTTCCCGCCACAACTCTAGAAAAACCAGAAGATTCCCCCATCAATGCGACATGAGGAACTTTTCTGGTGCTGAGTCTCAAGAGAAATCCTACATTTTCCCTTGAAACTCGAACTGGTACTTGAAACCTTTTCAGCGACAAAAAAAGCTCCCTAGTTAAGCCGAACCCACAGGAGAGGAGCACACAAATAACGGACTCATCTCTATATGAAGCCCATTTCCCATTCCACGCCTCCACAGGAATCCTCAAATCCCTCTTCCCAAACGAAAGGAGACCTGGCTTTCTGGGGAAATACAAGCGAGTTCCTCAGTTCCCCGTCGCAATTCGAGAGGGACCTGAAGCTTCCCGCCGCAACTCGAGGAAAACCACAAAATTCAGCCCTCAAGGCGTCATGAGGAACATTTCTGTTGCAGATTCAAAAGAAAACCCACATTCCACCTTGCAACACGACAGGATACTTTACATCCTTTATGCGACTCAAAAATTACACCGACATACCCTGCCCCAATCGAGAGGAACACTGAGTTTCTTGCCACAACTGACAAAGTGCCCCGTTATCCAGTCCTGGTTTCCAGATGACAGTCTATTCACCTGCTTTGTCTGGAATAAAATCCGGACATTCCCACCACCTTGAACCTAGGGAGGATCCACATTGTTTCAAAACACAATTGGAAAAGGAACTGATGTCCCCACCCACTCTAGATATTGTCTGATTCCATGGCACTTATTCAAATGTATCCTCGAGTATCAACTCACAAGACGAATGGAGACATGACTCCCCGAGAATTCTCGATACAATCTCCAGTTACAAATTCAACTTGACTGTGGTCTAACACCCCTTTTACAAATCGAGAAGAAAGTGGAGTTCCATGCCTGAACACGAGAAGAGCCCTGACTCCCCAGGTGAATGTTGAGAGCAACTCCAAGATCCATATCCCCACTGGAGAGGAACACACAGTTGACAAAATCAACACTAGATAAGGCCCTATTCATCTGCTGCGCCTGGAGAGGAACCCGACGTTCCCCTTCCAACATGATAGGAGACCTTACTTCCCTGGGGCAACATGAGTGATTTCCTGAGGTCTCTGTCACAACTTGAGAAGAACCCCAAGTTTCACGCCGCAACTCGAGAAAAGCCACAAGACTCCCCCATCAATGCGAGATGAGGAATATTTCTGCTGCAGAGTCTCAGGAGAAATCCCACATTCCCGCTTGAAATTTGAAAGGGTATTTGACACAGTTTATGCGACTCAAAAGTTCCCTGACACAGCAGTCCCCAGTGCTGATGAGCACACAATTTACGGACTCAACTTTAGATGAGGCCCTATTCCCATTCCACGCTTCGAGAGTAATCCTGAAGCTCTTCTTGCAAAACAAAAGGAGACCTGACTTCGCTGAAGCAACACGAGCGAATTCCTGAGGTCCCCGGCACAACTTGACTGGGACCCCAAGCTTCCCGCCACAACTCGAGAAAAACCACAGGATTCTACCCTCAATGTGAAATGAGAAAATTTTCCGCTGCAGAGTCTCAAGAGAAATCCCACATTTCCACTTGAAACTTGAACGGGTACTTGACACCCTTTATGTGACACAAAACTTTCCCTGACATAACTGTCCCCAGTACTGAGGAGCACACAATTTCCGGACTCAAACTTAGATCATGTCCTATTCCCATTCCACGCCTCGAGATTAATCCCGAAGCTCTCCTTGCAACACGAAAGGAGAACTGATGTCCCTGAAGACCACGAGTGAGTTCCTGAGGTCCCCATCACAACTCGAGACGAACCACAAGCTTCCCGCCACAACTCGAGAGAAACCAAAAGATTCAGCGGTCAAGGCGAGATGAGGAACTTTTCCAATGCAGTCTCAGAAAAATTCCACATTCCCACTTGAAACTCGAAAGGGTACTTTACACCCTTTATGAGACTCAAACTTCTCCAACATAACTGGCCCCACTGAGTGAGAGCACACAATTTACATGCACAACGCTACATTCGGCCCTATTCCTCTGCTGCGCCACGGGTCTTGTACGTGGAGGCTGGCTGAATTTCACAGCCAGAGCTAGAGCTGGGAGAGAAGAAAAGTTTGCCAAATACCAGCCTTGCCATGTGCCTAAGGGGACATGAAACTTCCTAGAGATGTGCTAGGAAGGCTCTGCTTCGGAGTCTTCTCTGCAGTCTCCAAGATGGGTGGTGTGAGGCCAGCCTTTGGTCCAGGCCCAGCCCCACTCTGGGGCACTCCTCCCTGTGTGGCTAAGCACCGCCTCCCCACACTCAAATGCAGCAGCCCCAGGCGCCTCAACTCTGTGCTCTGCACTGCTGGGCTCCAGGATCTCCTGCTGCCTCCGAGGAAGGGCTTCTCGGAACTCTGGGTCAGAGCCAGGTGTGCTGAGCTCCATGGCAGCCTGAGACTGGGCCCTGGAGTGTGTGCTTGGTGGTGTCTGTGCAACAGGCTTTGCCCGCTTCTCCTTCTTCGCCAGTTTGGCTGAGCCCTCCGTGGCCATGCTCACCTGGAGCCTGCACTGGGTTTCCCGGGCAGGGGGCTGGTGCTCTGAACCCTCCGTCAGGGAGGTGGTAGGGGTGTTCCCCTCAGCGGCCACCTCAGGTGGGACGCTCTGCAATGACAGTGACCATCAAAAGCCCTCCTTTGATATTTCTGAGCTGTGCCTGGCCAGGGTGGCTGCTGCCTCTGCCCATCTGCCCTTCTGCTCCCAGAAAGAGCAGAGACGAGTGTCTGGTCAGATTCGCAATTGGGAGGACGGAGTACCCCTGAGGCAGTGAGGTCAGCCTGGGTGGCCAGCTCTGCCTGGATGCTTCCCATGCCACCAGCCTGCTCTCCCCTGTGGTGTGGACAAAAGCGACCCACGAGCTCCTGACCAATATGCGGCTGGGCTTGCTTAAGGCAGACACACCCGAGAAACCCCCATCAACACACAGGGAAAGGCCTCAGGCTTCCCCATGTGGGACGGGAGAGGTGGCCGGACCCGGCCTGGGCCTCCCCTGTTACCTTTCTGTTCCTTAGGGCAAAGGGCCAGAGGCTTCTCTGGGGGGGTCCTGAGCCAGCGTCGACCACGTTCCCACACATTCTGCCTGTGAGCTAGCCTGAGGCCCTGACCTCTGGACAGGGGCAAACAACAGAACATCTTGAAAGCAAGTGATCTGGCTGGGGGCTCCTGTCCGCTGGGGAGGGCTGGATACCAGGGTTGCCGGTTCTTTTGGGTTTCGTTTGCCAGGAAGTGACATCATTTCCTGGTTCGTGGCCGCGGTCCCTTTCACAAAGCTCCCCAAGGGAACCTCTGGGTTTCTGGCTGTTTCCCCACGCCCTTAGGCCACGTGCAGGCACAGTGACACACACAGCCCACCCCACAGCCTTGGGGAGAACTGGGTGCAGCCAGGGCCTGAGCTCTGAGGACACAGCTGCTTTCAGCCCAGGCTACTTCTCAGAAGTGAAGTGACCCTTGGCAAGGCATGTGCCCTGTAGGTTTTCCCCAGCCTCTCCATCTGCAGAGTGGGGGTCATTCTCCCATCTCCTGCCTAGGTCTGTCAGCCTATGAACAGCTCCAGTGCCTGTTCAAACATTGGGCCACTATCACATGGAGCTTGGGCACTGAGACTTCCCAAAGGATGGATTCCACACAGGGATGACCTAGCACAGAATGGGGCAGAATCAGGCCTGGATCGGCTTTGGGACCTGGGAAAAGGCAGTCCCCTTTCTGCCTATTTCTTTTTTTTTTTTTTTTACAGTTCATAACTTTTATAAATAAAATAAATTAAATGTACAGTGAATAAGTTCTCTGAAATATTTCAATATTTCTGCAGGTTTAGTAACATCGTAAAATACATTTCAACTAAAATTCAGAAATCTAAAAACCTGTTAGGCATTTTTAGGCGTTTTAAGTTGGAAATGAAGACCAATGTTACATCGTAATATGCCAATTACAAATAGTACTTCAAATAGCAAATACTACAGTTTGTCCCAAACTTTAAAAACTATTCATGAACTCAACACTGAACTATTGATAGCTATGAGAATTGTTTCCTAGCCTTTTTGAAAAATTCAACCCATTTACGTTTAAGGTAATTATTGATAAGTACGATCCCGTAGCCATTTTCTTTATTGCTTTGGGTTCAAGTTTATACACTCTTTCTGTGTTTCCTGTCTATAGAAGATCCTTTAGCACTTGTTGGAGAGCTGGTTTGGTGATGCTGAATTCCCTCAGCTTTTGCTTGTCTGTAAAGCTTTTGATTTCTCCTTCATATTTGAATGAGATCCTTGCTGGGTATAGTAATCTGGGCTGTAGGGTATTTTCTTTCATCACTTTAAGTATGTCTTGCCACTCACTTCTGGCCTGAAGAGTTTCTGTTGAAAGATCAGCTGTTATCCTTATGGGAATCCCCTTATGTGTTATTTGCTGCTTTTCCCTTGCTGCTTTTAATATTTGTTCTTTGTGTTTGATCTTTGTTAATTTGATTAATATGTGTCTTGGAGTATTTCGCCTTGGGTTTATCCTGTTGGGAACTCTCTGGGTTTCTTGGACTTGGGTGATTATTTCTTTCCCCATTTTAGGGAAGTTTTCAACTATTATCTCCTCAAGTATTCTCTCATGGTCTTTCTTTTTGTCTTCTTCTTCTGGGACTCCTATGATTCGAATGTTGGAGCGTTTAACATTGTCCCAGAGGTCTATAATATTGTCCTCATTTCTTTTAATTCATTTTTCTTTTTTCCTCTCTGTTTCATTTATTTCTACAATTCTATCTTCTAGTTCTCTGATCCCATCTATTGCATTATTCATTGTATATTGACTCTTTTTTATTTCTTCTAAGTCCTTATTAAATATTTCTTCCATCTTCTCAATCCTTTTCTCCAGGTTATTTATCTGTAACTCCATTTTGCTTTCAAGATTTTGAATCATTTTCACCATCAAAATTTGAAATTCTTTATCATGTAAATTCCCTATATCTTCTTCTTTTGTTTGTGTTGGTGGGCAATTATCTTGTTCCTTTACTTGCTGGGTATTTCTCTGCCTCTTCATCTTGCTTATATTGCTTTGCTTGGGGTGGCCTTTCCCTCTTCTTGCAGTTTGTGGAGTTCTCTTTATAACGTAGTTTCTTCGCTGTGTGTGGGGTTGGACGGGTGACTTGTCCGGGTTCCCTGGTTAGGGAAGCATGTGTCGGTGTTCTGGTGGGTGGAGCTGGATTTCTTCTCTCTCCTTTAGAAGACAATGGGCTGCTTTTCTTGGAGCCTGATGTCCTCTGCCAGTATTCAGAAGTTGTTTTGCGGACTTTACTCCGCGTTCAAATGTTCTTTTGATGAATTTGTGGGGGAGAAAGTGGTTTTGCCATCTTATCCCTCCGCCATCTTGTTCCTTCCTCCCCAGAACACTGGATTCTTATATTCCACTTGGTCGTGGAATATCTCTTCCCTGCTGCTCCAGCAAGGCGCAGCCGCTGTACCTTACCTTGGACCAGGGGTATCTCCTCAAGGCCGCGCCTCCTGCTTTGAATGTAGATTAGCTCCTCTCGGCCCTCCGGTGCCCAAGCAGCCACCGCCTCCTGAATGTGGTACAGCTCCTCTCAGCCACTGCCCTAACCCTGGGCGCGGGGTAGCTCATCTCAGCCACAATTCTGCACGTGGTCGGTTGCGCCGGAGCCGGGCGTCTCCCGCACCTGCGCCGCCGGAGCCAGGCATCTCCCGCATCTCTCTGCCTATTTCTTTATTCCTGCATTTGGAGGACCGAAAGTCATATTCAGACATCGCTCCCTCTGATATCAACTTTCCTCGTCCTCCTCAACTGCCCCACTCGGCCTTGAGGGCTAGGGGAGTCTGCCCCAACAGTGGCTCCCCGCATCCTTGTCCTTGAGTCTCATTATCTTGTGTCATTTTCCCCCTTGCATGGGGAATAGTCATAGTCATTGTTTCCAACCTCAAGAGAGATTCATGCAAATTGTGTGAAACTGACTCATTTCCTCTCTCCATTGTTCAGTCTCTCTCCCTCATTCCCTCTCTTTCTTGACCTTTTCAAATTCAGTCTGTCTCTTCCTCTCTGTGTCTCTCCTCTGAATGCTCGCATGCCTGTGAATGCATGGACGCATGTATGTTGTTGACCTAGGTTGAGGCTTCAGGGTTTTGTGTCGAGTGAGTTAAAGGTTTGAGGTTGCAGTTGGTGTTAGGGGAAGGGATAGGTCTGGGGTTTGTTCTGGGAGATGTAGTTGTGTGAGTTTTCAGTCTCTTTTACGTAGGAACCCCTTCTCCAATATTCTGGTTCCTAATATTCTTTTTTGTTCAGTTTGTTACCATTTTGATTTGTGAATGCTTAGCTTTTCTGATGCAAAGCTGTTCAAGTGGATGGAAGCCCATGGGTGTCCTCTGGTTTACTGTTTCCTTGACTTGAAGAGACCCAATTTCCCCCCCACACACACACACACATGTTGAGAAGTCCATGACATGAAGGAGCCTATGGCCCGTGCTTATTTCCAGGAGTTTCAACACTTCAGGCTTTGCGTTGATGTGTTTCACTGAATCTCACGTGTTCTGAGACCAAAAGCCAATGTGATTGTTCAGATGGAACCATCTCCAATTCCCACGGTCTTTCATTGCAGAGGCTCTTGTTCCCATTTGTATCGCCTCCCCTTCTTTGGCGTCGAGGTATTGACCGTAGAAGCTTGGGATTTTTTCTGGACCCTCAATTCCATTCCATGGATCTGGTTCTGCGTGTTTGATTTCTTCCCAGTACCATGCTGTCCTGATGATCCTAGTGTGAAGTCTAATTGGCTATCAAGCAGCCTGCTATGTCCATTTCAGGGCTTTGGGGCAGACTGCGTTGACTCTTTTGACTCCTTTGTGTTTCCATAGACATTTTGGAATTCTTTGGTTATAATGCCCTGAAAACAGCCATTGGTATTTTTTTTTATTGGAGGCTAATTATTTTACAATATTATATTGGTTGGTTTTGCTTAATATTGACGTGATTCCATCCCGGGTGTACATGAGTTTCCCGTCCAGAACCCCCTCCCACCTCCCTCCTCCCCTTATCCTCCCTCTGGGTCATCCCCGCACACCAGCCCCGAGCATCCTGTAACAGGCATCGACCCTGAACTGGTGATTCGTTTCATATATGATAATATACATGTTTCAATGCCATTCTCCCAAACCATCCCACCCTCACCCTCTCCCACAGAGCCCCTAAGACTGTTTTATACATCCGTGTCTCTTTTGCTGTCTCTTATACGGGGTTATCATTTGCATCTTTCTAAATTCCATATATATGCGTTAGTATATTGTATTGGTGTTTTTCTTTCTGGCTTACTTCACTCTGTATAATAGGCTCTAGTTTCATCCACCTCATTAGAACTGATTCAAATGCATTCTTTTTAATGGCTGAGTAATACTCCATTGTGTATATGTACCAAAGCTTTATTATCCATTCGTCTGCAGATGGACATCTAGGTTGCTTCCATGTCCTGGCTATTGTAAACAGTGCTGCGATGAACATTGGAGTACATGTGTCTCTTTCAATTCTGGTTTCCTCGGTGTGTATGCCCAGAAGTGTGATTGCGGGATCATATGGCATTTCTATTTCCAGTTTTTTGAGGAATCTCCACACTGTTCTCCATAGTGGCTGTACTAGTTTGCATTCCCATCAACAGTGTAAGAGGTTTCCCTTTTTTCCACAACCTCTCTAGCATTTATTGCATGTAGACTTTTGGATAGCAGCCACTCTGACTGGTGTGAAATGGTATCTCATTGTGGTTTTGATTTG
Organism: Moschus berezovskii; assembly: GCF_049115385.1. Lineage (NCBI taxonomy): Eukaryota > Metazoa > Chordata > Mammalia > Artiodactyla > Moschidae > Moschus > Moschus berezovskii. The sequence goes on along the minus strand of NC_142481.1, from coordinate 64,408,039 downwards.
CATTTCTCTGATTATGAGGGATGTTGAGCATTTTTTCATGTGTTTGTTAGCCATCTTTATGAATTCTTTAGAGAAATATCTGTTTAGTTCTTTAGCCCATTTTTTGATTGGGTTATGTGTTTTTCTGGAATTGAGCTGTAGGAGCTGCTTGTATATTTTGGAGATTAATCCTTTATCAGTTGTTTCATTTGCTATTTTCTCCCATTCTGAAGGCTGTCTTTTCACCTTGCTTATAGTTTCATTGCTGTGCAGAAGCTTTTGGTTTTAATTAGGTCCCAGTTGTTTATTTTTGCTTTCATTTCCAATATTATGGGAGGTGGGTCTTGGAGGATCCTGTTGTGATTTATTTCAGAGAGTGTTTCGCCTATGTTCTCCTCTAGGAGTTTTATAGTTTCTGGTCTTACATTTAGCTCTCTAATCCATTTTGAGTTTATTTTGGTGTATGGTGTTAGGAAGTGTTCTAGTTTCCTTCTTTTACAAGTGGCTGACCAGTTTTCCCAGCACCACTTGTTAAGGAGACTCTCTTTTCTCCATTTTATATTCTTGCCTCCCTTGTCAAAGGTAAGGTGTCCATAGGTATGTGGATTAATCTCTGGGCTTTCTATTTTGTTCCATTGATCTATGTTTCTGTCTTTATGCCAGGACCATACTGTCTTGATGACTGTGGATTTGTAGTCGAGCCTGAAGTCCGGCAGGTTAATTCCCCCAGTTCCATTTTATCTTCCTCAACATTTCCTTGGCTATTCAAGGTTTTTTGTATTTCCATACAAATTTTGAGATTATTTGTTCTACTTCTATGAAAAATATCGTTGGTAGCTGGACAGGGATTGCATTGGATGTATAAATTACTTTGGATAGTATACTCATTTTCACAATATTTATTCTTCCAATCCAAGAACACGGTATATTTCTCCATCTATTAGTGTACTCTTTGATTATGTTCATTAGTGTTTTATAGTTTTCTGTGTACAAGTCTTTTGTTTCCTTAGGTAGATATATTCCTAAGTATTTAAGTATTTTCGGTGCAACAGAGAATGGAATAGTTTCCTTAATTTCTCTTTCTATTTTCTCATTATTAGTGTAAAGGAATTCAAGTGATTTCTTTGTGTTGATTTTATATCCTGCAAATTTACTGTATTCATTCATTAGCTCTAGTAGTTTTCTGGTAGATTCTTTAGGGTTATCTGTGTAGAGGATCATGTCATCAGCGAACAGTGAAAGTTTTACTTCTTCTTTTCCAATTTGGATTCCTTTTATGTCTTTTTCTGCTCTGATTGCTGTAGCCAAAACTTCCAGAACTATGTTGAATAGTAGTGGTGAGAGTGGGCACCCTTGTCTTGTTCCTGACTTTAGGGGAAATGCTTTCAGTTTTTCACCATTGAGGATAACGTTTGCTGTGTGTTTGTCATATATAGCTTTTATTATGTTGAGGTATGTCCCTTCTATTCCCACTTTATGGAGGGTATTTATCGTAAATGGATGTTGCATTTTGTCAAAGGCTTTCTCTACATCTATTGAGATAATCATATGATTTTTATTTTTTACTTTGTTAATGTGGTGTATTACATTGATTGATTTGTGGATATTGAAGAATCCTTTCATTCCTGGGATAAAGCCCACTTGGTCATGATGTATGATCTTCTTAATGTGTTGTTGGATTCTGATTGCTAGAATTTTGTTAAGGATTTTTGCATCTATGTTCATCAGTGATATTGGCCTGTAGTTTTCTTTTTTTGTGGGATCTTAAGCAGGTTTTGGGATTAGGGTGATGGTGGCCTCATAGAATGAGTTTGGAAGTTTCCCTTCCTCAGCAATTTTCTGGAAGAGTTTGAGTAGAATAGGTGTTAACTCTTCTCTAAATCTTTGGTAGAATTCAGCTGTGAAGCCGTCTGGACCAGGGCTTTTGTTTGTTGGAAGATTTCTTATTATAGCCTCTAGTTCCGAGCTTGTGATGGGTCTGTTCAGATTTTCTATTTCTTCCTGGTTCAGTTTTTTAAAGTTGTACTTTTCTAGGAATTTGTCCATTTCTTCCAGGTTATTCATTTTATTGCCATATAATTGCTGATAGTATTCTCCAATAATCCTTTGTATTTGTGTAGCCGGTGGTATTTTGAGAGTAATAGTGTGCGACCTCTGGACTGCCTCACGGTGGGGGTCGGGGGGAGGGGAAAGTGACATTCTCTTACCAGGAGGAATTCTTCTGATCCTGGAGCATAGCTTATTTTCCATTGGATTGGTGGACTTCACCTTCTTTAATCCATCTCTTGCAGTTCTCTTAGAAGAGGGGCTTCCCTCCTGGGTTGGATGGACTCCTAGCTATTGCCTTTCAGGAAATGTCACTGTCGGTGGGGTTGATACATGCCTTCTCTTTCTAAGCGTTTGCTGTGAGTATTATAAATACCAAGGATTTTTCTTCCCCTTCCTCACTGTCCATCTCTCTGAGCCTCCAGGTGGAAGAGGCCTAGTCCAGGGTCCCAGGGGTATCGGGTAGTGCAGCTAGACCGTGTTTCTCAGGCCTTCAGTGCTGGGCATCTTTTGGTGTACTCTCTGTGTCCCTTCCTTCACCTGGTTTCCCTTCAGACCTCTCCTTTAAGCTTGTTTGTATTCATGCTGTTTGTGTATAAGAAGCCAAATTCTGCCTACGTTCCGTGTATGCAAACAGTTGTCTTCCCGCTTGGGATATGCTGTTTGTGTTTTTCAGACGGTCTTTCCCAGAGCCCAAATCTTGGATTTGACAAAGTTCACTGTTCCCTGGTTACTCTTTGTGTAGTGCCTTTCAGTATTTTGTGTGAAGACTCAGAGCTCATGTCTAATGTCTACTCCATTTCCTTCTGGATTTGTGAACCATTTTGCATGGAACGTATGTCTAGGAATCATTTGAAGTGCATTTGCTGAGAGGTGTTAATTTCCCATGGACATGCATGTCATCCCCTCTGGTTTCCAATGTGTCGCTCCTAAACTCTTTTGGAGACCTTCTCGGAAAGATGGGTGTTTTTCAGCTTGCATTTCCACAGTTGAATCGATTCAGCAACTCTAGAAGCAAGGACACTTTGTCCAGTGAAAGGGGGAGTCAGGTGCGGCCTCCCTTTCAGCACCGATCCCCAAGTCTGGTTGACAGGGCACTGCTCTTCCATCTGTGAGCCAGAGGCCACAGGCATCCTCGTGTGCCCTTGGACATGTGAGTGGCTTAAGAGAGTTTCGTCTGTGCAGGCACCAAGCAAGCCTGCGGCTTTGGACCAACAGAGGTGAGCATCTCAGAAGACAGGATCAACTGTGCCAGAAGTGGAATGGGAACCACATTGAGGGTGGGCACTGATCGACAGAGATGTTCCAGTGGGACTTTGATGGGTCCAGCACATTCTTCTGGCAGAGAGCGAGACAGATGTCTATGGGCTCTGCTAGGCCCTCCGTTCCCTCTTGTGGTCCTGAAGGCTGGTTGACACCATCCTGAGCACCTAGCTCTGAGATGATGACCACTGCCACCTGCACTGTGTTTCCCTTTGCCCGCGTGTCCATGCGAAGCATCAGACCGTCTCTGAGCTACACTAGCCATGTGCATTGCCTCACATTGGACTTGCACATGTTTCTTCTGTTTCTTTCCCGATCACTGATTTTCTCGAGCATGTGGGGGCCACAAGGATTGTGGATCTGGCCTTGTGTTCTAAGGAACACTTCTCCCTTTGTTGATGTGAGTTTATCATTCCATTTCTCCTGCCTGATTTATTGTTGTGAGTTTGTTTGTGCCGGCGGAAGAACTCAGCATTTCCCTTGTGCCTGAGGTGTCCCACTTACAACAGCATTGCCTACCTGCATATTCTGAGCACATTTGCCAGGAGGACTTTGTTTGGCAGATAACATCTTGAAAAGACCTACACGGTCCTTTCAGATACCCAAAGGCTACTTCAAATGACATAGGGACCAGAATTCTCCAGTTTGGTCTTCCAATATGTGGGGAGTCAGAACAATCCACTGAGAAGGGAAAAGCTACCGACTCCAGGATTCTGACCTATAGAATTGTATGGATTGTAGAATTCATGGGGATGCCAAGACTCTAACAATGCTGAGAGACTATAACTTTCGCCTTCAGTCAAAGCCAAATCCAGTTTCCTTTTATTTCAGTGATTGGCATTGATTGGGGACCCCAAAAGGATGGGAAGAAATGCAGAGAGAAGTAGACTCAATGTTTTCAGGCGGGGAGAGAGGAACGGGGAGTGCTTGCCATGAATCCAGGCTTTGCTGGGAAGTGGGGGGGATAGAATGAGGGTATCCCAAATGTAGACATTGGTGATGCTTACACAACATTGTGAAGGCCTCCATATTTCCAAATGGCATCAAGGAAGGAAAATTTATTGATACACACTTGCGAGCAAAATATACAGAAAGCCATAAAAGCCATAAAAGATGAGAAGAAAGATGCCTAGGAGCCTGATGAAAATCAGCTCAGGGGAAGGGAAATCAATCTCCCCTGGGTGGGGAGCGAGTGGACTGCTGCCACGGGGAACACACAGGGATGGAGCCTGCAGACCCAACCGCGTCCCTGAACGAGGTTTTTGATGAAAGCGCTCTGGGTCTCTGTCCAGAGCATGGGCCTGTTCTCCCTGCAGGGGTGGGACAGGCATGGTGGGCGTCTGAGTCCTTGGCAAGAGACAGGGTAGGCTGCCCATCTGCAGGTGGTCACTCAGGCCCTGACTTGGGTTCTGCCAGCAAAATCCGAGCAGGTGTAAGTTCACGTGGAGGTGGAGGTTCTGGAAAACTGGCTGGGACATCAGGGCCTGGGGTTGTGGCTAGTGCAGCTACAGAGATCCGATGTGCTGAGTGAGCTTGCCAGTACCTGGCTCACCCCATTTCTTTGGGAGGGGATGTCTCAGGTCTCGATCTCCCCTCAGTGGATCCCTGGGTGCTGCACCTGGAGCTCCAACCTCTGTAGGGACAGGTTTTGGACGTGGAGGCTGGCTGAGTTTCATGGTCAGAGCTAGAGCTGGTGGAGAAGAAGAGTTTGACACAGGACGGCCTTGTCATGTGCCTAAGTGGGCACGAAAGCTTCCTAGAGATTCTATAAGAAGACCTAGCATTGGAGTCTTCTCTGCAGTCTCCAAAATGCGTGGTGTGAGGCCAGCCATTGGTCTAGGACCAGCCCCAGCTCTGTGGGACTACTCCCTGTGTGGCTCAGCACTACCTCCCCACACTCACATGCAGCAGCCCCAAACGCCTCATCTATTTGCTCTGCTCTCCTGGGTTCCAGGTCCTACTGCTACCTCTGAGGCAGAGCCTCTCAGAGCTCTAGGTCAGGGCAGGCTCTTCTGAGTTCCGTGGCAGCCTGAGACTGGGCCCCTGGGTGCGTGCTGGGTGGTGTCTGTGTAGCAGGTCTGGCCTACTCCGTCTTCATCGCCAGTTGGGCTGAGCCCTCCGTGGCCATGTTCATCTGAAGTCTGCACTCGAGCCTCCCGGGCAGGGAACTGGTGCTCTGAGCCCTCCCTCTGGGAGGTGGATGGGGTGTGCCCCTCAAGGGCCACCTCGGGTGGGACCCTGTGCAATGATAGAGACCATCAGCCAGCACTGCTTCGATATTTCTGAGCTGAGATTGGCCAGTATGGCTGTTGCTTCTGCCCGTCTGCCCTTATACTCCCGGAAGGAGCAGCGACAAAGATATGCTGAGATACCCCCCCCACAGGAGGACAGAGACACCCTTGAGGGCGTGAGGTCAGTCTGGTCCACCAGCTCTGCCTGCACACTCCCCGTGACACGCAGCCTGCTCTCCGCTGGGGGTGTGGACACAAGCAGTAAAAGGGCTCCAGACCCACATGCTGCTGGGCTTGCATGAGTCCAACACACGCCGAGAAAAACCCTTCCACACACAGGGAAAGGCCTCAGGCTTCCCCGGGTGGGATGGGAGAGGTGGCAGGACCCTGTATGCATACACTGAGCTCAGGCAGGATTTGGCTGTTAATACACAAATGACATGAACACAAAGGAGCTTGAAGGAAAGGTCTGAAGGGACACCAGGCGAAGAAAGGGACGCGGAGAGTACAACGAATGATGCCCAGCACTGAGGGTCAGATCTACAGGGTCTAGCTGCACTCCCCAAGACCCGTGGTACCCTGGACTAGGCCTGTTATACCTGGAGGCTCAGAGAGATGGACAGTGAGGAAGGGGAAGAGAAATACTTGGCATTTCTAACACTCATAGCAAATGCTTAGAAGAAGGCAATCATCAACCCCACCAACAGTTACATTCCTTGAAAGGCAATAGCAAGGAGTCCATCTAAACCAGGAGGGGAGCCCCTCTTCTCTGAGAACTGCAAGGATGGATAAAAGAAGGTGAAGCCCACAAATCCAATGGAAAATAAGCTGTGCTTAAGGATCAGAAGAATTCCTCCTGGTAAGATGATGTCACTTCTCCTTCCCCCGGACCCCCACTGTGGGGCAATCCAGAGGTTCCATTCTATTCCTCTCAAAATACCAATGGCTTTTCTCAGGGAATTATAACCAAAGAATCCAAAATGTCTATGGAAACACAAAGGAGTCAAAAGAGTCAATGCAATCTGCCGTAAGTTGTGAAATGGACATTGCAGGCTGCCTGATAGCCAATTAGACTATCACACTAGGATCATCAGGACAGCATGGTACTGGGAAGAAATTAAACACGCAGAACCAGATCCATGGAATGGATTTGAGGTTCCAGACATAAACCCAAGCTTCCAAGGTCAATTCCTCGACGCCAAAGGAGAGGAGGCGATACGAAAGGGAACAAAAGCCTCTGCAATGAAAGGCCGTGGGAATTGGAGATGGTTCCATCTGAACAATCACACTGGCTTTTGGTCTCAGAACACGTGAGATTCAGTGAAACACATCAAGGCAAAGCCTGAAGTGATGAATCTCTTGGAAATAATCACGGGCCATAGGCACCTTAATGTCAGGGACTTCTCAACATGTGTGGGGGGAAAGAAAATTGGATCTCTTCAAGTCAAGGAAACAGTAAACCAAAGGACACCCACCAGCTTCCATCCACTTGAACAGCTTTGCAACAGAAAAGCTAAGAATTCGCTAATCAAAATGGCAACAACCTGAACAAAAAAGAATATTAGCAAGCAGAATATCGGAGAAGGGATTCCTACATAAAAGAGACTGAGAACTCACACCACTAAGTCTCCCAGAACAAACCCCAGACCTATCCCTTCCCCTAACATCAATTCCATCCCCAAATCTTTACCTCACTGGAAAGGGAACATTGAAGCCTCATTCTAGGTCAACAATATACATGCTTACATTCATTCACAGGCACGCGAGCATCCACAGCAGAGACACAGAGAGGAAGATACATACTGAATTTGGAAAGTTCAAGAAAGAGACAGAAGGAGGGAGAGAGACTGAACAATGGAGAGAGGAAATGAGTCGATTCCACAGAATTTGCATGAATCTCTCTTGAGTTTTGAAATGACAATGCCTGTTCCCCCTGCAAAGGGTAAAATGACCGAAGTTGATGAGGCTCAAAAACAAGGATACGGGGAGCCACTTTTGGGGCAGCCTCCCCCACCCCTCGAAGATGAGTGGGACACTTGAGCAGGAGGATGAAAGTTGATATCAGAGGGAGCGATGGCTGAATATAAACTTCTGGTCCTCCCAATGAGGGGGTCAAGAAATAGGCAGGAAGGGACTGCCTTTTCCAGGTCCCAGAGCCCATCCAGGCCTGATTCTGCCCCATTCTGTGCTAGGTCAGCCCTTGTTTGTGCCAGCGGAAGAACTCAGACTTTCCCTTGTGCCTGAGGTTTCCCACTGAAACAGCACTGCCTACCTGGAGATTCTGAGCACATTTGCCGAGAGGGCTTCGTTTGGCAGATGACTTCTTGAAAGGACCTACACGGTCCTTTCAGATACCCAAAGGCTACTTCAAATAACATAGAAACCAGAATAATCCAGTTTGGTCTTCCAACATATGGGGAGTCAGAACAATTGCCTGGAGAACGGAAAAGCTACCCACTCCAGGATTCTGGCCTAGAGAATTCCATGCACTGTAGAATTCATTGGAATGCCAAGACTCGAACGATACTGAGAGACTATAAATTTCACCTTCAGTCAGACCAAAATAAAGTTTCCTATCTTTTCAGTAATTGGCATTGAGTGGGGACCCCGAAAGAATGGGAAGAAATGCAGAGAGAAGTAGACTCAATGTTGTCAGGCGGGGGAGAAAGAAACAGGGAGTGCTTGGCATGAATCCAGGCTTTGCTGTGAAGTGGAGGGGGGGTGAAGAATGAGGGTGTCCGCATGTAGACATTGGTGATGCTTACACAGCATTGTGAAGGCCTCCATATTCCCAATGGCATCAAGGAAGGAAAATTTATTGACACACACTTGCGAGCAAAATATACAGAAAGCCATAAAAGACATAAAAGATGAGAAGAAAGATTCCTAGGAGCCTGATGAAAAGCAGCTCAGGGGAAGGGAAGTCAGTCTCCCCTGGGTGGGGAGGGAGTGGATGGCGTTCATGGGGAACACACAGGGATGGTGGCTGCAGAGCCAACTGCAACCCTGGACGAAGTGTTTGCCGAATGTGCTCTGGGCCTCTGTCCAGAGCAGGGGCCTGTTCTCCCTGCAGGGGTTGGACAGTCATGGTGGGCGTCTGAGTCCTTGGCAGGAGCCAGGACAGGCTCCCTCTGTGCAGGTGGTCACTCAGGCCCTGAATCAAGTCTTGTCACCAAAGCCCGAGCAGGTGCAAGTGCCGGTGGAGGTAGAGGCTCTGGAAGGCATGGTGGGATATCGGGGCCTGGGACTGGGCGTCATGCATGCAGAGATCCGATGTGCTGAGGGTGCTGGCCAGTACATGGCTGGCCCCGTATCTTTGGGTGGGGACGTCTCAGGTCTCGATCTCCCCTCAGTGGATCCCTGGGTCCTGCACCTGGAGTTCCCACCTCTGTAAGGACAGGTCTTGGACATGGAGGCTGGCTGAGTTTGACGGTCAGAGCTAGAGCTGGGGGAGAAGAAAAGTTTGCCACAGGCCAGCCTTGCCATGTGCCTAAGTGGGCACGAAAGCTTCCTAGAGATTCGCTAAGAAGGCCCAGCATCGGAGTCTTCTCTGCAGTCTCCACGATGGGTAGTTTGAGGCCAGCCTTTGGTCCAGGTCCATCCCCAGCTCTGTGGGACTCCTCCCTGTGTGGCTCAGCACCGCCTCCCCACACTCACATGAAGAAGCCCAGCCGCCTTACCTCTGAGCTCTGCCGTGTGGGGCTCCAGGTCCTACTGTTGCCTCTGAAGCAGGGCTTCTTGGAGCTGTTTGTCAGAGCCAGCTGTGCTGAGCTCCATGGCAGCCTTAGACTAGGCCCCGGTTTGTGTGCTGGGTGGTGTCTGGACAGCAGGACTTTCCCGCCTCCTCTCATTGCCAGTTGGGCTGAGTCCTCCGTGGCCATGCTCACCTAGAGCCTGCACTGGGCCTCCTGATCAGGGGGTGGTGCTCTGAACCCTACCTCTGGGAGGTGCATGGGGTGTGCCCCTCAGGGGCCACCTCGGATGAGACGCTATGCAATGATAGTGACCATCAGCTAGCCATGCTTCGATGTTTCTGAACTGAGCCTAGCCAAGATGTCCAGTGTTTCTTCCTGTCTGCCCTTCTGCTCCCAGAAAGAACAGAGATGAATGCCTGCTTAGATACCCACTGGGGAGGATGGAGACCCCCCCCCTTGAGGGCGTGAGGTCAGCCTGGGCACACGGCTCTGCCCGGATGCTCACCATGCCACCAAGCGTGCTCTCCCCTGGGGTGTGGACACAAGCGGTCCACGGGCTCCAGTCCCACATGTGGCTGGACTTTCTTGAGGCAGAAACAGCCTGAGAAACCCCCATCCACACACAGCGAAAGGCCTCAGGCTTCCATGGGAGGGATGGGAGAGGTGGGCAGACCCGGCCTGGGGCTCCCCTGTTACCTTTCTGTTCCTTCGGGCAAAGGGCCAGAGGACCCTCGGAGGGGCCCTGAGCCAGCGTCGACCGCCTTCCCACACACTCTGCCTGTGAGCTCACCTGAGGACACGGCCTCTGGGCAAGGGCAAACAGCAGAACATCTTGGCAGCAAGCGATCTGGCTGGGGGTTCCTCTCTGCTGGGGAGGCCTGGATACACGGGTTGTGGGTTCTGTTGCCAGGAAGTGACATCATTTCCTGGTTCGTGTCCAAGGTCCCTTCCAGAAAGCTCCCCAAGGGAACCTCTCGGTTTCTGGCTGTTCTCCCATGCCCTTATGCCACGTGCAGGCACAGTAATACCCATTCAGCCCACCCCACAGCCTTTGGGAGACCTGGGTGCAGCCAGGGCCTGAGCTCTAAGGACACAGCTGCTTTCAGCTCAGGTTCCCTCTTCTCAGAAGTGATGTGGTCCTGGGCAAGCCATGTGCCCCCCTTGGTTTCCCCAGTCCCTCCATCTGCAGAGTGGGGGTCACTCTTCCATCTCCTCCCTAGGTCTGTCATCCTACAAACAGCTCCAGTGCCTGTTCAAACTTTCGGCTGCTATCACATGGAATTTAGACACTGAGACTTCCCAAAGGATGGATTCCACACAGGGTTGGCCTAGCACAGAATGGGCAGAATCAGGCCTGGATGGGCTCTGGTACCTGGGAAAAGGCAGTCCCCTTCCTGCCTATTTCTTGACCCCTGCATTGGGAGGACCGGAAGATCATATTCACACATCGCGACCTCTGATAGCAAACTTTCTCGTCCTATTCAAGTGTCCCACTCAGACTCGAGGCCTGGGGAGGCTGCCCCAACAATGGCTCCCCGAATCCTTGTCTTTGAGCCTCATCAACATGGGTCATTTTCCCCCTTGCAGGGGGAATAGGCACTGTCACTGTTTCCATCCTCAGGAGAAATTCATGCAAATTCTGTGAAATCGACTCATTTCCTCTCTCTATTGTTCAGTCTCTCTCCCTCGTTCCGTCTCTTTCTTGACCTTTCCAAATTCAGTCTGTCTCTTCCTCTCTGTGTCTCTCCTGTGGATGCTCGCATGTCTGTGAATGCATGTAAACATGTATAGTGTTGACCTAGGGTTAGGCTTTAGGGTTTCGTGTCGAGTGAGGTAATGGTTTCGGGTTGGAGTTGGTGTTAGGGGAAGGGATAGATCTGGGATTTGTTCTGGGAGACTTAGTCGTGTGATTTCTCAGTCTCTTTTATGTAGGAACCCCTTCTCCGTTATTCTGTTTGCAAATATCCTTTTGTGTTCAGTTTGTTACCATTTTGATAAGTAAATGCTTAGCATTTCTGTTGCAAAGCTGTTCAAGTGGGCGGAAACTCTTGGGTGTCCTTTGGTTTCCTGTTTTCTTGACTTGAAGAGACGCTATTTTGATTTTCCACCCACACATGTTGAGAAGTCCCTGACATTAAGAGCCTACGTCCCGTGATTATTTCCAGGAGTTTCTTCACTTCAGGCTTTGCGTTGATGTGTTTCACTGAATCTGAAGTGTTATGAGACCAAAAGCCAATGTCATTGTTCAGGTGGGACCTTTTGCAATTCCCACGGTCTTTCGTTGCACAGAATCTTGTTCCCATTAGTATCCCCTCCCCTCCTTTGGCGTCGAGGAATTGACCTTGGAAGCTTGGGTTTATGTCTGGACCCTCAATTCCATTCGATGGATCTGGTTCTGCATGTTTGATTTCTTCCCAGTACCATGCTGTCCTGATGATCCTAGTGTGATAGTCTAATTGGCTATCAGCAGACTGCTATGTCCATTTCAGGTTTTGTGGCTTGATTGCATTGACTATTTTGACCCCGTAGTGTTTCCATAGACATTTAGGAATTCTTTGGTTTTTATGCCCTGAGAGCAGCCGTTTTTGTTTTGAGAGGAATAGAGTGGAACCTCTGGATTGCCCCCACGGTGTGGGTCCGGGGGAGGGGGAAGTGACATCATCTTATCATGAGGAATTCTTCTGATCCATGAGCACAGCTTATTTTCCATTGGATTGGTGGGCTTCACCTTCTTTCATCCATCTCTTGCCATTCTCTGAGAAGAGGGGCACCCCTCCTGGGTTAGATGGATTCTTAGCTATTGCCTTTCAGGGAATTCACTGTCGGTGGGGTTGATACTTGCCTTCTCCTTCTAAGCGTTTGCTGTGAGTGTTAGAAATGCCGAGGATTTCTCTTCCCCGTCCTCACTGTCAATCTCTCTGAACCTCCAGGTGGAAGAGGCCTAGTTCAGGGTCCAACGAGTCTCCTGGAATGCAGCTAGATCGTGTTTCTCAGGATCTCAGTGCTGGGCATCATTTGGTATACTCTCCATGTCACTTCCTTCGCCAGGTGTCCCTTCAGACCTCTCCTTCAGGCTTATTTGTGTTCATGTTGTTTGCATGTTAGTAGCTAAATCCTGCCTAAACTCTATGCAAAGAGTTGTCTCCCAGCTTGGGAGGTGTCTTTTGCATTTTTCAGACAGTCTTTCCCAGAGTCCTAATATTGGATTTGACAAAGTTCACTGTGTTCTCTGGTTACTCTTTGTGTAGTGCCTTTCTGTACTGTGTGTAAAGACTCAGAGCTCATGTCTAATGTCTGCTCCATTTACTTCTGGATTTATGAACCGTTTTGCATAGAACGTATGTCTAGGAATCATTTGAAGTGCATTTGTTGAGAGGTGTCAATTTTCATGGACATGCATGTCATCCCCTCTGGTTTCCAAATTCTTTGCTCGTAAACCCTTTTAGAGACCTTCTTGGAAAGATGGGTGTTTTTCAACATGCATTTCCACAGTTGAATGGATTCAGCAGCTCTAGCATCAGGGACTCTGTGTCCAGTGAAAGGGGAGTCGGGTGCAGCCTCCCTTTCAACACCGGTCCCCAGTTCGGGTTGACAGGGTGCTGATCTTCCATCTGTGAGCCAGAGGCCACAGGCATCCTTGTGTGCCCTTGTCAGTGTGAGAAGCTGAAGTGTGTTTCAACTCCACAGGTGCCCAGCACTCCTGCGGCTTTGGACTGCTACAGGTGAGCATCAAAGAGGACAAGAGCAAACGTGCCAGAAGTAAGTGGAATCCACCTTGAGGGTTGGCATTGATCATTAAGTGATGCTCCTGTGGGACTTTGATTGGTCTGGCACACTCTTCTGCCAGAGAGCGAGAGTGATGTCTATGGGCTCTGCTAGGTCCTCGGCTCCCTTTTTTGGGTCCCGAAGGCTGGTTGTCACCATCCTGTGCACCTAGCAGTGAGATGAGGACCACCACCACCTGCACTGTGTTTTCCTTTGCCCATGTGTCCATGCGAAGCGTCAGGCCATCTCGGAGCTACACTAGCCATGTGCATTGCCTCTCATTGGACCTGCATATGTTTCTTCTGTTTCCTTCCTGATCACTGATTTTCTTGAGCATGTGGGGGCCACAAGGATGGTGGGTCTTTCTCTGGCCTTGTGTTCTGAGGAACACTTATTCCTTTGTTCGTGTGGTTATATCTTTCCATTTCTCCTGCCTGGTTTATTCTTGTGAGTTTGTTTGTGCTGGTGGAAGAACTCAGACTTTCCCTTGTGCCTGAGGTGTCCCACTTACAACAGCACTGCCTACCTGGAGATTCTGAGCACATTAGCTGAGAGGGCTTCATTTGGAAGATGACATTTTAAAAAGACCTGCACAGTCCTTTCAGATCCCCAAAGGCTACTTCAAATGACGTAGAAACCAGAATTCTCCACTTTGATCTTCCAATATGTGGGGAGTCAGAACAATCCTCTGGAGAAGGGAAAAGCTACCCACCCAAGATTCTGGCCTAGAGAATTCCATGGAATGTAGAATTATGGAGATGCCAAGACTCTAACAATACTTAGAGACTATAACTTTCACCTTCAATAAGAGCAAAATCCAATTTCCTATCATTTCAGTGAATAGCGTTGATTGGGGATACTGAAAGGATGGGAAAAAATGCAGAGAGAAGTGGACTCAATGTTGAGAGCTGGGGGAGAGAGGAACGGGGAATGCTTGCCATGAATTCAGGCTTTGCTGCGAAGTGGGGGGGATAGAATGAGGGTATCTGAATTTAGACAGTGGTGACGCTTACACAGAATTGTAAAGGCCTCCATATTCCCAAATGGCATCAAGGAAGGAAAATTTATTGACACACACTTGCGAGCAAAGTATACAGAAAGCCATAAAAGACATAAAAGATGAGAAGAAAGATGCCTAGGAGCCTGATGAAAATGAGCTCTGGGGAAGGAAAGTCAATCTCCCCTGGGTGTGGAGGGAGTAGACGGCATCCACGGGGAACACACAGGGATGGAGGCTGCAGAGCCAACTGTGCCCCTCGATGATGTGGTTGCCGAAGGGTTCTGGGCTTCTGTCCAGAGCAGGGTCCTGTTCTCCCTTCAAGTGTTGGACAGTCATGGTGTGCGTATGAGTCCTTGGTAGGAGGCAGGGCAGCCTGCCGCTGCAAAGGTGGTAACTCAGGCCCTGACTCGGGTTCTGCCGCCAAAGCCTGAGCAGGTGCAAGTGCACGTGGAGGTGGAATTTCTCGAAGGCGGGGTGGGACATCTTCTCCTGGCGCTGGGTATTGTGCAGGCACAGAGATCCGATGTGCTGAGGGTGGTGGCCAATACACGGTTGGCCCCGTGTCATTGGGAGGGGAGGTCTCAGGTCTCGATCTCCCCTCGGTGGATCCGTGAGTCCTGCACCAGGAGCTCCCACCTCCGCAGGGACAGGTCTTAGACATGGAGGCTGGCTGAGTTTGACGGCCAGAGCTAGAGCTGTGGGAGAAGAAAAGTTTGTCACAGGCCAGCCTTGCCATGTGCCTAATTGGGCACGAAAGCTTCTTAGAGATTCGCTAAGAAGACCCAGCATCCGAGTCTTCTCTGCAGTCTCCAAGATGGGTGGTGTGAGGCTAGCCTTCATTCCAGGCCCAGCCCCCGCTCTGGGGGACACCTCTCTGTGTGGCTCAGCACCGCCTCCCAACGCTCACAGGCAGTAGCCCCAGCCAACTCACCTCTGTGCTCTTCCGTGCTGGGCTCCAGGTCTTCCTGCTGCCTCCGAGGCAGGGCTTCTTGGAGTTCTGCGTCAGAGCCGGCTGTGCTGAGCTCCGTGGCAGCCTGAGACTGGGCCCCTGAGGTGTGTGCTGGGTGGAGTCTGGACAGCAGGCGTTGCCCGCTTCCTCTTCATTGCCAGTTGGGCTGAGCCCTCCATGGCCACCCTCACCTGGAGCCTGCACTGGGCCTCCCGGGCAGGGGGCTGGTGCTCTGAACCCTCCCTCTGGGAGATGGATGGGGTGTGCCCCTCATAGGCCACCTTGGGTGGGATGCTCTGCAATGTCAGTGACCAACAGCCAGACCTGCTTTGATATTTCTGAGCTTAGCCTGGCTAGGATGGCTACTGCTTCTGCCTGCCTGCCCTTCTGCTCCAAGAAAGACCAGAGACACGAGTGTCTGCTCAGATACCCACCAGGGAGGATGGAGAATCCCCTGAGGGCATGAGGTCAGCCTGGGCATCTGGCTCTGCCCGGACACTCCCCATGCCACACAGCCTGCTCTCCCCTGGGGTGTGGACACAAGAAGCACATGGGCTCCTGACTGAAATGCGGCTGGGCTTGCTTGAGGCAGACACACCCCGAGAAACCCCCATCCACACACAGGGAAAGGCCTCAAGATTCCCCGGGTGGGATGGGAGAGGTGGCTGGACCCGGTCTGGAGCTCCCCTGTTACCTTTGTTTTCCTTCGGCAAAGGGCCAGAGGCCTCTCGGGGGGCTCTGAGCCAGTGTCGACCACGTTCCCACGCATTCTGCCTGTTAGCTAGCCTGAGACCCCTTCCTCTGGGCAGGGGCAAATAGCAGAACATCTTCACAGCTAGCGATCTGGCCAAGGTCTCCTCTCCGCTGGCCAGGCCTGGATACATGGGTTGTGGGTCCTGTTGGGTTCTGTTGCCAGGAAGTGACATCATTTCCTGGTTCATGGTTGAGGTCCCTTCCACAAAGTTCCCCAACGGAACCGTTGGGTTTCTGACTGTTCCCCCACACCCTTAGGCCAAATGCAGGCACAGTGACACCCACACAGCCCACCCCACAGCCTTGGGGAGACCTGGGTGCAGCCAGGGCTTGAGCTCTGAGGACACACCTCCTTTCAGAACAGGCTCCTTCTTCTCAGAAATGTTGTGGCCCTGGGCAAGCCATGTGCCCCACAGCGTTTCCCTTCTGTCCATCTGCAGAGTGGGTCACACTCTCTCGTCTCCTGCCTAGGTCTGTGAGACTACGAAGAGCTCCAGTGCCTGTTCAAACTTTGGGCTGCTTTCACATGGAGCTTGGACACAGACTTCCAAAGGATGGATTCCACACAAGGCTGAGCTAGCACAGAATAGGCAGAATCAGGCCTTGATTTGCTCTGGGACCTGGGAAAAGGCAGTCCCCTTCCTGCCTATTTATGGCCCCCACATTGGGAGAACCTGAAGGTCATATTCACACATCACCCTGTCTGATATCAACCTTCCTTATCCTACGCAAGTGTCCCACTCAGCCTCGATGGTTGGGGGAGTCTGCCCCAACAGTGTCTCCCCACATCCTTGTCTTTGCGTCTCATCATCGTGGGTAATTTTCCCCCTGGCAGGGGAATATTCACTGTCACTGTTTCCAACCTCAAGAGAGATTCATGCAAATTCTGTGAAATTGATTCATTTCCTCTCTGCATTGTTCAGTCTCTCTCCCTCATTTCCTCTCTTTCTTGACCTTTCCAAATTCAGTCGTCTCTTCCTCTCTGTGTCTCTCCTGTGGATGCTTGCGTGCCTGTGAATGCATGTATGCATGTACATTTTTGACCAAGGGTGAGGCTTTAGTGTTTCGTTTTGAGTGAGGTAAAGGTTTTGGATTGGAGTTGGTGTTAGGGGAAGGGATACGTCTGGGATTTGTTCTGGGAAACTTACTGGTGTGATTTCCCAGTCTCTTTTATGTAGGAACCCCTTCTCCAATATTCTGCTTGTAAATATTCTTGTGTGTTCACTTTGTTACCATTTTGATTTGTGAATGCTTAGCTTTTCTGTTGCCAAGCTTTTCAAGTGACGGAAACTCGTGGGTGTCCTCTGGTTTCCTGTTTCCTTGAATTGAAGAGACCCAGTTTTGCTTCCCCCCCACACACACATGTTGAGAAGTCCCTGACATGAAGGAGCCTATGTCCCCTGCTTATTTCCAGGAGTTTCATCACTTCAGGCTTTGTGTTGATGTGTTTCACTGAATCTGAGGTGTTCTGAGATCAAAAGCCAATATGATTGTTCAGGTGGAACTATATCCATTTCCCACATCCTTTCATTGCAGAGGCTCTTGTTCCCATTCATATCGCCTCCCCTCCTTTGGCGTCAATGAATTGACCATAGAAGCTTGGGTTTATTTCTGGACCCTGAATTCCATTCCATGATTCTGGTTCTGCATGTTTGATTTCTTCCCAGTACCATGCTGTCCTGTTATCCTGGTGTGATAATCAAATTGGCTATCAGGCAGCCTGCTATGCCCATTTCAGGGCTTTGCGGCAGATTGCATTGACCCTTTTGACTCCTTTGTGTTTCCATAGACGTTTTGGAATTTGGTTATAAAGCACTGAGAGAAGCAGTTGGTATTTTGAGAGGAATAGCGTGGAACCTCTGGATTGACCCACGGTGGGGATCAGTGGGATGGGGAACTGACATCATCTTACCAGGAGGAATTCTTCTGATCCATGAGCACAGCATTTTTTTTCATTGGATTGGTGGGCTTCACCTTCTTTCATCCATCTCTTGCAGTTCTCTGAGAAGAGGGACTTCCCTCCTGGGTTAGATGGACTCCTAGCTATTGCCTTTCTGGGAATGTTACTGTCGGTGGGGTTGTTTCTTGACTTCTCCTTCAAAGCATTTGCTCTGAGAGTTAGAGATGCCAAGGATTTCTCTTCCCCTTCCTCACTGTCCATCTCTCTGAGCCTCCAGGTGGAAGAGGCCTAGTCAGGGTCCCACGGGGCTCGGGGAGTGCAGCTAGACCGTGTTTCTAAGGCCCTCAGTGCTGGGCATCATTCGGTGTACTCTCCCTGTCCTTCCTTCACCTGGTGTCCCTTCAGACCTCTCCTTTAGGCTCGTTTGTGTTCATGTCATTTGTGTATTAGGAGCCAAATCCTGCCAAAGCTCTGTGTCTGTAAACAGTTGTCTCCCAGCTTGGGATGTGTCGTTTGCGTTTTTCAGAAGGTCTTTGCAGAGTCCAAATCTTGGATTTTATTTATTTATTTTTTAATTTATTTTATTGGAGGCAAATTACCTTACATTAATATATTGGTTGGTTTTGCTATACATTGACAAGAATCCGCTCCAGGAGTACATGTGTTTCCTTTCTTGAAACCCCCTCCCACTTCCCTCTTCCCCACATCCTCCCTCCAGGTCATCCCAGTGCAGCAGCCCCAAGCATCCTGTATCATGCGTTGAATCTGCACTGGTGATTCATTTCACATACGATTATATACATGCTTCATTGTAGTTCTCCCCAATCATCCCACCTCACCCTCTCCCATAGAGTCCCAAAGACTGTTCTATATACCTATGTCTCTTTTGCAGTCTCGTATACAGGGTTAATGTTACCTTCTTTCTAAATTCCATATATATGTATTAGTATACTGTATTGGTGTTTTTCTTTCTGGCTTACTTCACTCTGTATAATAGGTTACAATTTCATCCACCTCATTAAAACTGATTCAAATGCATTCTTTTTGATGGCTGAAAAATATTGCATTGTGTATATGTACCAAAGCTTTCTTATCCATTCATCTGCAGATGGACATCTAGGTTGCTTCCATGTCCTGGCTATTATAAACAGTGCTGCGATGAACATTGGAGTACATGTGTTTCTTTCAATTCTGGTTTCCTCCGTGTGTATGCCCAGGAGTGGGATTGCTGGATCATATGGCAGTTCTATTTCCATTTTTTTGAGGAATCTCCACAGTGTTCTCCATAGGGGCTGTACTAGTTTGCATTCCCACCAACAGTGTAAGAGGGTTCCCTTTTCTCCACACCCTCTCCAGCATTTATTGCATGTAGACTTTTGGATAGCAGTCATTCTGACTGGTGTGAAATGGTATCTCATTGTGGTTTTGAATTGCATTTCTCTGATTATGAGGGATGTTGAGCATTTTTTCATGTGTTTAATAGCCATCTTTATGTCTTTGAACAAATATTAAAAGCAGCAAGCGAAAAACAACAAAAAACACACAAGTTGATCCCCATAAGGATAACCGCTGATCTCTCAGAAGAAACTCTTCAGGCCAGGAGGAAATGGCAAGACATACTTAAAGTGATGAAAGAAAGTAACCTACAGCCCAGATTATTATACCCAGCAAGGATCTCATTCAAATATGAAGGAGAAATCAAAAGCTTTACAGACAAGCAAAAGCTGAGAGAATTCAGTATCACCAAAGCAGCTCTCCAACAAATACTAAAGGATCTTCTTTAGACACAAAACACAGAAAGGATATATGAACTAGAATCCAAAACAATAAAGAAAATGGCAACGGGATCATACTTATCAATAATCACCTTAAACGTAAATGGGTTGAATGCCCCAACCAAAAGACAATGGCTGGCTGAATGGATACAAAAACAAGACCCCCATATATGTTGTCTACAAGAGACCCACCTCAAAACGAGGGACACATACAAACTGAAAGTGAAGGGCTGGAAGAAGATATTCCATGCAAATAGAGACAAAAAGAAAGCAGGAGTTGCAATATTCATATCAGATAAAATAGATTTTAAAACAAAGGCTGTGAAAAGAGACAAAGAAGGACACTACATAATGATCAAAGGATCAATCCAAGAAGAAGATTTAACAATTATAAATATTTATGCACCCAACATAGGAGCACCACAATATGTAAGACAATTACTAACAAGTATGAAAGGGGAAATTAACAATAACACAATAATAGTGAGAGACTGTAATACCCCACTTACATCTATGGATAGATCAACTAAACAGAAAATTAACAAGGAAACACAAACTTTAAATGATACAATAGACCAGTTAGACCTAATAGATCTCTATAGGACCTTTCACCCCAAAACAATGAATTTCAGCTTTTTCTCAAGCACACACGGAAGCTTTTCCAGGATAGATCACATCCTGGGCCATAAATCTAGCCTTGGTAAATTCAAAAAAAATTAAAATCATTCCAAGCATCTTTTCTGACCACAATGCAGTAAGATTAGATCTCAATTACGGGAGAAAAACTATTAAAAATGCCAACATATGGAAGTTGAACAACACGCTGCTGAATAATGAACAAATCATAGAATAAATCAAAATAGAAATCAAAATGTGCATAGAAATGAATGAAAATGAAAACACAACAACCTCAAACCTCTGGGACACTGTAAAAGCAGTGCTAAGGGGGAAGTTCACAGTAATGCAGGCACACCTCAAGAAACAAGAAAAAAGTCAACTAAATAACCTAACTCTACATCTAAAGCAACTAGAAAAGGAAGAAATGAAGAACCCCAAGGTAAGTAGAAGAAAAGAAATCGTAAAAATTAGGGCAGAGATAAATGCAAAAGAAACAAAAGAGGCCATAGCAAAAATCAACAAAGCCAAAAGCTGGTTCTTTGATAAGGTAAATAAAATTGACAAACCACTAGCCAGACTCATCATGAAACAAAGGAGGAAGAACCAAATCAATAAAATTAGAAATGAAAATGAAGAGATCACAACAGACAACACAGAAATACAAACGATTATTAGAGAATTATATTAGCAATTATATGTCAATAAAATGAAAAACTTGGAAGAAATGGACAAATTCCTAGAAAAGTACACCTTGCCAAAACTGAACCAGGAAGAAATAGAAAATCTGAACAGAGCCATCACAAGCACGGAACTAGAGGAAGTAATTGGAAATCTTCCAGCAAACAAAAGCCCAGGTCCAGACGTATTCACAGCTGAATTCTACCAAAAATTTAGAGAAGAGATAAAACCTATTCTACTCAAACTCTTCCAGAAAATTGCTGAGGAAGGGAAACTTCCAAACTCATTCTATGAGGCCACCATCACCCTAATCCCAAAACCTGCTAAAGATCCCACAAAAAAAGAAAACTGAACATAGATGCAAAAATCCTTAACAAAATTCTAGCAATCAGATTCCAACAACACATTAAGAAGATCATACATCATGACCAAGTGCGCTTTACCCCAGGAATGCAAGGATTCTTCAATATCTGAAAATCAATCAACGTAATACACCACATTAACAAACTGAAAAATAAAAATCATATGATTATCTCAATAGATGCAGAGAAAGCCTTTGACAAAATACAACATCCATTTATGATAAAAACCCTCCAGAAAGTGGGAATAGAAGGTACATATCTCAACATAATAAAAGCTATGTATGACAAACCCACAGCAAACGTTATCCTCAATGGTGAAAAACTGAAAATATTTCCCCTAAAGTTAGGAACAAGACAAGGGTGCCCAATCTCACCACTACTATTCAACATAGTTCTGGAAGTTTTGACTATAGCAATCAGAGCAGAAAAAGACATAAAAGGAAAACAAATTTGAAAAGAAGAAGTAAAACTTTCGCTTTTCGCTGATGAAATGATCCTCTACACAGAAAACCCTAAAGACTCTACCAGAAAACTACTAGAGCTAATCAATGAATACAGTAACGTTGCAGGATATAAAATCAACAAAAGAAATCCCTTGCATTCCTATACATTAATAATGAGAAAATAGAAAGAGAAATTAAGGAAACTATTCCATTCACTGTTGCAACGAAAAGAATTAAATACTTAGGAATATATCTACCTAAGGAAACAAAATACTTGTACATAGAAAACTATAAAACACTAGTGAAAGTAATCAAGGAAGACACTAATAGATGGAGAAATATACCGTGTTCGTGGAATGGAAGAATAAATATTATAAAAATGAGTATACTACCCAAAGTAATTTATACATTCAATGCAATCCCTATCAAGCTACCAACGATATTTTTCACAGAAATAGAACAAATAATCTCACAATTTGTATGGAAATACAAAAAAACCTCGAATAGCCAAAGCAATCTTGAAGAAGATGAATGGAACTGGGGGAATTAACCTGCCGGACTTCAGGCTCTACTACAAAGCCACGGTCATCAAGACAGTATGGTACTGGCATAAAGACAGAAACATAGATCAGTGGAACAAAATAGAAGGCCCAGAGATTAATCCACGCACCTATGGACAACTTATCTTTGACAAAGGAGGCAAGAATATAAAATATAGAAAAGACAGTCTCTTTAACAAGTGGTGCGGTGAAAACTTGTCAGCCACTTGTAAAAGAATGAAACTAGAACACTTCCTAACTCCATACACCAAAATAAACTCAAAATGGATTAGAGAGATAAATGTAAAACCAGATTCTATAAAACTCCTAGAGGAGAACATAGGCAAAACACTCTCCGACATAAATCACAGCAGGATCCTCCAAGACCCACCTCCCAGAATATTGTAAATAAAAGCAAAATTAAACAAATGAGACTTAAATGAAATCAAAAGCTTCTGTACAGCAAAGGAAACTATAAGCAAGGTGAAAAGACAGCCTACAGAATGGGAGAAAATAATAGCAAATGAAACAACTGATAAAGGATTAATCTCCAAAATATACAAGCATATCCTGCAGCTCAATTCCAGAAAAATAAGTGACCCAATCAAAATATGGGCCAAATCTTGGATTTTAAAATTTTCACTGTGTTCCCTGGTTACTCTTTGTGTAGTGCCTTTCTGTATTGTGTGTGAAAACTAAGAGCTCATGTCTAATGTCTGCTCCATTTCCTTCTGGATTTGTGAACCATTTGGAATGGAACATATGTCTAAGAGTCATTTGAAGTGCAATTGTTGAGAGGTGTCAAGTTTCCATTGACATGCATGTCATCCCCTCTGGTTTCCAAATGCATTGTTACCAAACTCTTTTGGAGACCTTCTCGGAAAGATGGGTGTTTTTCAGCTTGCATTTCCACAGATGATTGGATTCAGCAGCTCTAGCAGCAGGGACGCTGTGTCCAGTGAAAGGGGAGTCCGGTGCAGCCTCCCTTTCAGCACTGATCCCCATTTCCGGTTGACAGGGCGCTGATCTTCCATCTGTGAGCTAGAGGCCCCAGGCATCCTTGCGTGCCCTTGTCTGTGTGAGCAGCTGAAGGGAGTTTTGTCTCCACAGGCGCCCAGCAGGCCTGCGGCTTCAGACCGCCAGAGTTGAGCTTCTCAAAGGAGAGGAACAACCATGCCAGAAGTGGAGTGGGATCCACCCTGAGCTTGGGCACTGATCGTCAAGAGATGCTCCTGTGGGACTTTGATGGGTCCGGCACACTCTTCTGCCAGAGAGTGAGAGAGATGTCTGTGGGCTCTGCTAGACTCTCTGCTCCCTCTTTGGGTCCCAAAGGCTGGTTATCACCATCCTGAGTACCTAGCTCTGAGATGATGACCACCGCCACTTGCACTGTGTTTCCCTTTGCCCGCATGTCCATGCGAAGCGTCAGGCCGTCTCTGAGCTACACTAGCCATGTGCATTGCCTCTCATTGGACCTGAGCATGTTTCTTCTGTTTCCTTCCCGATCACTGATTTTCTTGAGCATGTGGGGGCCACAAGGATGGTGGTCTTTCTCTGGCCTTGTGTTCTGAGGAACACATGACCCTTTGTTGGTGTGGGTTTATCTTTCCATTTCTCCTGCCTGGTTTATTGCTCTGAGTTTGTTTGTGCCGGCGGAGGAACTCAGCCTTTCTCTTGTGCCTGAGGTGTCCCACTTACAACAGCAATACCTACATGGAGATTCTGAACACATTTGCTGAGAGGGCTTCGTTTGGCCGATGACATCTTGAAAGGACCTACACGTTCCTTTCAGATACCCAAAGTATCCTTCAAATGACATAGAAACCAGAATTCTCCAGTTTGGTCTTCCAATATGTGGGGAGTCAGCACAATCCCCTGGAGGAGGGAAAAGCTACCAACTCAAGGATTCTGGCCTAGAGAATTCCATGGACTGTAGAATTCATGGGGATGCCAAGACTAACAATACTGAGAGACTATAACGTTCACCTTCAGTCAGAGAAAAATCCAGTTTCCTCTCATTTTAGTGATTGGCATTGATTGGGGAACCCCCCAAAATAGGAATAAATGCAGAGAGAAGAAGACTCAATGTTGTCAGGTGGGGGAGAGTGGAATGGGGACTGCTTGCAATGAATCCAGGCTTTGCTGGAAGTGGGGGGTGTAGAATGAGGGTGTCAAAATGTAGACAGTGTTGATGCTTACACAGCATTGTGAAGGCCTGCATATTCCCAACTGGCATCAAGAAAGAAACTTTATTGACACACAATTACGAGCAAAATATACAGAAAGCTGTAAAAAACCTTAAAAATGAGGAGAAAAATGCCTAGGACCCTGATGAAAATCAGCTCAGGGTAAGGTATGTAAATCTCCCCTGGGTGGGGAGGGAGTGGACGGCGTCCATGGGGAACACACAGGGAAGGAGCCGGCAGAGCCAACCGCGCCCCTGGATGATGTGGTTGCCGAAGGGTTCTGGGCTTCTGTCCAGAGAAGGGGCCTGTTCTCCCTGCAAGGGTGGGACAGTCATGGTGGGCGTTTCAGTCCTTGGTTGGAGGCAGGGCAGGCTGCCGCTGCAAAAGTAGTCACTTAGGCCCTGACTTGGGTTCTGCCACCAAAGCCCGAGCAGGTGCAAGTGCACATGAGAGTGGGGGTTCTGGAAGGCGTGGTGGGACATCGGGGCCTGGGGTTGGCGGTCGTGCAGGCACAGAGTTCGGATGTGCTGAGAGGGCTGGCCAGTACCCTGCTGGCCCCGTGTCATTGGGAAGGGGCGTCTCAGGTCTAGATCACCCTCAGTGGATTCCTGGGTCCTGCACCTGGAGCTCCCACCTCCGTAGGGACATTTCTTGGACGTGGAGGCTGGCTGAGTTTGATGGCCAGAGCTAGAGCTGTGGGAGAAGAAAAATTTGCCACAGGCCATCCTTGCCATGTGCCTAAGTGGACACGAAAGCTTCCTAGAGATTCGCTAAGAAGGCCCAGCATCCGAGTCTTCTCTGCAGCCTCCAAGATGGGTGGTGTGAGGCCAGCCTTTGATCTAGGCCCAGCCCCAGCTCTATGGGACTCCCTGTGTGGCTCAGCACCGCCTCCCCACACTCACAGGCAGTAGCCCCAGCCAACTCACCTCCATGCTCTGCCGTATTGAGTTCCAGGTCTTCCTGCTGCATCCGAGACAGGGCTTTTCGGAGATCTGGGTCAGAGCCGGCTGTGCTGAGCTCCATGGCAGCCTGAGACTGGGCCCCGTTGTGTGTGCTGGGTGGCGTCTGGGCAGCAAGTCTTGCCCGCCTCCTCTTAATCGCCAGTTGGGCTGAGCCCTCCATGATCATGCTCACCTGGAGCCTTCACTGGGCCTCCCAGGTAGGGGGCTGGTGCTCTGAGCCCTCCCTCTGGGAGGTGAATGTGGTGTGCCCCTCAGGGGCACCTCAGTTGGCACGATCTGCAATTACAGTAACCATCAGCCAGCCCTGCTTCAATATTACTGAGCTGAGCCTGGCCAGGATGGCTGCTGCTTTTGCCCGCCTGCCCTTCTGCTCCCAGAAAGACCAGAGAGACGAGTGTCTTCTCAGATACCCACCCAGGAGGTCAGAGACCCCCCTGAGGGTGTGACGTCAGCCTGGGCAGCCAGCTCTGCCCGGACTCTCCTCATGCCACCCAGCATGCTCTCCCGTGGGGTGTGGTCACAAGCGTCCCACAGGCTCCAGACCCACATGTGGCTGGGCGTGCTTGAGGCAGACACACCCCGAGAAACCCCCATCTACACACAGGGAAAGGCCTCAGGCTTCCCCGGGTGGGACGGGAGAGGTGGCCGGACCCAACCTGGGCCTCCCCTGTTACGTTTCTGTTCCTTCGGGCAAAGGTCCAGAGGCCTCTCGGGGGGCCCCTGAGCCAGAGTTGACTGCGTTCCCACACACTCTGCCTGTGAGCTAGCCTGAGGCCCCGGCAACTGGGCAGAGGCAAACAGCAAAACATCTTGACAGCAAGCCATTTGGCCAGGGGCTCTTCTCCACTGGAAAGGCCTGGATACATGGGTTGAGGGTTCTGTTGGGTTCTGTTGCCAGGAAGTGACATCATTTCCTGGTTCGTGGCCGAGGTCCCTTCCAGAAAGCTCCCCAAGGGAACCTCTGGGTTTCTGGCTGTTCCCCCAAGTCCTTAGGCCACGTGCAGGCACAGTGACACCCACATAGCCCACCCCACAGCCTTGGGGAGACCTGGGTGCAGCCAGGGCCTGAGCTCTGAGGACACAGCTGCTTTCAGCCCAGGCTCCTTCTTCTCAGAAGTGATGTGGCCCTGGGCAAGCCATGTGCCCTGCAGGGTTTCCCTTCTCTCCAACTGCAGAGTGGGGCTCACTCTCCCATCTCCTGCCTACGTCTGTCAACCTACGAAGAGCTCCAGTGCCCGTTCAAACTTTGGGCCGCTTTCACATGGAGCTTGGACACTGAGACTTCCCAAAGGATGGATTCAACACAGGGCTGACCTAGCACAGAATAGGGCAGAATCAGGCCTGGATGGGCTATGTTACCTGGGAAAAGGCAGTCCCCTTCCTGCTTATTTCTTGACCCCCGGATTGGGAGGATCAGAAAGTCATATTCAGGCATCACCCCCTCTGATATCAACCTTCCTCGTCCTACTTAAGTGTCCAACTCAGCCTCGAGGGGAGGGGAGGCGTCCCCAACAGTGGCTCCCCGCATCCTTGTCTTTGAGTCCCATCATCTTGGGTCATTTTACCACTTGCAAGAGAATAGGCACAGTCATTTTTTCCAAATTCAAGAGAGATTCATTCAAATTCTCTGAAATCGATTCATTTCCTCTCTGCATTGTTCAGTCTCTCTCCCTCGTTTCCTCTCTTTCTTGACCTTTCCAAATTTAGTCTGTCTCCTCCACTCTGTGTCTCTCCTGTGGATGCTTCCATGCCTGTGAAGGCATGTACGCATGTATATTTTGACCTAGGGTGAGGCTTTAGGGTTTGGTTTGAGTGAGGTAAAGGTTTGGGGTTGGAGTTGGTGTTAGGGGAAGGGCTAGGTCTGGGGTTAGTTCTGGGAGACTTAGTGTTGTGAGTTCTAATTCTCTTTTACATAATATCCCCTTCTCCGATATTCTGCTTGCAAATATGCTTGTGTGTTCACTTTGTTACCATTTTGATTTGTGAATGCTTATCTTTTCTGTTAAAAAGCTGTTCAAGTGGATGGAAGCTGGTGGGTGTCCTTTCGTTTCCTGTTTCCTTGAATTGAAGAGACCCAATTTTGTCTTCCCCCCACACAAACCTGTTGAGAAGTCCCTGACAAGGAGGACCCTATGGCCCCTGCTTATTTCCAGGAGTTTCATCACTTCAGGTTTTGCGTTGATGTGTTTCACTGAATCTGAGGTGTTATGAGACCAAAAGCCAGTGTGATTGTTTAGGTGGAACCATTTCCATATCCCACGGCCTTTCATTGCAGAGGCTCTTGTTCCCATTCATATCCTCTCCCTTTCTTTGGCATCAATGAATTGACCATAGAAGCTTGGGTTTACTTCTGGACCCTCAATTCCGTTCCATAGATCTGGTTCTGCGTGTTTGATTTCTTCCCAGTACCATGCTGTCCTGTTATCCTGGTGTGATAATCAAATTGGCTATCAGGCAGCCTGCTATGTCCATTTCAGGGCTTTGCGGCAGATTGCATTGACCCTTTTGACTCCTTTGTGTTTCCATAGACATTTTGGGATTCTTTGGTTATAATGCCCTGAGAACAGCAGTTGGTATTTTGAGAGGAATAGCGTGGAACCTCTGGATTGCCCCACTGTGGGGATCGGGGGATGGTGAACTGACATCATCTTACCAGGAGGAATTCTTCTAATCCATAAGCACAGCTTATTTTCCATTGGATTGGAGGGCTTCACCTGTTTTCATCGATCTCTTGCAGTTCTCTGAGAAGAGGGACTTCCCTAATGGGTTAGGTGGACTATTGCCTTTCAGGGAATGTCACTGTCGGTGGGATTGATCCTTGCCTTCTCCTTCTAAGCGTTTGCAGTGAGTATTAAAAATGCCAAGGATTTCTCTTCCCCATCCTCACTGTCCATCTCTCTGAGCTTCCAGGCAGAACAGGCCAAGTCCAGGGTCCCACGAGTCTCGGGGAGTGCAGCTAGACCGTGTTTTTCAGGCCCTCAATGCTGGGCATTACTCGGTGTACTCTCCGTGTCCTTCCTTCTCCTGGTGTCCCTTCAGACCTCTCCTTCAGGCTCGTTTGTGTTCATGTCATTTGTGTATTAGGAGCCAAATCCTGCCTAAGCCCTGTGTCTGTAAACAGTTGTCTCCCAGCTTGAGAGGTGTCGTTTGCATTTTACAGACCGTCTTTCCCAGAGTCCAAATCTTGGTTAGACAATGTTCACTGTGTTCCTGGTTACTCTTTGTGTAGTGCCTTTCTGTATTGTGTGTGGAGACTAAGAGCTCATGTCTAATATCTGCTCCATTTCTTTCTTGATTTTTGAACTGTTTTGCATGGAATGTATGTCTAGGAATCATTTGAAGTGCATTTGTTGAGAGGTGTCAAGTTTCCATGCACATGCATGTCATCCCCTCTGGTTTCCAAATGTGTTGCTCATAAACTCTTTTGTAGAACTTCTAGGAAATATGGGTGTTTTTCATCTTGCATTTCCACAGATGATTTGATTCAGCAGCTCTAGCAGCAGGGACGCTGTGTCCAGTGAAAGGGGAGTCGGGTGCGGCCTCCCTTTCAGCACCGATCCCCAGGTCGGGTTGACAGGACGCTGATCTTCCATCTTTGAGCAAGAGGCCACAGGCATCCTTGAGTGTCCTTGGCTGTGTGAGTAGCTGAAGTGAGTTTCGACTCCGCAGGCGCCCAGCAGGCCTGCGGTTTCAGACTGACAGAGGTGAGCATTTCAGAGGACAGGAACAAGCGTGCCAGAAGTGGAGGGGGATCCACCCTGAAGGTGGGCACTTATCGTCAAGAGATGCTCCTGTGGGACTTTGATGGGTCTGTCACACTCTTCTGCCAGAGAGCGAGAGAAATGTTTATGGGCTCTGCTAGGCCCTCCACTCCCCCTTGCGGTCCTGAAGCCTGGTTGTCACCATCCTGAGCAGCTAGCTCTGAGGTGATGTCCACCGCCACTTGCACTGTGTTCCCTTTGCCCGCATGTCCATGCGAAGCGTCAGGCAGTCTCTGAGCTACACTAGACATGTGCATTGCCTCTCATTGGACCTGCGCATGTTTCTTCTGTTTCCTTCCCGATCACTGATTTTCTTGAGCATGTGGGGGCCACAAGGATGGTGGGTCTTTCTCTGGCCTTGTGTTCTGAGGAATCTTTGTCCCTTTGTTGGTGTGGGTTTATCTTTCCATTTCTCCTGCCTGGTTTATTGCTGTGAGTTTGTTTGTTCCGGCGGAAGAACTCAGCCTTTCTCTTGTGCCTGAGGTGTCCCACTTGCAACAGCAATGCTACCTGGAGTTTCTGAACACATTTGCCGAGAGGGCTTCTTTTGGCAGATGACATCTTGAAAGGCCCTACCTGGTCCTATCAGATACCCAAAGGATCCTCCAAATGATATAGAAACCAGGATTCTCCAGTTTGGTCTTCCAATATGTGGGGAGTCAGCACAATCCCCTGGAGAAAGGAAAAGCTACCGGCTCCAGGATTCTGGCCTAGAGAATTCCATGGACTGTAGAATTCATGGGAATGCCAAGACTAACAATGCCGAGAGACTATAACTTTCACCTTCAGTCAGAGCAAAATCCGGTTTCCTCTCATTTTCGTGAATGGCATTGACTGGGGACCCCGAAAGGATGGGAAGAAATGCAGATAGAAGACAACTCAATGTTGTCAGGCGGGGGAGAATGGAATGGGGACTGCTTGCCATGAATCCAGGCTTTTTTTGTTTAAGTGAGGGGGGATAGAAAGAGGGTGTCCCATTGTAGACAGTGGTGATGCTTACACAACATTGTGAAGGCCTCCATATTTCCAACTGGCATCAACGAAGAAAGCTTTATTTACACACACTTCTGAGCCAAATATACAGAAAGCTATAAAAGACATAAAAGATGAGGAGAAAAATGCCTAGGACCCTGATAAAAATCAGCTCATGTTAAGGAAAGTCAATCTCCCCTGGGTGGGGAGGGAGTGGAGAGCATCCATGGAGAACACACAGGGATGGAGGCTGCAGAGCCAATCGAGCCCCTGGATGAGGTGTTTGTCGAAAGGGCTCTGGGTCTCTGTCTAGAGCAGGGGCCTGTTGTCTCTGTAGGGGTGGGACAGTCATGGTGGGCGTCTGAGTCCTTGGCAGGAGCCAGGGCAAGCTGCCCCTGCTCATGTGGTCACTCAGGCCTTGACTGGGGTTCTGCCGTCAAAGCCCGAGTAGGTGCAAGTGCACGTGGAGGTGGAGTTTCTGGAAGGCCGGGTTGGACATCGGGGCCTGGGTATGGGGGTCATGCAGGCACAGAGATCTGATGTGCTGAGGGTGCTGGCCAGTACCCGGCTGGCCCCGTGTCATTGGGAGGGGATGTCTCAGGTCTTGGTCTCCCCTCACTGGATCCCTGGGTCCTGCACTTGGACCTCCCTCCTCTTTAGTGACAGTTCTTGGACTTGGAGGCTGGCTGAGTTTGAGGGGCAGAGCTAGAGCTGGGGGAGAAGAAGAGTTTGCCACAGGCCAGCCTTGCCATGTGCCTAAGTGGGCCAGAAAGCTTCCTAGAGATTCGCTAAGAAGGCCCACCATCGGAGTCTTCTCTGCAGTCTCCAAGATGGGTGGTGTGAGGCCAGCCTTTGGTCCAAGCCCAGACCAGCTCTGGGAGACTCCTCCCTCTGTGGTTCAGCACCGCCTCCCCACACTCACAAGCAGCAGCCCCAGCCGCCTTACCTCTGTGCTCTGCCCTGCTGGGCTCCAGGTCCTCCAGCTGCCTCCGAGGCAGGGCTTTTCAGAGCTCTGGGTCAGAACCAGCTGTGCTGAGCTCTGTGGCAGCCTGAGACTGGGCCCCGGGGTGTGTGCTGGGTGGTGTCTGTGCAGCAGGCCTTGCCTGCTTCCTCTTCAATGCCATTTGGGCTGAGCCATCCGTGGCCACTCTCGCCTGGAGCCTGTACTTAACCTCCAGGGCAGGGGGCTGGTGCGCTTAGCCCTCCCTCTGGGAGGTGGATGGGGTGTGCCCCTCAGGGGCTACCTTGGGTGGGGCGCTCTGCAATGATAGTGACCATCAGCCAGTCCTGCTTCGATATTTCTGAGCTGTGCCTGGCCAGGATGGCTGCTGCTTCTGCCTGCCTGCCCTTCTGTTCCAGGAAAGACCAGAGACACGAGGGTCTGCTCAGATACCCACCCGGGAGGACGGAGACCCTCATGAGGGTGTGCGGTCAGCATGGGCAGCTGGCATTGTCCGTACTCTCCTCATGCCACCCAGCCTGCTCTCCCCTGGGGTGTGGCCACAAGCAGCCCATCGGCTCCTGACTCACATGTGGCTGGGCTTGCTTGAGTTCGACACACCTGGAGAAACCCCCATCCACACAAAAGGAAAGGCCTCAGGCTTCCCCGTGTGGGACGGGAGATGTGGCTGGACCTGGCCTGGGGCTCCCCTGGTATTTCTGTTCCTTTGGGCTAAGGGCCAGAGGCCTCTCGGAGGGGGGGGGGGGAGCTGAGCCAGCGTCGACCGCATTCCCACACATTCTACCTGTAAGCTTTCTGAGGCCCCGGCTCTTAGCAGGGGCAAGCAGTAGAACATCTTGACAGGAAGTGATCTGGCTTGGGGCACCTTTCCGCTGGGGAGGCCTGGATACATGGGTTGCGGGTTCTGTTGGGTTGTGTTGCCAGGAAGTGACATCATTTCCTGGGTTCGTGGCCAAGGTCCCTTCCACAAACTCCCAAATGGAATCTCTGGTTTCTGGCTGTTCCCCAACGCTCTTAGTTCACGTGCAGGCAAAGTGACACCTACACACCCCATCCCACAGCCTTGGGGATAACTTGGTGCAGCCAGAGCCTGAGCTCTGAGGACAGAGCTGCTTTCAACCCAGGCTCCTTCTTCTCAGGAGTGATGTGGCCCTGGGCAAGACATGTGCCCTGCAGGGTTTCCCCAGTCTCTCCGTGTGCAGAGTGGGGGTCCCTCTCCCATCTCCTGCTTGGGTCTGTGAGCCTACAAACAGCTCCAGTGCCTCTTCAAACTTTGGGCCTCCATCAAAAGGAGCTTGGACACAGACTTCCCGAAGGATGGGTTCCACACAGGGCTGACTTGGCACAGATTGGGGCAGAATCAGGCCTGGATGGGATCTGGGACCTGGGCGAAGGCAGTCCCCTTCCTGCCTATTTCTTGACCCCTGCATTGGGAGGACCGGAAGGTTATATTTAGACATCGCCCCCTCTGATATCAACCTTCCTCATCCTACTCAAGTGTCCCACTCAGCCTCGAGGGGTGGGGGAGGCTGTTTTAACAGTGGCTCCCCGCATCCTTGTCTTTGAGTCTCATCATCGAGGGGGAATAGACACTGTCATTATTTCCAACTTCAAGAAAGTTTCATGCAAATTCTGTGAAATCGACTCATTTCCTCTCTCCATTGTTCAGTCTCTGTCCCTCATTTCGTCTCTTTTTTGACCTGTTCAAATTCAGTCTGTCTCTTCTTCTCTGTGTCTCTCCTGTGGATGCTCACAACCTGTGAATGCATGTACACATGTTTACTATCGACCTAGGGTGAGGCTATAGGTTTTCCTTTTGAGTGAGGTAATGATTTGGGGCTGGAGTTTGTGTGAGGGGAAGGGATTCGTCTGGGGTTAATTCTGGGAGACAAAGTGGTGGGATTTCTCACTCTCTTTTACAAAGGAACCCCTTCACTGATATTCTGCTTGCAAATATTCTTTTGTGTTCAGTTTGTTACCATTTTGATTTGTGAATGCTTAGCTTTTCTGTTGCATAGCTGTTCAAAAGGATGCAAGCCCGTTGGTGTCCTTTGGTTTCCTGTTTCCTTGACTTGAAGACACCCAATTTTGTTTCACCCCCACACATGTTGAGAAGTCCCTGACATTAAGGAGCCAATGTCCCTTGTTTATTTCCAGGACTTTCATCTCTTCAGTTTTTGCATTGATGTGTTTCACTGAATCTGAGGTGTTATGAGACCAAAAGCCAATGTGATTTTTCAGATGGAACCATCTCCGATTCCCATTGTCTTTCATTGCAGAGGCTCTTATTCCAATTCGTATTGTGTCCCCTCCTTTGGCATCGAGGAATTGACCATAGAAGCTTTTGTTTATTTCTGGACCCTCAATTCCATTCCATGGATCTGGTTCTGCGTGTTTCATTTCTTCCCAGTACCATGTTGTCCTGATGATCCTAATGTGATAGTCTAACTGGCTATCAGACAGACTGTGATGTCCATTTCACGGCTTTGCAGCAGATTGCATTGACTCCTTTGACTCCTAATATTTCTATAGACATTTTGGAATTCTTTGGTTATATTACCCTGAGAAGAGCTGTTGGTATTTTGAGAGGAATAGCGTGGAAACTCTGGATTGCCCCACGGTGGGGGTAGGGGGGAGGGGGAACTGAAATCATCTTACCAGGAGGAATTCTTCTGATCCGTGAGCACAGCTTATTTTCCATTGAATTCGTGGGCTTTACTTTTTTTCATCCATCTCTTGCAGTTTTCTGAGAAGAGTGGCTTCCCTCCTGGGTTAGAGGGGCTCCTAGCTATTTCCTTACAGGGAATGTCACTGTCGTTGGAATTGATACTTGCCTTCTCCTTCTAAGCGTTTGCTGTGAGTGATAGAAATGCCAAGGATTTCTCTTCCCCTTTCTCACTGTCCATCTCTCCGAGCCTCCAGGTAGAACAGGCCAAGTCCAGGGTCCCAAGGGGCTCGGGAAGTGCAGCTAGACCGTGTTTCTCAGGCCTTCAGTGCTGGGCATCTTTTGGTGTACTCTCCGTGCTCCTTCCGTCGCCTGGTTTCCCTTCAGACCTCTCCTTCAAGCTTGTTTGTGTTCATGCTGTTTGTGTATAAGGAGCTAAATTCTGCCTACGTTCCGTGTATGCAAAAAGTTGTCTTCCCGCTTGGGATATGCTGTTTCTGTTTTTCAGACGGTCTTTCCCAGAGCTCAAATCTTGGATTTGACAAAGTTCACTGTTTCCTGGTTACTCTTTGTGTAGTGCCATTCTGTATTGTGTGTGAAGACTCAGAGCTCATGTCTAATGTCTGCTCCATTTCCTTCTGGATTTGTGATCCGTTTTGCATGGAATGTATGTCTAGGAATCATTTGTAGTGCATTTGTTGAGAGTTGTCAAGTTTCCACGGACATGCATGTCATCAACTCTGATTTGCAAACGCGTTGCTCCTAAACCCATTTGGAGAACTTCTCGGAAAGATGCAGGTTTTTTTAGCCTGCATTTCCACAGTTGAATGGATGCAGCAGCTCTAGCAGCAGGGATAGTCTAATTGCTTAACATCTTAAGAGAAATCCCACATTCCCTCTTCAAACTCGAAAGGATACTCGGCATGCTATATGCAACTCGAGAAGTTCCCCGAGATACACAACCAACCTCGAGAGGAGCAGCGAGGTTCCTGCCACAACTCAAGAAGAGACCAGTTTTCCACTCGCCATGTCGAGGTGAGGATCGATTCCCCTTCTTTGTCTGGAAATTAATCCCGATGTTCCCGTTGAATGTGAATATGAGGCCTATGTCCCCTTGAAACTCGAGAGGACCCTGGGGAGTCGTGCCACAATTCAAAAAGACATGGATTATCCCATCTGCTCGACATAAGGACTGATTCCACTGTACTGATTCAAAAAGAACTCCCGGGATCAAGTAACACCAATAAGGGAGGCCTGACTTCGCAGGTGCATCATGGAGAAAAAGCCCCAGGACAGAAATTGAACTCAACAGGAGGCCTCCCACTCCTTGGACAACTCGAAAAGATAAGGGAGTTTCAAGCCTCAACAAGAGACGTGGCATGACTCCCCTGTTGAAATTTCATAGGAAGACTGAGTCCCATGTCAGAACTGGAGAGACACCCTGAGCTTAGTGCCTCAACTCCAGATCAGACCCTATTCCCCTGCACTGACTCAAAAGGCATCCCAAAGGCTTCTCACAGATCAAAAGGATTGCGGACTTCTCAGAGACAACTTGAGATGCTCCGTGAGGCCTCTTTTGCAACACGAGGGATCCGAAAGTTTCCTGCCCGCAAACTAGAAACACTCTGGCATTATCCCTTTCACTGAGAATTGAAGCCCAATTCCTCTGCATTGACTCGAGAGCAATCACGACCTTCCCCTTGCAAATTGACTTCCCTGAGGCAACACGAGTGTCTCTCTGAGTTCCTGGCGTAACTCGAAAGGAAATCCAAACTTCCCTTCTCAACTCGCCAAAAACCACGAGAAGCCCCAGGCAACTTCACATGATGCCCTTTTTTTCCTCCAGCGCCTGGAGAGCAATCCCGAGTTGACTATCAAGATAACATAAGAAGCTTGAATCCCTATTTACAGTTCAAGTGGCTCACAGAATACCCATCTTCAATTGAGAGAAACCCCGAGTTTCCATCCACTATTCAAGAAGAGCTCTGTATTCCCCACCTCCTCACGTTATGATCGTTAAAACCCTGTTTCAAATTTAGAGAAATCCTTTCTTCCTCTCCCACCACAAGATAAGGCCTCTGTCTCCTATTGAAACTCGAGGGCACTCCCAAGGGTCCTGATGCAAGGATAAAAGACTCTGTGTTCCCCCTCCAATCAAAGTAGGTCCTGATGATCTAGCAAAGCTCCAATGGAAAACCGACGATCCCCTCACAACGTGATGGGAATCCTGACACCCATGCTGAGCCTATAAAAAAAGCCCTAATGAACAACCTGATCACGACAAGAGTACTGGTTTCCATTTTACAACTCGAAGGGAAAGCACAATTCCATGCCTCAAATCGAGACGAAACCTGACTCCCCAGCAGAACCTTCATAGCAACCCCGAGATCCCTTTCGCCACTGGAGAGGAAAACACAGTTGACCGACTCAATGCAAGACGCAGTCCTATTGCTCTACTGCGCCTCGAGGGAAATCCCGAGGTTCCCCTTTCAACACGAGATGAATCCTGACTTCCCTTGGGCAACACGAGCGAGTTCATAAGGTACCCACCACAATTCGAGAAGAATACCAAGCTTCCCACCGCAACTCGAGAAAAACAACCTGATTCTCCCCGCAATGCGTGATGAGGAACATTTCCACTGCAGAGTCTCAAGAGAAATCCCAAATTCCTGTTTGAAATTTGAACAGGTACTTGACACCCTTTATACAACTCAAAACTTCCCTGACATAGCCGTCCCCCACTGAAGAGGAGCACACAGTTTATGTACACAACGCTAGATGCGGCCATATTCCTATCCCGCGCCTTGAGAGGAATCCCGAGTTTCCCCTTCCAACATAAAATGAGACCTGACTTCCCTGGAACAACACGAGCGAGTTCCTGAGTTCTCCGTCACAACTCAAGAGGAACCCCAAGCTTCCGCCGCAACTCAAGAAAAAAGAAAACGTTCCCCCATCAATGTGAGATAAGGAATATTTCTGCTGCAGAGTCTCAAGAGAAATCTCACATTCCCACTTGAAACTCGAACGGGTATTTTACACCCTTTATGTGACTCAAAAAGTTCCCTGACATAGCCGTCCCCACTGGAGAGGAGCACACAATTTAGGGACTCAACTCTAGATGAGCTCTTATTCCAAATCCACGCCTCCAGAGGAATCCCGAAGTTCCCCTTCCAACATGAAAGGAGACCTGTCTTCCCTGAAGCAACACAAGCGAGTTCCTGAGGTCCTCGTTGCAATTTGAGAGGGACCCGTAGCATCCCGCTGCAACTTGAGAAAAATCACAAGATTTTGCCCTAAAGGCGAGATGTCGAAATTTTCCGTTTCATACTCTCAAGAGAAATCCCACATTCCCGCTTAAAACTCGACAGGTTACTTAACATCCTTTAGGCGACTCAAAAATGACACTGACATAACCAGCCCAGAAAATTAAAGATAGGGAACATTTCATGCAAAGATGGGCTCAATAAAGGACATAAATGGTATGTACCTAACAGAAGCAGAAGATATTAAGAAGAGGTGGCAAGAATACACAGAGGAACTGTACAAAAACGATCTTCACGACAGATAATCATGATGGCGTGATCACTCACCTGGAACCAGACATCTTGGAATGTGAAGTCAAGTGGGCCTTAGAGAGCATCACTACGAACAAAGCTAGTGGAGGTGATGGAATTCAAATTGAGGTGTTTCAAATCCTGAGAATTGATGCTGTGAAAGTGCTGCACTCAATATGCCAGCACATTTGGAAAACTCAGAAGTGGCCACAGGACTGGAAAAGATTAGTCTTCGTTCCAGTCCCAAAGAAAGGCAATGCCAAAGAATGCTCAAACTACCTCACAATTGCACTCATCTCACACGCTACTAAAGTCATGCTCAAAATTCTCCAAGCCAGGCTTCAGCAATATGTGAACCGTGAACTTCCAGATGTTCAAGCGGCTTTTAGAAAAGGCAGAGGCACCAGAGATCAAATTGCCAACATCCGCTGGATCATGGAGAAAGCAAGAGAGTTCCAGAAAAACATCTATTTCTGCTTCATTGACTATGTCAAAACCATTGACTGTGTGGATCACAATAAACTGTGGAACATTCTGAAAGAGATGGGACTACCAGACCACCTGACCTGCCTCTTGAGAAACCTGTATGCAGGTCAGGAAGCAACAGTTAGAACAGGACATGGAACAACAGACTGGTTTCAAATAGGAAAAGGAGTACGTCAAGGTTGTATATTGTCACCCTGCTTATTTAATTTATATGGAGAGGAAATCATGAGGAATGCTGGACTGGAAGAAGCACAAGCTGGAATCAAGATTGCTGATAGAAATATCAATAACCTCAGATATGTAGATGACACCACCCTTATGGCAGAAAGTAAAGAGGAATTCAAAGGCCTCTTGATGAAAGTGAAACAGGAGAGTGAAAATTTGGCTTGAAGCTCAACATTCAGAAAACAAAGATCATGGCATCTTGTCCCATCACTTCATGGGAAATAGATGGGGAAATTGAGGAAACAGAGTCAGACTTTCATTTCTGCGGGGCTCCAAAAAAACTGCAGATGCTGATTGCAGCCAGGAAATTAAAAGACGCTTACTCCTTGGAAGGAAAGTTATGACCAACCTAGATAGCATATTAAAAAGCAGAGACATTACTTTGCCAAACAAGGTCTGTCTAGTCAAGGTTATGATTTTTCCCGTGGTCATGTATGGATGTGAGAGTTGGACTATGAAGAAAGGTGATCGCCGAAGAGTTTATGCTTTTGAACTGTGGTGCTGGAGAAGACTCTTGAGAGTCCCTTGGACTGCAAGGAGATGCAACCAGTCCATTCTAAAGGAGATCAATCCTGGGTGTTCGTTCGAAGGACTGATGCTAAAGATGAAACTCCAATACTTTGGCCACCTCATGTGACGAGTTGACTCACTGGGAATGAGTCTGATGCTGGGAGGGATTGGGGATAGGAGGAGACGGAGACGACGGAGAATGAGATGGCTGGATGGCATCACCGACTCGATGGACAAGAGATTGAGTGAACTGTGGGAGAGGGTGATGGACAGGGAGGACTGGCATGCTGTGAATCATGGGGTCGCAAAGAGTGGGAGAGGACTGAGCGACTGAACTGAACTGAACCGAGAGGAACACCGAATTTCCTGCCACAACTGACAAAGTGTCCCATTTTCCAGTCCTCTTTTCCAGATGAAAGTCGATTCCCATGCTTTGTCTGGAATGGAATCCGGATGTTTCCGTCGCACAGTACAAGGAGACCGGTAATACCTTGAAACTCGGGAGAATTCTGGGTTTCAAAACACAATTGGAAAAGGTACCAATGTCTCCACCCACTCTAGATATTGTCTGATTCCACTTCACAGATACAAATATATCCTTGATTATCAACTCACAAGACGAGTGGAGACATGTCTCCTGAGGATTTTCAACAAAATCTCCAGGTAAAATTTAACTCAATTGTGGCCTAACACTCCTTTTCCAACTCGAGAAGCAGAGTACCATGTCTGAACACCATACGAGGCCTGACTCCCCAAGAGAATTTTGAGAGCAACCCTGAGAACTCTGTCACTACTGCAGAGGAATCCTGAGTTAAACGGACTCAAATCTAGATGCAGACCTACTTCTCTGCAGCGACTCCAAAGGAATCCCGAGGTTCCCCTTGCAAAGGGAAAGGCGTTCTGACTTCCCAAAAACAACACGGGAGGCTCCCTGATATGTCCATCATCACTCGAGTGGATCACCACACTTCCCGCAGCAACTCGAGAATAACCTCAAGATTCCTCTTTCAAAGCAAGATGATGCCCTTTTTTTTTTTTCCTACAGCACGTAGATAAAAGCCCCAAGTTCCTTCTCCAAATTCGATTAGGCTTGAGTTCCTTGATGCCACTTAAGGGTCTCCCAGAGCTACCAGTCCCAATGAGAGAAGAAAACCAATTTTTCCCGACACAATTTAAGAAAAGGCCCGTGATCACACCTCAGCTGAAGATAATGAGCGTTCCACGTTCATCTGAAGTGGAATCCCAATTTCACCTCGTACCACAGGACGAGTCCTGTCACATCTATTTACACTTGAGGGCAACACTGTAGATACTGCAGCAAATTCAAAGGACTCCGAGT
This sequence comes from Moschus berezovskii, assembly GCF_049115385.1. Lineage (NCBI taxonomy): Eukaryota > Metazoa > Chordata > Mammalia > Artiodactyla > Moschidae > Moschus > Moschus berezovskii. The sequence goes on along the minus strand of NC_142481.1, from coordinate 64,368,422 downwards.
TCACACTCAACTAGAGATAAGCCGTGTTGTGTTTGCAGCAGCTCCAGTGGAACACGGAGTATCAACTCACAACATGATCGGAGGCATGAATTCCCTGCTGAGATTCTCGAAAAAGCGCAAATTTCCTGCTAAAACACAAAGCAGACCTGACAGTCCTTTTACAACTTGGGGGTAAAGCAGAGCTCCCTCCTCAACAAAAACTAGGCCTGACTCCCCAGTAAAACCGTCAGAGCAAGACCAAGATCCATGTGGTCACTTGAAAGGAATACTGAGTTTACCAACTCAGGTCTAAATGTGGCGCTCATGCTCTGCAGTGACTCCAACAGAATCGCGAAGTTCCGCTTTCAACAGGAAAGGAGACCTGACTTGCCTGAGGCAAAACTAGCACGTCACAGTGATTCCCACCATAACGCGAGAAGACTTCCAAACTTCAAGCCGCAACTCCAGATAAACCATGAAATTCTCCACTCCACGCGACAGGACGCCCTTTTCTGCTGCAGCGTCTTAAGAGAAGTCTCACATTCCCTCTTCAAACTCAAAAGGATACTAAGCACCCTATAGGCAACTGAAGAGTTTCCCCGAGATACCTGGCTAAACTCAAGAGGAGCAGAGAGGTTCTTGCCACAGCTCAAGAAGAGACCCGTTTTCCACTCGTCATCTCGAGGTGAGGAGCAATTCCCCTGCTTCGTCTGGAAATTAATCTCGATGTTTCCATCCAATCTGAAGAGGAGGCCTATGTCCCCTTAAAACTCGAGAGGACCCCGGGGAGTAGTGCCACAATTCATAAAAAGACAGCAATTTACCCATCCGCTCGATATAAGGACTGATTCCACTATCCCAATTCAAAGGGAACTCCCGGGATCAAGTAACACCACTCAGGGAGGCCTGATTTCCCAGGTGCATCATGGAGAAAAAGCCCCCGGACAGAAAATCTACTCAACAGGAGGCTGACCATCCCTTTTACAACTCGAAAAGTTAGCGGAGTTCCATGCCTCAACAAGAGACTTGGCATGACTCCCCTTTTGAAACTTCATAGGAACACTGTGATCCATGTAAGAATTGGAGAGGCACACTGACGTTAGCGCCTCAACTCCAGATCAGACCCTATTCCCCAGCACTGTCTCGAAAGGCATCCCAAAGGCTCTCGACACTACAAAAGGTTTCCGGACTTCCCAGAGACAACTTGAGAGGATCCGTGAGGTCCCTTTTGCAACTCGAAGGATCCGAAAGATTCCTGCCCAAATTCGAGAAACACTTTGTGATTACCCCCTTTCATTGTGACTTGAAGCCCGATTCCTCTGCATTGACTCGAGAGCAACCAAGACCTTCCCTTCGCAACTTTTCTTCCCTGAGGCAATATGAGTGTCTCCCTGAGTTCCCTGGCATAACTCGAAAGGAAAGCCAAACTTCTCTTTGCAATCGCCATATAGCACGAGAAGCCCCAGGCAAAGTCAATTGAGTCCCTTTTTTTCCTACAGCGCCTTGTGAGCGAGTTCTCTCTCAATATACCACAGGAGGCTTGAATCCCTATTTACAATTGAAGGGGGTCCCAGAATATTCATCTTCAATCGAGAGAAAAGCCCAGTTTCTGTTCACAGCTCTAGAAGAGCTCTGTATTCCCCACGTCCTCACGATATGAGCGTTCAAACCCTGCTTCAACTCTAGATGTATCCTTTCTTCTTCTCCCACCACAAGAGGAGGCCTCTGTCTTCTATTGAAACTCAAGTGCCCTCCCGCGGAAGCTGCTGCAAGGATAAAGGACTCTGAGTTCCACCTCCAATCAAGGTAAGTCCTGATGATCTAGCAAAGCTCCAATGGAACACCGACTATCCCCTCACAACATGAAGAGAAACCTGACACCCATGATTAGCCGAGAGAAAAAGCCCGAATGAACCTCGTGATCAAGACACGAAGAATGTTTCCCCTTTTACAACTAGAAAGGAAAGCAGAATTCCATGCTTCAAATCAAGACGAAGCCTGACTCCCCAGTAGAACCTTCATAGCAACCCCGAGATCCCTGTCGCCACTGGAAAAGAATACAGAGTTGACAGACTCAACGCTAGATGAGGCCCTATTCCTCTGCTGTGCCTCGAGAGAAATCCCGAGGTTCCCCTTTCAACACGAGAGGAGACCTGACTTCCCTGGGGCAACACAAGCGATTTCATATGGTCCCCGTCACAACTGGAGAAGAACCCCAAGCTTCCCACCGCAACTAGAGAAAAACCATCAGATTTTCCCCTCAATGCGAGATGAGAAAATTTTCTGCTGCAGGGTCTCAAGGGAAATCGTACATTCCCGGTTGAAATTCGAACAAATACTTGACACCCTTTATGCGAATCAAAACTTCCCCGACAGAGCTGTCCCCACTGAAGAGGAGCACACAGTTTAGGTACACAACGCTAGATGCAGCCCTATTTCTCTGCCGCACTTCGAGGGGAATCCCGAGGTTCCCCTTCAACACGAAAGGAGACCTGACTTCCCTGAAGCAACACCATCGAGTTCCAGAGGTCCCCGTCGAAACTCAAGAGGGAGCCCAAGCTTCTTGCCACAATTAGGGAATAACCATATAAATCTGCCCTTAAGGAGAGATGAGGAACATTTCCGGTGCAGAGTCTCAAGAGAAATCCCACATTCCTGCTTGAAATTCGAACGGGTAGTCGATACCCTTTATGCGACCCAAAAACTTCCAGGACATAGCCGTCCACATTGAACCGGAGCACACATTTTACGTACACAACACTAGATGTGGCCCTTTTCTTCCCACGAGCCTTGAGAGGAATACTGAGGTTCCCCTTCCAACAGCAGATGAGCAGTAACTTCCCTGGGACAACGCGAATGAGTTCCTGAGTTCCCCATCGCAACTCGCAGGAAACCACTAGCTTTTCGCCACAACTCAAGAAAAACGACAACGTTCCCCCATCAATGTGAGATTAGGAACTTTTCTGCTGCAGAATATCAAGAGAAATCCTAAATTCCGCTTGAAATCCAAAAGGATACTTGACACAATTTATGGAACTCAAAAAGTTCCTTAACATAGCCGTCCCCACTGGAGAGGAGTACACAATTAACGGACTCAACACGAGATGAGGGCCTATTCCCATTTAATGGCTCGAGAGTAACCCCGAAGTTCCCCTTCCAACCTAAAAGGGGACAAGACTTCCCTGAAGCAACACGAGCGAATTCCTGATGTCCATGGCACAACTCGAGAGGGAACCCAAGCTTCCCACCTCAACTGGAGAAAAACCAAGATTCTGCCTTCAAGGCAAGATGAGGAATATTTCCGTAGCAGATTCACCAGAGAAATCCACATTCCCACTTGAAACTCGACAGGTTACTTAACATCCTTTATGCGACTCAAAAATTAAACTGACATACACAGCCCCAATCAAGAGGAACACCGAGTTTCGTGCCACATTGACAAATTGTCCCCTTTTCCAGTCCTCTTTTCCACATGAGAGCAGATTCCTCTGCTTTCTCTGGAATGGAATCTGTACCTTCCAGTCACACTGTACGAGGAGGCGGGTACTGCCTTGAAACTCAGGAGGATCCCCAGGTTTTCAAAACACAAATGGAAAAGGTAAGGATGTCACCACCCACTCGAGATATTGTCTGATTCTACTGCACAGATTCAAATCTATCCTCGAGTATCAACTCATAAGACGAGTGGAAACCTGACTCCCCGAGCATACTCGATACAATCTCCAGGTACAAATTCAACTCTAATGTGGCCTAACACCCATTTTACAACTCGAGAAGAAAGCGCAGTTCGATGTCTGAAAAAGAGACGAGGCCTGACTCCCCAGGTGAATTTTGAGAGCAACCCCGAGATACTTGCCACTGGCAAGGAACACACAGTTGACCGAATCAACACTAAATGCTGCCCTATACCTCTGCTGCGCCTCGAGAGGAATCCCGAGGTTCACCTTCCAACACGATAGGAAACCTGACTTCCCTGGGGCAACACGAGCGATTTCCTGAGGTCCCTGTCTCAACTCGAGAAGAACCCAATGCTTCCCGCTGGAACTCGTGAAACACCACAAAATTATGCCCTCAATGCGAGATGAGGAAATTTTCCGCTGCAGAGTCACAAGAGAAATCCCACATTCCCACTTGAAACTAGAACGGGTACTTGAAACCCTTTATGCGACTCAAAAAATTCCCCAACATAGCCGTCCACATTGATGTGGAGCACACAATTTTCCTACACAACACTAGATGCGGCCCTATTCCTCTCCCGAGCCTCTAGTTGAATCCTGAGGTTCCCTTTCCAACAGCAAAGAGACCTAACTTCCCTGGGACAATGCGAGCGAGTTCCTGAGGTTCCCATCACAACTCGAGAGGAACCTCAAGCTTTCCGCCACAACTCGTGAAAAATGACAAAGTTCCCCCATCTATGCGAGATGAGGAAATTTTCTGCTGCAGAATCTCAAGAGAAATCCTACATTTCAGCTTGAAACTCGAAGAGGTGTTTGGCACCCTGTATGCGACTCAAAAAGTTCCCTTACATAGCCGTCCCCACCGGAGAGGAGCACACAATTTATGGACTCAACTCAATATGAGGCCCTATGCCCATTTAACGGCTCGAGAGTAATCCCAAAGTTCCCCTTCCAACACAAAAGGGCACCAGACTTCCCTGAAGAAACACAAGCGAGTTCCTGAGATCCCCAGCGCAACTCGAGAGGGACCCCAAGCTTCCTGCAGCATCTCGAAAAAAACCACAAGATTCTGCCCTCAAGGCGAGATGAGGAACAATTCCATTGCAGCTTCGCAAGAGAAATTCCACATTTCCAGTTGAAACTCAACAGGTTACTGAACATCCTTTACGCGACTCAAAAATTAAACCGACATACACAGCCCCAATCCAGAGGAATACCGAATTTCCTGCCACAGTGACAAATTGCCCCGTTTTCCAGTCCTCTTTTCCATATGAGAGAGTCGATTATTCTGCTTTCTCTGGAATGGAATCCAGATGTTCTCATCACACAGTACGAGGAGGCGGGTACCAATTTGAAACTCGGGAGGATCCCCAGGTTTTCAACACACAAATGTAAAACATACGGATGTCACCACCCACTGGAAATATTGTCTGATTCTACTGCACAGATTCAAATGTATCCTCGAGTATCAACTCAGAAGACGAGTGGAGATCTGACTCCCTGAGCATACTCGATACACTCTTCAGGTACTAAATCAACTCTCATTGAGGCCTAACACCCGTTTTACAACTCAAGAAGAAAGTGCAGTTCCGTCTCTGAACAAGAGACAAGGCCTGAATGCCCTGGAGAATTTTGAGAGCAACCGCGTTTAGGAGCCCAACAGTTACCACGAGAGAGAATGATTAAGGAAGCAGAGATGTGACTGCTAACAAGACTCTGCTTGGGCAGAGCATGCTTGCAAACAGGATGTTCTGCCAGGAAGCCTGCACACAATATCCAAGGTTAATGTTCCGCTCGCATACTAGGGAACATGCCCTCCTTTAAAAAAAGGAAGAGGCTGGAGATCTGGGCAGGCTTTGTAGTAAACATGATGTGGTCACTTCCTCCCTTTGTTCCTCCTGTCCTTGAAATGTGCTTAGCTTTTTGTCCTTATTTGGTAGAAGAATGCATTGCTTAGACTTTTGTATGTGTCCAGCTACCGGGGTATAAAAATAAACCGCAAGGGGGCTTGAGCAGAATTTTTCCTCTGGCCGGAGTTGTGTCTTTGTCTGTCTTTTGTGTGTCTTGTCTTTTTGTCATTTAGCCCACAACATCTGGCGCCAAACGTGGAGTCCAAGCAAACCGAAAGGGTGAGTACCCCCTCGGGGATTGTAGGTCAAAGGCAGGGGAACTTTCGGGAAAATTATGGGGAATTCCCCATCAGCAAAGGCACAATACATGGAGCTAGTCAAAGGACTTCTCCACTCCATTGGTGTAAAGTTATCTAGTCGTCATTTATCGGAGTTATTTCACCTTATGGAACAGCATTGTTATTGGTTTAAGTGCCAACCTAAAGTACAGTTAAACTTAAAGGAATGGAAATTAATACAGAAAGAATTACAGCAACAGCATCAGAAGGGTAACGTAATTCCTTTGAAATTGTGGACTCTATGTAGTGCTATCACTCAAGCACTTGCATTGCTTTCCACCAATAGTGAAACTAAATCTACAAAATCTGAGGTAATTTATGAGGAAGTCCTTATTGAGAAAAAAAAAATCAAATGTTGCCACTTTAAATGATGCTTCCGTGGCCGCTGCTTTGCATTCCAGGGATGGGGAAACAGACACCAAATCTGATAGTGCTAGTGATTCCTCCTCGTCGTCCGAAGGGAATGACAATGTTGATAAAGTGACCCGAAATTTTCAACAATGGTGGAAAACACAGAATGAGGGTTCCTATTCCTACAGCCCCTCCCTATGCTTCTCTTTTTCCGGTATCGCATAGTTCTCCAGATGTAGGCCAAGAGGGGCCCTCTTTCTCATTTCCCGAGTCCATGTTTTATGATGATGATATCCCTGTGCCCTCTGGTGGTTTTACAGATCCTCCACAGTTATTTCCAATTCAATGGCAAGCAGCTCCCAACAATATGATTAATGTTCAATATTCGCCTTTTAAATATAATTTTTTCAAGGATCTTAAAGCTGCTGTTGCTCAATATGGTCCCCAATCCCCTTTTGTATTAGCTGTGTTAGATTCTGTAGAGAAGACAAAATTGATTCTTCCCTTCGATTTGGAGTCCATAGCCCAGGCTCTGCTTAAAGGATCCCAGTGGTTGCAATTAAAGAGTTGGTGAGAAGAAAAAGCCCAAACACAGGCTCAAATTAATGAGGGACAGAACCCTCCTGGTCCTTTAGAAGATAAATTGATGGGAGAAAGACAATTTCGAGCCTTAAGAGATCAGGCTCAATATTCTGACCAGGATTTACAACAGGTGTGCCAAGTATTTCTTAGGGCTTGGCGCCATATTGTACCTACTGGCCACGATCAGCCTTCTTTCACAAAAACTTTACAAGGACCCAATGAACTTTATACTGATTTTCTTGCTAGATTGTGGGTGGCTGTTGAGGGACTGTTGGATGTGATGAAATTTCAGAGATACTTTTACAAACACTTGCTTTCGAAAATGCAAACCCTGAATGTAAACGTGTTTTAGGTCCTTTAAGGGGACAGGGGGCTTCTATAGCTAACTATATTAGAGCTTGTTCGGGAGTGGGAGGAACTGAACATAATGCTACTGTTTTTACTACTGCCTTGGCTCAAGCTATGAAGCCCTCTAAGGGCAAAAATTGTTTCCATTGTGGGAAACCTGGACATATGAAAAAGGATTGCAAAAAATAAAGGCAAAACAAGGATATGAAAAACAAAATAAGCCCCCAGGGCTTTGCTGCCAATGTGGTAAAGGGCTTCATTGGACCAATGAATGCCGCTCTAAAACTAATAAATATGGCAATCCTATTGGTAACCCACATTCGGAAAACTACTTAGCGGACCTCAGTCCCCGGGGCAGAGGAACAATGCCAGGGATTCAATTAACCACGCCTCCCGTTCCTCAAGTAATTCCTTTGTTTCCCAACAACCCTTAGAGATGACCACTACAACAGGAATAACCAAACTTCTAATGGTGTCAGATTTATGCTCTGCAACTTCAAGAAGAGCTGCTGCTTACTTGCCTCTTGCTGAAATTTTTCTTTTGTCTCCGGGCTGTGGCATTTATAGATTAAGAACAAACGTATTTGGCCCATTGTCTAAAGGCACTTTTGGCTTAATATTGGGCCGCAATAGTGCCGCTCTAAGAGGCCTAACCATAATTCCTGGAGTAATAGACTCTGATTTTGTTGGAGAAATTTTAATTTTGGTCTCTACTTCTGTTACAATTTCACTATTGGCTGGAGAACGTATAGCACAAATGCTTCTTTTATCTTATCTTCCATTTTCTGCTATTCCTAATGAAAGTTCAGGAGATTTTAGAAGTGCTGGGAAACATATATTTTGGGAGATTCTCATCAAGGATCCTTGTCCTGTCCTTTCCTTGACCATACAAGGAAAGAACTTTGAAGGGCTAATAGACACCGGGGCAGATGTTTCAGTCATATCCTCCCAACAATGGCCCCAAGACTGGAGAAAAGAGTCCTCTAATGTTGACCGGAATAGGCTCCATTGCAGATGTTTGAAAAAGTACTCGTCCTTTACAATGCCAGTTCCATAATGGAAAAACAGTTTTTGTCACTTTTTATGTTGTTAGTATACCTATTAATATATGGGGAAGATATCTCTCTCCCATGGGAGCCTCTGTAAGCATTCCTTTGGGAAACTAATAGCCACTGCTCAAACTCCTCGAGCACTCCCATGAAAATGGATAATTAATACTCCTAAATTCGTTGAGCAGTGGCCATTACCAAAAATGAAGTTCGAGACCTTAGAGTAATTAATAACAAACAACTTCAACTTGGCCATACAGAGCCTTCTACTTCCCCTTGGAAATCTCCTGTATTTGTTGTAAAAAAGAAATCTGAAAAATGGAAAATGTTGACTTATTAAAGAGAAGTTAATAAATGTATTGAACCCATGGGATCCTTACAGTTGGGCCTTCCTTCTCCTGCTCTTTTTCCACAAAATTGGTCTTTAATGGTATTAGATCTTAAAGATTGTTTTTTTTTTCTTTTACTATTCCCTTACAATTACAAGATAGAGATAAATTTGCTTTCACAGTTCCTGTTCTTAATCACGCTCAGCCCGTTAAGCACTACCATTGGACAGTCTTGCCACAGGGAATGATAAATAATCCTACCTTATATCAAGAGTTTGTAGCTCGTTCCTTACAATCTATCCGTCAAGAATATCCTAATTATATTCTCTATCATCATATGGATGATCACTTATTGGCAGTTCCCTGTATCGCTGAACGTGATAAATTCTTCTGAAAAGTACAGGAAGGTTTGAAATAATATAACTTGCTGATAGAGCCAGAGAAAATTCAAAAGGATTTTCCCATTTCTTATTTAAGGACCATATTAGAACAACACCAAATTTGGCCTCAAAATTTGCAAATTAAAAGATACCATTTAAAAACTTTAAATGAATTCCAGAAATTATGAGGAGATATTAATTGGCTTCACTCGGTACTTGGGATTGCTACTTATCAATTAAGACACTTATTTTCTACTTTAAAAGGAGACACAGCTTTAGGTAGTCCCGAATCTTAACCCCCTTGGCTTTGCAAGAGCTTCAGTTTGTTGAACAAAGATTAAATGATGGTTTTTTAACATATATTTCTGCGTCTCAACCTATTGCATTCATAATATTTCATACCCCTCATTCTCCATCTGGTGCGATTGCTCAAGGAAAAGGATTAATAAAATGGTTTTTTTACCTAATAATTTCTCTAAAAAATTAACTATATATATGGATAAATTAGCCTTTCTTATACAAAAGGTTCACAATCATATTTTACAATTATCAGGAAAAAAAAACACAACAAATTGTTACTCAATTAACAAATTCTCAGATATCTTTATGTTTACAATTTAATAAAAATTGGCAAATCTCCCTTACTTCATTTCCTGATTCATTTTCGAATCATTATCCATCATCTAAATTGATTGATTTTCTTCGAGCCAATGCCATGAAATCTCCGATTTCAGATGTTCCAGTTAAAAGACCCACTGTTTTTAATGATACAAATAAAAACGCCACTGGACATTTTACTTTTGAACGTTCTAAAGTTCTTCCCCATTCATTCTCCTCTGTACAGCCTGCTGAGTTGTGGGCTATTTATTTAGTTTTGCGAGATTTTCCTCAGCTTCCTGTTAACATTGTTTCAAATTCTCCATATGCTGTTCTCTCTTGTCTTCAACTTCCTCAAGTTTCCCTGCCTATAACTCTTAAAACAGATATTGATAAATTGTTTTATCAGGTGCAGCAATTGCTTCTACAACATTCAAAATCAATTTTCTTTACTCATATCCGTGCTCATTCCGCCCTTCCTGGACCCTTGTTCTGCAATTCATGCATTACTTTATCCTATAAAAGCAGCAAAACAAGAGCATCATCTGCAACACACTAACTCTAAAGGATTAAAAATATCTTATGATATTGCTCAAAAACAAGCTGAAAATTTTGTTCGCTCATGTCCCAAATGTGCGCCTTTTACTTTACCATTTACCCAACCAGGTGTCAGCATAAGAAGACTACAAGCAAATCAGATATGGTAAATGGATCTAATTTTTATTTCATTTTTGGGCAACAAAAATGTGTCCATCATACTATAGATACATGCACACATTTCCAATGGGCTTCTGCATTACATTCTGAAAAAGATGACGCTGCTATTACTCATTTATTATCTTGTTTTGCAATTATGGGAATACCAATTGAATTAAAAACTGATAATGCACCTGCTTAGCAATCGGATAAAGTAGCTCATTTTTTATCCCAATATCATGTAACTAATACTTTTGACATCCCTTATAATAGTCAAAGACAAGCTACAATTGAACGAGCTCATCGTACTTTACATAAATATATTGAAAAAATAAAAAAGGGGGAACAGGACAGATTTATGAAACCGAAAGATATCTTGAATAAAACCTTTCTTTCTTCAAATTTTTTGAATATTTGGCACAAAGAAATTCTATCAGCAGCAAAATTGCATTTTCGAAGAGAAGATGAGGATAAGAAGATCTTGAATACACTCCTTTGGTATAAAGATAAAGTAAAAGGTTGGGTTCCAGCATCACTGATATATTTAGGAGGAGGTTATGCTTTCATATCTGTTGATAATTTTAGGTTTTGGACACCAACTCGGTTGATCAAGATTCATCATGGATGACCAGTTTGTACGAAAATTTGAAGAGCTTTCTACACAGCGGAGCTTTACTTTCCCTACCCGATCTGCGTCCCTTCCAACATGGGGGCAACTGAAGAAGCTTACACAGGAGGCTGAAAAAACCCTCGTTAATGCTGGTCAACCTCTCAATCCTACTAATTTGCTGTTGGCTATGATGGCTGTGGTTACCTCTCAGGTAATGTATGCGCAAGTGATAGAATATATTTATTGGGCTTATGTTCCTAATCCTCCTCTTGTGAGAGCTGTCTCTTGGGGTGAACCTGAAGTATAGGTATGCACCAATGAAACTGCATTCTTCCCACCACCCGCGTGTGGAGAAATTGAGCATTTGTATCACCATAATAATCAATATAACATAAATAATGTTACTGTTGCAGTGGAGGGCCTCCCCTTGTGCATTAGAGGACATCCCTTTTGCCTTTCTACAAAAAAGCGCAATCATCGCTCTTATAATACCTGGGGGGTATAATATAATAATTATCATCCTGCTGTCTTTACTGTTCTTGTTTCCACCAGGGGATTCAAAACCTCTAAGACACCAATGAGTCATCATTCTGATACCTTTATACCATTATGCCCTTCTTAATATTTTATTTCTTCTCTAGAATCTTTGGAATGGGAAAGTTGCCGAGGTCATTGGCCTTTCAAGGTCATGAACTATTCTGGATTTATTATTGTAGATAAGAGCCCTGATCATAGCCAAATTTTGGAAAAATGGTCTAACAAAACTCTCAAATGGCATCGAATTATTGGTACTTTAATGGGTAACGGTGATGAAACCGTAAAATGGCAGCAGTTTGCACTCATTCCCCCTCAGTTGCAATTGCTAGGGTATCCCCACTTCCAAGGGAATATTTGGAAATTGTGGGCAGTTTCTGGGAATCTCACTATATGGTCGGAAAACTATACTTTGGATACAAGTGATAGTTCACGTCCCTTACATGTTAACTTGCATATTAATAAATCTTATTCTGCTACGGCTTGTTTAAAATACACTTTTGCATTGTTGTATGGGAATTGGACTTGAAATGCAACTGAGGGATCTATATCGTGTAATCATTGTAATTTAACACAATGTGTAAATCAATCATGGTGGAAAAATTCTGACATACAAAATCGCAATTCTAAGTTTTCTATGGTGGTTGTTAAAACTCAAACCGAAGTATGGCTACCTGTAAGTTTGACAAGACCTTGGTCAGACTGTGTTGCTGTATCTCATTTGGTGACTGCTGTACAGACTTTGCTTCATTGATCCCGACGCATACTTGGAGTAATCATAGCTTCAGTTCTTGCAGTGGCTTCAGTTACTACAACCGCTGCCGTGGCTGGACTTGCTTTGCCTCAAGGAATCCACACAGCAGACTTTGTGCGGGAATGGCATAAAGACTCTCATTTATTATGGCAACAACAACGAGATTTGGATACCCAACTTGCAAATTATGTGCACAATCTTCAACATACTGCTTCTTGGCTTGGGGATCAATTAACTGTCTTATCCACAAGAAGTGTGTTGAAATGTGATTGGAACTCCTCTCAATTAAGTATAACACCTGTGCCTTTCAACATGAGTGAGGGTTGGGAAAAGGTGAAACGGTCTTTAACAGGGCATCAAAACCTAACCAGGGAAATTATGGAATTAGAGCAACAAATTTTATATACATTTAGCAAAACGCTACCTGATATTACTGGGTCCAATCTGTTAAAGGATTTGCAGGAAGGGATGAAAAATTTGAATCTTTTTGGGCATGTATCTACTCTAATTGGAACTACTTTGGGAATATTTTGTTCATAGTACTATTATGCTGTATTATTATTCTAGTCTTCCGGTGCTGGTGGAGAAGGCAACAACTAAAAAAGGACAGACAATGCATTATTGCCACCTTACAGCTTGCTACTACTTCTCAGAAAGAAGGGGGAAATGTAGGAGCACGACAATGACCACGAGAAAGAATGGTTAAGGAAGCAGAAATGTGTCTGCAAACAAGACTCTCTGCTTGGGCAGAGCATGCTTGCAAACAGGATGTTCTGCCAGGAAGCCTGCACACAATATCCAAGGTTAATGGTCCGCTTGCATACGAGGGAACATGAGCTCCTTAAAAATAAGGAAGAGGCTGGAGTTCTCGGCAGGCTTTGTAATAAACATGATGTTGTCACTTCCTCCCTTTCTTCCTCCCGTCCTTGAAATGTGCTTGGCTTTATGTCCTTATTTGGTAGAAGAATGCATTGCTTAGATTTTGGTATGTGTCCAGCTACCGGGGTATAAAAATAAACCGCAAGGGGGCTTGAGCAGAATTTTTCCTCCGGCCGGAGTTGTGTCTTTGTCTGTCTTGTCTTTGTGTCATTTCGCCTGCAACAACAGCAAGATCGCTGATGCAACTGGAGAACAAACCGTTGACCTACTCAACACTAGATGTGGCCTTATTCCTCTGATGCTCCTTATAGAGGAATCACGAGGTTCCCCTTCTAACACGATAGGGGACCTGATTTCCCTAGTGCAACACGAGCGAGTTCCTGAGGTCCCCGTCGCAACTCGAGAAGAACCCCAAGATTCCCGCCGCAACTTGAGATACACCACAAAATTATCCCTTCAATGCGAGATGAGGAATATTTCCGCTACAGAGTCTCAAGAGAAATCCCACTTTACACTTTATGGACTCAACTCGAGAAGTGGCCCTTTCCCATTTCAAGACTCGAGAGTAATCCGGAATTTCCCCTTCCAACACAAAACGGGGTCCTGAATTCCCTGAATCAACCCGAGGAAGTTCCTGTATTCCCAGCTGCAACTCGAAAAGGACCCCGAGCTTCTGCCGAAACTCGAGAAACACCACAAAATTATCCCCTGAATGCCAGATGAGGAAATTTTGCGCTGCAGAATCTCAAGAAAAATCCCACATTCCCGCTAGAAAGGCAAAAGGTTACTTGACAACCTTTATGTGACTCAGATAGTTCCCTCACACAACTGTCCCCATTGGAGAGGAGAACACACTTTATGGACTCAACTCGAGAAAAGGCTCTATTCCCATTTAATGGCTCGGGGGTAATCCCGAAGTGCCCCTTCCAACAAAAAAAGGGGTCCTGAATTACCTGAAACAACCCAACGAAGTTCCTGTATTCCGTGTTGCAACTCGAGAAGTACCCCTAGCTTCCCGCCGAAACTCGAGAAACACCACAAACTTATCCCCTCAATGCGAGATGAGGAAATTTTGCGCTGCAGAATCTCAAGAGAAATCCCACATTCCCGCTTGAAAGAAAAAGGGTACTTGACACACTTTATGTGACTCAGAAAGTTCCCTAGGAGCCATCCCAATTGGAGAGGAGAAGACAGTTTATGGACTCACCACGAGCAGAGGCCCTATTCCCATTTAATGGCTGCAGAGTAATCAGTACGTTCCTATTCCAACACAAAAGGGGAAGTGACTTCCCTGAAGCAACCCGAGCGAGTTCCTGAGGTTTACGTCCCAACTTGAGATGTCCACCCAGTTTCCCGACGCAACTCGAGAAACATAAAATTATCCCCTCAATGCGAGATGAGGAAATTTCGTGCTGCAGATTCTCAAGAGAAAATGCATAACCCGCTTGAAAGGTAAAATGGTACTTAACACACTTCATGCAACTCAGAAAGTTCCCATATATACGACCCAAGGAGCGAAGAACACACTTTATGGACTCAACTTGAGATGAGGACCTATTCCCATTTAACGGCTCGAGAGTAATCTGGAAGTACTCCTTCCAACACAAAAGGGGACCTGACTTCCCTGAAGCAACTGGAGCTAGTTCCTGAGGTCACCGTTGAAACTAGAGAAGTACCCCCAGCTTCCCACCCAAACTCGAGAGACACCACAAAATATCCCCTCAATGCAAAATGAGTAAATTTTGTACTGCAGAATGTCAAGAGAAATCCCACATTCCCTCTTGAAAAGCAAAAGATTACCTGACACCCTTTATGCAACTCAGAAAGTTCCCTCACATAGCCGTTACCATTGGAGAGGAGAAGACATTTTATGGACTCAACACGAGCAGAGGACCTAACCCATTTAATGGCTGGAGAGTAATCAGGAAGTTCCCATTCCAACACAAAAGGGGACCTAACATCCATGAAGCAACACGAGCGAGTTCCTGAGGTCTACATCGCAACTTGAGATGTACCCCCAGCTTCCCGCCGCAACTCGAGAAACACCACAAAATTATCCCCTCAATGCGAGATGAGGAAATTTTGCCGTGCAGAATCTCACGAGAAATCACACATTCCCGCCTGAAATGCAAAAGGGTACTTGACACCCTTTATGCGACTCAGATAGTTCCCTCACACAACTGTCCCCATTGGAGAGGAGAAAACACTTTATGGACTCAACTCGAGTAGAGGCCCTATTACTATTAACGGCTCTAGAGAAATCCGGAATTTCCCTTCCAACACAAAATGGGACCTGACTTCCCTGAAGCAACTCAAAAGAGTTCCTGAGGTCGCCATTGCAACTCAAGAAGTACACCAGCTTCCCGGCGCAACTCGAGATACACCACAAAATTATCCCCTCAATGCGAGATGAGGAAATTTTGCGGTGCAGAATCTCACGAGAAATCACACATTCCCGCTTGAAATGCAAAAGGGTACTTGACACCCTTTATGCGACTCAGAAAGTTCCGTAACATCCGTCCCCATTGGAGAGGAGAACACACTTTAAAGATTCAACAGGAGAAGAGGCCTTATTCCCATTTAATGGCTGGAGAGTAATCCCGAAGTTCCCCTTCCTTCTCAAAAGGGGAACTTACATCCCTGAAGTACCCGAGCGAGTTCCTGAGGTCCCCTTCGCAACCCGAGATGTATCCCCAGCTTCCCTCCGAAACTCGAGAAACACCACCAAATCAAACCCTCAATGTGAGATGAGGAAATTTTGCGCTGCAGATTCTCACGAGAAATCCCACATTCACGCTTGAAAGGCAAAATGTTACTTGACACCCTTTATGCGACTCAGAAAGTTCCCTCACACAGCCATCCCCATTGGAGAGAAGAACACACTTTATGGACTAAACTCAAGAAGAGTCCCTATTCCCATTTAAAGGCTCGAGAGTAATCCCGAAGTTCCCCTTCTTTCACAAAAGAGGAACTTATTTCCTTAAGCACCCAAGCGAGTTCCTGAGGTCCCCTTCTCAACTCGAGAAGTACCCCTAGCTTTCCGCCGAAACTCGAGAAACAACACAAAATTATCCCCTCAATGCGAGATGAGGAAATTTTGCGCTGCAGAATCTCAAGAGAAATCCCACCTTCCACCTTGAAAGACAAAAGGGTACTTGACACCCTTTATGCGACTCAGAAAGTTCCCTCACACAACCGTCCCCATTGAAGAGGAGAACACACTTTATGAACTCAACTCGAAAAGAGGCCAATTCCCATTTAACGGCTCCAGAGGAATCCTGAAGTTCCCCCCCAACACAAAAGGGGAACTGACTTCCCTGAAGCAACCCGAGCGAGTTACTGAGATCCCCATCGCAACTCGAAAAGTACCCCCAGCTTTTCCCCGAAACTACAGAAAAACCACAAAAATACCCCTCAATGCGAAAAGACAAAATTGTGTTCCCCAGACTCTCAAGAGAAATCCCACATTCCTGCTTGAAAGGCAAAAGTGTACTTGAAACCCTTTATGCGACTCAGAAAGTTCCCTAACATCCGTCCCCATTATAGAGGAAAACACACTTTATGGACTCAACTTGAGAAGAGGCCCTATTCCCATTTAAAGACTCCAGAGTAATCCGGAAGTTCCCCTTCCAGCACAAAAGCGGACCTGACTTCCCTGAAGCAACCCGAGCGAGTTCCTGAGGGCCCCGTCACAACTCGAGAAGTACCCCCAAATTCCCGCCGCAACTCGAGAAACACCACAAAATTATCCTCTCAATTTGAGATGAGGAAATTTTGTGCTGCAAAATCTCAAGAGAAATTCCACATTCCCGCTTGAAAGGCAAAAGGGTACTTGACAACCTTTATGCAACTGCGAAATTTCCCTCACACAGCCGTCCCCATTGGAGAGGAATACACACTTTTTGGACTCAACTCGAGATGAGGCCCTTATCCCATTTAACGGCTTGAGAGTAACCCAGAAGTTCCCCTTCCAACACAAAAGTGGACCTGACTTCCCTGAAGCAACCCGAGCGAGTTCCTTACGTCCCTGTCGCAACTGGAGAAGTACACCAAGCTTCCCATCGCAACTCGAGACACACCACAAAGTTCAGTTCAGTCACTCAGTCTTGTCTGACTCCCCGCGACCCCATGAATGACAGCACGCCAGGCCTCCCTGTCCATCACCAGCTTCTGGAGTACACTCAAACTCATGTCCACAGATCAGTGATGCCATCCAGCCATCTCATTCTCTGTCGTCCCCTTCTCCTTCTGCCCCCAACCTAACCCAGCATCAGAGTCTTTTCCAGTGAGTCAACTCATCGCATGAGGTGGCCAACATATTGCAGTTTCAGCTTTAGCATCAGTCCTTCCAATGAACACCCAGGATAGATCTCCTTTTTGCGCTGCAGTATCTCAACAGAAAGCCCACATTCCCCCTTCAAAGGCAAAAGTGTACTTGACACCCTTTATGCGACTCTGAAAGTTCCCTAACATCCGTCCCCATTTTAGAGGAGAACACACTTTATGGACTCAACTCGAGAAGAGGCCCTATTCCGATTTAACGGCTCGAGAGTAATCCGGAAGTTCCATTTCCAACACAAAAGGGGACCTGATTCACTGAAGCAACCTGAGCGAGTTCCTGAAGTCCACGTCGCAACTAGAGAAATACACCCAGCTATCTGCCGCAACTCGAGAAACAGCACAAAATTGTCCCCTCAATGCGAGATGAGGAAATTTTCTGCCGAAGAATCTCAAGGGAAAACCCCCATTCCCTCTTGAAAGGCAAAAGGGTACTTGACACCCTTTATGCGACGCAGAAAGTTCCCTCAAACAGCCATCCCCATTGGAGAGGAGAACACACTTTATGCTCTCAACTCGAGAAGAGGCCAATTCCCATTTAACGGCTCCAGAGTAATCCTGAAGTTCCCCCTCAATAGAAAAGGGGAATTGACTTCACTGAAGCAACCCGAGCGTGTTCCTGAGATCCCCACCACACTAGAGAAGTACCCCCAGCTTCTTGCTCATACTAGAGAAAAACTACAAAAATATCCCCTCAATGCGAAAAGAGGAAATTGTGCGTCCCAGACTCTCAAGAGAAATCCCACATTCCCGCTTGAAAGGCAAAAGGGTACTTGAAACCCTTTATGCAACTCAGAAAGTTCCCTAAAATCTGTCCCCATTGTAGAGGAAAAACCACTTTAACGACTCAACTCGAGAAGAGTCCCTATTCCCATTTAAAGGCTCGAGTGTAATCCGGAAGTTCCCCTTCCAGCAGAGGAGAGGACCTGACTTCCCTGAAGCAACACAAGCGATTTCCTGAGGTCCCTGTCACAACTCGAGAAGTACCCCCAGCTTCAGGCCGCAACTCGAGAAAAACAACAAAATTATCCCCTCAATAGGAGATGATGAAATTTTTCGCTGCAGAAACTCAAGAGAAATCCCAGATTACCGGTTGAAACACAAAAGGGTACTTGACACCATTTATGTGACTCAGGAAGTTCCCTAATATCCATCTCCATTGTAGAGGAGAACACTCTTTATGGACTTAACTTGAGAAGAGGCCCTATTCCCATTTAAGGGCTCGAGAGTAATCCTGAAGTTCCGCTTCCTTCACAAAAGGGGAACTGACTTCCCTGAGGAAACCCGAGCGAGTTCCTGAGGTCACCGTCGCAACACAAGAAGTACCCCAGCTTCCTTCAGACCTCGAGAAACACCACAAAATTATGCCCTCAATGGGAGATGAGGAAATTTTGTGCTGCAGATTCTCAGGTGAAATCCAACATTCCCTCTTGAAAAGCAAAAGGGTACTTGACACCCTTTATGCGACTCAGAAAGTTCCCTCAAACTGCCTTCCCCATTGGAGAGGAGAACACATTTTATGGACTCAACTCGAGAGGAGCCAATTCCCATTTACGGCTCGAGAGTAATCCCGAAGTTCCCCTTCCAACACAAAAGGGGAACTGACTTTCCTGAAGCAACCCAACGGAGTTCTAAGGTTCCCATTGCAACTCGAGAATTACCCCCATCTTCCCGCCGCAAGTCAAGAGACATCACAAAATAATCCCTTCAATACGAGATGAGGAAATTTTGCGCTTCAAGATCTCTAGAGAAATCCCACAGTCATTCTTGAAAGGCAAAAACGTATTTCACACCCTTTATGCGACACAGAAAGTTCCCTCACACAGCCGTCACCATTGGAGAAGAATTCACATTTCTTGGTTTCAACTCGAGATGAGGCCCTTATCCCATTTAACGGCCCAAGAGTAATCCAGAAGTTCCCTTTCCAACAAAAAAGGGGACCTGACTTCCCTGAATTAACCCGAGCTAGTTAATGTGGTCCCCTTCACAACTCGAGAAGTACACTCAGCTGCCCGCCGCAACTCGAGAAACAACACGAAATTATCCCCTCAATGCGAGATGATGATATTTTGCGCTGCAGAATCTCAAGAGAAATCCCACATTCCCGCTTGAATGGCAAAAGGGTACTTGACACCCTTTATGCGACTCAGAAAGTTCCTTAACATCCGTCCCCATTGGAGAGGAGAACACACTTTATGGACTCAACTCGAGAAGAGGACCTATTCTCATTTAACGGCTTGAGAGTAATCCTGAAGTTCCCCTTCCTTCACAAAAGGGGAACTGACTTCCCTGAGGCAACCCGAGCAAGTTCCTGAGGTCCCCGTCACAACTCGACAAGTACACCCAGCTTCTCGCCGAATCTGGAGAGACACAACGAAATTATCCACTCAATGCGAGATGAGGAAATTTTGCCTTGCAGTATCTCAATAGAAATCCCACATTCCCGCTTTAAAGGCAAAAGGGTACTTGACACCCTTTATGAGACTTAGAACTTTCCCCCAAACAGCCGTCCCCATTGGAGAGGAAAACACACTTTTTGGACTCAACTCGAGAAGAGGCCCTATTACCATTTAACTGCTCGAGAGTAATCCGGAAGCTCCCTTCCAACAAAAAGGAGACCTGACTTCCCTGAAGCAACCCTAGCGAGTTCCTGAGTTTCCCAACGTGACTCGAGAAGTACCCCAAGCTTCCCGCTGTAACTCGAGAAACACCAGAAAATTATCCCCTCATATCGAGATGAGGAAATTTTTGCGCTGCAGAATCTCAAGAGAAAACCCACATTCAGGCTTTAAAGGCAAAAGGAAACTTGACACCCTTTATGCGACTCAGAAAGTTCCCTCAAACAACTGTCCCCTTGGAGAGTAGAACACACATTATGGACTCAATTCGAGAAGAGGCCCTATTCCCTTTTAATGGCTCTAGAGTAATCCGGAAATTCCCCTTCAAACACAAAAGGGACCTGACTTCCCTGAAGCAACCAGAGTGAGTTCCTGAGGTCCCTGTCGCAACTAGAGAAGTACCCCCAGCTTCCCGCGGAAACTTGAGAAGCACCACAAAATTATCCCCTCAATGCGACATAAAGAAATTTTACGCTACATAATCTCAACAGAAATCCCACATTCCCGCTTGAAAAGCAAAAGAGTACTTGACAACCTTTATGCGACTCAGAAATTTCCCCGACACAGACATCCCAATTGGAGAGGAAAACACACTTTTTGGACTCACCTCGAGATGAGGCCCTATTCCCATTTAAAGGCTCGAAAGTAATCCGGAAGTTACCCTTCCAATGCAAAAGGGGATCTGACTTCCCTAAACCAAGCCGAGTGAGTTCCTGAGGTCCCCGTCGCAACTGGAGAAGTACCCCCAGCTTCCCAACACAACTTGGGAAACACCACCAAATTATCCCGTCAATGTGAGATAAGGAAATTTTGCCCCGCAGAATCTCAAGCGAAATCCCCCATTCTCTCTTGAAAGGCAAAAGGATACTTGACACACTTTATGCGACTCAGAAAGTTCCCAAACATCCGTCCCCGTTGTAGAGGAGAACACACTTTATGGACTCAATTCGAGAAGAGGCCCTATTCCCATTTAATGGCTCGAGAGTAATCCGGAAGTTCCCCTTCCAACACAAAAGGGGACCTTACTTCCCTGAAGCCACCCGAGCGAGTTCCTGAGATTCCCATGGCAACTCGAGAGGTACCACCAACTTCCCGCCGAAACTTGGGAAAAACCACAAAATTATCCCCTCAAAGATAGATGAGGAAATTTTGTGCTGCAGAATCTCAAGGGAAATCACACATTCCCGCTGAAAGGCAAAAAGGTACTTCACACCCTTTATGCGACTCAGAAAGTTCCCTCAGAGAGCCCTCACCTTTGGAGATGAATACACACTTTTTGGTCTCAACTGGAGATGAGGCCCTTATCCCATTTAACGGCTCGAGAGTAATCCGGGAGTTCCCTTCCCAACACAAAAGGGGACCTGATATCCCTTAATTAACCCGAGCGAGTTAATGAGGTCCCCTTCACAACTCAAGAACTATCCCCAGCTTCCCGCCGCAACTCGAGAAGGAACACAAAATTATCCCCTCAATGCGAGATGAGGAAATTTTGCCTTGCAGAATCTTAAGAGAAATCCCACATTCCCTGTAAAAAAGGCAAAAGGGTACTTGATACCATTTATACGACTAAGAAATTTCCCCCAAAGAGCCGTCCCCATTGGAAACGAAAATACACTTTTTGGACTCAACTCAAGAAAAGGCCCTATTCCCATTTAACGGCTCGAGAGTAATCCGGAAGTTCCCCTTCCAACACAAAGGGGACCTGACTTCCCTGAAGCAACCCTAGCGAGTTCCTGAGTTTCCCAACAAGACTCGAGAAGTACCCCCAGATTCCTGCCGCAACTCAAGAAACACCACAAAATTATCCCCTCATTGCGAGATGAGGAAATTTTTCACTGCAGAATCTCAAGAGAAAACTCACATTCAGGTTTGAAAGGCAAAAGGGTACTTGACACCCTTTATGTGACTCAGAAAGTTCCCTCAAACAGCTGTCCCCTTGGAGAGTAGAACACACATTATGGACTCAACTCGAGAAGAAGCCCTATTCCCATTTAACGGCTAGAGAGTAATAAGGAAATTCCCCTTCAAACACAAAAGCGGACCTGACTTCCTTGAAGCAACCCGAGCGAGTTCTTGAGGTCCTCATCGCAACTTGAGAAGTACAGGCGAAACTTGATAAACCCCACAAAATTATCTCCTCAATGCAAGATAAAGAAATTTTGCGCTGCAGAATCTCAAGAGAAATCCCACATTCCCGCTTGAAAGACAAAAGAGTACTTGACGCCCTTTATGAGACTCAGAAATTTCCCTCACACAGACGTCCTCATTGGAGAGTAAAACACACTTTTTGGACTCACCTCGAGATGAGCCCCTATTCACATTTAAAGACTCGAAAGTAATCCGGAAGTTCCCCTTCCAACACAAACGGGGATCTGACTTCCCTGAACCAACCCGAGCGAGTTCCTGAGGTCCCCGTCGCAATTATAGAAGTACCCCCAGCTTCCCAAGACAACTCGAGAAACACCACAAAATTATCCCGTCAATGCGAGATGAGGAAATTTTGCCCCGCAGAATCTCAAGCGAAATCCCCCATTCTCTCTTGAAAGGCAAAAGGGTACTTGACACACTTTATGCGACTCAGAAAGTTCCCAAACATCCGTCCCCATTGGAGAGGAGAACACACTTTATGGACTCAATATGAGAAGAGGCCCTATTCCCATTTAATGGCTCGAGAGTAATCCAGAAGTTCCCCTTCCAACACAAAAGGGGACCTTACTACCTTGAAGCCACCCGAGCGAGTTCCTGAGGTCCCAATCGCAGCTCGAGAAGTACCCCTAGCTTCGGGCCGTAAATCGAGAAACACCACAAAATTATCCCCTCAATGCGAGATGAGGAAATTTTGCGCCACAAAATCTAAATAGAAATCCCCAATCCCGCTTGAAAGGCAAAAGGGTACTTGACACCTTTTATGTAACTCAGAAAGTTCCATCACACAGCTGTCCCCATTGGAGAGGAGAACACACTTTCTGCACTCAACTCGATAAAAGGCCAATTCTCATTTATTGGCTCAAGGGTAATCCCGAAGTTCCCCTCCCAACAGAAAATAGGAACTGACTTCCCAGAAGCAACCTGAGCGAGTTCCTTAGATCCCCATCGCAACTCGAGAAGTACCCCCAGCTTTTCATTGAAACTAGAGAAAAACCACTAGAAAATATCCCCTCAATGTGAGAAGAGGAAATTTTGCACCACAGACTCTCAAGAGAAATCCCACATTCCCGCTTGAAAGGCGAAAGGTACTTGACACCCTTTATGCGACTCAGAAAGGTCCCTCACCTAGCCTTCCCTTTTACAGAGGAGAACACACTTTATGGACTCAATTCGAGAAGAGGCCCTATTCCCATTTAACAGCTCGAGAGTAATCTGGAAGTTCCCCTTCCAGCAAAAAAGGGGACCTGATTTCCAAGAAGCAACGCAAACGAGTTCCTGAGTTCCCCGTCGCAAATCGAGAAGTACCCCAAGCTTCCTGCCGCAACTCGAGAAACACCACAAAATTATCCCCCAATACAAGATGAGGAAATTTTGCGTGCAGATCTCAAGGGAAATCCCACATTCCTACATAAAAGGCAAAAGGGTACAAGACATTCATGCGACCCAGAAAGTTCCCTCACACAGCCGTCCACATTGGAGAGGAGAATACAATTTATGGACTCAACTCGAGAATAGGCCCTATTCCCATTTAACGGCTCGAGAGTAATCCCGACGTTCCCTTTCCAACACAAAAGGGGACCTGACTTCCCTGAAACAACCTGAGAGATTTCCTGTTTTCCACATCACAACTCGAGGACTACCCCCAGTTTCCCGCTGCAATTTGAAACACCACAAAATTATCCCCTCAATGCGAGATGAGGAAATTTTTTGCTCCAGAATCTCAAGAGAAATACCACATTCACTCTTGAAAAGCAAAAGGGTACTTGACACCCTTTATGCGACTCAGAAAGATCCCTCACACAGCCGTTCCCATTGGAGAGGAGAACACACTTTATGGACTCAACTCGGGTAGCGGCCCTATTGCTATTTAAAGGCTCGAGGCTAATGCCGAAATTCCACTTCCAACACAAAAGGGGACCTGACTTCTCTGAAGCAACACTAGCGAGTTCCAGAGGTTCCCGTCACAATTCGAAAAGTACCCCCAGCTTCCTGCCACAACTCGAGCAACACTACAAAATTATTCCCTCCTTGCGAGATGAGGAAATTTTGCACTGCAGAATCTTAAGAGAAATCCGACATTCCCGCTTAAAAAGAAAGGGGTTCTTGAGACAGTTTATGAGACTCAGAAATTTCCCTCAAACAGCCGTCCCCTTTGGAGAGGAAAACACACTTTTTGCACTCAACTCGAGAAGAGGCCCTAATCCCATTTAAGTGCTCGAGAGTAATCTGGAAGTTCCCCGTCCAACACAAAAGGGGAACTGACTTCCCTAGAGCAAACTGAGTGTGTTTCTGAGGTCTCTGTTGCAACTCGAGAAGTACCCACAGCTTCCCGGCGCAACTCGAGAAACACAACAAAAATTATCCCCTCAATGAGAGATAAGGAAATTTTGTGCTGCAGTATCTCAAGAGAAATTCCACATTCCCGCTTGAAAGGCAAAAGGGTACTTGACACCCTTTAAGTGACACAGAAAGGTCCCTCATACAGCCGTCCCCATTGGAGAGGAAATCACACTTTATGGACTCAACTCGAGAAGAGGCCAATTCACATTTAACAGCTCGAGAGTAATCCCGATGTTCCCCTTCCAACATAAAAGGGGACCTTACTTCCCTGAAGCAACCCGAGTGAGTTCCTGAGGTCCCCATCACAACTCGAGAAATACCCCCATCTTCCCACCGCTTCCCGAGAAACACCACAAAATTATCCCCCAATGCGAGATGAGGAAATATTATGTGGCAGATCTCAAGGGAAATCCCACAATCCCGCATGAAAGGCAAAAGGGTTCTTTTTTTTATCTTTATTTTTTTTTAATTTTACAATATTATATTAGTTGGTTTTGCCATATATTGACATGAATTCGCCCCAGGTGTACATGAGTTCCCCCTCCTGAAACCCCCTCTCACCTCCCTCCTCCTTTTATCCTCCCTCTTGGTCATCCCCGCACACCAGCCCCGAGTATCCTGTAACATACATTGACCCTGAACTGATTCGTTTCACATATGACAACATACATGTTTCAATGTCATTCTCTCAAATCATCCCACCCTCACCCTCTCCCACAAAGTCCCAAAGACTGTTCGATACAACTGTGTCTCTTTTGCTGTCTCGTAGACAGGGTTATATTTCCATCTTTCTAAATTATATATATATGTGTTAGTATACTGTATTGGTGCGTTTCTTTCTGTCTTACTTCACTCTGTATAATAGGCTCCAGTTTCATCCACCTCATTAGAACTGATTCAAATGCATTCTTTTTAATGGCTGAGTAATACTCCATTGTGTATATGTACCAAAGCTTTCTTATCCATTCGTCTGCAGATGGACATCTAGGTTGCTTCCATGTCCTGGCTATTATAAACAGTGCTGCGATGAATATTGGAGAACATGTGTCTCTTTCAATTCTGGTTTCCTCAGTGTGTATGCCCAGAAGTGCGATTGCTGGATCATATGGCAGTTCTATTTCCAGGTTTTTGAGGAATCTCCACACTGTTCTCCATAGTGGCTGTACTAGTTTGCATTCCCACCAACAGTGTAAGAGGGTTCCCTTCTCTCCACACCCTCTCCAGCATTTATTGCATGTAGACTTTTGGATAGTAGCCATTCTAACTGGTGTGAAATGGTATCTCATTGTGGTTTTGATTTGCATTTCTCTGATTATGAGGGATGTTGAGCATTTTTTCATGTGTTTGTTAGCCATCTTTATGTATTCTTTGGAGAAATGTAGTTCTTTGGCCCATTTTTTGATTGGGTCATTTATTTTTCTGGAATTGAGCTGCAGAAGCTGCTTATATATTTTGGAGATTAATCCTTTATCCATTGCTTCATTTGCTATTATTTTCTCCCATTCTGAAGTCTGTCTTTTCACCTTACTTATAGTTTCCTTTGCTGTGCAGAAGCTTTTGATTTTAATTAGGTCCCATTCGTTTATTTTTGCTTTTATTTCCAATATTTTGGGAGGTGGGTCTTGGAGGATCCTGCTGTGATTTATGTTGGAGAGTGTTTTGCCTACGTTCTCCTCTAGGAGTTTTATAGTTTCTGGTCTTACATTTAGCTCTCTAATCCATTTTGAGTTTATTTTGGTGTATGGTGTTAGGAAGTGTTCTAGTTTCATTCTTTTACAAGTGGCTGACCAGTTTTCCCAGCACCACTTGTTAAAGAGACTGTCTTTTCTCCATTGTACATTCTTGCCTTCTTTGTCAAAGATAAGGTGTCCATAGGTGCGTGGAATTATCTCTGGGCTTTCTATTTTGTTCCATTGATCTATATTTCTGTCTTTATGCCAGTACCATACTGTCTTGATGACTGTGGCTTTGTAGTAGAGCCTGAAGTCTGGCAGGTTAATTCCCCCAGTTCCATTCTTCTTCCTCAAGATTGCTTTGGCTATTCGAGGTTTTTTGTATTTCCATACAAATTGTGAGATTATTTGTTCTAGTTCTGTGAGAAATATTGTTGGTAGCTTGATAGGGATTGCATTGAATGTATAAATTACTTTGGGTAGTATACTCATTTTTACAATATTTATTCTTCCAATCCATGAACATGGTATATTTCTCCATCTATTAGTGTCCTCTTTGATTACTTTCACTAGTGTTTTATAGTTTTCTATGTACAAGTCTTTTGTTTCCTTAGGTAGATATATTCCTAAGTATTTAATTCTTTTCGTTGCAACAGTGAATGGAATAGTTTCCTTAATTTCTCTTTCTATTTTCTCATTATTAGTGTATAGGAATGCAAGGGGTTTCTGTGTGTTGATCTTATATCCTGCAACTTTACTGTAATCATTGATTAGCTCTAGTAGTTTTCTGGTAGAGTCTTTAGGGTTTTCTGTGTAGAGGATCATGTCATCAGCGAACAGTGAAAGCTTTACTTCTTCTTTTCCAATTTGTATTCCTTTTATGTCTTTTTCTGCTCTAATTGCTGTAGCCAAAACTTCCAGAACTATGTTGAAGAGTAATGGTGAGAGTGGGCACCCTTGTCTTGTTCCTGACTTTAGGGGAAATGCCTTCAGTTTTTCACCATTGAGGATAATGTTCGCTGTGGGTATGTCATATATAGCTTTTATTATGTTGAGGTATGTCCCTTCTATTCCCACTTTCTGGAGGGTTTTTATCATAAATGGATGTTGAATTTTGTCAAAGGCTTTCTCTACATCTATTGAGATAATCATATGATTTTTATTTTTCAGTTTGTTAATGTGGTGTATTACGTTGATTGATTTGCGAATATTAAAGAATCCTTGCATTCCTGGGATAAAGCCCACTTGGTCATGATGTATGATCTTCTTAATGTGTTGTTGGATTCTGCTTGCTAGAATTTTGTTAAGGATTTTTGCATCTATGTTCATCAGTGATATTGGCCTGTAGTTTTCTTTTTTGGTGGGATCTTTACCAGGTTTTGGGATTAGGGTGATGGTGGCCTCAGAGAATGAGTTTGGAAGTTTCCCTTCCTCATCAATTTTCTGGAAGAGTTTGAGTAGAATAGGTTTTAGCTCTTCTCTAAATTTTTGGTAGAATTCAGCTGTGAAGCCGTCTGGACCTGGGTTTTTGTTTGCTGGGAGATTTTTGATTACAGTATCAATTTCGGGTGCTTGTAATGGGTTTGTTCAGATTTTCTATTTCTTCCTGGATCAGTTTTGGAAAGTTGTACTTTTCTAGGAATTTGTCCATTTCTTCCAGGTTATTCATTTTATTGCCATTTAATTGCTGATAGTATTCTCTAATAATCCTTTGTATTTCTGTGTTGTCAGTTGTGATCTCTCCATTTTCATTTCTAATTTTATTGATTTGGTTCTTCTCCCTTTGTTTCTTGATGAGTCTGGCTAGCGGTTTGTCAATTTTATTTACCTTTTCAAAGAACCAGCTTTTGGCTTTGTTGATTTTTGCTATGGTCTCTTTTGTTTCTTTTGCATTTATCTCTGCCCTAATTTTTATGATTTCTTTCCTTCTACTAATCCTGGGGTTCTTCATTTCTTCCTTTTCTAGTTGCTTTAGATGTAGAGTTAGGTTATTTAGTTGACTTTTTTCTTGTTTCTTGAGGTGTGCCCGTATTGCTATGAACTTCCCCCTTAGCACTGCTTTTACAGTGTCCCAGAGGTTTTGGGTTGTTGTGTTTTCATTTTCATTCATTTCTATGTATATTTTGATGTCTCTTTTGATTTCTTCTATAATTTGTTCATTATTCAGCAGCGTGTTGTTTAGTCTCCATATGTTGGCATTTTTAATAGTTATTCTCCCGTAATTGAGATCTAATCTTACTGCATTGTGGTCAGAAAAGATGCATGGAATGATTTCAATTTTTTTGAATTTACCTAGGCTAGATTTATGACCCAGGATATGATCCATCCTGGAAAATGTTCCATGTGCGCTTGAGGAAAAGGTGAAATTCATTGTTTTGGGTTGAAATGTCCTATAGATATCTATTAGGTCTAACTGGTCTATTGTATCATTTAAAGATTGTGTTTCCTTGTTAATTTTCTGTTTAGTTGATCTATCCATAGATGTAAGTGGGGTGTTAAAATCTCCCACTATTATTGTATTATTGTTAATTTCCCCTTTCATACTTATTAATAATTGTTTTACATATTGCGGTGCTCCTATGTTGGGTGCATAAATATTTATAATTGTTACATCTGCTTCTTGGATTGATCCTTTGATCACTATTTAGTTTCCTTCTTTGTCTCTTTTCACAGCCTTTGTTTTAAAGTCTATTTTATCTGATATGAGTATTGCTACTCCTGCTTTCTTTTGGTCTCTCTTTGCATGGAATATCTTTTTCCAGCCCTTCACTTTCAGTCTGTATGTGTCCCTCGATTTGAGGTGGGTCTCTTGTAGACAACATGTATGGGGGTCTTGTTTTTGTATCCATTCAGCCAGCCTTTGCCTTTTGGTTGGGGCATTCAACCCATTTACGTTTAAGGTGATTATTGATAAGTATGATCCCGTAGCCATTTTCTTTATTGCTTTGGGTTCAAGTTTATACACTCTTTCTGTGTTTCCAGTCTAGAGAAGATCCTTTAGAATTTGTTGGAGAGCTGGTTTGGTGATGCTGAATTCCCTCAGCTTTTGCTTGTCTGTAAAGCTTTTGATTTCTCCTTCATATTTGAATGAGATCCTTGCTGGGTATAGTAATCTAGGCTGTAGGTTATTTTCTTTCATCACTTTAAGTATGTCTTGCCATTCCCTTCTGGCCTGAAGAGTTTCTGTTGAAAGATCAGCTGTTATCCTTATGGGAATCCCCTTGTGTGTTATTTGCTCCTTTTCCCTTGCTGCTTTTAATATTTGTTCTTTGTGTTTGATCTTTGTTAATTTGATTAATATGTGTCTTGGAGTTTATCCTGTTGGGGACTCTCTGGGTTTCTTGGACTTGGGTGATTATTTTTTCCCCTATTTTAGGGAAGTTTTCAACTATTATCTCCTCAAGTATTCTCTCATGGTCTTTCTTTTTGTCTTCTTCTTCTGGGACTCCTATGATTCGAATGTTGGAGCGTTTAACATTGTCCCAGAGGTCTCTAATATTGTCCTCATTTCTTTTAATTCGTTTTTCTTTTTTCCTCTCTGCTTCATTTATTTCTACAATTCTATCTTCTAGTTCTCTTATCCTGTCTTCTGCCACTGTTATTCTACTGTTTGTTCCCTCCAGAGTGTTTCTGATCTCATCTATTGCATTATTCATTGTATATTGACTCTTTTTTATTTCTTCTAAGTCCTTATTAAATCTTTCTTCCATCTTCTCAATCCTTTTCTCCAGGTTATTTATCTGTAACTCCATTATGCTTTCAAGATTTTGAATCATTTTCAGCATCAAAATTCGGAATTCTTTATCATGTAAATTCCCTATATCTTGTTCTTTTGTTTGTGTTGGTGGGCAATTATCTTGTTCCTTTACTTGCTGGGTATTTCTCTGCCTCTTCATCTTGCTTATATTGCTTTGCTTGGGGTGGCCTTTCCCTCTTCTTGCAGTTTGTGTAGTTCTCTTTATTATGTAGTTTCTTCACTGTGTGTGGGGTTGGACTGGTGACTTGTCCGGGTTCCCTGGTTAGGGAAGTAGGTGTCGGTGTTCTGGTGCGTGGAGCTGGATTTCTTCTCTCTCCCTTTGAAGACAATGGGCTGCTTTTCTGGGTGCCTGATGTCCTCTGCTAGTATTCAGAATTTGTTTTGTGGACTTTACAAATGTCCTTTTGATGAATTTGTGGGGGAGAGAGTGGTCTAGCCGTCTTATCCCTCTGCCATCTTGTTCCTTCCTCCCCAAAACACTGGATTCTTATATTCCACTTGGTCGTGGAGTAACTCTTCACAGCTGCTCCAGCAAGGTGCAGCCGCTGTACCTTACCTTGGACTAGGGGTATCTCCTCAAGGCTGCCCCTCCTGATTTGAATGTGGAGCAGCTCCTCTCGGCCCTCCGGTGCCCAAGCAGCCACCGCCTCTTGGATGTGGTACAGCTCCTCTTGGCCACTGCCCTAACCTTGGTCACGGGGTAGCTCATCTCAGCCACGATTCTGCACGTGGTCGGTTGCGCCGGAGCCGGGCGTCTCTCGCGTCTGTGTCTGCGCCGCCGGAGCCGGGCGTCTCTCGGGTCTGCGTCTCAAAAGGGTTCTTGACACTGTTTATGCGACTCAGAAAGTTCCCTCACAGAGCCGTCCCCATTGGAGAGGAGAACACAATTCATGGACTCAACTCGAGAAGAGGCCCTATTCCCAATTAATGGCTGGTGAGTAATCCGGAAGTTCCCCTTCCAATAGAAAAGGGGACCTGATTTCCCTGAAATCAACCTGAGAGAGTTCCTTAGGTCACCATCGCAACTCCAGAAGTACCCCCAGGTACCTGCCACAACACGTGAAACACCAAAAATTATCGAACAATGCAAAAGAAGAAATTCGGGGCTTCAGAATCTCAAGGTAAATCCCACATTCCCTCTTGAAAGGCAAAAGGTTACTTGACACCCTTTATGCGACTCAGAATGTTCCCTCAAACTGCCGTCCCAAGTGGAGAGGAAAACACACTTTATGAACTCAACTCGAGAAGAGGCCAATTCCCATTTAACAGCTCGAGAGTAATCTCGAAGTTCCCCTTCCAACACAAATGGGGACCTGACTTCCCTGATGCAACCAGAGCGAGTTCCTGAAGTCCCCATTGCAACTTGACAATTACCCCAGCTTCCCGTCGAAATTCAAGAAACACCACAGAAATATCCCCTCAATGTGAGTAGAGGAAATTTTGCGAGGCAGAATCTCAAAAGAAATTCCACATTCCCACTTGAAAGGCAAAAGGGTACTTGACACCCTTTAAGCGACTCAGTAAGTTCCCTCACACAGCCGTCCCCATTGGAAAGGAAATCACAATTTTTGGATTCAACTCGAGAAGATGCCAATTCACATTTAACAGCTCGAGAGTAATCCCGATGTTCCCCTTCAAAAAAAAAAAACGGGACCTGACTGCCCTGAAGCAACCCGAGCGATTCCTGAGGTCCACTTCGCAACTTGAGAAGTACCCCCAGGTTCACTTCACAATGCGTGAAACACAACAAAATAATCCCCTCAATGCGAGATGAGGAAATTTTGCACTGCAGAATCTCAAGAGAAATCCCACATTCCCGCTTAAAAGGTAAAAGGGTACTTGACACCATTTATGCGACTCAGAAAGAACCCTCACACAGCCGTCCCCATTGGAGAGGAGAACGCAATTATAGACTAAACTCGAGAATAGGCCCTATTCACATTTCACGGCTCGAGAGTAATCCCGAAGTTCCCCTTCAAACACAAAAGGGGACATAACTTGCCTGAAGCAACATGGCCGAGTTCCTGAGGTCACCGTCTCTACTCGGGTAGTACCCCCAGCTTCCCACCACAACGCGAGAAACACCAAAAATTACCCCTAAATGCGAAATGAGGAAATTTTGTGCTGCAGAACCTCAAGAGAAATCCCACATTCACGCTTGAAAGGCAAAAGGGTACTTGACACCCTTTATGTGACTCAGAACTTTCCCTCACGCAGCCTGTACACATTGGAGAGGAGAACACACTTTATGGACTCAAGTTGAGAAGAGGTCCTATTCACATTTAATGGCTCGAGAGTAATACCCACGTTCCCCTTCCAACACAAAAGGGGACCTGATTTCTCTGAAGAAACATGAGCAAGTTACTGAAGTCCCCGCCCCAACTTGAGAAGTACCCCCAGCTTCCCGCTGAAACTAGAGAAACACCACAAAATTGTCCCCTCAATGCGAGATGAGGAAATTTTGCACTGCAGAATCTCAAGAGAAATCCCACATTCCCGCTTCAAAGGCTAATGGGTACTAGACACCTTTTATGCGGCTCAGAAAGTTCCCTCACACAGCCGTCCCCATTGGAAAGGAGAACACATTTTATGGATTCAACACTAGAAGAGGCCCTATTCCCATTTAACGGTTCCAGAGTAATCCGGAAGTTCACCTTCCAACACCAAAGTGGAACTTACTTCCCTGAAGCAACCTGAGCGATTTACTGAGGTCCCCGTCTCAACTCGAGAAGTACCCCCAGCTACACGTCACAATGCAAGAAACACCAGAAAATTATCCCCTCAATGCGAGATGAGGAAATTTTGCGCTGCAGAATCTCAAGAGAAATCCCTAATTACTGCTTGAAAGGCAAAATGTAAAAACACACCATTTATGTGACACTGAAAGTTCCCTCACACAGCCGTTCCCATTGGAGAGGAGAACACAATTATGGACTCAACCCGAGAAGAGGCCAATTCCCATTTAAAGGGTAGTCAGTAATCCCGGAGTTATCCTTCCAACACAAAAGGGGACCTGACTTCCCTGTAGCAACCAGAGCGAGTTCCTGATGTTCCTGTCGCAACTGGAGAAGTACCCCCAACTTCCCGCCGCAACACGAGAAACAACACAAAATATCCCCTTAATGCGAGACGAGGAAATTTTGAGTGGCAGAGTCTCAAGGTTAATCCCACATTCCCGCTTGAAAGGCAAAACGGTACTTGACACCCTTTATGCGACTCAAAGTGTTCCCTCACACAGCCTTCCCCATTGGAGAGGAGAACATACTTTATGGACTCAACTCGAGAAGAGGCACTATTCCCATTTAATGGTTGGAGAGAAATACGTAGGTTCCCAATCCAACAAAAAACGGGACATGACTTCTCTGAAGCAACACGAGTGAGCTCCTGAGGTCCCTGTCGGAACTCGAGAAATACCCCCAGCTTTCCGCTGCAATTCGAGAAACCCCACAAAATTATCCCCTCAATGTGAGATGAGGAAATTTTGCCCTGCAGAATCTCAAGAGAAATTCCACATTCCCACTTGAAAGGCAAATGGGTACTTGACACCCTTTATGCCACTCGGAAATTTCCCTCACACAACCATCCCCATTGGAGAGGGGAACACAATTTATGGACTCAACTTGAAAAGAAGCCCTATTCACATTTAATTGCTCGAGAGTAATCCGGAAATTCCCCTTCCAACACAAAAGGGGACAGGACTTCCCAGAAGGAACCCGAGCGAGTTCCTGAGGTCCCCGTCGCAACTCGAGAAGTACCCCAAGCTTCCCGCCACAACTCGAGAAACACCACAAAATTATCCCCTCAATGCGAGATGACGAAATTTTGAGTGGCAGAGTCTCAAGATTAATCCCACATTCCCGCTTGAAAGGCAAAAGCTTACTTTAAACCCATTATTCAACTCAGAAAATTCCCTCAAACAGCCATCCACATTTAGGAGGAGAACAAACTTTACGGACTCAATTAGAGAAGAGGCCAATTCCCATTTAATGGCTGGAGAGTAATCCCGAAATTCCTCTTCCGACACAAAAGGGGGCCTGACTTCCCTGAATCAACCTGATCGAGTTCCTGAGGTCCCCGTGGCAACACAATAGTACCCCCAGCTTCCACTGCAACTAGAGAAACACCACAAAATTATAACCCTCAATGCGAGATGAGGAAATTTTGCCTGGCAGAATATAAAGAGAAATTCCACATTCCCGCTTGAAAGGCAAATAGGTACTTGACACCGTATATGCCACTCAGAAATTTCCTTCACACAGCCGTCCCATTGGAGAGGAGAACACACTTTATGGATTCAACTCGAGAACAGACCCTATTCCCATTTAACCGCTCGAGAGTATACCGGACGTTTCCCTTCCAACACTAAGGGGGACCTGACAACCCTGAAACAACCAGAGCGAGCTCCTAAGTTCCTCGTCGCAACTCGAGAAGTACACACAACTTCCCGTGGAAACTGGAGAAACACCACAAAAATATCACCTAAATGCGAGATGAGGAAATTTTGCACGACAGAATCTCAATGATAATCCCACATTCCCGCTTGAAAGGCAAAATGTTACTTTAATCCCATTATTCGACTAAGAAAATTCCCTCAAACAACCATCCACATTTAGGAGTAGAACACACTTTAAGGACTCAACTCGAGAAGAGGCCTTATTCCCATTTAACAGCTGGAGAGTAATTCCGAAGTTCCCCTTCCAACGCAAAAGGGGTCCTGACTTCCCTGAAGCCACATGAGCGAGTTTCTGAGGTTCTGGACGCAACCTGCAACTACCCCCAGCTTCCACCCCCAACACGAGAAACACCACAATATTAACTCCAATATGCGAGATGAAAAATTTTGCGATGCAAAATCTCAAGAGAAATCCCACATTCCTGCTTGAAAGGCAAAAGGGTACTTGACACCCTTTATGCCACTCAGAAAGTTTCCTCAAACAGCCGTCCCCATTGGAGAGGAGAACACACTTTAAGGACTCAACTCGTGAAGAGACCCTATTAACATTTATCTCCTCAAGAGTAATCTTGAAGTTCCCCTTCCAACGCAAAAGGGGACCTGACTTCCCTGAAGCAACCCAAGCGAGTTCCTAAGGTTCGCGCAGTAACTCGAGAAGTACCGCCAGCTCCCCGCCACAACTCGAGAAACACCAGAAAATTATCCCCTCAATGCGAGATGAGGAAATTTTGCGCTAGAGAATCTCAAGAGAAATCCCACATTCCCGATTGAAAGGCAAAAGCGCACTAAACACCCTATATGCGACTCAGAAAGTTCCCTCACACAGACGTCCGCATTGGAGAGGAGAACAGACTTTATGGTCTCAAATCAAGAAGAGGCCCTATTCCCATTTAACGGCTCGAGAGTAATCCCGATGTTCCACTTCCAACACAAAAGGGGACCTGACGTCCCTGAAGCAACACATGGGAGTTCCTGAGGTCCCCGCCGCAACTCCAAAAGTACCGTCTGCTCTCAGCCGCAACTCGAGTAACAACATAAAATTTTCCCCTCGATGGGAGATGAGGAAATTTTATGCTGCAGAATCTCTAGAGAAATCCAACATTCCCGATGAAAGGCAAAAGGGTACCTGACTCCCTTTATGCAACTCAGATAGTCCCTCACACCTCTGTCCCCATTGGAGAAGAGAACACACATAATGGACTCAACTCGAGAAGAGGCCCTATTACCATTTAACGGATTGAGAGCAATCCAGAAGTTCCCTTTCCAACACAATTTGGGCCCTGACTTCCCTGAAGCATCCCGAGCGAGTTCCTGAGGTCCCTGCAGCAACTCCAGAAATACTGCCTGCTCCCAGCCGCAACTCGAGAAACAACACAAAATTATCCCCTCCATGCGAGATGAGGAAATTTTAAGCTGCAGAATCTCAAGAGAAATCCCACATTCCTGCTGAAAGTCAAAATTTCACTTGACACCCTTTATGCAACACAGAAAATTCCCTCACACCGCTGTCACCATTGGAGAAGAGAACACACTTAATGGACTCAACACGAGAAGAGGCCCTATTACCATTTAACGGCTCGAGCATAATCCAGAAGTTCCCCTTCCAACACAAAATGGGTCCTGACTTCTCTGAAGCAACCCGAGTGAGGTCCTGAGGTCTCCGATGCAATTCAAGAAGTACCCCCAACTTCC
Organism: Moschus berezovskii; assembly: GCF_049115385.1. Taxonomy (NCBI): domain Eukaryota; kingdom Metazoa; phylum Chordata; class Mammalia; order Artiodactyla; family Moschidae; genus Moschus; species Moschus berezovskii. The sequence goes on along the minus strand of NC_142481.1, from coordinate 64,332,450 downwards.
CGGCGTAACTCCAGAAACACCAGAAAATTATCCCCTCAATGCGAGATGAGGAAATTTTGAGCTGCAGAATCTCAAGAGAAATCCCACATTCACGCTTGAAAGGCAAAATGGTACTTTACACCCTTTATGCGACTCAGGAAATTCCCTCACACAGCCGTCCCCATTGGAGAGGAGGACACACTTTATGGACGCAACTCGAGAAGACACTCTATTCCCATTTAATGGCTCGAGTGTAATCCCGAAGTTCCCCTTCCAACACAAAAAGGAACCTGACTGTCCTGAAGCAACCAGAGGGAGTTTCTGAGGTCCCCGTCGCAACTCGAGAAGTTCCCCCAGCTTCCTGCCGCAACTCGAGAAATACCACAGTATTATCCCCTCATTTGGATATGAGGAAATTTTGCGCTGCAGAATCTCAAGAGAAATCCCACATTCACGCTTGAAAGGCAAAATGGTACTTTACACCCTTTATGCGACTCAGGAAATTCCCTCACACAGCCGTCCCCATTGGAGAGGAGAACACACTTTATGGACTCAACTCGAGTAGAGGCTGTATTCCCATTTAACGTCTCGAGAGTAATCCCGATGTTCTCCTACCACAACTAAAGAAGACTGACTTCCTAGGGACTACACAAATGAGTTCCTGAGGTCCATGTCGCAACTCGAGTAGGACCCCAAGCTTCCCCTTGCAACTTGTGAAAACCACAATATTCTTCAGTCAAGGTGAGATAAGGAAATTTTCCCCTGGAGAGTCTCAAGAAAAATCCGACTTTCCTACTTGAAAGGTAAACGGGTACTTGACACCCTTTATGAGACTCAAGACATTCCCTGACATAGCTGTCCCCACTTGAGAGGAGAACACAATTTAAGGACTCAACTTCAGACGAGGCCCTATTTCCATTCCACTCCTCGAGAGTAATCCCAAAATTCCCCTACTAAATGGAAAATGACCTGACTTCGCAGTGACTACACGAACGAGTTCCTGTGGTCCCTGTCGCACCTCGAGAAGGACCCCAGACTTCTCGCCACAACTCGAGAAAAACCACAGTTTTCTGCACTCAAGGGGAGATGAGGAAAATTTCCCATGCAGAGTCTCAAGAGAAATTCCACATTCCCGCTTAAAACTCGAACGGGTATTTGACACCCTTTATGCGACTCAAGACATTCCCTGACATAGCTATCCCCACTTGAGAGGAGAACACAATTTATGGACTCACCTTTAGATGAGGCCCTATTACAATTACACGTCTCGCAAGTAATCCCCATGTTCCCCTACCAAAACGAAAGGAGACCTGTCTTCCCAGGGACTACATGAGCGAGTTCCTGAGTTTCCTGTTGCAACTCGAGAAGGACCCCAAGCTTCCCACCGCAACTAGAGAAAAACCACAGGATTCTACAATCAAGGTGAGATGAGGAAAATTTCCCCTGCAGAGTCTCAAAAGAATCCCACATTCCCACTTTAAACTCGAAGTGGTAACTGACACCCTTTCTACAAACATAAAAGTTCCCTGACTAAGCCGTCCCTACTGGAGAGGAGCATCAGTTTACGGATTAATCTCTAGATGACTTCCAATTGCCATTCCTAGCCTCAAGAGAATCCTGAAGTTTCCCTTCCAAAACGAAATGAGACCTGACTTCTCTGGGGCTACACGAGCGAGTTACTGAATTCACCGTCACAACTCGAGAAGGATCCGAAGCTTCCTGCCGCAACTCGAAGAAAACCACAAGATTCTGCACTCAAGGTGAGATCAAGAAAATTTCCCCTGCAGAATCACAAGAGAAATCCCACATTCCCGCTTAAACTCCAACGGGTATGTGACACAATTCCTGTGACGCAGAAGGACCCTTACTAAGCCGGCCCCACTGGAGAGGTGCACACAACTAATGGACTCATCTTTAGATGAGGCCCAATTCACATTTCACGCCTCCAGAGAAATCCCGAAGTACCATTTCCACAGGAAAGGAGACCTGAATTAACTGGGGCAACAAGAGCGAGTCCCTGAGATCCACTTCGAAACCCAAAAATGGACCCCAATCTTCCAGCCGCAACTCAAGAATAACCACAACATTCTCCCCTCAATGCGAGATGAGGAATAAATCTGCTGCAGAGTCTCAAGAGAAATAACACATTCCCGCTTGAAACTCGAAAGGGTACTTGAAAACCTTTCTGAAACCATAAAAGTTCCCTGATTAAGCCGTCCCTCCTGGAGAGAGGCACTCAATTTACGGACTCATCTCTAGATGATTTTCAATTCCCATTCCACACATCGAGATTAATCCCGAAATTTCCCTTCCAACACGAAAAGAGGCCTGACTTTCCTGGGGCAACACGAGCGAGTTCCTGAGTTCCTCGTCACAACTCGGAAGGACCCCAAACTTCCCGCCTCAACTTGAGAAAAACCATTAGATTCTGCACTCAATGTGAGATGAGGAAAATTTCCCTTACAGAGCCTCAAGAGAAATCCCACATTCCCGCATGAAACATGAATGGGTACTTGACACCCTTTGTACGACTCAAGACATTCCCTGGCATAGCTGACCGCACTTGAGAAGAGAACACAATTTATGGACTCATCTTTAGATGAGGCCCTATTCCCATTCCACGCCTAGAGAGTAATCCCAAATTTCCTCTACCAAAAGGAAAAAAGACCTGACTGCCCAAGACTACACAAACAAGTTCCTGAGGTCCCCGTTGTACCTCGAGAAGGACCCCAAGCTTCCTGCTGCAACTCGAGAAAAACCACAGGTTTCTGCACTCAAGGAGAGATGAGGAAAATTTCCCCTGCAGAGTCTCAAGAGAAATCACACATTCCCACTTGACTCTCGAACAGGTTAGTGATACCATTTCTACAACCATAAAAGTTCCCTGACTAACCCTTCCATAATGGAGAGGAGCACACAATTTACTGACTCATCTCTAGATGACTTCAAATTGCCATTCCACGCCTTGAGAATAATCCTGAAGATTCCGTTCCAACAAGTAGGGGGCCTGAGTTCTCTGGGGCTACACGAGCGAGTTACTGAGATCCCCGTGGCAACTCGAGAAGGACGCCAAGCTTCCCGCCGGAACTCGAGAAAAATCACAAGATTCCGCACTCAAGGTGAGATGAGGAAAATTTCCCCTGCAGCGTCTCTAGAGAAATTCCACATTCCCGCTTGAAACTAGCACGGGTACTTGACACCCTTTATGTGACTCAAGACATTCCCTGACATAGCTGTCCCCACTTGAGAGGAGAACACAATTTATGGACTCAACATTAGATGAGGTCCCATTCCCATTCCATGCCTGGAATTCCGATGTTCCCCTACCAAAACTAAAGGAAAGCTGACTTTCCAGGGACTACACGAGTGAGTTCCTGAGGTCCCGGTCACAACTCAAAAAGGACCCACAGCATCCCACCGCAACTCGAGAAAAAGCACAAGACTCTGTACCCAAGGTGAGAAGAGAAAAATTTCCCCTGCGGAGTCTCAAGAGAAATCACACATTACTCTTTAAATTTGAACGGGCACTTGACAGCATTTCTGCGACACAAAAACGACCCTTACTAAGCCGTCCCCACTAGAGAGGAGCACACAATTAACGGACTCATCTCTACGTGAGGCCCAATTCACATTCCACGCCTCGAGAGGAATCCTGAAGTGCCCTTTCCAACACGAAAGGACACATGACTTCATTGGCGCAATACTAGCAAGTTCCTGAGGTCCCCATCGCAACTTCGGAAGGGGCCCAAGCTTCCCACCGAAACACAAGAGAAACCACAAGATTCTGCACTCAAGGTGAGATGAGGAAAATTTCACCTGCAGAGTCCAAGAGAAATCCCACCTTCCCGCTTGAAACGCGAACGGGTACTTGACACCATTTATGCGACTCAAGACATTCCCTGACACAGCTGTCCCCACTTGAGACGAGAACACAATTTATGGACTCAACTTTAGATGAGGCCCTATTCCCATTCCACACCTCGAGAGTAATCCCGATGTTCCCCTACCAAAACGAAAGGAGACCTGGCTTCCCAGGGACTACATGAGCGAGTTCCTGAATCCCTGTTGCAACTCGAGGAGGACCCCAAGCTTCCCGGCGCAACTCGAGAGAAACCACATGATTCTGCCCTCAAGGAGAGATGAGGAACATTTCCCCTGCAGAGTCTCAAAGAAATCCCACATTACCTTTTAAACTCGAACGGGCACTTGATAGCATTTCTGCGACACAAAACGGACGCTTACTAAGCTGTCCCCACTGGAGAGGAGCACATAATTAAAGGACTCATCTCTAGATGAGGCTCAAGTCACATTCCATGCCTGGAGAGAAATCCCGAAGTACCCTTTCCCACCCGAAAGGAGACATGACTTCCCTAGGGCAGCATGAGCGAGTTCCTGACATCCCCATTACAACCCAAAATGGAACCCAATCATCCAGCCTCAACTCGAGAAAAACGACAAGATTCCCCTCTCAATGCGAGATGAGGAATATTTCTGCTGCAGAGTCGAAACAGAAATCACACATTCCTGCTTGAAAATTGAAAGGGTATTTGAAACCCTTTCTGTGACACAAAAATTTCCCTGACTAAACCATCCCCACTGGAGAGGACCACATAATAAATGGACTCAACATATGATGAGATGCAAATCACATTCCACGCTACGAGCGGAATCCCGAGGTTCCCCTTCCAACACAATTGCAGACCAGACGTCCCTGGTACAACACGAGCGAGGTCATGAGGTCCCATCGCAACTCAAGAAGGAGCCCAAGCTTCCCGCCGCAACTCGAGAAAAACCACAAGATTGTGCACTGAAGGCGAGGTGAGGAAAAGTTCCCATTCAGAGTGTCAAGGGAAATCCCACATTCCCGCTTAAACTCTAACAGGTACTTGACACCATTTCTGTGATACAAAAGGACCCTTACTAAGCCGTCCCCACTGGAGAGGAGCACACAAATAACGGACTCATATCTAGATCAGGCCCAGTTCACATTCCACACCTCGAGACAAATCCTGAAGTACTCTTTCCAACAGGAAAGGAGACCTGACTTCCGTGGGGCAACACGAATGAGTTCCTGAAATCCCCGCCACAACCCGAAAGAGACACCAAGCCTCCAGCTGCAACTTGAGAAAAAACACAAAATTCTCCCCTAAATGCGAGATGAGGGATATTTAGTCTCAAGAGAAATCACATTCTCGCTTGAGATTCAAAAGGGTACTTGAAACCCTTTCTGTGACACAAATATCCCTGACTAAGCCGTCGCTACTGGAGAGGAGCAAACAAGTTTCTGACTCATTGCTAGATGACTTGCAATTCCCATTCCACGCCTCAAGAATAATCCCGAAGTTTCCCTTCCAACAAGAAAGGAAACCAGACTTCCCTGGCACAACACCAGTGAGTTCCTGTGGTCCGCATCGTAACTAGAGAAGGAGGCCAAGCTTCCTGGCGCAACTCGAGAAAACCACAAGATTCTGCACTCAAGGTGAGATGAGGAAAATTTCCCTTGCAGAGTCTCAAGAGAAATCCCCGATTTCGGGTTAAACTCCAATGGTTACGTGACACAATTCCTGCGAAACAAAAGGACCCTTACTAAGCCATCCCCACTGGGGAGGAGCACACAATTAATGGACTCATCTCTCGACGAGGCCCAATTTACATTCCACGCCTCGAGAGAAATCCCAACATACTGTTTCAAACAGGAAAGGAGACCTGACTTCCCTGGGGCAACACAAGCCAGTTCCTGAGGTCCCTGTCGAACTCGAGAAGGACCTCAAGCTTCCAGCCGCAACTCGAGAAAAAGCAAAGATTCTCCCCTCAATGCGAGATGAGGAAAGTTTCTGCTGCAGAGTCTTTAGAGAAATCACACACTCCTGCTTGAAACTTGAAAGGGTACTTGAAGTTCTCTTTGCGACTCAAAAAGCTCCATGACTAAGCCGTCCATACTAGAGAGGAGCACACAATTAACAGACTCAACACAAGGTGAGACGCAAATGACATTCCATGCCACGAGCGGAATTCTGAGGTTCCCCTTCCAACACGATTGGAGAACTGATGTCCCTGGGACAACATGAACAATTTGTGGAGGTCCCCGTCGCAACTCGAGAAGGACCCCAAGCTTCCCGCAGCAACTCAAGAAAAACCACAAGATTCTGCACTCAAGGAGAGATGAGGAAAATTTCCCCTGCAGAGACTCAAGAGAAATCCCACATTCCCGCTTGAAATGTGAACGGGTACTTGACACCCTTTATGCGACTCAAGACATTCCCTGAAATAGCTGTCCAACTTGAGACGAGAACACAATTTATGGACTCAACATTAGATGAGGTCCTATTTCCATTCCATGCCTCGAGAGTAATCCCGATGTTCCCCTGCCAAAAGGAAAGGACACCTGACTTCCCCAGGACTACACGAGCGAATATCTTATGTCCCCGTCCCAGCTCGAGAAGGAGGCCAAGCTTCCCACAGCAACTCGAGAAAAAGCAAAAGATTCTGCACTCAAGGTGAGATGAGGAAAATTTCCCCTGCAGAGTCTCAAGATAAATCCCACATTCCCGCTTAAACACGAACGGGTACTTGACACCATTTCTGCGAAACAATAAGGACCCTTAATAAGCCGTCCCCACTGGAGAGAAGCACACAATCAACGGAATCATCTCTGGATGAGGCCCAATTCAAATTCCACACCTCGAGAGAAATCCTGTAGTACGCTTTCCCAAAGGAAAGGAGACCTGACGTCCCTGGGGCAACACGAGAGAGTTCCTGCGATCCCCATAGCAACCCGAATAAGACCCCAAGCTTCCAGCCACAACTCGAGAAAAAGCACAAGATTCTCCCCATAATGCCAGATGAGGAATATTTCTGATGCCGAGTCTCAAGTGAAATCACACATTCCTGCTTGAAACTTGAAAGGGTACTTGAAACCAATTCTGGAACACAAAAAGGTCCCTGAATAAGCCGTCCCCACTGGAGAAGAGCACACAATTAACGGACTCAACACACGATGAGACCCAAATCACATTCCACACCACGAGCGGAATCCCGAGGTTCTCCTTCCAACACGATTGGATACCTGACTTCCCTGGGACAACACGAGCGAGTTCCAGTTTTTCCCACCGCAACTAGAGAAAAACGACAAGATTCTGCACTCAAGGTGAGAAGAGGAAAATTTCCCCTGCAGAGTCCCCAGAGAAATCCCACATTACCTTTAAAACTTGAATGGGCACTTGACAGAATTTCTGCGACACAAAACGGACCGTTACTAAGCCGTCCCCACTGGAGAGGAGCACATAATTAAAGGACTCATCTCTAGATGAGGCCTAAGTCACATTCCATGCCTGGGAGAAATCCCGAACTACTCTTTCACAGGAAAGGAGACCTGACTTCCCTAGGGCAGCATGAGCGAGTTCCTGACATCCCCATTACAACCCGAAAGGGAACCCAAGCTTCCAGCCACAACTCGAGAAAAACCACAAGATTCTCCCCTCAATGCGAGAAGAGGAATATTTATGTTGCAGAGTCTAAAGAGAAATCACACATTCCTGCTTGAAACTTGAAAGGGTACTTGAAACCCTTTCTGCGACACAAAAAGTTCCCTGACTGAGCCGTCCCCACTGGAGAGGAGCACATAATTACGGACTCAACACGTGGAGAGATGCAAACCACATTCCATGCTACGAGCGGAATGCCGAGTTTCCCCTTCCAACACAATAGCAGACCTGACATCCCTGGTAAAACACGAGCGAGTTCATGAGTGCCCCATAGCAACTCAAGAAGGAGCCCAAGCTTCCCACCGCAACTCGAGAAAAACCACAAAATTCTGCACTGAAGGTGAGATGAGGAAAATTTTCCCTGCAGAGTCTCAAGAGAAATCCCCGATTTTGGCTTAAAATCTAACGGTTACGTGACACAATTCCTGCGAAACAAAAGGACCCTTACTAAGCCATCCCCACTGGGGAGGAGCACACAATTAATGGACTCATCTCTCGATGAGGCCCAATTCACATTCCACGCCTCGAGAGAAATCCCAAAGTACCGTTTCCAACAGGAAAGGTGACCTGACTTCCCTGGGGCAACACAAGTGAGTTCCTGAGGTCCCAGTCGAACACGAGAAGGACCCCAAGCTTCCAGCCGCAACTCGAGAAAAAGCAAAGATTCTCCCCTCAATGCGAGACGAGGAAAGTTTCTACTGCAGAGTCTAAAGAGAAATCACACATTCCTGCTTGAAACTTGAAAGGGTACTTGAAATCCTTTTTGCGACTCAAAAAGATCCATGACTAAGCCGTCCATACTAGAGAGGAGCACTCAATTAACAGACTCAACACAAGGTGAGACGCAAATAACATTCCATGCCATGAGCGGAATTCTGAGGTTCCCCTTCCAACACGATTGGAGAACTGACGTCCCTGGAACAACACGAGCAAGTTCCGGAGGTCCCTGTCGCAACTCGAGAAGGACCCCAAGCTTCCCGCCGCAACTCGAGAAAAACCACAAGATTGTGCACTGAAGGTGAGGTGAGGAAAATTTCCCCCGAAGAGTGTCAAGGGAAATCCCACATTCCCGCTTAAACTCCAACAGGTACTTGACACCATTTCTGCGATACAAAAGGACCCTTACTAAGCCGTCCTCACTGGAGAGGAGCACACAAATAACGGACTCATAACTAGATGAGGCCCAGTTCACATTCCACACCTCGAGACAAATCCTGAAGTACTCTTTCCAACAGGAAAGGAGACCTGACTTCCCAGGGGCAACACGAGCGAGTTCCTGAAATCCCCGCCACAACCCGAAAGAGACACCAAGCATCCAGCCGCAACTCGAGAAAAACTACAAGATTCTCCCCTAAATGCGAGATGAGGGATATTTCTGCTGCAGAGTCTCAAGAGAAATAACACATTCTCGCTTGAGACTCAAAAGGGTACTTGAAACCCTTTCTGTGACAAAAATATCCCTGACTAAGCCGTCGCTACTGTAGAGGAGCAAACAAGTTTCTGACTCTTTGCTAGAAGACTTGCAATTCCCATTCCACGCCTCAAGAATAATCCCGAAGTTTCCCTTCCAACAAGAAAGGAGACCAGACTTCCCTGGCACAACACCAGTGAGTTCCTGTGGTCCCCGTCGCAACTCGAGAAGGAGGCCAAGCTTCCCAGCGCAACTCGAGAAAACCACAAGGTTCTGCACTCAAGGTGAGATGAGGAAAATTTCCCCTGCAGAGTCTCAAGAGAAATCCCCGATTTCGGGTTAAACTCCAACGGTTACGTTACACAATTCCTGCGAAACAAAAGGACCGTTACTAAGCCGTCCCCACTGGGAAGGAGCACACAATTAATGGACTCATCTCTCGATGAGGCCCAATTCTCATTCCACGCCTCGAGATAAATCCCGACCTACCGTTTTCAACAAGAGAGGAGATATGACTTCCCTGGGGCAACACAAGCCAGTTCCTGAGGTCCCCGTTGAACTTGAGAAGGACCCCAAGCTTCCAGCCACAACTCGAGGAAAAGCAAAGATTCTCCCCTCAATGCGAGACGAGGAAAGTTTCTGCTGCAGAGTCTAAAGAGAAATCACACATTCCTGCTTGAAACTTGAAAGGGTACTTGAAGTCCTTTTTTCGACTCTAAAAGATCTATGACTAAGCCGTCCGTACTGGAGAGGAGCACACAATTAACAGACTCAACACAAGGTGAGACGCAAATGACATTCCATGCCACGAGCGAAATTCCGAGGTTCCCCTTCCAACACGATTGGAGAACTGACGTCCCTGGGACAACACGATCAAGTTCCGGAGGTCCCCGTCGCAACTCGAGAAGGACCCCAAGCTTCCCGCAACAACTCGAGAAAAACCACAAGATTCTGCACTCAAGGAGAGACGAGGAAAATTTCCCCTGCAGAGGCTCAAGAGAAATCCCACATTCCTGCTTGAAACTTGAACGGGTACTTGGCACCATTTCAGCGACATAAAAAGGAACCTGACTAAGCCGTCCCCACTGGAGAGGAGCACACAATTAACGGACTCATCTCTAGAAGAAGCCCAATTCCCATTCCACACCTCGAGAGTAATCCCGAAGTTCCCTTTCCAATAGGAAAGCAGACCTGACTTCCCTGGGGCAACACGAGCAACTTCCTGAGGTCCCTGTTGCAACCTGAAAGGGACCCCAAACTTCCAGCCGCAACTGGAGAAAAACCAGAAGATTCTCCCCTCAAAGCAAGATGAGGAACATTTCCCCTGCAGAGTCTCAAGAGAAATTCAACATTCCCTCTTGAAACTCCAACCGGTACTTGACACAGTTTATGCAACTCAAAAAGTTCCCTAGCATAGCAGTCGCCACTGGCGAGGAGCATACAATTTATGAATCAAATTTGATTGAGGCCCTATTCCCATTCCACGCCTCGAGAGTAATCCTGAAGCTCTCCTTGCAACACAAAAGGAGACCTGACCTCCCTGTGGTAACACAGGCGAGGTTCTGAGGTCACTGTCGCAACTTGTGAGGGACTACAAACTTCCCGCCACAACTCGAGAAAAACCACGAGATTCCCCCATCAAAGAGAGATGAGGAATTTTCTGCTGCAGAGTCTCAAGAGAAATCACACTTTCTCTCTTGAACCTCGAACAGGTACTTGACACCCTTTCTGCAACACAAAAACTTCCCTGACTAAGCCGTCCCTACTGGAGAGGAGCATACAATTTAAGGGATCAAATATGCATGAGGCCCTATTCCCATTCCATCCCTGAGCGTAATCCCGAGTTTCCCTTCCAACACGAAAGGAGACCTGACTTCCCTGGGTGAACAAGAGAGTTACTGAGGTCCCCGTCGCAAGTCGAGAAGGACCCCAAACTTCCCACCGCAACTAGCGAAAAACCAAAATATTCTTCACTCAAGACGAGATGAGGAAATTTTCCCTGCAGAATCTCAAGAGTAATCACATATTCCCGCATGAAACTCGAACAGGTTCTTGACAATCTTTGTGCGACTCAAAAAGTTCCCTGACATAGCAGTCGCCACCAAACAATTTACGAATCAAATTTGGATGAGGCCCTATTCCCATTCCATGCCTCGAGATTAATCCCGAAGTTCCCCTTCCAAAGCGAAAGGACACGTGTCGTCCTGAAGTAACAGGAGTGAGTTCCTGAGGTCCCCATCACAAACGGAGAAGGACTTCAAGATTCCCACTACAACTCGAGAAAAATCACAAGATTCTGTACTCAGGGCAAAATGAAGAAGTTTTCCCCTGCAGAGTCTAAGAGCAATCCCACATTCCCTCTTGAAACTCGAACGGGTACTTGACAACCTTTATGCAAATCAAAAAATTCCCCGACATAGCAGGGCTGACTGAAGAAGAGCACAAAATTCACCTACACAAAGCTAGATGTGGCCCTATTCCTCTGCTGAGCCTCGGGAGGAATAATGAGGTTCCCGTTCCAACAGGAAAGGAGACCTGACTTCCCTGGGACAACACGAGCCACTTCCTGAGATCCCCGTCGCAAATCGAGAAGGACCCCAAGCTTCCAGCCGCAACTCGAGAAAAACCACAAGATTCTCCCCTCAATGCGAGATGAGGAACATTTCAGCTGCAGAGTCTCAAGAGAAATCCCACATTCCCACTTGAAACTCGAACGTGTACTTGACACCCTTTATGCGACTCAAAAATTTCCCCTACCAAGCCAGCCCCACTGAACAAGAGAACAAAATTGACTTAAATAACGCTAGATGCAGAACTAATTCTCTGCTGCCCCTCGAAGGGAATCCCGAGGTTCCACTTTCAATACGATAGGAGAATTGATGAAACTTGGACAAGACGAGCGAGTTCCTGAGGTCCCCATCGCAACTCGAGAAAGACCCCAAGCTTCAGATGTGGCCCTATTCCCATTCCACGCATCGAGAGAAATTCCGAAGCTCTCCTTGCAACACAAAAGGAGTTTTGACCTCCCTGAAGTAACTCGAGTGAGGTTCTGAGGTCACTGTCACAACTAAGAGGGACAACAATCTTCCAGCCACAACTCGAGAAACACCATGAGATTCCCCCATCAATGTGAGATGAGGAATTGTCTGCTGCAGAGTCTCAAGAAAATCCCACATTCCCACTTGAAAGTCAAACGGGTACTAGACACCATTTCTGCGACACAAAAAGGACCCTGAGTAAGCCGTTTCCACTGGACAGGAGCACACAATTAACGTCTCATCTCTAAATGATGCCAAATTCACATTCCTCGCCTTGAGAGTAGTACCGAAGCCCTCCTTGCAACACGAAAGGAGACCTGACTTCCCTGAAGTAACACGAGTGTGGTTCTGAGGTCACTGTTGCAACTCGAGAGGGACTACAAACTTCCCGCCCCAACTAGAGAAAAACCAAGAGATTCCCCTATCAATGCGAGATGAGGAATTTTCTGCTGCAGAGTCTCAAGAGAAATCACACATTCTCTCTTGAACCTCGAACGGGTATTTGACACCCTTTCTGCAACTCAAAAAGTTCCCTGACATAGCTGTCCCCACTGGAGAGGAGAACACAATTTATGGACACCACTTTAGATGAGGCCATATTCCCATTCCATGCCTCGAGAGTAATCCCGAACCTCTCCTTGCAAAACAAAAGGAGTCCTGACCTCCCTGATGTAACAGGAGCGAAGTTCTGAGGTCACTGTTGCAACTCGAGAGGGACTACAAGCTTCCCGCCACAACTCGAGAAAAACCACGAGATTTCCCAATAAATGTAAGATGAGGCATTTTCTGATGCATAGTTTCATGAGAAATCCCACATTCCCACTTGGTATTCGAATGGGTACTTGACACCATTTCTGCAACACAAAAATTTCCCTGATATAGCCGTCCCCACTGGAGAGGTGCATACAATTATGGACTCAAAACATGGATGAGGCCCTATTCTATTCCACACCTTGAGAGTAATACCGAAATTCCACTTGTGAAACGAAAGGAGACCTGACTTCCCTGAAATAACACGAGCGTTTTCCTGAGGTCCTCATCACAACTGGAGAAGGACCTCAAGATTTCTGCCGCAACTTGAGAAAAAACACAAGATTCTGCACTTAAGGCGAGATGAGGAAGTTTTCCCCAGCAAAGTCTCAAGAGACATCCCACATTCCCTCTTGAAACTTGACAGGTTACTTAACATCCATTACGCGACTCAAAAATTACACCAACATAAACAGCCCCAATGGAGAGGAACACCGAGTTTCCTGACACACTGACAAATTGTCCCGTTTTCCAGTCCTCTTTTCCAGATGAGGGTCGATTCCTCTGCTTTCTCTGGAATGGAATCCGGATGTACCAGTCGCACAGTACAGGGAGGCGGGTACCACATTGAAACTCGGGAGGATCCCCAGGTTTTCAAAACACAAATGGAAAATGTACGGATGTCACCACCCACTCGAGATATTGTCTGATTCTACTGCACAGATTCAAATGTATCCTTGAGTATCAACTCACAAGACGAGTGGAGACCTGACTCCCCGAGCATACTCGATACAATCTCCAGGTACAAATTCAAATCTAATGTGTCCTAACACCCGTTTTACAACTCAAGAAGAAAGGGCAGTTCCATGTCTGAACAAGGGACGAGGCCTGAATAACCTGGAGAATTTTGCGAGCAACCGCGAAATCCCTGTCTTGACACCAGAAGAACAAACAGTACACAGACTGTACGCTGGATGCGGCCCTATTCCTCTGCTGCACCTGGAGAGGAATCCCGAGGTTCCCCTTCCAACCCAATAGGAGACCTGACTTCCCTGGGGAAACTCGAGCAAATTCCTGAGTTCCCCGTCGGAACTGAAGAAGAACCACAAGCGTCCAGCCACAACTCTAGAAACACCACAAAATTATCCCCTCAATGCGAGATGAGGAAATTTTCCACTGCAGAGTCTCCAGAGAAATCCCACATTCCCGCTTGAAACTCGAACGGGTACTTGACACCCTTTATGTGACCCTAAAAATTTCACTACATAGCCTTTCACATTGAAGAGGAGCACACATTTTACGTACACAACACTAGATGCGGCCCTATTCTTCTGCCGCGCCTCGAGAGGAATCCTGAGGTTCCCCTTCCAACAGCAAAGGAGACATAACTTCCCAGGAACAACGGGAGTGAGTTCCTGAGTTCTCCATCACAACTCGAAAGAAACCCCTAGCTCTCAGCTGAAAATCGAGAAAAATGACAACGTTCCCCCATCAATGTGAGATGAGGAATTTTCTCTGCAAAATCTCAAGAGCAATCCCACATTCCCGCTTGAAACACCAAAAGGTAATTGACACCCTTTATGTGAATCAATAAGTTCCCTAACATAGCTGTCCCCAATGGAAGGAGCACACAATTTACGGACTCAACTTGAGATGAGGCCCTATTCCCATTCAACGGCTCGAGAGTAATCCCGAAGTTCCCCTTCCACCACAAAATGGAACTTGATTTCCCTGAAGCAACATGAGCGAGTTCCTGAGGTCCCCGTCGCAACTTGATATGGAGCCCAAGCTTCCCGCCACAACTCGAGAAATTCCACAAAATTATCTCCTCAAAGCGAGATGAGGAACTTTTCTGCTGCAGAATCTCAAGAGAAATCCCACATTCCCGCTTGAAACTCGAACGGGTACTTGACACCCTTTATGTGACTCAATATCTAGATCTGATAGATAAAGTGCCTGATGAACTCTGGAAAGAGGTTCGTGACATTGTACAGGAGACAGGGACCAAGACCATCCCCATGGAAAAGAAATGCAAAAAAGCAAAATGGCTTCCTGAGGAGGCCTTACAAATAGCTGTGAAAAGAAGTGAAGTGAAAAGCAAAGGAGAAAAGGAAAGGTATAAGCATCTGAATGCAGAGTTCCAAAGAATAGTGAGGAGAGATAAGAAAGCCTTCTTCAGCGATCAATGCAAAGAAATAGAGGAAAACAACAGAATAGGAAAAACAAGAGATCTCTTCAAGAAAATTAGAGATTCCACGGGAACATTTCATGCAAAGACGGGCTCGATAAAGGACAGAAATGGTATGGGACCTAACAGAAGCAGAAGATATCAAGAAGAGGTGGCAAGAATACATAGAAGAACTGTACAAAAAAGATCTTCAAGACGAAGATAATCACGATGGCGTGATCACTCACCTGAAACCAATCATCTTGGAATGTGAAGTCAAATGGGCCTTAGAGAGCATCCCTACGAACAAAGCTAGTGGAGGTGATGGAATTCCAATTGAGCTATTTCAAATCTTGAAAGATGATGCTGTGAAAGTGATGCACTCAATATGCCAGCAAATTTGGAAAACTCAGCAGTGGCCACAGGACTGGAAAAGGTCAGTCTTCATTCCAATCCCAAAGAAGGGCAATGCCATATAATTCTCAAACTACCGCACGATTGCACTCATCTCACACGCTAGTAAAATCATGCTCCAAATTCTCCAAGCCAGGCTTCAGCAATATGTGAACCGTGAACTCCCAGATGTTCAAGCAGTCCTCTTTCCCAGATGAGAGTCGATTCCTCTGCTTTCTCTGGAATGGAATCCGGATGTTCAGGTCGCATAGTACGAGGAGGCGGGTACCACCGTGAAACTCGCGAGGATCCTCAGGTTTTCAAAATACAAATGGAAAAGGTACGGACGTCACCACCGACTCGAGATATTGTCTGATTCTACTGCACAGATTCAAATATATCCTCGAGTATCAACTCTCAAGGCGAGTGGAGACCTGACTCCCCAAGCATACTCGATACAATCTCCAGGTACATATTCATCTCTAATGTGGCCTAACACCAGTTTTACAACTCAAGAAGAAAGCGCAGTTCCATGTCTGAACAGGAGACGAGGCTTAAATCCCCAGGTGAATTTTGAGAGCAACCTCGAGATCCCTGTTGCCACTTGTAAGGAACACACCGTTGACCTACTCTATGCTAGATGAGGCAATATTCCTCTGCTGCGCCTCTAGAGGAATCCTGAAGTTCCCCTTCCAACACGAAAAGAGACCTAACTTCCCTGGGACAAGGCAAGCGAGTTCCTGAGGTCCCCGTCTTAACTCTAGAGGAACACCAAACGTTCTGCCACAACCCGTGAAAAATGACAACGTTCCCCCGTCAATGTGAGACGAGTTCCGGAAGTCCCCATCGAAACTCGAGAAGAACTCTAAGCGTCCCGCCGCAACTCGGTAAACACCACAAAATTATCCTGTCAATGCGACATGAGGAAATTTTCCGCTAGAGTGTCTCTAAAGAAATCCCACATTCCCGCTTGAAACTCGAACGGGTACTTGACACCCTTTATGCGACCCAAAAACTTCCCCGACTTAGCCTTCCACATTGAAGAGGAAAACACAATTTTCGTTCACAACACCAGATGAGGCCCTATTCCTCTACCACGCCTGGAGAGGAATCCCGAGGTTCCCCTTTCAACACGGAAGGAGACCTAACTTCCCTGGGAGAATGCGAGTGAGTTTCTGAGGTCCCCGTCGCAACTCAAGAGGAACCCCAAGCTTTCCGCCGCAACTCGTGAAAAACGACAATGTTCACCCATCAATGCGAGATGAGGAACTTCTCTGCTGCAGGATCTCAAGAGAAATCCCACATTCGCGCTTGAAACTCAAACGGGTACTTGACACCCTTTATGCCAAACAAAAGTTCCCTAACATAGCCGTTCCCACTGGAGAGGAGAACACAATTTATGGATTCAACTTGAGATGAGGCCCTATTCTCATTTAACGGCTCGAGAGTAATCCCGAAGTTCCCTTTCCAATACAAAAGGGGACCTGACTTCCCTGAAGCAACAGGAGCGAGTACCTGAGTTCCCCGGAGCAACTCGAGAGGGAGCCCATGCTTCCCGGCACAACTCGAGACAAACCATAAGATTCTGCCCTCAAGGAGAGATGAGGAATATTTCCTTTGCAGATTTGCAAGAGAAATTCCACATTCCCGCTTGAAACTCGACAGGTTACTTAACATCCTTTATGCGACTCAAAAAGTAAACTGACATTCTCAGCCCGAATCGAGAGGAACACCGAGTTTCCTGCGACACTGACAAATTGTCCCGTTTTCCAGTCCTCTTTTATAGATGACAGTCGATTCCTCTGCTTTCTCTGGAATGGAATCCGGACGTACCGGTCGCACAGTACAGGGAGGCGGGTACCACCTTGAAACTCAGGAGGATCCCCAGGTTTTCAAAACACAAATGGAAAAGGTACGGATGTCACCACCCACTCGAGATATTGTCTGATTCTACTGCACAGATTCAAATGTATCCTCGAGTATCACCTCACAAGACGAGTGGAGACCTGACTCCCCGAGCATACTCGATACAATCTCCAGGTACAAATTCAACTCTAATGTGGCCTAACACCCGTTTTACAACTCGAGAATAAAGAATAGTTCCATGTCCGAACAAGAGACGAGGCTTGAATTCCCTGGAGAATATTTAGAGCAACCGCAAAATCCCTGCCTCGACTGGAGAAGAACAAACATTTGACCGACTCAGTGCTACATGCGGCCCTGTTCCTCTCCTGCTCCTTATAGAGGAAGGCCAAAGTTCTCCTTCCAACACGATAGGAGACCTGACTTCCCTGGGGCAACACGAGCGCATTCCTGAGGTCCTGGCACAACTCAAGAAAAACCACAAGATTCTGCCCTTAAGGCGAGATGAGGAACATTTCGTTGCAGATTCTCAAGAGAAATCCCACATTCCCTCTTGAACTCGAGAGGTTACTTAACACACTTTATGCGACTCAAAAGTTTCACCCACATACCCAGCCCCAATCGAGAAAAACACCGAATTTCTTGCCACAGATGACACAGTGTCCCGTTTTTCAGTCATATATTCCAGATGACACTCTATTCCCCTGCTTTGTCTAAAATGGAAACCGGATGATCCATCACAAGGTAAGAGGAGGCGTATATCACCTTGATTCTAGGGAGGGTCCCCGGGGTTTCAAAACACAATTGGAAAAGGCACGACGTCCCCCTCACTCGAGATATTGTCTGATTCCACTTCACAGATCCAAATGTATCCTCAAGTATCAATAAACTCACAAGACGAGTGTAGACCTAACTCCCCGAGCATTCTTGATACAATCTCCAGGTACAAATTCAAGTAATCTGTGGCCCCAAACACTTTTTTACAACTCAAGAAGAAAGCAGAGTTCTATGTCTGAACATGAGACGAAGCCTGAGTCCCCAGGTGAATTTTGAGAGCAACTCCGAGATCCCTGTCACCACTGGCAAGGAATACACAGTTGATGGACTCAACACTAAATGCGGCACTATTCATCTGCTGAGCCCAAAGAGGAATCCCGATGATCCCCTTACAATACGATAGGAGATTTGACTTCCCTGGGCAAGACGAGAGATTTCCTGAGGTCCCTGTCGCAACTCGAGAAGAACCCCAAGCTTCCGGCCGCAACTCGAGAAACACCACAAAATTATCCCCTCAATGAGAGATGAGGAATTTTTATAGTGCAGAGTCTCAAGAGATATCCCACATTCTTACTCTGAAGGGTACTTGACACCATTTATGCCACCCAAAAACTTCCCCGACATAGCAGTCCACATTGAAGAGGAGCACACATTTTACTTACACAACACTAGCTGCAGCACTATTCCTCTACCGCACATCGAGAGGAATACCGAGGTTACTCTACCAACACGAAAGGAGATCTAAATTCCCTGGGACAACTCAAGAGAGTTCATTGGTCCCCGTCGCAATTCGAGAGGAACCCCAATCTTTCTGCCGCAACTCGAGAAAAATGAAAAGCTTCCCCCTTCAATTCGAGAAGAGGAATTTTTCTGCTGTGGAATCTCAAGAGAAATCACACATTCCGCATGAAAATCGAACGGGTACTTAACACCATTTATGGGACTCAAAAAGTTCCCTAACATAGCCGTCCTCACTTGAGAGAAGCACACAATTAATGGACTCAACTGGACATGAGGCCCTATTCCCATTAAACGGCTCAAGAGTAATCCCAAAGTTCCCCTATCAACACAAAAGGGGACCTGACTTCCCTGAGGTAACATGAGCGAGATCCTGAGGTCCCCGTCGCAACTTGAGAGTGACCCAAACCTTCCTGCCGCAACTCGAGAAAAACCACAAGATTCTGCCCTCAAGGAGAGATGAGGATCTTTTCCGTTGCAGATTATCAAAAGAAATCCCACATTCCCGCTTGAAACTCAACAAGACACTTAACATCCTTTATGCGACTCAAAAATTACAAGGACATACCCAGCCCCAATCAGGAGGAACACCGAGTTTCCTGCCACAATTGAAAAAGTGCCCCGTTTTCCAGTCCTATATTACAGATCACAGTCTATTCCCCTGCTTTGTCTGAAATGGAAACCGGACGTTCCATCACAAGGTTGGAGGAGGCCGGCCTTGATTCCTAGGAGGGTCCCCGGGGTTTCAAAACACATTTGGAAAAGGTATGATGTCTCCACACTCTCGAGATATCGTCTGATTCCACTGCACAGATCCAAATATATCCTCGAGTATCAACTCACAAGATGAGTGGAGACCTCACTCCCTGAGCATTCTCGATCCAATCTCCAGGTTCAAATTCAAGTCAACTGTGACCTAAAACACCTTTCAGAACTCGAGAAGAAAGAAGAATTCCATATCTGAACACGAGATGCTGCCTGACTCCCCAGGCAAATTTTGAGAGCAACCCCGAGACCTCTGTCGCCCCTGGCAAGGAACACAGAGTTGAATGACTCATTACTTGATGCGGAACTATTCCTCTGCTCCACCGCGAGAGGAATCCTGATGAACACCTTCCAACACAATAGGAGACCTGACTTCCAAGGGGCAACACAAGAGAGTTCCTGAGGTCCCGGTCGCAACTCGAGAAGAACCCGAAGTGTCCTGCCACACACGAGAAACACCACAAAATTATCCCCTCAATGCTAGATGAGGAATTTTTATACTGCAGAGCCTCAAGAGAAATCCCATAGCCACTTGAAACTCGGACGGATACTTGACACCATTTATGCATCCCCAAAACTTCCCCAACATAGCCGTCCACACAGAAGTGGAGCACACAATTTACGTCCACTATACTAGCTGCGGCACTATTCTTCTACCGCCCCTCAAGAGGAATCCCGAGGTTCCCCTACCAAAATGAAAGGAGACCTAATGTCTCTGGGACAATGCGAGCGAGTTCCTGAGGTCCCCATCGCAACTCGAGAGGAAACACAAGCGGACCTGACTTCCCTGAAGCAACACAACGAGTTCCTGAGGTCCACATCGCAACTCGAGAAGGACCCGAAGCTTCCTGCCCCAACTCAAGAAAAACCACAAGATTCTGCCCTCAAGGCGAGATGAGGAACATTTCTGCTGCAGATTCTCAAGAGAAATCCCACATTCCCGCTTGGAACTCGACAGGTTACTTAACATCCTTTATGGGACTCAAAAATTACACCGACATACCCAGCCCCAATCGAGAGGAACACCGAGTTTCCTGCCACAACTGACAAAGTGACCCGTTTTCCAGTCCTATATTCCAGATGACAGTCTATTCCCCTGCTTTTTCTGAAATGGAAACCGGACGTTCCATCGCAAGTTTGGAGGAGGCCGGTATCACCTTGATTGCTGGGAGGGTCCCCGGGGTTTCAAAACACAATTGGAAAAAGTACGATGTCCCCATTCACTCGAGAGATTCTGATTCCACTGCACAGATCCAAATGTATCACCTCACAAGACGAGTGGAGACCTGACTCACCGAGCATTCTATATACACACTCCAGGTACAAATTCAAGTCGACTGTGGACTAAAACACCTTTTACAACTCGAGAAGAAAGCGGAGTTCCATGACTGAACACGACAGGAGGCCTGACTCCCTAGGTAAATTTTGAGATCAATCAAGAGTTCCCTGTCGCCAATGGCAAGGACCACACAGTTGACCGACTCAAAACTAGATGTGGCCCTATTTCTCTACTGCTCCTAGAGAGGAATCCCGAGGTTCCCCTTCCAACACGAAAGGAGACCTAACTTCCCTGGGACAATGCGAGTGAGTTCCTGAGGTTCCTTTTGCAACTCGAGAGGAACCCCCAGCTTTCTGCCGCAACTCGAGAAAAACGACTAGTTTCCCACATCAATGTGAGATGAGGAAATTTTCTGCTGCAGAATCTCAAGAGAAAGCCCACATTCCCACTTGAAACTCGAACGGCTACTTGACACCCTTTATGCGAATCAAAAAGTTCCCTAAAATAGCCGTCCTCACTTAAGAGGAGCAGACAATAAACGGATTCACCTCGAGATGAGGCCCTATTCCCATTTAACAGCTCGAGAGTAATCCCGAAGTTCCCCTTCCAAAACAAAAGGAGACCTAAATTCCCTGGGACAACACGAACAAGTTCCTGAGTTCCCCATCTTAACTCGAGAGGAACCCCAAGCTTTCCGCCACAACTCGGGAACAATGACAACGTTCACCCATCAATGCGAGATGAGGAAGTTTCTGCGGCAGAATCACAAGAGAAATCACACATTCCCAATTGAAACTCCACCGGATACTTGACATCATTTATGCAACCCAAAATCTTCCCCGAAAGAGCCTTCCACCTTGAAAAGGATCACACAATTTACCTATACAACACTAGAAGCGGCCCTATTCCTCTATCATGTTTCGAGAGGAATCCCAAGGTTTCCTTCCAACACGAATGGAGATCTAACTTCCATGGGACAGCGCGAGCGAGTTCGTAACGTCCCCGTCACAACTCGAGAGTAACCACAAGCTTTCCGCCACAACTCGAGAAAAACGATGTTTCCCCATCAATGCGAGATGAGGAAATTTTCTGCTGAAAAATCTCAAGAGAAACCCCACCTTCCCACTTGAAATTAAAACGGGTACTTGACACCCATTAAGCGACTCAAAATGTTCCCTAACATAGCCATCCCCAGTGGAGAGGAGCACACAATTTACGGACTCAAATCGATATGAGGCCCTATTCGTATTTAATGGCTCGAGAGTAATCCCGAAGTTCCCTTTCCAACAGGAATGGGGACCTGACTTACCTGAATCAACACGAGCCAGTACTTAGGTACCTGTTGCAACTCAAGAGGGACCCGAAGCTTCCTGCTGCAACTCGAGAAAAACCACAAGATTCTGCCCTCAAAGCGAGATGAGGAACATTTCCTTTGCAGATTGTCAAGAGAAATCCCACATTCCCGCTTGGAACTCGACAGGTTACTTAACATCCTTTAGGCGACTAAAAAATTACACCGACATACCCAGCCCAAATCGAGAGGAACA
Organism: Moschus berezovskii; assembly: GCF_049115385.1. NCBI lineage: Eukaryota > Metazoa > Chordata > Mammalia > Artiodactyla > Moschidae > Moschus > Moschus berezovskii. The sequence continues at coordinate 64,310,259 of NC_142481.1, read as the reverse complement.
CTGAGTTTCCTGCCACAACTGACAAAGTGCCCCATTTTCCAGTCCTATATTCCAGATGACAGTCGATTCCCCTGCTTTGTCTGAAATGGTAACTGGATTTTCCATCGCAAGCTTGGAAAAGGACGGTATCACCTTGATTCCTGGGAGGGCCCCCAGGGTTTCAGAACACAATTGGCAAAGGAGCAATGTCCCCACTCACTCGAGATATTGTTTGATTCCACTGCACAGATCCAAATGTATTCTCGAGTATCAACTCACAAGATGAGATGACACCTGACTCCCTGAGCACACCCGATACAATCTCCAGGTACAAATTCAACTCGACTGTGGCCTAAAAACCCTTTTGCAACTTGAGAAGACAGTGGAGATCCATGTCTGAATACGAGACGAAGCCTGACTCCCCTGGTGAATTTTGAGAGCAACCCCAGTTTCCCTGTCGCCACTGGAGTGGTACACAGAGTTGAAGGACTCAAGCTAGATGCGGCCCTATTCCTCTGCTGCCCCTCGAGAGGAATCCCGAGGTTCCCCTGCCAACACGATAGGAGACCTGACTTCCCTGGGGCTATACCAGCGAGTTTCTGAGGTCTCTGTCACAACTTGAGAAACACCACGAGTTTCCCGCCCCACCTCGAGAAAAAACAAAAGAACAAGCCTTCAATCCGAGATTATAAAATTTTACGCTGCAGGTCTGAAGAGAAATCCCACATTGTGGTCTGAAACTCGAACACTGTACTTGGCACCATTTATGCGACTCAAAAACATCCCTGACATAGCAGTCCACACTGAAGAGGAGCACAAATTTTAAGTACACAAACCTAGATGCTGCCTTATTCTTCTACGGAGCCTCCAGAGGTATCCCAACGTACCCCTTCCAACACGAAAAGAGTCCTGATTACCTTGAGAAAACACGAGCACGTTGCTGAGGACCCCGTCGCAAATCTAGAGGAACCCCAATCATCCCGACGCAACTCAAGAAAAACGGAAAGATTACCCCATCAGTGCATGATGAGGAACGTTTCTGCTGGGGAATCTCAAGAGAAATCACATTTTCCCGCTTGAAACTTGAACGGGTACTGACACTCTTTATGCCATTCAAAATGTTCGCTGACAAAGCCTTCACCACTGGAGAGGAGTACACAATTTATTGATCCAATCTACATTCGGGCTATTCCCATTCCACACCTAGAGAGTAATCCCGAAATTCCCCTTCCAACAGGAAAGGAGACCTGAATTCCCTCAGCAACATGAACGAGTCCCTGAAGTCCCGGTCACAACTCAAGGAAAACCACAAGATTCTGGCCTCAAGGCGAGATGAGGAACATTTCCGTTTCATTCTCAAGAGAAATCTCACATTCCCACTTGAAATTCGACAGGTTGCTTAACATCCTTTATGGAACTCAAAACTTACACCGACATACCCAGCCCCAATCGACAGGAACACCGAGTTTTTACCACAACTGAGAAAGTGTCCCTTTTTCCAGTCCTCTTCTCCAGATGAGAGTCGATTGACCTGCTTGCTCTGCAATGGAATCCGGACGATCCAGTTGCACAGTACAAGAGGCCAGTACCACCTTGAAACTCGGGAGAGTCCCCAGGGTTTCAAAACACACTTGGAAAAGGTACGGATGTCCCCACCCACTCGAGATACTGTCTGATTCCACTGCACAGATTCAAATGTATCCTCGAGTATCAGCTGACAAGATGAGTGGAGACCTGACTCCCGGAACATTCTCGATACCATCTCCAGGTACAAATGCAGGAAGACTGTAGCCTTACACTTCTTTTACAACTTGAGAAGAAATCGGAGTTCCCTGTCTGAACATGACTCCACTGGTGAAATTTGAAAGCAAACCTGAGATCCCTGTCACCACTGGAGAGGAACACACAGTTGACCGACTCAACACTATGTGCGTCTGTATTACTCGCCTGCACCTCGAGATGATTCCCGAGGTTCCCCGTCCAACACGATAGCAGACGTGACTTCCCTGGGGAAACACAAGCTGTTTCCTGAGGTCACCGTCTCAGCTCGAGAAGAACCCCAAGTTTCCCACTGCAACTCGAGAAACACCACAAGATTCTCCCCTCAATGAGAGATGAGGAAATTTTCCGCTGCATAGTCTCAAGAGAAATCCCAAATTCCTGCTGAAACTCGAGCGGGTACTTGACACCCTTTATGCGATTCAAAAAGTTTCCTGACATAGCGCTTCCCAGTGGAGAGGTGCACACAATTAACGGACTCAACTCGAGATGAGTCCCTACTCCCTTTTCACGCTAAGAGAGTAATAACGTGGTTCCCCTTACAACATGATAGTAGAAATGACTTCTTTGGGGCAAACGAGCAAGGACCTGAGGTCCCCATCACAATTCGAGAAGAACCCCAAGCTTCCCGCCGCAACTCGAGAAAAACCAAAAGAACAAGCCTTCAATCTGAGATTAGAAAATTTTCTGCTGCAGGTCTGAAGAGAAATCCCACATTGCAGTCTGAATCTCGAACGGGTACTTGGCACCATTTATGCAACTCAAAAACATCCATGACATAGCAGTCCACACTGAAGAGGAGCACAAATTTTAAGTACACAAACCTAGATGTTGCCTTATTCCTCTACGGAGTCTCCAGAGGTATCCTGACGTACCCCTTCTAACATTAAAGGAGACCTGATTTCATTGGCATAACACGAGCGTGTTGCTGAGGTCCCCGTCGCAACTCGAGAGGAAACCCAATCTTCCCGACGCAACTCGAGAAAAATGAAAAGATTATCCCATCAGTGCAAGAAGGGGAACGTTTCTGCCTCAGAATCTCAAGAGAAATCCCACATTCCCACTTGAAACTCGAACGGGTACTTGACACCTTTTAGTTGACTCAAAAATATGCCCAACATAGCCATTCCCACTGGATAGGAGTACACAATTTACGGACTCATCTCGAGATGGTGCCCTATTCCCATTGAACGGATCGAGGGTAATCCCGAAGTTCCCCTTCCAACAGAAAAGGGACCTGACTTCCCTGTAGCAACACGAGAGAGTTCCTGAGGACCCGTCGAAAATCGAGAGGATCTTTAAGCTTACCGCCACAACCAAAGGAAAACCACAAGATTCCCCCATCAATGCGAGATGAGGAACTCTTATGCTGCAGAGTTCAAGAGAAATCCCACATTCCCGCATGAAACTCGAACAGGTACTTGACACAATTTATGCGACTGAGAAAGTTCCCTGACATAGCAGTTTTCACTGGAGAAGAAGACACATTTTACGGACTCAAATCTTGATGAGGCCCTATTTGAATTCCACGCATCGAGAGTCATCCCGAAGTTCCCCATTCAACACAAAAGGAGACCTGACTTCCTTGAAGAAACACGAGCGAGTTCCTGAGGTCCCCGTCGCTACACGAGAAAACCCACAAGATCTGCCATCAAGGCGAGATGAGGAACATTTCCATTTCAGATTCCCAAGGAACATCACACATTCCCGTTTGAAACTCAAACGGGTACTAACACTCTTTATGCGACTCAAAACGTTCACTTACATAGCTGTCACCACTGGAGAGGAGCACACAATTTATGGATTCAATCTATATTCGCACTATTCCCATTCCACATCTAGAGAGTAATCCTGAAGTTCCCCTTCCAACACGAAAGGAGACCTGAATTCCCTGAAGCAACATGAACGATGCACTGAGGTCCCGGTCGCAACTTGAGGAAAACCGCAAGATTCTGCCCTCAAGGCGAGATGAGGAACATTTCCATTTCAGATTCTCAAGAGAAATCCCATATACCCACTTGAAATTAGACAGCTTACTTAACAATCTTTATGCGACTCAAAAATTACACCGACATACCCAGACCCAATCGACAGGAACACCGAGTTTCCTACCACAACTGAGAAAGTGTCCCGTTTTCCAGTCCTATTATCCAGATGAGAGTCAATAGGCCTACTTTATCTGGAATGGAATCTGTATATTCCGGTCGCACAGTACCAGGAGGCTGGTACCACCTTGAACCTCGGGAGGGTCCCTGGGGTTTCAAAACACATTTGGAAAAGGTATGGATGTCCCCACCAGCTCGAGATACTGTCTGATTCCAATGCACAGATTCAAATGTATCCTCGAGTATCAGCGGACAAGATAAGTGGAGACCTGACTCCCTGAGCATTCTTGATACCATCTCCAGGTACAAGTGCAAGAAGACTGTGGCCTTACACTTCTTTTACAACTCGAGAAGAAATCGGAGTTCCCTGTCTGAACACGAGACGAGGCCTGACTCCCCTGGTGAATTTTGAGAGCAACCCCGAGATCCCTATCACCACTGGAGTGGAACACACAGTTTACCGACTCAAGGCAAGGTGCGTCCCTCTTCCTCTGGTGCACCTCAAAAGGATCCCTGAGGTTCTCCTTCTAACACGATAGGAGACGTGACTTCCCTGGGGCAACATGAGCTGTTTCCTGAGGTCACCGTCTCAGCTCGAGAAAAACCCCAAGCTTCCCACCGCAACTCGAGAAACAGCACAAGATTCTCCCCACAATGAGAGATGAAGAACTTTTCCGCAGCATAGTCTCAAGAGAAATCTCAAATTCCCGCTTGATACTCGAGCGGGTACTTGACACCCTTTATGCGATTCAAAAAGTTTCCTGACAGCACTCCCCAGTGGAGAGGAGCACACAATTTACGGACTCAACTCGAAATGAGTCCCTTCTCCCTTTTCACACTTGCATAGTAATACCATGGTTCCCCTTCCAACATGTTAGTAGAAAGGACTTATTTGGGGCAACACGAGCGAGGGCCTGAGGTCCCCATCGCAATTCGAGAAGAACCCCAATCTTCCCGACGCAATTCGAGAAAAACGATTATCCCATCAGTACGAGATGGGGAACATTTCTGCTGCAGAATCTCAAGAGAAATCCCACATTCTCACTTGAAACTCGAACGGGTACTTGACACCTTTTAGTTGACTCAAAAATATGCCCAACATAGCTGTTCCCCCTGGATAGGAGTACACAATTTACAGACTCATCTCGAGATGATACCCTATTCCCACTGAATGGATCGAGGGTAATCCCGAAGTTCCCCTTCCAACAGAAAAGGGACCTGACTTCCCTGTAGCAACACGAGAGAGTTCCTGAGGTCCCCGTCGAAAATCGAGAGGATCTTTAAGCTTACCACCACAACCAAAGGAAAACCACAAGATTCCCCCATCAATGCGAGATGAGGAACTCTTCTGCTGAAGAGTTCAAGAGAAATCCCACATTCCCGCATGAAACTCGAACAGCTACTTGACACAATTTATGCGACTGAGAAAGTTCCGTGACATAGCAGTCTTCACTGGTGAGGAGGACACAATTTACGGACTCAAATCTTGTTGAGGCCCTATTCGAATTCCACACATCGAGAGTCATCCCGAAGTTGTCCTTCCAACACGAAAGGAGACCTGACTTCCTTGAAGAAACACGAGCGAGTTCCTGAGGTCCCCGTCTCTACACGAGAAAACACACAATATCTGCCATCAAGGCGAGATGAGGAACATTTCCATTTCAGATTCTCAAGGAACATCACACATTCCCGCTTGAAACTCGAACGGGTACTAACACTCTTTATGACATTCAAAATAATCGCTTACATAGCTGTCCACACTGGAGAGGAGCACACAATTTACGCATTCAATCTATATTCGCCCTATTCCCATTCCACACCTAGAGAGTAATCCCGAAGTTCCCCTTCCAACATGAAAGGAGACCTGAATTCCCTGAAGCAACATGAACGAGTCGCTCAGGTCCCGGTCGCAACACGAGGAAAACCACAAGATTCTGCCCTCAAGGCGAGATGAGGAACATTTCCATTTCAGATTCTCAAGAGAAATCCAACATTCCCGCTTGAAATTCGAAAGCTTACTTAACAATCTTTATGTGACTCAAAAGTTACACCGACATACTCAGCCCCAATCGAAAGGAACACCAAGTTTCTTACCACAACTGAGAAAGTGTCCCGTTTTCCATTCCTCTTTTCCAGATGAGAGTCAATAGCCCTGCTTTCTCTGGAATGGAATCTGTATATTCTGGTCACACAGTACCAGGAGGCTGGTACCACCTTGAACCTCGGGAGGGCCCCTGGGGTTTCAAAACACACTTGGAAAAGGTACGGATATCCCCACCCGCTCGAGATACTGTCTGATTCCACTGCACAGATTCAAATGTATCCTCGAGAATCAACTCACAAGACGAGTGGACACCTGACTCCCTGAGCACACCCGATACAGTCTCCAGGTACAAATTCAACTCGACTGTGGCCTAAAAACCCTTTTGCAACTCGAGAAGAGAGTGGAGTTCCCTGTCTGAACACGAGACGAGTCCTGAATCCCCAGGTGAATTTTGAGAGCAACCCCGATTTCCCTGTTGCCACTGGAGAGGTACACAGTGTTGAAAGACTCAAGCTAGATGTGGCCCTATTCCTCTGCTGCACCTTGATAGTAATACCGAGGTTCCCCTTGCAACACGATAGGAGACCTGACTTCCCTGGGTCTATACCAGCGAGTTTCTGAGGTCTCCGTCGCAACTTGAGAAGCTCCACAATTTCCCATACCACCCTGAGATAAACCAAAGGAACCAGCCCTCAATCCGAGATTAGAAAATTTTCCGCTGTAGGACTGATAAGAAATTCCACATTCTGGTCTGAAACACGAACGTTTACTTGGCACCCTTTATGCGACACAAAAACGTCCCTGACATAGCTGTCCACACTGAAGAGGAGCACAAATTTTAAGTAAACAAACCTAGATGCTGCCTTATTCCTCTACCGAGCCTCTAGACGTATCCCAACGTACCCCTTCCAAAACGAAAGGAGTCCTGATTTCCCTGGCACAACAGGAGCGTGTTTCTTAGGTCCCCATTGCAACTCGAGAGGAACCCCAAACTTCCCGATGCAACTCGAGAAAAACGGAAAGATTCCCCCATCAGTGCCAGATGAGGAACGTTTCTGCTGCAGAATCTCAAGAGAAATCCCACATTCCCGCTTGAAACTAGAACGGGTACTGACACTGTTTATGCGACTCAAAAGGTTCACTGACACAGCTGTCCACACTGTAGAGGAGCACACAATTTATGGATTCAATCTACATTCGCCCAATTCCCATTCCTTACCTAGAGAGTAATGCCGAAGTTCCCCTTCCAACACGAAAGGAGACCTGAATTCCCTGAAGCAAAGTGAACGACTCCCTGAGGTCCCGGTCGCAACTCGAGGAAAACCACAAGATTCTGCCCTCAGGCGAGATGAGAAACATTTCTGTTTCAGATTCTCAAGAGAAATCCCACATTCCTGCTTGAAATTCGACAGCTTACTTAACAATCTTTATGTGACTCAAAAATTGCACCGACATATCCAGCCCAAATCGATAGGAACACCGAGTTTCCTATCACAACTGAGAAAGTGCCCCGTTTTCCAGTCCTCTTTTCCAGATGAGAGTCAATAGCCCTGCTTTCTCTGGAATGGAATCCGGACATTCCGGTCGCACAGTACCGGGAGGCCCGTACCAACTTGAAACTCAGGGGAGCCCCGGGATTTCAAAACACACTTGGAAAAGGTACGGATATCCCCACTCGCTCAAGATATTGTCTGATTCCACTGCACAGATTCAAATGTATCCAAGAGTATAAACTGACAAGATGAGTGGAGACCTGACTCCCCAAGGATTCTCGATCTTTGTACAATCTCCAGGAACAAATGCAAGAAGATTGTGGCCTTACCCTTCTTTTACAACTAGAGAAGAAATCGGAGTTCCCTGTCTGAACATGAGATGAGGCCTGACTCCCCGGGTGAATTTTGAGAGCAACCCCGAGATCTCTGTCGCCACTGGAGAGGAACACACATTTGACCGACTCAACACTAGGTGCGTGCCTCTTCCTCTGCTGCGCCAATAGAGGATTCCCGTAGTTCCCTGTTCAAAATGATAGGAGACGTGACTTCCCTGGGGCAACACGAGCTGTTTCCTGAGGTCACCGTCTCAGCTCGAGAAGAACCCCAAGCTTCCCACTGCAACTCGAGAAACACCACAAAATTCTCCCCTCAATGAGAGATGAGGAACTTTTCCACTGCATAGTCTCAAGTGAAATCCCAAATTCCAGCTTGAACCTCGAGCGGGTACTTGACACCCTTTATGCGATTCAAAAAGTATCCTGACATAGCAATCCCCAGGGGAGAGGAACAAACAATTTACACACTCAACTAGAGATGAGTCCCTATTCCCATTTCACGCTTCGAGAATAATCCCATTGTTCCCCTTCCAACACGATAGTAGAAATGACTTCTTTGGGGCAACACGAGCAAGTGCCTAAGGTCCCTGTCGCAATTCGAGAAGAACCGCCAGCTTCCTGCCGAACCTCGAGAAGCACCACAAGAACTTGCCCTCAATTCGAGATGAGAATATTTTCTGCTGCAGAGTCTCAAGAGAAATCCCACATTCCCCCTTGAAACTCGACAGGTTACTTAACATCCTTTATGCGACTCAAAAGTTACACCAACATACTCAACACCAATCGAGAGAAAACCCCAGTTTCCTGCCACAACTGACAAAGTGGCCCGTTTTCCAGTCCTCTTTTCCAGATGACCATCTATTCCCCTGCTTTGTTTGAAATGGAATCCAGACATTCCCAGCACAGTAGGAGGAAGTTAGTACCATATTGAATCTCTGGAGGGTTCCCCTGGCGTTTCAAAACACAATTGGAAAAGGTACGGATGACCACACCCACTCGAGATATTGTCTGATTCCACTGCACAGATTCAAATGTATCCTCGAGTTTCAACTCACAAGGCAAGTGAAGACATGACTCCACGAGCTTTCTCGATACAATCTCCAGGTACAAATTCAACAAAATTGTGGCCTAACACCCCTTTTACTAGTCGAGAAGAAAGCAGGGTTCCATGTCTGAACACGTGACGAGGACTGAGTCCCCAGCTGAATGTTGAGAGCAAGCCCAAGATCCCTGTCGTCACTGATGAAGAACACAAAGTTGACCGACTCAGCACTTGATGTGGCCTTATTCCTCTGCCTGGTCACGAGAGGAATCCTGACATTCCCCTTCCAACACAATAGGAGAACTGACTTCCCTTGTGCAACATGAGCGAGTTACTGAGGTCCCCGCCACAATTCGAGAAGAAACCCAAACTTCCGCCCCTACTCGAGAAACACTAACAAGTTTCTCCCCTCAATGCGAGATAAGGAACATTTCCGTTGTACAGTCTGAAGAGAAATCCCATATTCCCGCTTGAAACTAGATCGGGTATTTGACACCCTTTACGCAACACAAAGAGTTCACTAACATAGCCGTCACCACTGGAGAGGAGAACACAATTTATGGACTCAATTCGAGATGAGGCCCTATTCCCATTTAACGGCTCGAGAATATTCCCGAAGTACCCCTTCCAACACAAAAGGAGACCTGACTTACCTGAAGCAACACGAGCCAGTTCCTGAGGTCCCCGTCACAAGTCGAGAGGGACCCCATGCATCCAGTCGCAACTCGAGAAAAACCACAAGATTTTGCCCTCAAGGCGAGATGAGGAACATTTTCGTTGCAGATCCTCACGGGAATTCCCACATTCTCGCCTGAAACTCCACATGTTACTTAACATCCTTTATTCGACTCAAAAATTAGACCGACATATCCAGACCCAATAAAGAGGAACATCGAGTTTCCTGCCACAAATGACAAAGTGCACAGTTTTCCAGTCCTCTTTTCCAGATGAAAGTCGATTCCCAGCTTTCTCTGGAATGGAATCAGGACGTTGTGGTCGCACAGTACGAGGAGGCCGGCAGCACCTTGAAACTCGGGCGGATTCCAGGTTTTTCAAAACACAAATGGAAAAGGTACGGATGTCCCCACCCACTCGAGATATTGTCTGATTCCACTGCACAGATTCAAATGTATCCTCGAGAATCAACTCACAATTCAAGTGGACACCTGACTCCCTGAGCATACCCGATACAATCTCCAGGTACAAATTCAAATCGACTGTGGCCTAAAAACCCTTTTGCAACTCGAGAAGAGAGAGCGGAGTTCCATGTCTGAATACGAGACGAAGCCTGATTGCCCTGGTGAATTTTGAGAGCAACCCCGATTTCCCTGTCGCCACTGGAGAGGTACACAGAGTTGAAGGACTCAAGCTAGATGCGGCCCAATTCCTCTGCTGTGCCTCGAGAGGAATCCCGATGTTCCCCTTACAACACGATAGGAGACCTGACTTCCCTGGGACTATACGAGCGAGTTTCTGAGGTCTCCATCGCAAGTTGAGAAGCATCACAAGTTTCCCGCCCCAAGTCGTGAAAAACCAAAAGAACAAGCCCTCAGTCCGTGATTAGAAAATTTTCCGCTACAGAGTCTGAGGAGAAATCCCACATTCCGGTCTGAAATTCGAACGGGTACTTGGCACACTTTATGCAACTCAAAAACTTCCGTGACATAGCTGTCCACAATGAAGATAAGCACAAAATTTAATACACAAACCTAGATGCTGCCCTGTTCCTCTATCGAGCCTCCAGAGGTATGCCGACATACCCCTTCCAACACGAAAGGAGTCCTGATTTCTCTGGGACAACACGAGCACGTTGTGCCCGTCCCAACTCGAGAGGAACCCCAATCTTCCCGATTGGGAAAGAACTCAAGAAAAACGAAAAGATTATCCCATCACTGCGAGATGAGGAACGTTTCTGCTGCAGAATCTCAAGAGAAATCCCATTTTCCCGCCTGAAACTCGAACAGGTACTGACACTCTTTATGCCATTCAAAATGTTTGCTTACAAAGCCATCCCCACTGGAGAGGAGTACACAATTTACGGATTCAATCTACATTCGCCCTATTCCCATTCCACAGCTAGAGAGAAATCCCGAAGTTCCCCTTCCAACACGAAAGGAGACCTGAATTCCCTGAAGCAACATGAACGAGTCCCTGAGGTCCCGGTCGCAACTCGAAGAAAACCACAATATTCTGCCCTCAAGGCGAGATGAGGAACATTTCCGTTTCAGATTCTCAGGAGAAATCCCACATTCCTGCTAGAAATTCGACAGCTTACTTAACAATCTTTATGCGACTCAAAAATTACACCGACATACCCAGCCCCAATCGACAGGAACACTGAGTTTCTTACCACAACTGAGAAAGTGTGCAGTTTTCCAGTCCTCTTTTCCAGATGAGAGTCAAATGCCCTGTTTTCTCTGGAATTGAATCCGGACGTTCCAGTCGCACAATATCGGGAGGCCCGTACCACCTTGAATCTCGGGTGGGTCCCTGGGGTTTTAAAACACACTTGGAGAAGGTACGGATGTCCCCAGCCGCTCGAGATACTATCTGATTCCACTGCACAGATTCAAATGTATCCTCGAGTATCAGCTGACAAGATGAGTGGAGACCTGACTCCCCTAGCATCCTCGATACCATCTCCAGGTACAAAAGCAAGAAGACTGTGGCCTTACACTTCTTTACAACTCGAGAAGAAATCGGAGATCCCTGTCTGATCACGAGACGAGGCCTGACTCCCCTGGTGAATTTTGAGAGCAACCCCGAGATCCCTGTCGCCACTGGAGTGGAACACACAGTTGACCGACTCAACGCTAGGTGCGTCCCTCCTCCTCTGCTGCTCCTCGAGAGGATTCCCATGGTTCCCCTTCCAACAAGATAGGAGACATGTCTTCCCTGGGACAACACGAGATGTTTCCTGAGGACATTGTCTCAGCTCGAGAAGAACCCCAAGCTTCCCACTGCAACTTGAGAAACACCACAAGATTCTCCCCTCAATGAGAGATGAGGAAAGTTTCCACTGCATAGTCTCAAGTGAAATTCCAAATTCCCACTTGAAACTTGAGCGGGTACTTGACACCCTTTTTGTGATTCAAAAGTTTCCTGAAATAGCAATCCCCAGTGGAGAGGAGCACACAATTACAGACTTAACTCGAGATGAGTCCCTATTCCCCATTCACACTTCGAGAGTAATCTCGTTGTTCCCCTTCCAAAACGATAGTAGAAATGACTTTTTTGGGGCAACACGCGCGAGAGCCTGAGGTCACCGTCGCAATTTGAGAAGAAACCCAAGCTTCCCGCCGCAACTCGAGAAAAACCACAAGAACATGCCCTCAATCCGAAAGGAGAATATTTTCTGCTGCAGAGTCTCAAGAGAAATCCCACATTCCCCCTTGAAACTCGACAGGTTACTTAACATCCTTTACGCGACTCAAAAGTTACACCGACATACCCAACACCAATCGAGAGAAAACCCCAGTTTCCTGCCACAACTGACAAAGTGGCCCGTTTTCCAGTCTTCTTTTCCAGATGACCGTCTATTCCCCTGCATTGTTTGAAATGCAATCCAGACGTCCCCAGCACAGTAGGAAGAAGCCAGTACCATACTGAATCTCTGGAGGGTTCCCCTGGCGTTTCAAAACACAATTGGAAAAGGTACAGATGACCACACCCACTCGAGATATTGTCTGATTCCACTGCACAGATTCAAATGTATCCTCGAGTTTCAACTCTCAAGGCGAGTGAAGACCTGACTCCACAAGCTTTCTCGATACAATCTCCAGGTACAAATTCAATTCGATTTTGGCCTTACACCCCTTTTACTAGTAGAGAAGAACGCAGGGTTCCATGTCTGAACACGTGACAAGGACTGAGTCCCTAGCTGAATGTTGAGAGCAAGCCCAAGATCCCTGTCGTCACTGGTGAAGAACACACAGTTGACCGACTCAAAGCTTGATGCGGCCTTATTCCTCTGCCTGGTCACGAGAGGAATTCCGACGTTCCTCTTCCAACAAAATAGGAGAACTGACTTCCCTTGTGCAACATGAGCGAGTTACTGAGGTCCCCTCCACAATTCGAGAAGAAACCCAAACTTCCGCCCCTACTCGAGAAACACTCACAAGTTTCTCCCCTCAATGCGAGATGAGGAACATTTCCGTTGTACAGTCTGAAGAGAAATCCCATATTCCCGCTTGAAACTCTATCAGGTAACTGACACCCTTTATGCGACACAAAGAGTTCACTAACATAGCCGTCCCCACTGGAGAGGAGCACACAATTTATGGACTCAATTTGAGATGAGGCCCTATTCCCTTTTAACGGCTCGGGAATAATCCCGAAGTATCCCTTTCAACACAAAAGGGGACCTGACTTCCCTAAAGCAACACGAGCCAGTTCCTGAGGTCCCCGTCGCAACTCAAGTGGGACCCCAAGCATCGAGCCGCAACTCGTTAAAAACAACAAGATTCTGCCCTAAAAGCGTGATGAGGAACACTTCTGTTGCAGATCCTCACGGGAAACCCCACATATCCGTGTGAAACTCGACAGTTTATTTAACATCCTTTGTTCGACTCAGAAATAACAGCAACATATCCAGCCCCAAATAAAGAGCAACATCAAGTTTCCTGCCACAACTGACAAAGTTCGCCGTTTTCCAGTCCTCTTTTCAGGATGACAGTCGATTCCCCTGCTTTCTCTGGAATGGAATCCAGTCGTTCTGATCGCTCAGTACGAGGAGGCCGGTAGAACCTTGAAACTCGGGAGGATCCCAGGTTTTTCAAAACACAAATGGAAAAGTTACGGATGTCCCCAGACCCTGATATTGTCTGCTTCCACTAAACAGATGCAAATGTTTCCTCGAGTATCAACTCACAAGATGAGTGGACACCTGACTCCGTGAGCATACTCGATGCAATCTCCAGGTACAAATTCAACTCAATTGTGGCCTAAAAGCCCTTTCACAACTCGAGTAGAAAGCAGAGTTCCATGTCTGAACATGAAAAGAAGCCTGAGTCCTCTGGTGAATTTTGAGAGCAACCCCGAATTCCCTGTCACCACTGGAGAGGAACACACAGCTGTCCGACTCAACACTAGATGCGGCCCTATTCCTCTGCTGCACCTCGAGAGGAACCCCGAGGTTCCCCTTCCAACATGATAGGAGACCTGACTTCCCTTGGGCAATACGAGTGAGTTCCTGAGGTCCCTGTCGCAACTCGAGAAAAATCACAAGATTCTGCCCGCAAGGCGAGATGAGGAAATTTTCCGCTGCATAGTCTCAGGAGAAATCCCAAATTCCTGCTTGAAACTCGAGCGAATACTTGACACCATTTATGCGACTCAAAATGTTTCCTGACATAGCATTCCCCAGTGGGTGGTATAACACAATTTACGGACTCAATTCGTGATGAGTCCCTATTCAGTGTCCACGATTTGAGAGTAATCCTGTGGTTCCCCATCCAACATGATAGTAGAAATGACTTCCCTGGGGCAACACGAGCAAGATCCTGAGGTCCCCGTTCCAACTCGAGAAGAACCCCACGCTTCCCGCCGCAACTCGAGAAAAAACCACAATATTCCCCCATCAAATCGAGATGAGGAACAGTTCTGCTGCAGAGTCTCAAGAGAAATCCCCCATTCCCGTTTGAAACTTGAAGGGGTACTTGACACCCTTTATGATACTCCAAAATTTCCCTAACATAGCCTTCCGCACTGGAGAGGAGCACACAACTTAGGGACTCAACTCGAGATGAGGCCCTATTCCCATTTAACGGCTTGAGAGCAATCGAAAAATTCCCTTACAACACAAAAGGGGACCTGACTTTCCTGAAGCAACACAAGTGAGTTCCAGAGGTCCCTGTGACGACTCAAGAGGGACCCCAAGCTTCCCACTGCAACTCGAGAAAAACCACAAGATTCTGCCTTCTAGGCGAGATGAGGAACATTTCAGTTGCAGATTCTCAAAAGAAATCCAACGTTCCTGTTTGAAACTCGACAGGTTATTTAACATCTTCTATGCAACACAAAAATTACACCGACAGCCCCAGCCCCAATCGACAGGAACACCAAGTTTCCTGCCACAATTGACAAAATGCTCCGATTTCCAGTCTCTTTTCCAGATGACAGTTGATTCCCCTGATTTCTCTGGAATGGAATACGGACGTTCCAGTCGCAGAGAATGAGGAGGCCAAAACCACCTTGAAACTCAGGAAGATCCCTGGGATTTCAAAACACAATTGGAAAAGGTACAGATATCCCTAACCACTCGACAAATTGTCTGATTTCACTGCACAGAATCAAATGTATCCTCGAGTATCAACTGACAAGATGAGTGGAGACCTGACTCACCGAGTATTCTCGATAAAATCTCCATGTACAAATGCAAGAAGACTGTGACCTTACACTTCTTTTACAACTCGAGAAGAAAGCAGAGTTCCATGTCTGAACACTAGACAAGCCTGTATCCCATGGTGAATTTTGAGAGTAACCCCGAGATTCCTATCACCAATAGAGAGGATCACACAGTTGACCGACTCAACACTAGATGCGTCCCTATTCCTCTGCTGAGCCTCGAGTGGATTCCCGAGGTTCCCCTTCCAACACGATAGGAGACCTGACTTCCCTGTGGCAACACGAGCTGGTTCCTGAGGTCCCCGACTCAACTCGAGAAGAACCCCATGCTTCCTGCCACAACACGAGGAACACCACAAGATTCTCCATTCAATGAGAGATGAGGAAATTTCCCGCTGCATAGTCTCAAGGGAAATCGCAAATTCCCGCTTGAAACTCTAGTGGATAGTTGACACCCTTTATGCTACTCAAAAAGTTTCTTGACATAGCCATCCCAAGTGGAGAGGATCAAACAATTTATGGACTCAACTCTAGATGAGTTCCTATTCCCTTTCCACGCTTCGAGAGAAATCCCGTGGTTCCACTTTCAACACAATAGTAGAAATGACTTCCCTGGGACAACAGGAGCAAGTTCCTGAGATCCCTGTTGCAACCCTAGAGGAACCCCAAGCTTCCCGCCGCTACTCGAGAAAAACCACAAGAACATGCCCTCAATCCGAGATGAGAAAATTTTCTGCTGAAGAGTCTCAAGAGAAATCCCACATTCCCACTTGAAACTCGACAGGTTACTTAACATCCTTTATGTGACTCAAAAATTACACCGACATACCCAGCCCCAATTGAGAGGCACCCCGAGGTTCCTTCCACAACTGACAAAGTGCCCCGTTTTCCAGTCCTCTTTTCCATATGATTGTCTATTCCCCTGCTTTGACTGAAATGGAATCCGGACGTTCCAAGCACAGTAGGCAGAGGCCGGTACCACATTGAATCTCTGGAGGGCCCCCAGCGTTTCAAAACACAATTGGAAAAGGGACCAATTTCCCCATCCACTTGAGATATTGTCTGATTCCACTGAACAGATTCAAATGTATCCTCGAGTATCAACTCACAAGGCGATTGAAATCCTGACTCCCCGAGCATTCTTGATACAATCTCCAGGTTCAAATTCAAGTCGACTGTGGCCTAACACACATTTTACAACATGAGAAGAATGCGGAGTTCCATGTCTGAACACGTGATGAGGCCTGACTCTCCAGCTGAATTTTGAGAACAACATCGAGATCCCTGTCGCCACTGGCGAAGAACACACAGTTGACCAACTCAACCCTTGATGCGGCCCTATCCCTCTGCTGAATCTCCAGAGGAATCCCAAGGTTCCCCTACCAACACTTAAGGAGACGTGACTTCCCTTGGGCAACATGGGCGAGTTCCTGAGGTCCCCGCTCCGACTCAAGAAGAACCCCAAGCTTCCCGCAGCAACTCGAGAAAACCCACAAGATTCCCCCATCAATGCGAGTTGAGGAACATTTCTGCTGCAGAATATCAAGAGAAATCCCACATTTCCGCTTGAAACTCAAACGGGTACTTGACACCCTTTATGGGACCCAGAAACTTCCCCGACATACCCATCCACACTGAAGAGGAGCACACAATTTACGTATAAAACACTAATTGCTGCCCTATTCCTTTACCCTGCCTCGAGAGGAATCCCTAGGTTCCCCTTCAAACACGAAAGGAGACTTGACATCCCTGGGACAACACAAGCGAGTTCCTGAGTTTCCCGTCCCAACTCGAGAGGAACCCCAAGCTTCCCGCAGCAACTCGAGAAAACCCACAAGATTCCCCCATCAATGCGAGTTGAGGAACATTTCTGCTGCAGAATATCAAGAGAAATCCCACATTCCCACTTGAAACTCGAACGGGTACTTGACACCCTTTATGGGACCCAGAAACTTCCCTGAAATAGCCGTCCCTACTGGAGAGGAACACATAATTTACGGACTCAATTCCAGATGAGACCCTATTCCCATTTAAGTTCTCGAGAATAATCCCGAAGTTCCCCTTCCAACACAAAAGGGGACCTGACTTCCCTGAAGCAACACGAGCCAGTTCCTGAGTTCTCCGTCCCAACTCGAGAGGGACCCCAAGCATCCAGACGCAACTCGAGAAAAACCACAAGATTCTGCCCTCAGGTGTGATGAGGAACATTTCCCTTGCAGATCCTCACGGGACATCCCACATTCCCGCTTGAAACTCGGCAATTTACTTAACATCCTTTATTCGACTCAAAAATTACACAGACATATCCAGCCCCATTAAGGAGGAATATCGAGGTTCCTGCCAGAACGAAAAACTGCCCCGTTTTCCAGTCCTCTTTTCCAGATGACAGTCGATTCCCCTGCTTTCTCTGGATTGGAATCCGGACGTTCTGGTCGCAGAGTACGAGGAGGCTGGTAGCACCTTGAAATTCGGGAGGATCGCCGGTTTTTCAAAACAAAAATGGAAAACGTACGGATGTCCAAACCCAATCAAGATATCGTCTGATTCCACTGCACAGATTCAAATGTATCCTCGAGTATCAACTCACAAGATGAGTGGACATCTGACTCCCTGAGCATACTTGATTTCATCTCCAGGTACAAATTCAACTCGACTGTGGCCTAAAACCCCTTTTACAACTCGAGAAGAAAGCGGAGTTCCATATCTGAACACGAGACGAAGCCTGACTCCCCTGGTGAATTTAGAGAGCAACCCCGAGATCCCTGTCCCCACTGGAAAGGAAAGTGGGATTTCTCTTGAGAATCTGCAGCGGAAATGTTCCTCATCACGCCTTGAGAGGAGAATCTTGTGGTTATTCTGGAGTTCCGGCGAGATGCTTGGTGTTCCTCTCGAGTTGTGACGGGGACTTCAGAAACTCGCTCGTGTTGTCCCAGGGAAGTCAGGTCTCCTTTAGTTTTGGAAGGGGAACATTGGAATTCCACTCTAGACTTGGCAGAGGAATCATGCCGATCTAGCATTGAGTCGGTCAACTATGTGTTCCTCTCCAGTGGCGAAAGGGATCTCGACTTTGCTATGAAGGGTGTACTGGGGTGTCAGGCATCGTCTTGATTTGAGGCATGGAATTATGCTTTTGTGTCGAGTTGTAAATGAGGAATCAGTCCTGGTGTCGTGATCAGGCAGTTCAATAGGACTTTTTCTAAATGTTCTGCATGGGTGTCAGGTCTCCCACCACGTTGTGAGAGGATACTCGGTGTTCCATTGGAGCTGTGCTAGGTCATCAGGACTTATCTCAGTTGGAGGAGGAAACCAGAGTCCTTTATCCTTGCAGCAGGATCTGCGGGAGAGCATACTAGTTTCAATAGGAGACAGAGGCCTCCTCTTGTGGTGGGAGAGGAAGGAAGGTTTGCTCTTGAGTTGAAGTAAGTGTTGAATGTACATATCGTGAGGTGGTGAGGAATACCAGGCTCTTCTAGATGTGTGGATAGAAACTCGGGGTTTCTCTGGATTGAAGACAGGTATTCTGGGAGCCCCTTGAAATATAAATAGGAATTCAAGCCTCCTGTCGAATCGTGAGAGAGAACTCGGGAGTGCACTTCAGGCGATGCAGGAAAAAAAGGGCCTCATGTGACGTTGTCTGGGGCATCTCGTGGTTTTTGGCGAGTTCGGAGGGAAGTCTGACTTTCCTTTCGACTTACGATGGGGAACACAGGGAGACTCTCGTATTGTCTCAGGGACATCAAGGTGTGAGGGGAAGCTCATGATTGCCCTCGAGTCACTGCACAGGAATTGGGCTTCAATTTCCATTGAAGGGGTAATCCCAAAGTGTTTATCGTTTGGAGCAGGAATCTATCCAATCACTGGAGTTGCAACAGGGGCCTCACGGAGCCTCTCAAGTTGTCTCTGGGAAGTTTGGAAGTCTTTTGATGTGTCAGGAGACATTGTGATGCCTTTCGAATCAATGCAAGGAATAGGGTCTCATCTGGTGTTGAGGCGCTAACCTCAGGGTGCCTCTCCAGTTCTGACATGGATCTCAGTGTACCTATGAAGTTTTAACAGGGGAGTCATGCCACTTCTATTGTTGAGGCATGGAACTCCGCTCTCGTTTAGAGTTGCAAAAGTGGTGGGAGGCCTCCTGTCGAGTTGAATTTCTGTCCTGGGGCTTTTCCTCAATGATGCACCTGTGAAGTCAGCCCTCCCTTCGTGGTGTTAGTTGATCTCGGGGGTTCCATTTGAATAGGTACAGTGGATTCAGTCTTATGTCGAGAGGATGGGGAAATTGGTGACTTTTTGAATTGTGGCACGACTCCCTCTGGTCCCCTCGAGTTTCAAGGGGAGATCTGCCTCCTCTTCAGATTCGATGAGAACATCGGGATTCCTTTCCATAAGAAACCGTGGAATCGATCCTCATATCGAGATAACGAGTGGAAAGAGGGGTTGTTCTTGAGCTGTGGCAGGAGCCTCGCTGCTCCTCTTGAGTTTGGCCAGGTAACTCAGGGAACTCTTGAGTTGTGTATAGGGTACTGAGTATCCTTTCGAGTTTAAAGAGGATATGTGGGACTTTTCTTGAGATGCTGCATCGGAAATGGGCGTAATGTCAGGCGGAGGGGAGAATTTCATTGTTTTTCTCGAGTTGTGGCCTGTAGCTTGGAGGTCTTCTCGAGTTTCAACGGAGAACACTAGCCCTCGCTAGTGTTGCCTCAGGGAATTCAGGTCTCCTTTCGTGTTGAATGTGGAAACTCGGGATTCTTTTTGAGTCTTTGCAAGGCATGAGGGCCGCATTTAGACTTAAGTGGGTCAACTTAGTGTTCCTCTCCAGTGGTCACAGGGATCTTGGGGTTCTATGAAGATTCCCCTGGGGAGTAAGGCCTAGTTGTGTTGAGGATGGAACTCTGCTTTCCTCCCGAGTTGTAAAAGGGTTGTCAGGTGTGCTGTCTGTTCAAGTGGGAAATTTGGGCTTTTCCGAGAGGCTCAGCGGGGGATTCTTGTCTCCGTTCATGTTGGCAGGTGATACTTCGTATTCCACTGGAGCTGGTGTAAGCCCAACACGACTCATCTCTAGTTGAGTGTGAACTCGGTGTCCTTTGACCTTGCT
Source organism: Moschus berezovskii (assembly GCF_049115385.1). Lineage (NCBI taxonomy): Eukaryota > Metazoa > Chordata > Mammalia > Artiodactyla > Moschidae > Moschus > Moschus berezovskii. Next base: position 64,290,045 of record NC_142481.1, on the reverse strand, counting down.
GCAGGATTCATGGGGTTGCCCAAGAGTGTCAATAGATGTGACAGGACTTGGCAAGTGGTGCGAGGGGAAGTTGGGATACCTCTTCAGTTGAAATTGGAATGGCCCATTATCTCCAAGTGAGGTGTGATCACGGGGTTCCTCTTGTTGTGACGAGAAATTCGGATTATTTCTTCTCATCAGAACGGGTATATCTGGGCAACCCTTGTGTTGCATCAAGGAATTCAAGCCTCATATCGAATATTGAGAAGGAAATCGGTACTTCTGTCTTGGCGCTACAAGACAAAAAGGACATCATCTTGCTTTGAAGGAGGAATCTCGAGGTTTCTCTCGAGTTTCTGTGGGAAGTTTGGTGATCGTTTCGAGTAACGACAGGAATATCCGGGAGCCTCCCGTGTTGTCTCTGGGAAGTCAAAATCTTTTCCATTTGCAAGGGGAACCTCGGGATTCCTTTGGAATCACTGCAGAGAAATAGGTCTGCATCTTGATTCGAGTCCATTAACTCAGGATTCCTCTCCAGTAGCAACAAGGTTCTCGGGGTTACTCTCAAATTTCATCTGGGGAGTCAGACCTCGTCTCCCGGTCAGACATGGAACTCCGCATTCTTCTCGAGTTGTAAAAGGAGTGTTAGGCCACAGTAGAGTTGAATTTGGACCTGGAGATTGTATCGAGAATAGTTGGGCAATCAGGTCTCCACTTGTGTTGTGAGTTGATACTCGAGGATACATTTGAATCTGTGCAGTGAAATCAGAAAATATCTCGAGTGAGTGGGGACATCCGTACCTTTTCGAATTGTGTTTTGAAACCCTGCGAATCTTCCCGAGTTTCAAGGTGATACAGGCCTCCTCGTAATGTGCGACCAAAAGTCCTGATTCCATGCCAGACAAAGCAGGGGAATCGACTCTCATCTGGAAAAATAAGACTGGGACATGGGGCACTTTGTCAGTTGTGGAAGAAAACTGGGTGTTCCTCTCAAGTGGGGCCGGGTATGTCAGTGTAATTTTTGAGTCACATAAAGGATGTTATGTAACCTTTAGTGTTTCAAGCGGCAATGTGGGATTTCTCTTGAGAATCTGCAGCGGAAATGTTCCTTATCACGCCTTGAGGGGAGAATCTTGTGGTTATTCTCGAGTTGCAGCGGGAAGCTTGGTGTTCCTCTCGAGTTGTGACGGGGACTTCAGAAACTCGCTCGTGTTGTCCCAGAGAATTAAAGTCTCCTTTAGCTTTGGAAGGGGATCCTCGGAATTCCTCTCGAGGTGCGGCAGAGGAATAGGGCCGCATCTAGCGTTGTGTCCATAAATTGTGTGCTCCTCTCCAGTGGGGATGGCTATGTTGAGGAACTTTTTGAGTCACATAATTGTTGTCAAGTATCCGTTCGACTTTCAAGCGGGAATGTGGGATTTCTCATGAGACACTGCAGAAGAAAAGTTCCTCATCTCACATTGATGGGCAAGTCTTGTGGTTTTTCAAGAGTTGTGGTGGGAAGATTGGTGATCCTCTCGAGTTTTGATGGGTACCTCAGGAACTTGCTCGTGTTGTCCCAGGGAAGTCAGGTCTCCTATAACTTTGGAAGAGGAACCTTGAAATTCCTCTCTAGGAGCGGCAGAGGAATCGTGCCTCATCTATCGTTGAGTCGGTCAACTGTGTGTTCCTCTCCAGTGGTGAAAAGGATCTCGGGGTTGCTATGAAAGTTGTACTGGGGAGTCAGGCCTCGTCTCGATTTGAAGCATGGAATTATGATTTCGTTTCGAGTTGTAAATGAGGAGTCAGTCCCCGTGTCATGATCAGGCAGTTCAATAGGACTTTTCTATAAGCTCAGCATGTGTGTCATGTCACCCGTCACGTTGTGAGAGGATACTCGGTGTTCCATTGGAGCTGTGCCAGGTCATCAGGACCTACCTCAGTTGGAGGAGGAAACCACGGTCTTTATCCTTGCAGCAGGATACGCGGGAGAGCACTCGAGTTTCAATAGGAGACAGAGGCCTCCTCTTGTGGTGGGAGAGGAAGGAAGGCTTGATCTTGAATTGAAGCAGGGGTTGAATGCACATATCGTGAGGTGGTGAGTAATACCAGGCTCGTCTAGATGTGTGGATGGAAACTCGGGCTTTCTCTTGATTGAACACAGGTATTCTGGGAACCCGTTGAACTATAAATAGGGACTGAAGCCTCCTGTCATATCGTGAGAGAGAACTCGGGAGTGCACTCCTGGCAATGCAGGAAAAAAAGGGCCTCATGTGACTTTGCCTGTGGAATCTCGTGGTTTTTGGCGAGTTTGGAGGGAAGTTTGGCTTTCCTTTCAAGTTACGACGGGGAACTCAGGGAGACTCTCGTGTTGTCTCAGGGACGTCAAGGTGCAAGGGGAACCTCGTGATTGCTCTTGAGTCACTGCAGGGAATGAGGCTTCAATTCGCATTGAAAGGGGTAATCCCAAAGTGTTTCTCGAGTTGGGGCAGGAATCTATCCAATCACTCGAGTTGCAACAGGGGCCTCATGGAGCCTCTCAAGTTGTCTCTGGGAAGTCTGGAAGCCTTTTGAGGTGTCAGGAGCCTTTTGGATGCCTTTCGAGTCAGTGCGGAGGAATAGGGTCTCATCTGGTGTTGAGGCGCTAACCTTAGGGTGCCTCTCCAGTTCTGACATGGATCTCAGTGTTCCTATGAAATTTCAATAGGGGAGTCATGCCACGTCTCTTGTTGAGGCATGGAACTCAGCTCTCGTTTCGAGTTGTGAAACGGGTGGGAGGCCTCCTGTCGAGTTGAATTTCTGTCCTGGGGCTTTTTCTTAATGGTGCACCTGTGAAATCAACCCTCCCTTCGAGGTGTTAATTTATCCTGGGGTTTCCATTTGAATAGGTACAGTGGAATCAGTCCTTCTATCGAGCGGATGGGGAAATCAGTGTCTTTTTTGAATTGTGGCATGACTCCCTCTGGTCCCCTCGAGTTTCAAGGGGAGATCGGCCTCCTCTTCAGATTTGATGGGAACATCGGGATTCCTTTCCATAAGAAACAGCGGAATCGATCCTCATATCGCAATGATGAGTGGAAAACGGGGCTCTTCTTGAGCTGTGGCAGGAGCCTCGCTGTTCCTGTTGAGTTTGGTTGTGTATCTCAAGGAATTTCTTGAGTTGTGTATAGGGTGGCGTGTATCCTTTCGAGTTTGAAGAGGGAATGTGGGATTTCTCTTAACACAATGCAATGGAAAGGGGAGTCCTGTCGCTTCGAAGGGAGAATTTCATGGTTTTTCTCGATTTGCGGCTTGAAACTGGGAAGTCTTCTCGAGTTACGATGGGGACCTCTGGGACTTGCTAGTGTTGCCTCACGGAAGTCACGTCTCTTTTGTATTAAAAGTGGAACCTAGGGATTCGTTTTGAGTTGCTTCATGCCATTAGGGCCGCATTTCGACTTGAGTAGGTAAACTCAGAGTTCCTCTCCAGTGGCCACAGGCATCTTGGAGTTGCTATGAAGGTTCCACTGGGGAGTCAGGTCTAGTCTTTGTTGAGGGTGGAACTCTGCTTTCCCCCAGGTTGTAAAAGTGTTTTCAGGTCTGCTGTCTGTTCAAGCGGGAAATGTGGGCTTTTTCCAGAGGTTCATTGGGGGATACATGCCTCCAATCAGGTTGGGAGGTGATACTCCATATTCCACAGGAGCTGGTGTAAGCGCAAAACGACTCATCTCGAGTTGAGTGTAAGCTAGGAGTTCTTTGACCTTGCTGCAGGATGCATGGGGTTGCCCAGTAGTGTCAATAGATGTGACAGGACTTGTCAAGTGTGTGAGGGGATGTTGGGATTCCTCTTCAACTGAAAGTGGAATGGCCCATTATCTTTAGGTGAGGTGTGATCTCGGGGCACGTCTTAAATTGTGGTGGGAAATTCGGAGTTATTCACTCATCAGGACCGGTAACTCTGGGCGACCCCAGAGTTTCCTCGAGGAATTCAAGCGTCATATCCAACTTTGAGAAGGAACTCGGGACTTCTGTCTCAGGGCTGCAGGAAAAAAAAAAAAGGCCTCATTTTTCTTTGAAGGAGGAATCTCGATGTTTTTCTCAAGTTGCTGCGGGAAGTTTGGTGATCCTCTTGAGTAACGAGGGGAATATCCTGGAGTCTCCCTTGTTGTCTCTGGGAAGTCAGAAAGCCTTTCCATTTGTAAGGGGAACCTAAAGATTCCTTTGGAGCCGCTGCAGAGAAATAGGTCTGCTTCTAGATTCGAGTCTGTCAACAAAGGATTCTTCTCCAGTGGCAACAGGGTTCTCGGGGTTGCTCTCAAAATACACCAGGGGAGTCAGACCTCGTCTCGTGTTCAGACGTGGAACTCCCCTTTCTTCTGGAGTTGTAAAAGGGATGTTAGGCCACAGTCGAGTTGAATTTGTACCTGTAGATTGTATCAAGAATGCTCAGGCAGTCAGATCTCCACTCTTCTTTTGAGTTGATACTCGAGGATAAATTTGAATGTGTGCAGTGGAATCAGACAATACCTCGAGTGGGCGGGGACATCGGTATCTCTTTGCATTGTGTTTTGAAACCCTGAGTAGCCTTCTGAGTTTCAGGGTGATACCGACCTCCTCGTACTCTGCAATGGGAAAGTCCAGTTTCCTTTCCAGGCAAAGCAGGGGTATCAACTGTCATCTGGAAAAGAGTACTGTAATACGGAGCACTTTGTCAGTTGTGGCAGGAAACTCGCTGTTCCACTCGAGTGGGTCCGGGTATGTCAGGGTAATTTTTGAGTCTCATAAAGGATATTACATAGCCTTTTGAGTTTCAAGCGGGAATGTGGGATTTCACTTGAGACTCTCTAGAGGAAAAGTTCCTCATCTCGCATTTAGGGAGAATCTTGTGGTTTTTCACGAGTTGCTGCGTGAATCTTGGGGGGTCCTCTCGAGTTGCAACCGGGACCTCAGGAACTCGCTCGTGTTTCCCCAGGGAATTCAGGTATCCTTTAGTGTTGGAAGGGGAAGCTTTGGATTCCTCTCGAGTCACAGCAGAGGAAAAGGGCCGCATCTAGCATTGAGTTGGTCAACTATGTGTTCCTCTCCATTGGTGACTGGGATCTCGGGTTGTTATGAAGCTTCTCCTGGGAAATCAGGCCTCGTCTCGATCTGAGGCATGGAATTCTGCTTTCCTTTTGAGTTGTAAAAGTTGAGTCAGTCCACTTGTCGTGAACACGCGGTTCAATAGGACTTTTTCTGTACGCTCACCATGGGTGTCAGGTCTCCCATCATGCTGTGAGAGGATACTCTGTGTTTCATTGGAGCTGTGTTAAGTCTTCAGGACCTACCTTGATTGGCCCAGGAACTCAGAGTCCTTTATCCATGCAGCAGGATCCACGTGAGAGCACTCGATTTCAATAGGAGTCAGAGACCTCCTCCTGTGGTGGGAGAAGAAGGAAGGATATTTCTTGAGTTGAAGCAGTGATTGAACTGTCATATCGTGAGGAGGTGCGTAATATGGAGCTCCTCTAGAGATGTGGATCGAAACTCCTTGTTTCTCTCGATTGAAAGCTGGTATTCTGGCAGCCACTTTAGTTTTAAATAGGGATTCAAGCCGCCTATCGAATCTTGAGAGAGAACTCAGGATTGATCTCCAGGTACTGCAGGAAAAAAAGGGGGGGGGGGGTTCATGCGACGTTGCCTGGGGCATCTGGTTGTTTTTGGCGAGTTGCAGAGAGAAGTTTGGCTTTCCATTCGAGTTACTACGGGGAACTCACGGAGACTCTCGTGTTACCTCAGCGAAGTCAGTTGTGAGGGGAAGCTAGTGATTCCTCTCGAGTCAATGCAGAGGAGACGGGCTTCAATTCGCATTAAAAGGGGTAATCACAGAGTGTTTCTCGAGTTGCGGCAGGAATCTATCCGATCCTTCAAGTTGCAACAGGGTTCTCACGAAGCCTCTCAAGTTGCCTCTGGGAAGTCTGGAAGCCTTTTGAGATGTGAGGAGTCTTTCGAATGCCTTTCCAGTCAGTGCAGTGGTATAGGGTCTCATCTGGAGTTGAGGCGTTAACCTCAAGATGCCTCTCCAGTTCTGACATGGATCTGAGTGTTCCTATGAAGTTTCAACAGGGGAGTCATGAAACGTCTCTTGTTGAGGCATGGAACTCCGCTATCATTTTGAGTTCTAAAAGGGGAGGGAATCCAACTGTTGAGTTGAATTTCTGTCCTGGGGCTTTTTCTCCATGATGCACTTGGGAAGTCAGGCATCCCATCGAAGTGTTAGTTGAGCCCGGGGGTTCCATTTTAATTGGTAGAGTGGAATCAGGCATTATATCGAGAAGATGGGGAAATCGGTGTCTTTTTGAATTGTGGCACGACTCCCCGGGGTCCTCTCGAGTTTCAAGGAGAGATCGGCCTCCTCTTCAGATTCAACAGGAACATCAGGATTCCTTTCCAGATGAAGCAGGGTAATTGATCCTCATCTCGACATAACAAGTGGAAAATGGATCTTTTCTTCTTTTCTATTGATCCCCTACACTTCAGTTCAGTCCCTCAGTTGTGTCCGATTCTCCGCGACCCTATGAATCACAGCACGACAGGTCTCCTTGTCCATCAACAACTCTCGGAGTTCACTCAAACTCATGTCCAAAGAGTCGGTGATACCATACAGCCATCTCATTCTCTGTCTTCCCCTTCTGCTCCAACCCCCAAAACTTCCCAGCATCAGAGTCTTTTCCAGTGAGTCAACTCGTCGCATGAGGTGGCCAAAGTAATGCAGTTTCAGCTTCAGCATCAGTTCTTCCAATGAACACCCAGGATTGATCTTCTTTAGGATGGACTGGTTGGATCTCCTTGCAGTCCAAGGGACTCTCAAGAGTCTTCTCCAACACCACAGTTCAAAAGCATCGATTCTTCGGCGATCAGCTTTCTTCACAGTCCAACTCTCACATCCATACATGACCATGGGAAAAACCATAGCCTTGATTAGACGGACCTTTGTTGGCAAAGTAATGTTTCTGCTTTTTAATATACTATCCAGGTTGGTCATAACTTTCTTTCCAAGGAGTAAGCGTCTTTTAATTTCATGGCTGCAATCAGCATCTGCAGTGATTTTGGAGACCAAAAAATAGTCTGACACTGTCTCCACTGTTCTTCCATCCATTTCCCATGAAGTGATGGTGCAAGAAGCCATGATCTTTGTTTTCTGAATGTTGAGATTCCAGCCAACCTTTTCACTCTCCTCTTTCACTTTCATCAAGAGGGTTTTGAGTTCCTCTTCACTTTCTGCCATACGGGTAGTGTCATCTGCATATCTGAGGTTATTGATATTTCTCCCGGCAATCTTGATTCCAGCTTGTGCTTCTTCCAGCCCAGCGTTCTTCATGATGTACTCTACATATAAGTTAAATAAGCAAGGTGACAATATACAGCCTTGACGTACTCCTTTTCCTATTTGGAACCAGTCTGGTGTTCCATGTACAGTTCTGACTTTTGCTTCCTGACCTGAATACAGGTTTCTCAAGAGGCAGGTCAGGTGGTCTGGTATTCCCATCTCTTTCAGAATTGTCCACAGTTTATTGTGATCCACACAGTCAAAGGCTTTGGCATAGTCAATGAAGCAGAGGTAGATGTATTTCTGGAACTCTCTTGCTTTCTCCATGATCCAGCGGATGTTGGCAATTTGATCTCTGGTGCCTCTGCCTTTTCTGAAACCTGCTTGAACATCTGGGAGTTCACGGTTCACATATTGCTGAAGCCTGGCTTGGAGAATTTTGAGCATGACTTTACTAGTGTGTGAGATGAGTGCAATTGTGCGGTAGATTGAGCATTATATGGCATTGCCCTTCTTTGGGATTGGAATGAAGACTGATCATTTCCAGTCCCGTGGCCACTGCTGAGTTTTCCAAATTTGCTGGCATATTGAGTGCAGCACTTTCACAGCCTCATCTTTCAAGATTTGAAATAGCTCAACTTGAATTCCATCACCTCCACTAGCTTTGTTCGTAAGGATGTTTTCTAAGGCCGACTTGACTTCACATTCCAAGATGTCTGGCTTTAGGTCAGTGATCACGTTATCGTGACTATCTTGGCCGTGAATATCTTTAATATACAGTTCTTCTGTGTATTCTTGCCACCTCTTAATATTTTCTGCTTCTGTTAGGTCCATACAATTTCTGTCCTTTATCGAGCTCATCTTTGCATGAAATGTTCCCTTGGAATCTCTAATTTTCTTGAAGAGATCTCTTGTTTTTCCTATTCTGTTGCTTTCCTCTATTTCTTTGCATTGATCGCTGAGGAAGGCTTTCTTATCTCTCCTTGCTCTTCTTTGGAACTCTGCATTCAGATGCTTATATCTTTCCTTTTCTCCTTTGCTTTTCATTTCTCTTCTTTTCACAGCTATTTGTAAGGCCTCCTCAGACAGCCATTTTGCTTTTTTGCATTTATTTTCCATGGGGATGGTCTTGGTCCCTGTCTCCTGTACAATGTCATGAACATCCGTCCAAAGTTCATCAGGGACTCTATCTATTAGATTTAGTCCCTTAAACCTATTTCTCACTTCCACTGAATAATCATAAGGGATTTGATTCAGGTCTAGTGGTTTTTCCTACTTTCTTCAATTTAAGTCTGAATTTGGCAATAAGGAGTTCATGATCTGAGGCAGAGTCAGCTCCTGGTCTTGTTTTTGCTATCTGTATACAGCTTCTCCATCTTTGGCTGCAAAGAATATAATCAATCTGATTTCGGTGTTGACCATCTGGTGATGTGCATGTGTAGAGTTTTCTCTTGTGTTGTTCGACGAGGGTGTTTACTATGACCAGTGAGTTCTCTTGGCAAAACTCTATTAGCCTTTGCCCTGCTTCATTCCGTGCTCCAAGGCCATATTTGCCTGTTACTCCTGGTGTTTCTTGACTTCCTACTTTTGAATTCCAGTCCCCTATAATGAAAAGGACATCTTTTTTTGGGGTGTTAGTTCTAAAAGGTCTTGTAGGTCTTCATAGAATCGTTCAACTTTGGCTTCTTCAGCATTACTGGTTGGGACATAGGACTGGATTATTCTAATGAATGGTTTGCCTTGGAAATGAACAGAAATCATTCTGTCGTTTTTAAGATTGCATCCAAGTACTGCATTTCGGACTCTTTTGTTGACCATGTTGGCTACTCCATTTCTTCTAAGGGATTCCTGTCCACAGGAGTAGATATATATTTATTAGAGATTCATACTTTTCTTTAAAATTTTTAAAGTATCATTGATATAAATGTGTTGGTTTTAGGTGGACAACAGGGTGATTCCTTTTTGTATATATACACATATATACATTATTATTGTTGTTTATTCACTAAGTCATGTCTGACTCTTTCATGACCCCATGGACTGTAGCCCACCAGGCTCCTCTGTCCATGGAATTCTCCAGGCAAGAATACTGGAGTGGGCATCCATTCCCTTCTCCAGGGGATCTTCCTGACCCAGGAATTGAACCTGAGTCTCCTACATTGCAGGTGGATTCCTTACTATCTGAGCCACCAGGGAAGCCCCTATCTATATATTCTTTTCAAATTCTTTTCAATTATAGCTTGAAGCATGCATTGTCAGTTGCTTCAGTCATGTTTAACTCCTGTGACCCTATGATCATACCTTTGATTGTATCCCAACAGGGTCTTCCGTCCAAGGGATTTCGAAGACAGGAATACTGAAGTGGGTTGTTGTGCTCTCCTCCAGGGAATTGTCCCAACCCAGGGATTGGACCCATATCTCTTGCGTCTCCTGTATTGGCAGGTGGATTCTTTACCACTAGCGCCTCCTGGGAAGCCCCTTATAGGTTATGTTGTTGTTCAGTCGCCTATCCAACTCTTTCAAACCCATGAACTGCAGCCCTCACCATCCCCTGAAATTTCCCCAAGTTCATGTCCATTGCATTGGTGATGGCATCCAGCCATCTCATCCTTTGACTCTCTCTTTTCCTCTGCCCTCAATCTTTCCCAGCATCAAGGATTTTTCTAATGTTTGCATCAGATTCCAAAAATACTGAAGTTTCAGCTTCAGCATCAGTCCTTCCAACATCTATTTTGGGTTGAGTTCTCTTAAGATTGACTGGTTTGATCTCCTTGCCGCCCAAGGGACTCTGTAGGAGTCTTCTTCAGCACACAGTTTGAAGGCATCAATTCTTCAGCACTCTGCCTTCTGTACGGTCCAGCTCTCACAAAAGTATGTGACCACCGGGAAGACAATTGCCTTGACTGTACACACGTTTGTCGCCAGAGTAATGTCTCTCTCGGCTTTTCAACACACTGTTTAGGTTTGTTATAGCTTTCCTGCTAAGAAAGAAACGTCTTCTGATTTCTTGGCTGCAGTAAATATCTGCAGTGATTCAGTTCAGTTCAGTTCAGTCGCTCAGTCGTGACTGACTCTTTGCCACCCCATGAAGCACAGCACACCAGGCCTCCCTGTCCATCACGAACTCCCGGAGTTCACTCAAACTCATGTCCAAAGAGTCGGTGATGTCATCCAGCCATGTTATTCTTTGTCGTCTCCTTCTCCTACAGCCTCCAATCCTTCCCAGCATCAGAGTCTTTTCCATTGAGTCAACTCGTCACATGAGGTGGCCAAAGTATTGGAGTTTCAGGTTTAGCATCAGTCCTTCCAGTGAGCACCCAGGATCGATCTCCTTTAGAATGGACAGGTTGGACCTCCTTGCAAACCAAGGGACTCTCAAGAGTCTTCTCCAGCACCACAGTTCAAAAGCATCAATTCTTCGGCGATCAGCTTCACAGTCCAACTCTCACATCCATACATGACCACTGGAAAAACCATAGCCTTGACTAGACGGACCTTTGTTGACATTAAAAAAAAATCTCTGTTTTTTAATATACTATCTAGGTTGGTCATAACTTTCCTTCCAAAGAGTAAGTGTCTTTTAATTTCATGGCTGCAAATAGCATCTGCAGTGATTTTGGAGAATAAAAAATAAAGTCTGACACTTTCCACTGTCTCCCCATCTATTTCCCATGAAGTGATGGGACCAGATGCCATGATCTTTGTTTTCTGAATGTTAAGCTTCAAGTGATTACAAGATATTAAATACAGTTCTCTGTGCTGTAAAAAAAAAAAAAAAAGAATCACAAGGGATCCTTGTGGTGGCGGAAATGTTCTGAGATGTTGAGATGTGACAGGAATCATGCTGCTCCTCTCGAGTTGGCCCGGTATCTCAGGGAACTTCTTGAGTTGAGTATAGGCTGCCGAGTATCCTTTCGAGTTTGAAGAGGGAATGTGGGATTTCTCTTGAGACGCTGCAGCTGAAAGGGGCGTCCTCTCGCGTGGAGGGGAGAATTTCATGGTTTTTCTAGATTTGCGGCTTGAAATTTGGAGGTTTTCTGGAGTAAAGATGGGGACCTCTGGGACTCACTAGTGTTGCCTCAGGGAAGTCAGGTCTCCATTCGTGTTGGAAAGGAAACCTCAGTATTCCTCTTGAGGCGCGGCAGAGCCATAGGGCTGCACCTAACGTTTTGTATGAAAATTGTGTGCTTCTCTCCAGTGGGGGAACTATTTGAGTCTGATAAAAAGTGTCAAGTACCCGTTCGAGTTTCAAGCCAGAATGTGGGATTTCTCATGAGAATCTGCATCGGAAATGTTCCTCATTTGGCCTTCAAAGGGAGAATCTTGTGGTTTTTCTCTAGTTGCTGTGGGAAGTCTTGGGTTCCTGTCGAGTTGTGACAGGGACCTCCGGAACTCACTCGTGTTGCTTCAGGGAAGGCAGGTCTCATTTCTTGTTGGAAGGGGAACTTCCAGATTACTCTCGAGGCTTGGAATGTGAATAATGCCTCATCTAGAGTTGCGTCCTTAAATTGTGTGCTACTCTCCAGGGGGGATGGGTATGTCGGGGAACTTTTTGAGTCGCATAAACGGTGTCAAGTACTCATTCGAGTTTCAAGCGGGAATCTGGGATTTCTCTTGAGAGTCTGCAGTGGAAAATTTCCTTATCTCATAATGAGGGGAGAATCTTGTGGTTTATCTCGATTTGCAGTGGGAAGCTTCAGGTTTCTCTCGAGTTTGGCTTTCCTTTCGAGTTACGACGGGGAACTCAGAGACACTCTCCTGTTTCCTCAGGGAAGTCAAGTTGCGAGGGGAGGCTCGTGAATGCTCTAGATGCATTACAGAAGAATCGGACTTCAAATCACATTGAAAGGGATAATCCAAAAGTGTTTCTCAAGTTGGGGCAGGAAACTTTCAGATCCCTCGAGTTGCAACAGGGGCTTATTGGATCCTCTCAAGTTGTCTCTGGGAGGTCTGGAAGCCTTTTGAGGTGTCAGGAGCCTTTGGGATGCCTTTCGAGACAGTGCAGGGGACTAGGATCTCATCTTTAGATGAGGCCTAACCTCAGGGTGCCTCTCCAGTTCTGACATGGATCTCAGTGTTCCTATGAAGTTTCAACAGGGGAGTCATGCCACGTCTCTTGATGACGCATGGAACTCCTCTAACTTTCCGAGATGTAAAAGAGGTGGGAGGCCTCCTGTCGAGTTGAATTTCTGTCCTGGGTCTATTTCTTCATGATGCACCTGGGAACTCTAGACTCTCTTCGTGGTGTTAGTTGATCCTGGGGGTTCTCTTTGAATCGGTAGAGTGGAATAAGTACTTATGTCGGGCGGATGGGAAAACCGGTGTCTTTTTGAATTGTGGCATGACACCCCAGGGTTCTCTCGACTTTCAAGGGGAGATCGGCCTCCTCTTCAGATTCGACGGGAATATCGGGATTAATTTCCAGACGAATCAGGGGAATCTATCCTCACCTCGCGATGACCAGTGGAAAACAGGTCTTTTCTTGAGCTGTGCCAGGAACCTCGCTGCTCCTCTCGAGTTTTGCCTGGTATTTCGGTTAACTTCTCGAGTTATGTATAGGGTGCCGAGTATCCTTTCGAGTTTGAAGAGGGAATGTGGGATTTCTCTTAAGATGTTGCAGCGGAAAGGGGCGTCCTGTCGCATGGAGTGGATAATTTCATGGTTTTTCTCAATCTGCGGCTTGAAGCTTGGGGGTCTTCTCGAGTTAAGACAGGAACCCCTGGGATTGCTTGTTTTGCCTCAGGGAAGTCAGGTCTCCTTTCTTGTTGAAAGTAGAACCTCGCAATTCCTTTCAAGTTGCTGAAGGGCATGAGGGCCACATTTCGACTTGAGTGGGTAAACTCACTGTTCCTCTCCAGGGTCCACAGGGATCTTGGGATTGCTATGAAGGTTCCATTTGAAAGTCAGGCCTAGTCTTTGTTGAGGATAAAACTCTGCTCTCTCCCCGAGTTGTAAAGCGTTGTCAGGTCTGGTGTCTGCTCAAGGGGGAAATTAGGGGGTTTTCAAGAGGCTCAACGGGGGATTCATGCATCTGATCAAGTTGGGAGGTGATATTCAGTGTTCCACTTGAGTCATAAGAGAAACATGACTCATCTCTAGCTGAGTGTGAACTCAGAGTCCTTTGGCCTTGCTGCAGAATCCACAAGTTTGCCCTGGAGAGTCAATCGATGTGATAGGACTTGTCAAATGGTGCGAGCGGAAGTTGGGATACCTCTACAGTTGAAAGTGGAATAGCCCATTATCTTCAGCTGAGCTGTGATCATGGGTCTTCTCTAAAAAAGTGGTGGGAAATTCGGGTTTTTTTTTTCTGTCATCGGGACAGGTATCTCTGAGCGACCCTTCAGGTGCATCAAGGAATTCAAGTCTCATATCGAATTTGGAGAAGGAACTTGGAACTTCTGTCTATGTGCTACAGGAAAAAAAAAAAAGGGCCTCATCTTGCTCTGAAAGCGGAATCTCAATGTTTATCTCGAGTTACTGTGGGAAGTCTGCTGATCCTCTCGAGTATCAACGGGAATATGAGGGAGCCTCCCGTGTTGTCTCTGGGAAGTCAGAACGCCTTTCCATTGGCAAGGATAACCTCGGTATTCCTTTGGAGTCGCTGCAGAGAAATAGGTCTGCGTCTGGCTTCAAGTCTGTTTAACTCTGGATTCCTCTTTAGTAGCAACAGGGTTCTCGTGTTTGCTCTCAAAATTCCCCTGGGGAGTCAGGACTCGTCTCGTGTTCAGACATGGAACTCCCCTTCTTCTCGAGTTGTAAAAGGGGTGTTAGGCCACAGTCTAGTTGAATTTGTACCTGGAGATTGTATCGAGAATGCTCGAGGAGTCTGGTCTCCACTCCTCTTGTGAGTTGATATTCGAGAATACATTTGTATCTGTGCAGTGGAATCAGACAGTATCTCGAGTGGGTGGGGACATCGGTACCTTTTCCAATTGTGCTTTGGAACTCTGGGGATCCTCCCGAGTTTCAAGGTGTACCGGCCTCCTTGTACTGTGCAAAGGAAAACTGGATTCCATTCCAGACAAAGTAGGGTAATAGACCATCATCTGGAAAAGAGACTGGAAAATTGGCACTTTGTCAGTTGTAGTAGGAAACTCGATGTTCCTCTCGATTGGGGCTGGGTATGTCGTAGTATGTTTTGAGTAGCAGAAAGGATGTTAAATAACCTGAGTTTCAAGCTGGAATGCGTGATTTCTCTTGAGAATCTGAAAGGGAAATGTTCCTCATTTCGCCTTGAGGGCAGAATCTAGTGGATTTTCTCGAGTTGTGGCGGCACACTTAGGATCCCAATCGAGTTGTGACGGGGACCTCAGGAACTCGCTAGTGTTGCTTCAGGGAAGTCAGGTCTCCTTTCGAGTTGGAAGAGGAAACTCGAGTTTCCCCTCAAGGTGCAGCAGAGCAATAAGACCGCATCTAACGTTGTGTAAGTAAATTGTGTGCTCCTCTTCAGTTGGGGAAGTGTTGGAGTCGCATAAAGGGTGTGAAGTACCTGTTCGAGTTTCAAGCAAGAATGTGGGATTTCTCTAGACTCTGCAGCGGAAATGTTCCTCATCTCGTTTCAAGGGGAGAATCTTCTGGTTTCTCTCGAGTTGCGGCGGGAAGCTTGGGGTTCCGCTCGAATTGCGATGGGGACCTCAGGAACTTGCTTGTGTTGCCCCAGGAAGTCAATTGTCCTATCGTGTTGGAAGGGGAAACCGGGATTCCTCTCGAGGCTCTGTAGAGGAATAGGGCCACATCTATCGTTTCATAGGTCAACTGTGTGTTCCTCTCCAGTGGCGACAGGGATCTCAGGGTTTCTAAGAAGGTTCTCCTGGGGAGTCAGGTTTCACTTGATTTGAGGCATGGAATTCTGCTTTCCTTTTGAGTTGTAAGCGTGGAATCAGTCCTAGTGTCGTGATCTGGCGGCCCATTAGGGCTTTTTCTATAGGCTCAGCATGAGTGTCCGGTCTCCCATCATGTTGTGAGGGGATAGTCGGTATTCCATATTAGCTTTGCTAGATCATTAGAACCTACCTCGATTGGTACGGGAAGTCAGAGTCCTTTATCCTTGCAGCAGGATCCGCGGGAGTGCACTCGAATCATGGGAGACAGAGCCCTCCTCTTGGGGTGAGAGAAAAAGAAAGTATTCCTCCTGAGTTGAAGCAGGGTTTGAACGCTCAAATCGTGAGGTGGTGGAGAATAGGTAGCTTGTCTACAGTTATGGATGGAAACTCTTGGTTTCTCTCGATGGAAAACGGGTATTCTGGGAGCTGCTTAAATTGGAAATAGAGATTCAAGCCTCCTATCGAATCTTGAGAGAGAACTTGGGATTGCTCTCCAGGACCTGCAGGAATAAAAATGGCCTTATATGACCTTGTCTGGGACATCTCGTGGTTTTTGGTGTGTTGTGGAGGGAACTTTGGATTTCCTTTCGAGTTAGGCCGGGGAACTCAGGGAGACACTCGTGTTGCCTAAGGGAAGTCAAGTTGAGAGGGGAAGGTCGTGATTGCTCTCGAGTCAATGCAAGGGAATCCGCTTCACTTCATATTGAAAGTGGTAATCCCAAAGTGTTTCTCGATTTGGGGCAGGAAGGTTTCGGATCCCTTGAGGTTCGACAGGGGCATCATGGAGCCTCTCAATTTGTCTCTGGGAAGTCCTGTATCGTTTTGAGTTGTGAGGAGCCTTTGGGATGCCTTTCGAGTCTATGCAGTTCAGTAATGTGTCATCTGGAGTTAAGTCGCTATCCTCCGGGTGCCTCTCCAGTTCTGACATGGATCTCAGTGTTCCTATTCAGTTTCAACACGGGAGTCATGCCAAGTCTCTTGTTGAGGCATGGAACTCCGCTATATTTTCGAGTTGTAAAAGGGGTGGGAGGCCTCCTGCCGAGTAGAATTTCTGTCCTGGGGCTTTTTCTCCAGGATGCACCTGGGAAATCTGGCCTCCCTACATGGTGTTAGTTGATCCCGTGCGTTCTCTTTGAATGGGTACAGTGGAATCAGTCCATATGTGGAGCGGATGGGGAAATCGGTGTCTTTTTGAATTGTGGCACAACTCCCCGTTGTCCTCTCGAGTTTCAAGGGGAGATCGTCCTCCTCTTCAGATTCGATGTGAGCATCGGGATTAATTTACAGACGAAGTAGAGGAATCGATCCTCACCTCGAGATGACGAGTGGAAAACGGGTCTCTTCTTCAGCTGTGGCAGCAACCTCAAAGCTCCTCCCGTGTTTGGCCGGGTATCTTGGTTAACTTCTTGAGTTGCCTATAGCGTGCCGAGTATCCCATTGAGTTTGAAGAGGGAATGTGGGATTTCTCTTTCGACGCTGCAGTGACAAGGGGCTCCCTGTCACATGGAGAGGATCATTCAATTGTTTCTCGAGTTGCGGCCTGAAGCTTGGAAGTCTTCTCAACTTAAAATGGGAACCACTGGGAATCGCTAATTTTGCCTCAGGGAAGTTTGGTCTCCTATCGTGTTCAAAGTGGAAACTCGGGTTTCCCGTCGAGTTGCTGCAGGGCATGAGGGCCACATTTAGACTTGAGTGGGTAAACTCAGTGTTTCTCTCCAGTGGCCACAGGGATCATGGGGTTGCTATGAAAGTTTCAGTGGGGATTCAAGCCTATTCTTTTTAAGGATGCAACTCTGCATTCCCCCCGAGTTGTGAAAGGATTGTCAGGTCTGCTGTCTTTTCAAGGGGAAAATTTGGGCTTTTTCGAGAGGCTTAGCGGGGGATTCATGCCTCCGATCATGTTGGGAGGTGATACTCCATGTTCCACTGGAGCTGTTATAAGCCCAACACGACACAACTCTAGTTGAGTGTGAACTCAGAATCCTTTGACGTTGCTGCAGGATCCACAGAGTTGCCCTCAAGTGTCAATAGATGTGACAGGACTCATCAAGTGGCTGGCGGGGAAATCGGGATTCCTCTTCAGCTGAAAGCAGAATGGCCCATTATCTTCAGCTGAGGTGTGATCACGGGGAGTCTCTTAAATTGTGGAGGAAATTCGGTTTTATTCTCTCATCGGAACGGGTATCTCTGAGCGACCCTTCAGTTGCATCAAGGAATTGAAGCCTCATATCGAATTTGGAGAATGAACTTGGGACGTCTGTCTACGTGCTGCAGGAAAAAAAGGGCCTCATCTTGCTTTGAAAGCGAAATCTCGAAGTTTTTCTCAAGTTGCTGTGGGAAGTGTGCTGATCCTCTAGAATAAAGACGGGAATATCAGGGACCCACCCATGTTAGCAAGGGTAACCTCAGGATTCCTTTGGAGTTGCTGCAGAGAAATAGGTCTGCATCTAGATTCGAGTACATTAACTCAGGATTCCTCTCCAGTTGAAATAGGGTTCTCGGGGTTACTCTCAAAATTCACCTGGGGAGTCAGGACTCGTGTTGTGTTCAGACATGGAACTCCGCTTTCTTCTCGAGTTGTAAAAGGGGTGTTAGGCCACAGTCGAGTTGAATTTGTACCTGGAGATTGTATCAGAATGCTCGAGGATTCTGGTCTCCACTCGTCTTGTGAGTTGATACTTGAGAATACATTTGTATCTGTGCAGTGGAATCAGAAAATATCTCGAGTGGGTGGGGACATCGGTACCTTTTCCAAATGTGTTTTGAAACTCCGGGGGTCCTCCCAAGTTTCAAGGTTTACCTGACTCCTTGAACTGTGCAAAGGAAACCTCTGGATTCCATTTCAGACAAAGCAGGGTAATCGACCATCATCTTGAAAAGAAACTGTAAAACGAGCACTTTGTCAGTTGTGGTAGGAAACTCGATGTTCCTCTCGAATGGAGCTGGGCATGTTGTTGTAAGTTTTGAGTCACATAAAGGATGTTAAGTAACCTGTCAAGTTTCAAGCGGGAATGTGGAATTTCTCTTAAGAATCTGCAAGGGAAATGTTCCTCATCTCGCCTTGAGGGCACAATCTAGTGGTTTTACTCGAGTTGTGGCGGAAGCTTAGGATCCCAATCGAGTTGTGACGGGGACCTCAGGAACTCGCTCGAGTTGCTTCAGGGAAGTCAGGTCTCCTTTCGAGTTGGAAGGGGAACATCAGGATTCCTCTCGAGGTGTGGCGGAGCAAAACGACCGCATCTATCTTTGTGTAGGTAAATTGTGTGCTCCTCTTCAGTTGGGATGGCTAATTAGGGGAAGTCAGTTTTTCCCGTGGTCATGTATGGATGTGAGAGTTGGACTGTGAAGAAAGCTGATCGCCGAAGAATCTATGCTTTTGAACTGTGGTGTTGGAGAAGACTCTTGAGAGTCCCTTATACTGCAAGGAGATCCAACCAGTCCATTCTAAAGGAGATCAATCCTGGATGTTCATTGGAGGGACTGATGCTAAAGCTGAAACTGCAATACTTTGGCCACCTCATGCGACGAGTTGACTCACTGGAAAAGACTCTGATGTTGGGAAAGTTTGGGGGCAAGAGGAGAAGGGGACGACGGAGAATGAGATGGCTGGTTGGCATCACCGACTCTGTGGACATGAGTTTGAGTGTACTCCAGGAGTTGGTGATGGACAGGGAGGCCTGGCGTGCTGTGATTCATGGGGTCGTGGAGAGTCGGTCACGACTGAGCGACTGAAATGAACTGAACTGAACTGGAGTCGCATAAAGGGTGTCAAGTACCCGTTCGAGTTTCAAGCAGGAATGTGGGATTTCTCTAGACTCTGCAGTGGAAATGTTCCTCATCTCCCTTTGAGGGGAGAATCTTGAGGTTTTTCTTGGGTTGCGGCGGGAAACTTGGGGTTCCTCTCGAAATGCGACGGGGACTGCAGGAACTCGTTCGTGTTGCCCCAAGAACTCAGTTCTCCTATCGTGTTGGAAGGGGAAACTCGGGATACCTCTCGAGGCGCTGTAGAGAAATAGGGCCGCACCTAACATAGCATCGGTCAACTGTGTATTCCTCTCCAGTGGCGACAGGGATCTCGAGGTTGCTAAGAAGGTTCTCCTGGGGAATCAGGTTTCATCTCTATTTGAGGTATGGAATTCTGCTTTCGTTTCTAGTTTTAAAAGTGGAAACAGTCCTCGTGTGGTGATCAGGCTGACAATTAGGGCTTTTTCTATAGCCTCGGCATGGGTTTCCGGTCTCCCATCATGTTGTGAGGGGATAGGCGGTGTTCCATTGGAGCTTTGCTAGATCATCAGGACCTACCTCGATTGGTACGGGAACTCAGAGTCCTTTATCTTTGCAGCAGGATCCGCGGGAGTGCACTCGAGTTTCATAGGAGAAAGAGACCTCCTCTTGCCATGGGAGAGGAAGAAAGGATTCCTCTTGAGTTGAAGCAGGGTTTGATCGCTCAAATCGTGAGGTGGTGGGGAATAGGTACCTGTTCTAGAGTTGTGGACGGAAACTTGAGTTTCTCTCAATGGAAATCGGGTATTCTGGGAGCCCCTTGAATTGGAAACAGAGATTCAAGCTTCCTACTGAATCTTGAGAGAGAACTCGGGATTGCTCTCCAGGCGCTGCAAAAAAAAAAAAAAAGGGCCTCATGTGACCTTGTCTGGTGCATGTGGTAATTTTTGGCGAGTTGTGGAGGGAACTTTGGCTCTCCTTTCGAGTTAGCCCAGGGAACTCAGGGAGACACTCTTATTGCCTAAGGGAAGTCAAACTGAGAGGGGAAGGTCGTGATTGCTCTCGAGTCAATGCAGGGGAATCGGGCTTCGTGGCACATTGAAAGGGTTAATCCCAAAGTGTTTCTCGAGTTTTGGCAGGAAGGTTTCGGATCCCTCGAGGTGCAACAGGGCCTATTGAGCCTCTCAAGTTGTTTCTGGGAAGTCCGGGATCGTTTTGATCTGTGAGGAGCCTTTGGGATGCCTTTCGAGTAAATGTAGGGCAATAGGGTGTCATCTGGAGTAAATAGCTAACCTCACGGTGCCTCTCCAGTTCTGACATGGAACTCAGTGTTCCTATGAAGGTTCAACAGGGGAGTCATGCCACGTCTCTTGTTGAATCATGGAACTCCGCTCTCGTTTCGAGTTGTAAAAGGGGTGGGAGGCCTCCTGTCGAGTTGAATTTCTGTCCTGGGGCTTTTTCTCCAGGATGCACCTGGGAAGGCAGACCTCCCTTAGTGGTGTTAGTTGATCCCGCGGGTTCTCTTTGAATGGGTACAGTGGAATCAGTCCTTATGTCACGCGGATGGGGAAATCAGTGTCTTTTTGAATTGTGGCACAACTCCCCGGTGTCCTCTCTAGTTTCAATGGGAGATCAACCTCCTCTTCAGATTCATTGGGAATATCGAGATTAATTTCCAGACGAAGCAGGGGAATCGATCCTCACCTCGAATTGATGAGTGGAAAACGGGTCTCTTCTTGAGGTTTGTCAGGAACCTCGCTGCTCCTCTCAAGTTTGGCCCGGTATCTCGGTTAAGTTCTTGAGTTTCATATAGGGTGCCTAGTATCCTTTTGAGTTTGAAGAGGGAATGTGGGATTCCTCTTAAGACGCTGCAGCAGAAAGGGGAGTCATGTTCCATGGAGTGGAGAATTTCATGGTTTTTCTCGAGCTGCGGCTTGAAACGTGGAGGTCTTCTCGAGTTACGACAGAAATCATTGGGACTTGCTTGTTTTGCTTCAAGGAAGTAGGTCTCCTTTCTTGTTGAAAGTGGAACTCTGTAATTGCTTTCGAGTCGCTGCAGGGAATGAGGGCCACATTTCGACTTGAGTGGGTAAACTCAGTGTTCCTCCCAGTGGCCACAGATATCTTGAGTCAATTGATGTGACAGGACTCATCAAGTGACACGAGGGTAAGTTGGGATACAGCTTCAGTTGAAAGTGGAATCGCCCAATATCTTCAGCTGAGCTGTGATCATGGGTCTTCTCTTAAATAGTGGAGGGAAATTCGGTGTTTTTTTTTTTTTTTCTCTCACTGGGACAGGTATCTCTGGGCGACCCTTCAGGTGCATCAAGGAATTCAAGCCTCATATCGAATTCGGAGCAGGAACTCCGGAATTCTGTCTATGTGCTGCAAGAAAAAAGGGCCTCATCTTGCTATGAAAGCGGAATCTCTAGGTTATTTCAAGTTGCTGCGCGAAGGGTGCTGATCTTCTCGAGTAACGATGGGAATATGAGGGAGCCTCCGGTGTTGTCTCTGGGAAGTCAGAATGCCTTTCCATTGGCAAGGGGTACCTCGGGATTCCTTTGGAGTCGCTGTGGAGAAATAGGTCTGCATCTGGCTTCGAGTCCGTTTGACTCCGTATTCCTCTCCAATAGCAACAGGGTTCTCGGGGTTACTCTCAAAATTCACGTGAGGAGTCAGGACTTGTCTCGTGTTCAGACATGGAACTCTGCTTTCTTCTCGAATTGTAAAAGCGGTGTTAGGCCACAGTCAAGTTGAATTTGTACCAGGAGATTGTATCAGATTGCTCTCGGAGTCTGGTCTCCACTCGTCTTGTGAGTTGATACTCAAGATACATTTGAATCTGTGCAGTGGAATCAGACAATATCTCTGAGTGGGTGGGGATATCGGTACCTTTTCTAATTGTGTTTTGAAACTCCGGGGATCCTCCCGAGGTTCAAGGTGTACCGGCCTCCTCGTACTGTGCAAAGGAAACGTCTGGATTCCCTTCCAGACAAAGCAGCGTAATCGACCATCATCTGGAAAAGAGACTGGAAAGCGGGCACTTTGTCACTTGTGGTAGGAAACTCGGTGTTCCTCTCAATTGGGGCTGGGTATGTCGTTGTAAGTTGTGAATTGCATAAAAGATTTTAAGTAACCAGTCGAGTTTCAAGCGAGAATGCAAAATTTCTCTTAAGAATCTGCAAGGGAAATGTTCCTCATCTCAACTTGAAGGCAGATTCTAGTGGTTTTTCTCGAGTTGCTGCGGGAAGCTTAAGATCCCAATCGAGTTGCAATGGGGACCTCAGGAACTCGCTCGTGTTGCTTCAGGGAAGTTATGTCTCCTTTCAAAGTGGAAGGGGAACCTCGGGATTCCTCTCGAGGTGTGGCAGAGCAAACAGACCGCATCTGTCGTTGTGTAGGTAAATTGTGTGTTCATCTTCAATGGGAACGGCTATTTAGGGGAAGTGTTGGAGTCACATAAAGGGTGTCAAGTACCCGTTCGAGTTTCAAGCAGGAATGTGGGATTTCTCTAGGCTCTGCAGTGGAAATGTTCCTCATCTCGCTTCGAGGGGAGAATCTTGTGGTTTCTCTCGAGTTGCAGCGGGAAGATTGGGGTTCCTCTCGAAATGCGACGGGGACCGCAGGAACTCGTTCGTGTTGCCCCAGGAAGTCAGTTCGCCTATTGTGTTAGAAGGGGAAATTCGGGATTCCTCTCGAGGCGCTGTGGAGAAATAGGGCCCCACCTAATTTTGTGTCGGTCAACTGTCTGTTCCTCTCCAGTGGCGACAGGGATCTCGGGGTTGCTAAGAACGTTCTCCTGGGGAGTCAGGTTTCATCTAGATTTGAGGCATGGAATTCTGCTTTCCTTTTGAGTTGTAAAAGCGGAATCAGTTCTCGAGTCATGATCAGGCGGACCATTAGGGCTGTTTCTATACGTTCAGCATGGGTGTCTGGTCTCCCATCATGTTGGGAGGGGATAGTAGGTGTTCCATTTAAGCTTTGCTACATCATCAGGACCTACCTCGATTGGTACAGGAACTCAAAGTCCTTTATCTTTGCAGCAGGATCTGTGGGAGTGCACTCCAGTTTCATAGCAGACAGAGGCCTTCTCTTGCAGTGGGAGAAGAAGAAAGGATTCCTCTTGAGTTGAAGCAGGGTTTGAACGCTCAAATTGTTAGGTGGTGGGGAGTAGGTAGCTCTTCTAGAGTTGTGGATGGAAACTCGGAGTTTCTCTCGATGGAAGTCGGGTATTCTGGTAGCCCCTTGAATTGGAAATAGAGATTCAAGCCTCCTATTGAATCTTGAGAGAGAACTCGGGATTGCTCTCCAGGAACTGTAGGAAAAAATGTTCCTCATGTGACTTTGCCTGGGGCATGTCATGACTTTTGGCGAGTTGTGGAGGGAACTTCGGCTTTCCTTTCGAGTTAGGCCGGGGAATTCAGGGAGACACTCGTGTTGCCTAAGGGAAGTCAGGTTCAGAGGGGAAGGTCGTGATTGCTCTCGAGTCAATGCTGGGGAGACGGGCTTCGTTGTACATGAAAGGGGTAATCCCAAAATGTTTCTCGAGTTGGGGCAACAAGGTTTTGTATCCCTCGAGGTGCAACAGGGGCCTCATGGAGCCTCTCAAGTCTTCTCTGGGAAGTGGGATCGTTTTGAGTTGTGAGGATACTTTGGGATGCCTTTCGAGCCAATGCAGGGAAATACGGTGTCATCTAGAGTTAAATCGCTAACCTCAGGGTGCCTGTCCAGTTCTGACATGGAACTCAGTGTTCCTATGAAGGTTCAACAGGGGAGTCATGCTACGTCTCTTGTTGAGGCATAGAACTCCGCTGTCTTTTCAGGTTGTAAAAGGAGTGGGAGGCCTCCTGTTGAGTTGAATTTCTGTCCTGGTGCGTTTTCTCCAGGATGCACCTGGGAAGTCAGGGCTCCCTTCGTGGTGTTAGTTGATCCCGGTCATTCTCTTTGAATGGGTACAGTGAAATCAGTCCTTATGTCGAGTAAATGGGGAAATAGGTGTCTTTTTGAATTGTGGCAAAACTCCCCGGTGTCCTCTCGAGTTTCAGTGGGAGATCAGCCTCCTCTTCAGATCTGATGGAAACATCGGGATTAATTTCCAGACAAAGCAGAGGAATCGATCCTCACCTCGAGTTGATGAGTGGAAAACAGGTCTCTTCTTGGGCTCTGGCAGGAACCCCGCTGTTCCTCTCGTGTTTGGCCGAGTATCTCGGTTAATTTATTGAGTTGCGAATAGGGTGCCTAATATCCTTTCGAGTTGAAGAGGGAATGTGGGATTTCTCTTAAGACGCTGCAGCGGAGGGGCGTCCTGTCGCATGGAGTGGAGAATTTCATGGTTTTTCCGAGCTGCGGATTGAACCTTGGAGATCTTCTCGACTTACGACAGGAACAACTGGGACTTGCTTGCTTTGCTTCAGGGAAGTCAGGTCTCCTTTCTTGTTGAAAGTGGAACCTCGTGATTCATTTTGAGTCGCAGCACAGCATCAGGGCCACATTTCGACTTGAATGGGTAGACTCTGTTCCTCTCCAGTGGACACATAGATCTTGGGGTTGCTCTGAAGATTCCACTTGAAAGTCAGGCCTAATCGTTGTTGAGGATGGGACTCTGCTTTCTCCCCGAGTTGTCAAAGGATTGTCAGGTCTACTGTCTGTTCAAGCGGGAAATTTTGCTTTTTCGGGAGGCTCAGAGGGGGACTCATGCCTCCGATCATGTTGGGGGCTTTTATTCCGTGTCCACTTGAACTGCTGTATGCGAAATATGACTCATCTCTAGTTGAGTGTGAACTCAGTGTCCTTTTACCTTGCTGCAGAATCCACAGGGTTGCCCTCGAGAGTCAAACAATGTGACAGGACTCGTCAAGTGGTGCGAGGGGAAGTTGGGATAACTCTTCAGTTGAAAGTGGAATAGCCCATTATCTTCAGCTGAGCTGTGATCATGGGTCTTCTCTTAAATAGCGGTGGGATATTCGTTTTTTTTCTCTCAACAGGACAGTTATCTCTGGGCAACCCTTCAGGTGCATCAAGGAATTCAAGTCTCATATTGAATTTGGAGAAGGAACTCGGGACTTCTGTCTATGTGCTTCAGGAAGAAAAGGGCCTCATCCTGTTCTGAAGGTGGAATCTTTAGGTTTTTCTCGAGTTGCTGCGGGTAGTGTGCTGATCCTCTCAAGTAACGACGGGAATATGAGGGAGCCTCCCGTGTTGTCTCTGCGAAGTCAGAACGCCTTTCCATTGGCAAGAGGAACCTCAGGATTCATTTGGAGTCCCTGCAGAGAAATAGGTCTGCATCTGGATTAGAGTTCGTTTAACTGCGGATTTCTCTCCAGTAGCAACAGGGTTCTCTGGGTTGCTCGCAATTTTCACCTGGGGAGTCAGGACTCATCTCCTTTTCAGACATGGAACTCCACTTTCTTCTAGAGTTCTAAAAGGGGTGTTAGGCCTGTGTCTAGTCGAATTTGTACCAGGAGATTGTATCTAGTTTGCTCGAGGAGTCTGGTCTCCACTCGTCTTGTGATTTGATACTCGAGAATACATTTGAATCTGTGCAGTGGAATCAGACAATATCTCGAGTGGGTGGGGACATCAGTACCTTTTCCAATTGTTTAGAAATTCCAGAGGTCCTCCCGAGTTTCAAGGTGTACCGGCCTCCTCGTACTGTGCAAAGGAAACCTCTGGATTCGATTCAAGACAAAGTAGCGTAATCGACCATCATCTGGAAAGAGACTGGAAAACGGGCACTTTGTCAGTGGAAACTCGGTGTTCCTCTCGATTGGGGCTGGTTATGTCATTGTAAGTTTTGAGTTGCATAAAGGTTGTTAAGTAAACTGTTGAGTTTCAAGCGGGAATGCGGGATTCTCTTGAGAATCTACAAGGGAAATGTTCCTCATCTCACCTTGAGGGCAGAATCTAGTCGTTTTTCTCGAGTTGCGGCGGGAAGCTTAGCATCCCTGTCGAGTTGCGACGGGGACCTAAGGAACTCGCTCGTGTTGCTTCAGGGAAGTCAGGTCTCCTTTCGAGTTGGAAGGTGAACCTCAGGATTCCTCTCGAATTGCAGCAGAGCAGTAAGATGGCATCTATCCTTGTGTACGTAAATTGTGTGCTCCTCTTCAGTTGGGATGGTGAACTGTTGGAGTCGCATAAAGGTTGTCAAGTACCTGTTCGAGTTTCAAGCGGGAATGTGGGATTTCTCTGGACTCTGCAGCGGAAATGTTCCTCATCTCGCTTCGAGGGGAGAATTTGTGGGTTTTCTCTAGTTGCGGCAGGAACATTGCGGTTCCTCTCGAATTGAGAAGGGGACCTCAGGAACTCGCTCGTGTTGCCCCAGGAAGTCATGTCTCCTATCGTTTTGAAAGGGGAAACTCGGGATTCCTCTCGAGGCGCTGTAGAGGAATGGGGCCCCATCTATCATTGCATTGGTCAACTGTGTGTTCCTCTCCAGTGGCTACAGGGATCTCGGGGTTGCTAAGAAGGTTCTCCTGGGAAATCAAGTTTCATCTCGATTTGAGGCATGGAATTCTGCTTTCCTTTCTAGTTGTAAAAATGGAATCAGTCCTTGTGTCGTGATCAGGCAGACCACTAGGGCTTTTCCTATAGGCTCAGCATGGGTGTCAGGTTTCCCATCATGTTGTGAGGGGATAGTCGGTGTTCAATTGGAGTTTTGCTAGATCATCAGGACCTACCTCGATTGGTACGGGAACTCAGAGTCCTTTACCCTTGAAGCAGGATCCGCGGGAGTGCACTCGAGTTTTACAGGAGACAGAGTCCTCCCCATGCGGTGGGAGAAGAAGAAAGGATTCCTCTTGAGCTGAAGCAGGGTTTGAACGCTCAAATCATGAGGAGGTGGGGAAGAGGTAGCTCTTCTAGAGTTGTGGACGGATACTCAAGGTTTCTCATGATGAAAGACGGGTATTATGGGAGCCCCTTTAATTGGAAATAGAGATTCAAGCCTCCTATCGAATCTTGAGAGAGAACTCCGGATTGCTATCCAGGCGCTGTATGAAAAAAAAGGCCTCATGTGAACTTTCCTGGGGCATCTCGTGATTTTTCTAAGGAAGTTTGGCTTTCCTTTAGAGTTAGGCCGGGGAACCAAGGGAGACACTCCTGTTGCCTAAGGGAATTCAAGTTGAGAGGGGAAGGTCGTGATTGCTCTCTAGTCAATGCAAGGGAATCGGGGTCGTTTCACACTGAAAGAGGTAATCCCAAAGTGTTTATCGAGTTGGGGTAGGAAGGGTCGGATCCCTCGAG
Organism: Moschus berezovskii; assembly: GCF_049115385.1. Classification (NCBI taxonomy): domain Eukaryota; kingdom Metazoa; phylum Chordata; class Mammalia; order Artiodactyla; family Moschidae; genus Moschus; species Moschus berezovskii. The sequence continues at coordinate 64,263,012 of NC_142481.1, read as the reverse complement.
TTGCAACAGGTGCCTCATGGAGCCTCTCAAGTGGTCTGTGGGAAGTCCGGGAGAATTTTGAGGTATGAGGATCCCTTGGGATGACTTTCGAGCCAATGCAGGCAATAAGGTGTCCTCTGGAGTTAAGTCGCTAACCTCAGGGTGCCTCTCCAGTTCTGACATGGATCTCAGTATTCCCATGAAGTTTCAACAGGGGAGTCATGACACATCTCTTGTTGAGGCATGGAGCTCCTCTATCTTTCCGAGTTGTAAAAGAGGTGGGAGGCCTCCTGTCGAGTTGAATTTCTGTCCTGTGTCTATTTCTCCATGATGTACCTGGGAAGTCAGGGCTCCCTTCGTGATGTTATTTGATCCCCGGCCTTCTCTTTGAATGGGTATAGTGGAATCACTCCTTATGTCAAGCGGATGGGGAAATCAGTGTCTTTTTGAATTGTGGCACGACTCCCTAAGGTCCTCTCGAGTTTCAAAGGGAGATTGGCCTCCTCTTCAGATTCGACGGGAACATCGGGATTAATTTCCAGACGATGCAGGGGAATCGATCCTCATCTCGAGACGATGAGTGGAAAACAGGTCTTTTCTTGAGCTATGGCAGGAGCCTCGCTGCTCCTCTCGAGTTTGGCCAGGTATCTCGGTTAACTTCTTGAGTTGCGTATAGGGTGCCTAGTATCCTTTCGAGTTTGAAGAAGGAATGTGGGATTTCTCTTAAGACGCTGCAGCCGAAAGGGGCGTCCTGTTGCATGGAGTGGAGAATTTCATGGTTTTTCTCGAGCTGCGGCTTAAAGTTTGGAGATCTTTTCACGTAACAACAGGAAACCTTGGGACTTGCATGTTTTGCCTCAGGAAAGTCAGATCACCTTTCTTGTAGAAATTGGAATCTTGTGAATCCTTACAAGTTGCTGCAGTCATGAGGGTCACATTTCGACTTGAGGCAGGAAACTCAGTGTTCCTCTCCGGTGGCCACAGGGATCTTGGGGTTGCTTTGAATGTTCCACTAGAAAATCAGGCCTAGTCTTTGTTAAGGATAGAACTCTGCTTTCTCCCTGAGTTGTAAAAGGATTTTCAGGTCTGCTGTCTGTTCAAGCGGGAAATTTGGGCTTTTCTTAGGGGCTCAGCGGGGGATTCATGCCTCCGATCAAGTTGAGAGGTGATATTCCATGTTCCACTTGAGCTTCTGTAAGCGAAACATGATTCATCTCTAGCTGAGTGTGAACAAAGAGTCCTTTGACCATGATGCCTAATCCACAGGGATGCCCTCGAGAGTCAGTCGATGTGACAGGACTCGTCAAGTGGTGCGAGGGGAAGTTGGGATACCTCTTCAGTTGAAAGTGGAAAAGCCCATAATCTTAAGGTGAGCTGTGATCATTGGTCTTCTCTTAAGTAGTGGCAGGAAATTTTTTTTTTCTCTCATCAGAACAGGTATCTCTGGGCGACCCTTCAGGTGTATCAAGGAAATCAAGCCTCATATTGAATTTGGAGAAGGAACTCGGGATATCTGTCTATGTGCTACTGGAAAAAAAGGGCATCATCTTGCTTTGAAAGTGGAATCTTGAGGTTTTTCTCGAGTTGCTGCGGGAAGTGTGCTGATCCTATCGAGTAACGATGGAAATATGAGGGAGCCTACCGTGTTGTCTCTTGAATGTCAGAACGCCTTTCCATTGGCAAGGGGAACATCGGGATTCCTTTGGAGTCGCTGCAGAGAAATAGGTCTGTGTCTAGCTTTGAGTCCGTTTAACTCCGGATTCCACTCCAGTAGCTACAGGCTTCTTGGGGTTGCTATCAAAATTCACCTGGGGAGTCAGGACTCGTCTCGTGTTCAGACATGGAACTCCGCTTTCTTCTCGAGTTGTAAAAGGGGTGTTGGGCCACTGTCGAGTTGAATTTGTACCAGGAAATTGTATCGAGAATTCTCAAGGAGTCTGGTCTCCACTAGTCTTGTGAGTTGATACTTGAGAATACATTTGAATCTGTGCAGTGGAATCAGACAATATCTCGAGTGGGTGGGGACATCGGTACCTTTTCCAATTGTGTTTTGAAACTCCGGGGATCCTCCCGAGGTTCAACGTGTACTGGCCTTCTCCTACTGTGCAACGGAAACCTCTGGATTCCATTCCAGACAAAGCAGGGTAATCGACCATCATCTGGAAAAGAGACTGGAAAACGGGCACTTTGTCAGTTGTGGTAGGAAACTCGGTGTTCCTCTCGATTGGGGCTGGGTATGTCGTTGTAAGTTTTGAGTCGCATAAATGATATTAAGTAACCTGTCGAGTTTCAAGAGGGAATGACGGATTTCTCTTCAGAATCTGCAAGGGAAATGTTCCTCATTTCGCCTTGAGGGCAGAATCTAGTGGTTTTTCTCGAGTTGCTACGGGAAGCTTAGCCTCCCAATCGAGTTGCGAAGGGGACCTCAGGAACTCGCTTGTGTTGCTTCAGGGAAGTCAGGTCTCCTTTCGAGTTAGAAGGGGAACCTTGGGATTCCTCTCGAGGTGTTGCAGAGAAATAAGACCGCATCTATCGATGTCTATGTAAATTGTGTGCTCCTCTTCAGTTGGGACGGCTATTTAGGGGAAGTGTCGGAGTCGCATAAAGGGTGTCAAGTACCCATTCGAGTTTCAAGCGGGAATGTGGGATTTCTCTAGACTCTGCAGCGGAGATGTTACTCATCTTGAAGGGTGAATCTTGTGGTTTTTCTCGAGTTGTGGCTGGAAGATTGTGGTTCCTCTCGAATTCCGACAGAGACCACAGGAACTCGCTAGTTTTGCCCCCAGGAAGTCTTTTCTCCTATCGTGTTGGAAGGGGAAACTCGGGATTCCTCTCGAGGCACTGTAGAGGAATAGGGTCGCATCTATCTTTGATTCGGTCAACTCTGTATTCCTCTCCAGCGGCGACAGGGATCTCGGGGTTGCTAAGAAGGTTCTCCTGGGGAGTCAGGTTTCGTCTCAATTTGAGGCAAGCAGTTCTGCTGTCCTTTAGAGTGGTAAAAGCGGAATTAGTCCTCGTGTCGTGATCAGGCGGACCATTAGGGTTTTATCTATAGGATCAGCATGGGTGTCCAGTCTCCCATGATGTTGTGAGGGGATAGTCGGTGTTCCATTGGAGCTTTGCTAGATCATCAGGACTTACCTCGATTGGTATGGGAACTCAGAGTCCTTTATCCTTGCAGCAGGATCCACGGGAGTGCACTCGAATTTCACAGGAGACAGAGGCTTCCTCTAGGGGTGGGAGAAGAAGAAAAGATTCCTCTTGAGTTGAAGCAGGGTTTGAACGCTCAAATCGTGAGGTGGTGGGGAATAGGTAGCTCTTCTAGAGTTGTGGATGGAAACTCGGAGTTTCTCTCGATGGAAGTCGGGTATTCTGGGAGCCACTTGAATTGGAAATAGAGATTCAAGCCTTGTATTGAATCTTGAGGGAGAACTCGGGATTTCTCTCCATGTGCTTCAGAAACAAAAGGGCCTCATGTGACCTTTCCTGGGACATCTCGTGATTTTTGTAAGGAAGTTTGGCTTTTCTTTCGAGTTAGGCCGGGGAACTCAGGGAGACATTCGTGTTGCCTAAGGGAATTCAAGTTGAGAGGGGAAGGTCGTGATTGCTCTCGAGTCAATGCAAGGGAATCGGGCTTTGTTGCACACCGAAAGGTGTAATCCCAAAGTGCTTCTCGAGTTGGGGCAGGAAGGTTTCGGATCCCTCGATTTGCAACAAGGGCCTCATGGAACCTCTCAAGTTGTCTCTGGGAAGTCCGGCATTGTTTTGAGGTGTGAGGAGTCTTTGGGATGCCTTTCGAGCCAATGCAGGTCAATAGGGTGTCATCTGGATTTAAGTCGCTAACCTCAGGGTGCCTCTGCAATTCTGACATGGATCTCAGTGTTCCTATGAAGGTTCAACAGGGGAGTCATGCCACGTCTCTTGTGGAGGAATGGAACTCCGATATCTTTCCGAGTTGTAAAAGAGGTGGGAGGCCTCCTGTCGAGTTGAAATTCTGTCCTGGGGCTTTTTCTCCAAGATGCACCTGGGAAGGCAGGCCTCCCTTCGTGGTGTTAGTTGATCCCGGGGGTTGTCTTTGAATGGGTACAGTGGAATCAGTCCTTATGTCAAGTGGATGGGGAAATCGGTGTCTTTTGGAATTGTGGCACAACTCCCCGGTGTCCTCTCGAGTTTCAATGGGAGATCGGCCTCCTCTTCAGATTCGATGGGAACATCGGGATTAATTACCAGACGAAGCTGGGAAATCGATCCTCACCTCGAGATGACGAGTGGAAAACGTGTCTCTACTTGAGCTGTGGCAGGTACCTCGCTTCTCCTCTTGAGTTTGGCCGGGTATCTCGGTTACCTTCTTGATTTGTGTATATGGTGCGGAGTATCCCATCGAGTTTGAAGAGGGAATGTTGGATTTCTCTTAGATGCTTAAGTGACAAGGGTAATCCTGTCACGTGGAGTGAATAATTTAATGGTTTTCTCGAGTTTCGGCTTGAAGCTTGCAGGTTGACACGAGTTACGACGGGAAACACTGGTAATCGCTAATTTTGTCTCAGGGAAGTTTGGTCTCCTTTCGTGTTCAAAGTGGAAACTCTGGTTTCCCTTCGAGTTGCTGCAGGGCATGAGGGCCACATTTAGACTTGAGTGGGTAAACTCAGTGCTCCTCTTCAGTGGCCACAGGGATCTTGGGGTTGCTATGAAGGTTCCATTGGGGAGTCAAGCCTAGTCTTTTTTGAGGATGCAACTCTGCATCGCCTCGAGTTGTGAAAGGATTGTCAGGTCTCCTGTCTGTTTAAGCAGGAAATTTATGCTTTTTCCAGAGGCTCAGCCGGGTATTCATGCCTCCGATCATGTTGGGAGGTGATACTCCGTGTTTCACTGGAGCTGTTGTAAGCCCAACAGGACTCATCTCTACTTGAGTGTGAACTCGGTGTCCTTTGACCTTGCTGCAGGATCCCCGGGGTTGTCCTCGAGTGTCGATAAATGTGACAGGACTCACCAAGTGGTGTGAGGTGAAGTTGGGATTCCTCTTCAGCTGAAAGTGGAATGGCCCATTATCTTCAGCTGAGGTGGAATCACTGGGCATCTCTTAAACTGTGGCGGGAAATTCGGTTTTCTTCTCTCATCAGGACAGATATCTATGGGCAACCCTTCAGTTGCATCAGGGAATTCAAGCCTCATATCGAATTTGGAGAAGGAACTCCGGACTTCTGTCTATGTTTTGCAGGAAAAAAAGAGCCTCATCTTGCTCTGAAAGAGGGATCTCAAAGTTTTTTTCGAGTTGATGCAGGAAGTGTGCTGATCCTCTCGAGTAACGACGGGAATATCAGGAAGCTCCAGGGTTGTCTCTGGGAAGTACGAACTCCTTTCCATTTGCAAGGGGAACCTCGGAATTCCTTTGAAGTCACTGCTGAGAAATAGGTCTGCATCTAGATTCGAGTCCGTTTAACTTCGGATTCCTTCTCAGTATCAACAGGGTTCTCGGGGTTGCTCTCAAAATTCACTTGGGGAGTCAGGCCTCGTCTTGTGTTCAGACATGGAACTCCGCTTTCTTCTCGAGTTGTAAAAGGGCTGTTAGGGCACAGTCGAGTTGAATTTGTACCTGGTGATGGTATCAATGATGCTCGGGGAGTCAGGTATCCATTTGTGTTGTGAGTTGATACTCGAGAATACATTTGAATCTGTGCAGTGGAATCAGACAATATCTCGAGTGGGTGGGGACATCGGTACCTTTTCCAATTGTGTTTTGAATCCCAGGGGATCCTCCCGAGTTTCAAGTTGTACTGGCCTCCTCGTACTCTGCGATTGGAACGTTCAGATTCCATTCCAAACAAAGCCGGGGAATCAACTGTCATCTGGATTAGAGGACTGGAAAACGGGCCACTTTGTCAGTTGTGGTAGGAAACTCGGTGTTCCTCTCCAGTATGGGTATGTCAGTGTAAGTTTAGAGTCACATGCTGCTGCTACTGCTACTACTGCTAAGTCACTTCAGTCATGTCCGACTCTGTGCGACCCCATAGACGGAAGCCTACCAGGCTCCCCCGTCCCTGGGATTCTCCAGGCAAGAACTCTGGAGTGGGTTGCCATTTCCTTCTCCAATGTGTGAAAGTGAAAGTGAAGTCGCTCAGTCGTGTCCGACCCATAGCGACCCCACGGACTGCAGCCTATCAGGCTCCTCCATCCATGGGATTTTTTTAGGCAAGAATACTGGAATGGCTTGCCATTGCCTTCTCCGTTAGAGTCACATAAAGGATGTTAAATAACCTGTCGATTTTCAAGCGGGAATGTGGGATTTCTGTTGAATATCTGCAACAGAAATGTTCCTCATCTCACCTTGAGGGCACAATCCTTTGGTTTTTCTCTAGTTGCTGTGGGAAGATTGGGGTCCCTCTCGAGTTGTGACGGGGACCTCAGGAACTAGCTCGTGTTGCTTCAGGGAAGTCAGGTCTCCTTTCATGTTGGAAGGGGAACTTCCTGATTACTCTCGAGGTGTGGAATGTGAATCGGGCCTCATCAAGTGTTGAGTCCCTAAATTGTGTGCTCCTCTCCAGTGGGGACGACTATGTCAGGGAACTTTTTGAGTCATATAAAGGGTGTCAAGTACCCATTCGAGTTTCAAACGGGAATGTGGGACTCTCTTGAGAATCTGCAGCATAAATATTCCTCATCTCGCATTGATGGGGTACTCTTGTGGTTTTTCTCGAATTGAGGTGAGAATCTTGGGGCTCCTCTCAACTTGGAAAGGGGGCCTCAGGAACTCGCTCATGTTTTCCCAGGGAAGTCAGGTCTCCTTTCGTGTTGGAAGGGGGACCTCGGGATTCCTCTCGAGGCACGGCAGAGTAATAGGGCCGCATCTAGCTTTGTGTATGAAAATTGTGTGTTCCTCTTCAATGGGAATGGCTATGTCAGGGAACTTTATGAGTCGCATAAAGGGTGTCTAGTTCCCGTTAGAGTTTCAAGCGGGAATTGTGCGATTTCTCTTGAGACTCTGCAGCGGAAATATTCCTCTTCTCTCATTGAGGGGAGAAACTTGTGATTTTTTTTCGAGTTGCGGGGGGAAGTTTGGGGTTCCTCTCGAGTTGTGACGGTGATTTCTGGAACTCGCTTGTGTTGCCCCAGGGAAATCTTGTCTCCTTTCGTCTTGGAAGGGGAACCACGGGCTTCCCCTAGAGGCGCGGCAGAAAAATAGGGCCACATCTAGCGTTGTGTCCGCGAATTGTGTGCTCCTCTCCAGAGGGGATGGCTATGTCACGGTACTATTTGAGTCGCACAAAAAGTGTCAAGTACCCGTTCGAGTTTCAAGCCGGAATGTGGGATTTCTCTTGAGAAACTGCAGCGGAAATGTTCCTCATCTCGCCTTGAGGGGAGAATCTTGTGGTTTTTCTCGAGTTCGAGTGGGAAGTTTTTGGTTCCTCTCGAGTTGCAACAGGGACCTCAGGAACTCACTCGTGTTGCTTCAGGGAAGTCAGGTCTCCTTTCTTGTTGGAAAGGGAATTTCCGGATTACTCTCGAGGCTTGGAATGTGAATACGGCCTCATTTAGATTTGTGTCCTTAAATTGTGTGCTCCTCTACAGGGGGGACGGGTATGTCAGGGAATTTTTTGAGTCGCATAAAGGGTGTCAAGTACCCATTCGAGTTTCAAGCAGCAATGTGGGATTTCTCTTGAGAGTCTGCAGTGGAAAATTTCCTTATCTCATAACGAGGGGAGAATTTTGTGGTTTTTCTCGAGTTGCAGTGGGAAGCTTCGGGTTCCTCTCCAGTTGTGACAAGGACCGCAGGAACTCCTCGTGTTGCCCCAGGCATGGCAGAAAAATATGGCCGCATCTAGCATTGATTCGATCAACTGAGAGTTCCTCTCCAGTGGTGACAGGGATCTCGGGGTTGCTATGAATGTTCTACTGGGGAGTCAGACCTCCTCTCAATTGGAGGTATGGAATTCTGCTTTCCTTTCGAGATGTACAGGAGTAGTCAGTCCTCGTGTCATGAGCAGTCGGTTCAATAGGGCTTTTTCCATAGACTCACCATGGATTTCAGATCTTCCATCATGTTCTGAGGCGATACTCCATGTTCCATTGGAGCTGTGCTAGGACATCAGGACCTACCTCTATTGGAGGAGGAACTCAGAGTCCTTTATCCTTGGAGCAGGTTCGGCGGGAGTGCACTCAAATTTCAATAGGAGACAAAGGCCTCTTCTTGTGGTGGGAGAACAAGGAAGGGTTCCTCTTGATTTGAAGGAGGGATTGAACTCTTATATCATGAGGAGATGGGGAATTCGGAGATCATCTAGAGGAGTGGATGTGACTCGGGGTTTTTCTCAAGTTAAGACGGGTATTTGGGAGTCCCTCGAGTTGTAAATAGGGATTCCAGTTTCTTATCGAAAATTGAGATTGAACTCGGGATTGCTCTAGAGGCCATGCAGGAAAAAAAGGGCATCATGTGACTTTGCCGGGTCATCTCCTGGTTTTTGGCGAGTTGTGGAGGGAAGTTTGGCTTTCCTTTTGAGTTATGATGGGGAACTCAGAGACACTCTCCTGTTGCCTCAGGGAAGTCAAGTTGTGAGGGGAGGCTCATGATTGCTCTCGGGGCAATACAGAGGAATCAGGCTTCAATTCGCATTGAAAGGGGTAATCCCAAAGTGTTTCTTGAGTTGGGACAGGACTTTCGGTTCCCTCGAGTTGCAACAGGCATTTATGGGATCCTCTCATGTTGTCTCTGGGAAGTCTGGAAGCCTTTTGAGGTGTCAGGAGACTTTGAGATGCCTTTCGAGGAAGTGCAGAGGACTAGGGTCTCATCTGGGGCTGAGGCGCTAACCTCAGGGTGCCTCTCCAGTTCTGACATGGATCTTAGTGTTTCTTGAAGTTTCAACAGGGGAGTCATGCCACGTTTCTTCTTGACACATGGAACTCCTCTATATTTCCGAGTTGTTAAAGAGGTGGGAGGCCTCCTGTCGAGTGGAATTACTGTCCTGGGGCTATTTCTCCATGATGCACCTGTGAACTCATGGTGTTAGTTGATCCCGGGGGTTCTCTTTGAATCGGTACAGTGGAATCAGTCCTGATGTCGAGCGGATGGGGAAATCGGTGTCTTTTTGAATTGTGGCCCGACTTCCCAGGGTCCTCTCGAGTTTCAAGGGAAGATTGGCCTCCTCTTCAGATTCATTGGGAACATCGGGATTAATTTCCAGACGAAGCAGGGGAACCAATCCTCATCTCGAGATGAAGAGTTGGAAACGGGTCTTTTCTTGAGATGTGGCAGGAACCTCGTTGCTTCTCTCGAGTTTGGCCGGGTATCTCAGTTAACTTCTTGAGTTGTGTATCGGTTGCCGAGTATCCTTTCGAGGTTGAAGAGGGAAAGTGGAATTTCTCTTAAGACGCTGCAGTGGAAAGGGGCGTCCTATGGCATGGAGTGGAGAATTTCATGGTTTTTCTCGAGCTGCAGCTTGAAGCTTGGAGGTCTTCTCGAGTTTCGACAGGAACCACTGGGACTCGCTTGTTTTGCCTCAGAGAAGTCAGGTCTCCTTTCTTGTTGAGAGTGGAACCTCCCGATTCCTTTCGAGTCGCTGCAGGGCATGAGGGCCACATTTCGGCTTCAGTGGGTAAACTCAGTGTTCCTCTCCAGTAGCCACCGGGAACTTTTTCCTTCCAATTTGAATGGCTTTCATTTATTTTCTTTGAATGATTGCTGTGCCTAGTACTTCTAGTGTTTTAGAAGTGGCAAGAGTGAGCATCTGTGTCTTGTTCCTGATTTAGAGGGATAGCTTTCAGCTTTTTGCCACTGAAAAGGATATCATCTCTGTTTGTTATAAATCACCTTTATTATGTTCAGACGACCACATGGGCTATACACTCCATGGAATTTTCAAAGCCAGAGTACTGGAGTGGGCACAGTGCGACTTCAAATTTCACTTTCATTATGTTCACATTTATTTCCTCTTTAGCAAGTATGGTGGGAGTTTTTGAAATGAATGAATACTGAATTTTGCCAAATGCTTTTACAGCATCTGTTGAGATGATCATGTGATTTTTGTCCTTCTCTTTCCTAATGTGGTTTACCACACTGACTAATTTGCAGATATTGAACCATCCTTGTACCCCGGATATAAGTCAATTTGATCATGGGATATGATGTTTTCAATGTAATGTTGAATTTGGTTCTCTCATATTTTTTGAAGAATTTTCCCATCTATATTCAACAGAAATACTGGCATTGAGTTTTCTTTTTTGGTGGTGTCTTTGTCTGGTTTTTGTGATAGGAAAATATTAGCTTCATAAAAAATTTGGGAGTACTCCATTTTCTCAATTTTTTGGAATAGTTTGAGAATGTTGGGTATAAGCTAGTCTGTAGTGTTTGTAAACATTCTGCTGTGAAGCAGTGTGGTCCTGAACTTTATTTTACTAAGGGATTTTTTAATATAAATTCAATTTCACTACTGGTGTTTCAACTATTCAGATAATACATTCCTTCCTGATTCAGTTTTGCAAGATTGTATGGTCCTAGAAATTTGCCAGTTTATTCTAGGTTGTGCAATTGTTTGGCATATAACTATTTGTAGTATCCTGTTATGATATTTCCCTATTGCTGTGATGTTGGCTGTAATATCTTTTGCATTCGTTTATTTGAGTCATCTATTTTATATTTTTTATGAACCTGGCGAAAGACTTATTTATTTTGTTTATCTTTTCAAAATATATCTTTTCACTTAACTGATATATATATATATTACTTTAGGAAAGGGGAAGTCTCAATTTTATTAATGTCCTCTCTGATCATTATTATTGGCTTCATTCTGAGGATTTGGGTCTTTATTTATTATTCTTTTTATACTCCATTTATATAGTAAATTAAGGTGTTATTTCAATTTCTCCCCAGCCTTGAGGGAAGCATCTGTCACTATACAATTTCCCCTAGAAGTGTTTTTGCTAAATCCAATAGAATTTGGATAGTTGGTGTTTATATTAGTCTCAAAGTATTTTCTGATTCCCTTTTTCATTTCTTCATTAGCTCATTGGCATTTCAGTTCAGTTCAGTCACTCCGTCATGTCCGAATCTTTGCGACTCCATGAAACAGCACATCAGGCCTCCCTGTCCATCACCAACTCCTGGAGTTCACTCAAACTCATGTCCATCGAGTTTGTGATGCCATCCACCCATCTCATTCTCTATCGTCCCAGTCTCCTCCAACCCCCAATCCCTCCCAGTATAAGAGTCTTTTCCAGTGAGTCAATTCATCGCATGAGTTGGCCAAAGTATAGGAGTTTCAGTTTTAGCATCAGTGCTTCCAATACACACCCAGGATTGATGTCCTCCAGAATGGACTGGTTGGATCTCCTTGCAGTCCAAAGTACTCTCAAGTGTCTTCTCTAGCACCACAGTTCAAAAGCATCAATTCATCAGTGATCAACTTTCTTCACAATCCAACTCACACATCCATACATGACCACGGGAAAAACCATAGCCTTTACTAAACGGACGATGGTTGGCAAAGTAATGTCTCTGCTTTTTAATATGCTATCTAGGTTGGTCATAACTTTCTTTTCAAGGAGTAAGCATCTCTTATTTTCATGGGTGCAATCAGCATCTACAGTGATTTTGGAGCCCAAAAAAATAAAGTCTGATACTGCTTCCACTGTTTCCCCATCTATTTCCCATGAAGTGATGGGACCAGATGCCATGACCTTCGTTTTCTGAATGTTGAGCTTCAAGCCAAATTTTCACGGTCTGCTTTCAATTTCATCAAGAGGATTTTGAGTTCCTCTTCTCTTTCTGCCAAAAAGGTGGTGTAATCTGCATACATGAGGTTATTGATATTTCTCCCAGCAATCTTGATTCCAGCTTGTGCTTCTTCCAGCCTAGCATTCCTCATGATGTACAATGCATATAAGTTAAATAAGCAGGGTGACAATATACAATCTTGACGTACTCCTTTTAATATTTGGAACCAGTCTGTTGCTCCGTGTCCAACTCTGACTGTTTCTTCCTGACCTGCATACACGTTTCTCAAGAGGCAGGTCAGGTGGTCTGGTATTCCCATCTCTTTCAGAATGTTCCACAGTTTATTGTGATCCACACAGTCAAAGGATTTGGCATATTCAATAAAGCAGAAATAGATGTTTTTCTGGAGCTTTCTTGCTTTCTCCATGATCCGGCAGATGTTGGCAATTTGATCTCTGGTGCCTCTGCCTTTTCTAAAACCTACTTTAACATCTGGAAGTTCACGGTTAACTTATTGCTGAAACCTGGTTTGGAGAATTATGAGCATGACTTTGCTAGCGTGTGAGATAAAGAGTCCTAAATGCAGTACTTGGATGCAATCTTAAAAATGTCAGAATGTTTTCTGTTCGTTTCCAAGGCAAGCCATTCAATATTACAGTAATCCAAGTCTATGCCCGAACCAGAAATGCTGAAGAAGCCGAAGTTGAACGATTCTATGAAAACCTACAAGTCCTTTTAGAACTAACACCAAAAAAATATATTATTTTCTTTATAGGGGACTGGAATGCAAAACTAGGAAGTCAAGAAACACCTGGAGTAACAGGCAAATTTGGCCTTGGAGCACGAAATGAAGCAGGGCAAAAGCTAAGATAATTTTGCCAAGAGAACGCGCTGGTCATAGCAAACACCCTCTTCCAACAACACAAGAGAAGAATCTACACATGGACATCACCAAATAATCAACACCGAAATCAGAATGATTATATTCTATTTTTTTTAGAATGATTATATTCTTTGCAGCCAAAGATGGAGAAGTTCTGTACAGTTAGCAGAAACAAAACCAGGAGCTGACTGTGACTCAGATCATGAATTCCTTATTGCCAAATTCAGACTTAAATGGAAGAAAGTAGGGAAAAACACTAGACCATTCAGATAAGACCTAAATCAAATCCTTTATGATTATACAGTGGAAGTAAGAAATAGATTTAACGGACTAGATCTGATACATAGAGTGCCTGATGAAATATGGACGGAGTTTCGTGACATTGTACAGCAGACAGGGACCAAGACCATCCCCATGGAAAAGAAATTCAAAAAAGCAAAACGGTTGTCTGAGGAGGCCTTAAAATAGCTGTGAAAAGAAGAGAAGCGGAAAGCAAAAGAGAATAGGAAAGATATAAGCATCTGAATACAGAATTTCAAAGAATAGCAAGGAGAGATAAGAAAGCCTTCCTCAGCGATCAATGCAAAGAAATAGAGGAAAACAACAGAATGGGAAAAACAAGAGATCTCTTCAAGAAATTTACAGATTACAATGGAACATTTCTTGAAAATATGGGCTCGATAAAGTTCAGAAATGGTATGGACCTAACAGAAGCAGAAGATATTCAGAAGAGGTGTCAAGAATACACAGAAGAACTGTCAAAAAAAATTTTCAAGACCAAGATAATCACGATAGCATGATCACTCACCTGGAGCCAAACATCTTGGAATGTGAAATCAGGTGTGCCTTAGAGAGCATCACTACGAACAAAGCTAGTGGAGGTGATGGAATTCCGACTGAGCTATTTCAAATCCTGAAAGATGATGCTGTGAAAGTGCTGCACTCAATATGCCACCAAATTTGGAAAACTCACCAGTGGACACAGGACTTGAAAAGGTCAGTCTTCCTCTCCATATGTTTGTGTTTGCCCCATATTCCCCTCCCGTAATTGATTTCTTATTTTGTACCATTGTGGTCAGAAAAAGTGCTTGATATAATTTCTATCTTCTTAAATGTATTAGACTTGTTTTGTGGCCCAGCATTTAATCGTCCCTGGAAAAATATCCTGCGCGCACTTTAAGGTGTGTATTCTGCTATTCTGGGATAGACTATGACAGGTGGTTCAGAGGTAAAGAATCTTCCTGCAACGTAGAAGATGCAGATTTGATCCCTGGGTCAGCAAGATCCCCTGGAAAAGGAAATGCAATAAACTCCAGTGTTCTTGACTGGGAAATTGGCTGAGGGTTACCGCCCATGGGGTTTCAAAAGAGTCAGAAAACTTAGTAACTGAAGAACAACAACAAATGCTGTAGGTATCTATTAAGTTCAACTACTCTAATCTGTATTTTAAGACTACTGTTTTCTTATTGCTTTTCTATCAGAATGCTCTTTCCATTGATTTAATAGGGTGTTTAACGTAGTTAGCATTTATGTTGCAATTCATTTAATTTTCATACTAGATTATCTACTTGGTTAATCCACAGCCTTTACTATGTGTTTGTGTGTACTGGTGTTTTTTTTTTTTTTTTCCCTTCTCTGTAGATTTTTACTTCTTATTCCCTTTAGAGAATTCTCTTTAATATTTCTTTCCGAGTTGGTTTAGTATGGATAAGCTCTTAGATTTTGCTTGTCTGAAAAGTTCTTCTCTCCAATTCTGGATGATAATCTTGCTGGGTAGAGTATTATACTTTGCATGTTTTTCCTTTTCAACACATTAAATATTCATTTTGACCCATTTCTCTCTCTGTTTCCCTTCTACGACCCCATGAAGTGAATATTAGTATACTGGATATTGTCTAGACGTCACTTAAACTGTCCTCCTTTTTAACTTGTTTTTTGTTTTGTTTTACCTATTGGTCGATTTCCATAATTTTACGTTCCAGATTCATTTTGCTTCTTGTGTATTGACAACTCTCACTTTGGTGAGAGGTTGGGCTAGAGATAGAGGGGCCAGAACCAGTGCCAGGTATGAGCCCTGACATCTCCTGTGCTCAGTAGCCAACCCTGCCTATTTGGGAGTTATGTTGAGTATCCAGTTGATGGTACAGGAGCCCTGAGATTCAGGTCCATGCTGATTCCAATTCATGTTAGTGTGTGCTGTATCCTCTTCCAGCATTGTAAATTTTACCCCAAAATAACGAAGTGCTAGAGCAAAAAGGGGTGACCAATATGGGATTGGGTGCATCCAAGGAAAGTCTGAGCACACCAGTCAGAGTTCCAGATACTCCCCCTGTGCCACCTCCATAAACACTAGTAATGGATGCTCTCAACTTGTTCAGATGTAGGCCAGATCTGCGTTAGCTCCACTCCTGGCACCTGTACATTCATCACAGCCATGGAAGCCTTTGACATAGATGTGGGAAGGGGTGTTCTATGAAATAAGAGGGGCTGGAGTAGGCATTCAGAGTGGGTTAAGTCATGGCCTGGCATTGTTATGGGGAAACAGCCAGCATACTGTGTAATTTCAACATGTTTCCTCTGCCTTGCTCTGTGAGTAAGCAAACGTGTCGTTGCCTCTGCAAACTCTTCACATAGAGATAAATAAATACATGCCCACCAACACAAAAAAAGAAGAGATAGAGCATCTACCTGATAAAGGATTTCGAATATTGACAGTGAAAATGATCCAAAATCTTGAAAACAAAAAGGAGTTACAGACAAATAGCCTTGAGACAAAGCTCAAAAAGATGCAAGAAAGGATTAACAAGCACTTAGAAGAAATAAAAAAAGAGTCAATACATAAGGAATAATGCAATAGATGAGATTCAAAACACTTCGGAGGGAACCAACAGTAGAATAACAGAGGCAGAAGATAGGATAAGTGAGATAGAAGAAAGAATGGTAGAAATAAATGAAACAGAGAGGAAAAAAGAAAAGTGCATTCGAAGAAATGAACACAGTCTCAGAGACCTCTGGGTCAATGTTAAACGACCCAACATTCGAATCATAGGAGTCCCAGAAGAGGAAGACAAAAAGAAAGACCATGAGAAAATTCTTGAGGAGATGATCCTACAGCCCAGATTACTGTACCCAGCAAGGATCATATTCAAATATGAAGGAGAAATAAAAAAAAATCAAAATCTTTACATACAAGTAAAAGCTGACAGCATTCAGAATCACCAAACCAGCTCTCCAACAAATGCTAAAGGATATTCTCTAGACAGGAAGCAGAGAGAGGTGGTATAAACCCGAACCAAAAACTATAAAGTAAATGGCAATGGTTCAGTTCAGTCTTTCAGTCATGTCCGACTCTTTGCGACACTATGAATAACAGCACATCAGGCCTACCTGTCCATCACCAACTCCCGGAGTTCACTCAAACTCATGTCCATCAAGTCGGTGATGCCATCCAGCCATCTCATTCTCTGTCGTCCCCATCTCCTCCCACCCCAAATTCTTCCTAGCATCAGACTCTTTTCCAGTGATTCAACTCGTCACATGAGGTGGCCAAATATTGCAGTTTAAGCTACAGCATCAGTCCTTCCAATGAACACCCAGGATTGATCTTTTTTAGAATGGACTGGTTGGATCTCGTTGCAGTCCAAGGGACTCTCAGAGTCTTCTCCAGCACCACAGTTCAAAAGCATCAATTCTTCGGCGATCAGCTTTCTTCACAGTCCAACTCTCACATCATACATGACTACGGGAAAAGCCACAGCCTTGACTAGACGGACTTTTGTTGGCAAAGTAACGTCTCTGCTTTTTAATATGCTCTCTAGGTTGGTCATAACTTTCCTTCCAAGGAGTAAGCGTCTTTTAATTTCATGGCTGCAATCAGCATCTGCAGTGGTTTTGTAGCCCCCAAAAATAAAGTCTGACACTGTTTCCACTGTTTCCGTATCTATTTCCCATGAAGTGATGGGACCAGATGCCATGATCTTCGTTTTCTGAATGTTGAGCTTCAAGCCAACCTTTTCACTCTCCTCTTTCACTTTCATCAAGAGACTTTTGAATTCCTCTTCACTTTCTTCCATAAGGGTGGTGTCGTCTGCATATCTGAGGTTATTGATATTTGTCCTGGCAATCTTGATTCCAGCTTGTGCTTCTTCCAGCCCAGCGTTCCTCATGATGTACTCTGCATATAAGTTAAATAAACAGGGTGACAATATACAGCCTTGATGTACTCCTTTTCCTATTTGGAACAAGTCTGTTGTTCCATGGCCAGTCCTAAGTGTTGCTTCCTGACCTGCATACAGGTTTCTCAAGAGGCAGGTCAGATGGTCTGGGATTCCCATCTCTTTCAGAATGTTCCACAGTTTATTGTGATCCACACAGTCAAAGGCTTTGGCATAGTCAATGAAGCAGAAATGGGTGTTTTTCTGGAACTCTGTTGCTTTCTCCATGATCCAGCGGATATTGGCAATTTGATCTCTGGTACCTCTGCCTTTTCTAAAACCTGCTTGAACATCTGGAAGTTCACGGTTCACATATTGCTTAAGCCTGGCTTGGAGAATTTTGAGCATGTCTTTACTAGCGTGTGAGACGAGTGCAATTGTGCGGTAGTTTGAGCATTCTTTGACATTGCCTTTCTTTGGGATTGGAATGAAGACTGACCTCTTCCAGTCCTGTGGCCACTGTTGAGTTTTCCAAATTTGCTGGCATATTGAGTGCAGCACTTTCACAGCATCATTTCTCAGGATTTGAAGTAGCTCAAATCACCTCCACTAGCATTGATCGTAGTGATGCTCTCTAAGGCCCACTTGACTTCACATTCCAAGATGTCTGGTTCCAGATGAGTGATCATGCCTTCATGATAATCTTCATCGTGAAGATCTTTCCTGTACAATTCTTCTGTTATTCTTGCCACCTCTTCTTAATATCTTCTGCTTCTGTTAGGTCCATACCATTTCTGTCCTTTATCGAACCCATCTTTGCATGAAATGTTCCCTTGATATCTCTAATTTTATTGAAAAGATCTCTTGTTTTTCCTATTCTGTTGTTTTCCTCTATTTCTTTGCATTGATCGCTGAAGAAGTCTTTCTTATCTCTCCTTGCTATGCTTTGGAACTCTGCATTCAGATGCTTATATATTTCCTTTTCTCCTTTGCTTTCCGCTTCTCTTTTCACAGCTATTTGTAAGGTCTCCTCAGACAGCCATTTTGCTTTTTTGCACTTCTTTTCCATGGGGATGGTCTTGGTCCCTGTCTTCTGTACAATACTTATCAATAATTACCTTAAATCTAAATGTGTTGAATGCCAAAAGCAAAAGACAAAGACTGGCTGAATGGATACAAAAACAAGACCTATATATATGTTGTCTACAAGAGACCCACCTCGAAATGAGGGACACATACAGACTGAAAGGGAAGGGCTGGAAAAACATCTTCCACGCAAATAGAGACCAAAAGAAAGCAGGGATAGCCATACTCATATCAGATAAAATAGACTTTAAGACAAAGGTTTTGAAAAGAGACGAAAAATGACACTACATGATGATCAAAGTATCAATCCAAAAATAGGATATAACAATTATAAATAAATATGCACCCAACACATGAACCGCAAAATGTAAGACAAATGTTAATAATTATGGAAGGGGAAATTAACAATAACACAATAAGAGTGGGAGACTTTAATACCCCACTCACACCTATGGATAGATCGACAGAATAGAATATCAACATGGAAACACAAACGTTTCCAATACCTGGTCAGGCAATGAAGATCCCACAGACTGCATGGTGCCCCTACCCCCAAAAATTATTTGTCTTTGGTGATCCGGTTTGTCATATGCACTGAGATTGGGCCATCTCCACTGCCCTGCACTTGGGGACACACTTCTCCCAGCAAATTCTTAGGATGACAGTGGCCTAATTGATATTTAGTCATTTCCCTCCAAACATTATTTTAACTTTTGGGAGTGCTAGCTGTGGGTTTTAGTTGTATCAGCATTTTGTGCCTCCTGAGCACCTTTAGCTGACAGCATAGGCGAGTGATGCAACAAAGCCCTTTATGATGTAGGTGTCGAGGGGGTGATTTCTGCCTGCTTTTCTCAGGGGAAGTATGACATTCACCATCCCCATGTTGAATGCTCTCCCCATCTGGGTTCTGGCAATCTAGACCCTAAAGTCATTCCACAGCCCAAAAAAGGCAGTAACATCACAGCACTAATCCTTGCCACTGAGATCAATTGTTAAGCAGGGTTATCCATCGTCAGTGCAGACACCTGACCCAGTCCAGACCTCTACACTCTGGTTAACTGGGGGCCTGAGGGTCTGTTCCCCAGTCTCCCAGGATTCAACACCCCTCCCCACTCAGGTGCCCACCTCTTCTCTTTCTCATCAGAAAATTCACACACACACACACACACACAAATATCATCTTTTTACCATTTGACGTTTATTTAATGGCAGCCATCAGTTTACTACGTTAGTGTGATAGTCAGTCTTTTCCTTGTTGGCCATTTGTAAGAGAGCAGACCTCTGGAGAAACAATTCTAAACTGTTTGACCTTTGGTATTCAGTTACTGCCTGCGCAGGTTGTACTTCTCCAGTGTCTCTCATTCTGGGGCAGCTAAGCTTAGTTGCTCTTTCGATTCTGACTCCTTCTTGGACTCTGCCTCATATTTAGGTCCTTTTTTCGGCGTTGATTCAGTGTCTTACATGCACAGGAACAGAAAGAGCAGTTTAATTTTCTTGTTTTCTTCACCTTCTTCGACTGAGTGGCATATGATCGGGTTTTTTTCTCAAAGCCCCTTGTAGAGGTCTTCTGACCCTCACGGTCATACTTTGTGCCTGAAAAGAAAAGTGAAGGGTATCATTTTGAAGAAGGAGTATAACAACTGATTTGGAAGGGAGATTTCATGAAAAATGGATATAGACTGAGGAGGGCTTTTGTACCAGGCAAGGGCAGTGTAGAGGTTTTGGGAAGCAAAGTCAATTGAGAACATGGGGAGAGTAGATGGAGTCATCTTACCTTCACAATGCCTCTGTATCTCTGTTGACAACGGCTCGTCTTTCTTCCTTTCAGCCTTGAAGAAAACCGCCTTGCAACTCTTCTTGGCTTCTGTGGCTTCCTGCTTACCTTAGTCATGATGATCTCACGAAGTGGCCTAACCCACAATCTCTGCCTCTTACCCCCCCCCCATATATATCTACTCACGACAATGAGGATCCACACCCTTCAATCTGATTGGTCAGCTAGGCATTCCTGCAGCCAATGGTGGCCTTGGGGTCTTATACATCACAATGTACCACTTTTCCCATCAACATGAGCTAGTGGAGGCTGAGGGAGGTCATGATACAACTTACCCACTGCTGACACTTCTGTGTGTCTGATTCTGGGGAGTGGTGATTCATGGGCATGGTGTTTCTGTTCATGACCTTCAGACTTTCCTTCAGTGCCCTTTATGCTTGGACTTATATGTCTCCCTTCAACACTCCTGCCTCCTCCGTCCCTGTATGAACACTTTTCATCCCATTTCAGCACTTCAGTGTCCTCTACTCACTTCATCTCCAGACCACCGTCTTCCTATTGGGGGTTCTTGAGGGACATAAGGATCTTAAGAGCAAGCACTTAACATGGAAAAAGGTAATTAAGAACATGTTGTATGTTTTTTTTCTACTCCAATGACCTTTAGAGACCCTAAGATTTGGTGAACACTCAGTCTGTTGCCCCAAGGTCAATACACCATCTCCATAAGATTACACATCGAGCAAAGAAAGTGTTAAATGTCTCCTCCACTAATATTGTTGGGGACAATTCAACTCTCATATTGAATAGGCAAACTCAATTTGCCTCATCTGCCACAAATACATTCCTGATTTAAACATAAAGGAAAAAAAAGTAAGGTGCCCAAAGGCAAGAGTCACATGACCACTGCACCAAGGACTCTTGACTGAATCACTTCCCCAGTGGTTCCACATTGACAGTTATCATCAGGTAGGTCCCAACGTGTAGCTTACCAATACTGAGCAGGAGACTTACCAGTTCAGTTCAGTTCAGTTCAGTCGCTCAGTCGTGTCCGACTCTCCGCGACCCCATGAACCACAGCACGCCAGGCCTCCCTGTCCATCTCCAGCTCCCGGAGTTCACTAAAACTCATGTCCATCGAGTCAGTAATGCCATCCAGCCACCTCATTCTCTGTCGTCCCCGTCTCTTCCTACCCCCAATCGCTCCCAGCATCAGAGTCTTTTCCAGTGAGTCAACTCGTCGCATGAGGTGGCCAAAGTATTGGTGCTTCAGCTTTAGCATGAGTCCTTCCAATGAACACCCAGGATTGATCTCCTCTAGAATGGACTGGTTGGATCTCCTTGCAGTCCAAGGGACTCTCAAGAGTCTTCTCCAGCACCACAGTCCAAAAGAATCAATTCCTTGGCAATCAGCTTTCTACACAGTCCAACTCTCACATCCATACGTGACCACGGGAAAAACCATAGCCTTGACTAGACGGACCTTGGTTGCCAAAGTAATGTCTCTGCTTTTTAATATGCTATCTAGGCTGGTCATAACTTTCCTTTCAAGGAGTAAGCGTCTTTTAATTTCATGGCTGCAATCAGCATCTGCAGTGATTTTGGAGCCCAAAAAAATAAAGTCTGACACTGTTTCCACTGTTTCCCCATCTATTTCCCATGAAGTGATGGGACCAGATGCCATGATCTTTGTTTTCTGAATGTTGAGCTTCAAGCCAACCTTTTCACTCTCCTCTTTCACTTTCATCAAGAGGACTTTGAGCTCCTCTTCACTTTCTGCAATAAGGGTGGTGTCATCTACATATCTGAGGTTATTGATATTTGTGCCAGCAATCTTGATTCCAGCTTGTGCTTCTTCCAGCCCAGCATTCCTCATGATGTATTCTGCATATAAGTTAAATAAGCAAGGTGACAGTATACAGCCTTGACGTACTCCTTTTCCTATTTGGAACCAGTCTGTTGTTCCATGTACAGTTCTGACTGTTGCTTCCTGACCTGCATACAGGTTTCTCAAGAGGCAGGTCAGGTGGTCTTGTATTGCCATCTCTTTCAGAATTTTCCACAGTAGGTACCTCATTGATAATTGGTTGCTTATTGGAGGGGCCCAAGGATGCATTGTCCAATTGCTGAGCAAGACCTTTTGCTTAGTAACAGGATATGGAGTAGTGAGACACAGAAATGGCTACATGCTAAGGGCTCTGCTCACGCTGCTCTGTTACATAAAGTACTTTAGGCCCAGTGTGCTGGAATCTTTATGATTGACTCCTTTCCAACCTCAGATTTTGATTTCCCATGCTTGTTTAACATTTGTACATCATTATTTTCATTGTATTCCCTCGCATGCCTGTCAGCAGTGCTTTTTCTATGCCCCTCCAACAACTGCCCTTGATCCCTTGTACCACATATAGTATAGCTAATATTTCAAACACAACAAGAATGTGAAGGCCAGCCCAACTTGAGAAGTACTTTGACAAACCTTAACTTCACAGTGTTTCTTATTCTATTCACAGGATAACAGAGCAGGATGATGAAAATTCAAAAAGTATCAAAATGAAATTAGAGGACACCAAAAGGTATGTCAATGGAAATATATATACTGTTAATATTTTGTCTTTTTTGTTCTACCTAAATGTTTATAACATATATATTGTATGTGTTATATAATCTTAGAATATATAATACACATATATTTGGATGAACATGTATACATCAGTGATTTTTTTTTAATTTATAGAAATTGAGTCAAACTATTTGCACTATTGTATCCTTCCTTTTCCAAACAATATGCTGGAAGAATTTTTCCATCTCATTGAACATGTATCTGCCATTATTTGTAAGAATGACTCTAGTGTTCAAATGCTTGCTTATCCCATACTCCATGCGAGTGCTTTGAAGAGAGAAACCATGTGTGCTTTGCTCACTGGTTGCTTCCATATATTTTCTATTGTAAGTCAGGCTGTAATACACATTGGAATTCATGTATCTTTTCAAATTACTGTTCATTGCCTTCTGATATATACCTTGGAGTGGAATTGCTGGGCCAAACTGTAGTTCATTTTTTAGTTTGGAGAAACTTTCATGATGTTTTCCATAGTGACTGCACAAATTTACATTCCCGCCAATTAAGTACAAGGGATTCCCTTTCTACACATCCTTGTCAACATTTGTTATTTTCAGACTTTTTGATTTGATTATAGTCATTCTAATGAGTGTGAGGTGATATCTCCTGGTGATTTTTGTTTTAATTTCTCTGACAGTGAGTGATGTTTAGCATTTTTTCATGTGTCATTTGTATATCTTCTTTGGAGAAAATCAGATCTTCCCATTTTTTTCTGTTTGTTTGATTTTTAATATCGAGTTGTATAATCTGTTTAGATAGTTTGGATATTAACCCCTTATAGTCATATCATTTGCAAATACTTACTCCCATTCAGTAGGTTGTCTGTTCATTTTGTCAGTGTTTTCGTTTGCTGTGCAAAAGCTTTTACGTTTAATTAGATCTCATTTTTTCCCTTTGTTTCCTTTGCCTTAGGAGACAGGTGAAAAAAAATGTCGCTATGAATTATGTCAAGGAGTGTTCTGCCTGCATTTTCTTCTAGGGGTTTCATAGTTTCCAGTCTTTCATTTAGGGTTTTAATTCACCTGATTTCATTTGTTTAATCATTTTTTTGTAAGCTGAAACTCCAATACTTTGGCCATCTCATGGGAAGAGTTGACTCACTGAAAAAGACTCTGATGCTGGGAGGGATTGGGGGCGGGAGGAGTAGGGGATGACAGAGAATGAGATGGCTGCATGGTATCACCAACTCGATAGACATGAGTTTTAGTGAACTCCGGGAGTTGGTTTTGACAGTGAGGCCTGGCATGCTGTGATTCATGGGAATGCAAATAGTCGGACAGGACATAGCGACTGAACTGAACTGAACTGTGCGACTTTAGCTGACAGCGTAGGCGAGTGATGCAACAAAGCCCTATATGACCTAGGTGGCCAGGAGGTGATTTCTGCCTGCTTTTCTCAGGGGAAGTAGGACACTTACCATATCCATGTTGAACCCTCTTCCCATCTGGGTTCTGGCAATCTAGACCTTAATGTCATTCCACAACCCAAACAAAAGCAGTAACACCACACCACTAATCCTTGTCACTGAGATCAATAGTTTAGCAGGGCTATCCATCTTCAGTGCAAACTCCTGACCCAGTACAGACCTCTACTCTCTGGTTAACTGGAGATCTGAGGGTCTGTTCCCCAGTCTCCCATGATTCCACACCCCTAAACACTCAGGTGCTTGTGTGTAAAGCTTTTGATTTCTCCTTCATATTTGAATGAGATCCTTGCTAGGTACAGTAATCAAGGCTGTAGGCTATTTTCTTTCATCACTGTAAGTATGCCCTGCCTTTCCCTCCTGGTCTGAAGAGTTTCTTTGGAAAGATCAGCTGTTATCCTTGTGGGAATCACCTTGTGTGTTATTTGCTGTTTTTCCCTTCTTGCTTTGAATATTTGTTCTTTGTCGTTGATCTTTTCTAATTTCATTAATATGTGTCTTAGGGTGTTTTGCCTTGGGATTTTCCTGTTTGGGACTCTCTGGGTTTCTAGGACTTGGGTGATCATTTCCTTCCCCATTTTAGGGAACTTTTCAACTATCATC
The DNA here is from genome assembly GCF_049115385.1 of Moschus berezovskii. Taxonomy (NCBI): domain Eukaryota; kingdom Metazoa; phylum Chordata; class Mammalia; order Artiodactyla; family Moschidae; genus Moschus; species Moschus berezovskii. The sequence goes on along the minus strand of NC_142481.1, from coordinate 64,238,789 downwards.
TCCTCAAGTATTTTCCCATGATCTTTCTTTTTCTCTTCTGGTACACTTATTATTTGAATGTTGGGGCGTTTAACATTGTCCCAGAGGTCTGTGAGATTGTCCTCATTTCTTCTATTTAGTGTTTATTTTTTCCTCTCTTTTTCCTTAATTTCTACCATTCTATCTTCTATCTCACTTATCCTCTCTTCTGCCTCTATTATTCTACTGTTTTTTCTCTCCAGGGCGTTTTGGATCTCATCTATTGCATTATTCCTTATGTATTAACTCTTTTTATTTCTTCTAGGTTCTAGTTAAACCTTTCTTGCATCTTTTCGATCCTTGTCGCCAGGCTATTTATCTGTAACTCCATTTTGTTTTCAAGATTTTTGATCATTTTCACTATCATTATTCGGAATACTTCATCAGGCAGATTCCCAATCTCTTTCTCTTTTGTTTGGGTTGGTGGGCATTCATTTATTTATCTCTATGTGAAGAGTATGCGGAGGCAATCACACGCTTGCTTAATCACAAAACAAGGAAGAGGAAACACGGTGAAATCACACAGGATGCTGGCTGTTTCCCAACAACAATTCCAGGTCATGACCTAACCCACTCTGAATGCCTAATCCATCCCCTCTTATTTCAGAGAACCCCTTTCCAGAAGTATGGCAAAGGCTTCCATGCCTGAGAAGAATGTACAGGTGCCAGGAGTGAAGCCAACTCAGATCAGGCTTACATCTGAACAAGTTGAGAGCAGGCATTAACAGTGCTTATGGAGGTGGCACATTGGGAGTATCTGGAACTCTGACAGGTGTGCTGGGACTGTCTTAGTATGCACCCAAGCACATATATGGCACCTCTTCTTGCTCCAGCACTTCTTTCTTTGGGGGCTAAATTTCCAATTCTGGAAGGGGATACAGCACACACTTACATGAAATGGAATCAGCATGGACCTAAAACTCAGGGCTTCTGTACCATCATCTGGATACTCAACCTAACTCCCCAATAGGCAGGGATGGCTACTGAGCACAGGAGAAGGCCGGGCTCATACCTGGCACTGGTTCTGGCCCCTCTATATCTAGCCCAACCACTCACGAAAGTGAGAGTTGCCAATGCACAAGAAGAAAAATGAATCTGGAATGTAAAATTATGGAAATCGCCCAATAGAAAAAACAAAACAAAAAGCAAGTTAAAAAGGAGAACAGATTAAGAGACTTCTAGACAACATCAAGTATACTAACAATAATGCTATTGGGGTTATAGATGGAAAAGAGGGAGAGAAAGGGGTAAAAAATTTATATTTAAAGTGCTGAAAGGGAAAAACTTGCAAACTATAATACTCTAAACAACATGATTATCATCCCGAATTGGAGAGAAGAACTTCTCCAAAAAGCAAAAACTAAGAGCTTATCCATACAAAACCAACTCGGAAGGAAATATTAGAGTCTTGTCTAAGAGGAAAAAATAAACATCTACAGAGAAGGGAAAAACTCCCACCAGTACACAAAAAAAAATAGTAAAGGCTGTGGATCAACCAAGTAGATAATCTAGTATGAAAATTAAAACAAAAGTGAATTGTAAATTAAACGCTAACTATATTAAACACCCTATTAAATGAATGGACAGAGCATCCTGATAGAAAAGCAATAAGAAAACTGTAGTCTTAAAATACAGATTAGAGTAGTTGAACTTAATAGATACCTACAGGATTTGTTGTTGTTCTTCAGTTACTCAGTTGTCTCATTCTTTTAAAAGCCCATAGGCTGTGGCCCTCCAGGCTCCCCTTTCCATGGGATTTCCCAGGCAAAAACACTGGAGTTTATTGTATTTCCTTTTCCAGGGGATCTTGCTGACACAGGGATCAAATCTACGTCTTCTGCGTTGCAGGCAGATTCTTTACCTCTGAGCCACCTGGCATAGTCTATCCCAAAATAGCAGAATACACACCTTCAAGTGCGCGAAGAACATTTTTCAGGGATGATCAAATGCTGGGCCACAAAACATGTCTCAACACATTTAAGAAGACAGATTATATCAAGCACTTTTTCTGACCATAATGGTACAAAATAAGAAATCAATTACAGGAGGGAATATGCGACAAACACAAACATATGGAGACGAAACAACCTGCTACTAAATACGAATGAGGTAATGAAGAAATCAAAAAGGGAATCAGAAAATACTTTGAGACTAATAAAAACACCAACTTTCCAAAATCTATTAGATTTGGCAAAAGCTGTTCTAGCGGAAATTGTATAGTGACAGATGCTTCCTTTAAGGCTTTGGGAGAAACTGAAATAAACAACGTAACTTACTATATAAATGAAGTAGAAATAGACGTATTAATAAATACCTGAATCCTCAGAATGAAGGCAATAATAATTATCAGAGAGGACATTAATAAAATTGACACTGCCCCTTTCTTAAATTAAAAAAAAAATTAGTTAAGTGGAAAATTAGTTAAGTTTTTTAAAAGATAAACAAAATAATTAAGTCTTTAGCCAGGTTCATCAAAAATAAAAGATAGATGACTCAAATAAATGCAAAGGAGACATTACAGGCAACATCACAGCAATAGGGAAAAAATAATAAGAGGATACTATAAATAGTTATATGCCATACCATTGGACAACCTAGAAGAAACTGACCAATATCTAGGACCATACAAACTTACAAAACTGAATCAGGAAGGAATGTATAATATGAATAGTTAAAACACTAGTAGTGAAACTGAATTTATAATAAAAATTCTCTTAGTAAAATAAAGTTCAGGACGACACAGCTTCACAGCAGAATGTTTACAAACATATACAGAAGAGCATATACCCAACATTCTCAACTATTCCAAAAAATTGAGAAAATGGAGTACTCCCAAATTTTTTATGAAGCTATTATTTTCCTAACACATAAACCAAAGACACCACCAAAAAAGAAAACTCAATGCCAATATTTCTGTTGAATTTAGATGTGAATTTTCTTAACAAAATATGAGAGAAGCAAATTCAATACCACATTGATACCATCATATACCATGATCAAGATGGACTATTTCCAAGGGTACAAGCATGGTCCAATATCTGCAAAGTAGTCAGTGTGGTACATCACATTCTGAAAGAGAAGGAGAAAAATCACATGATCATCTCAACAGATGCTGTAAAAGCATTTGATAAATTTAATATTCATTCATTTAAAAAACTCTCACCATACTTGATATGGAGGTAATATATCTGAACATAATGAAAGTGAAAATGGAAGTCACACTGTGACCACTTCAGTATGCTGGCCTAGAGAATTTCATGGACTGTACAGTAAATGCGGTCTTCTGACGATAATAAAGGTGATTTGTAACAAACAGAGATGATATAATATTCAATGGTGAAAAGCTGAAAGCTATCCCCCTATATCAGGAACAAGACAGAAATGCCCACTCTTGCCACTTCTAAAACACTAGAAGTATAGGCACAGCAATCATTCAAAGAAAATAAGTAAAAGTCATTCAAATTGGAAGAAAGAAGTAAAACTGTCACTACTTGCAGTTGACATGATACTATATACAGAAGGCTATAAGCTCAGTTCAGCTCTGTTCAGTCGCTCAGTTGTCCGACTCTTTGCGACCCCGTGAACAACAGCACGCTAGGCCTCCCTGTCCAACACCCTCCCGGAGTTTACTCAAACTCATGTCCATCGAGTCTTTAATACCATGCAGCCATCTCATTCTCTGTTGTCCCCTTCTCCTCCCTCCCCCAATCCTTCCCAGTTTCAGAGACTTTTCCAGTGAGTCAACTTGTCACATGAGGCAGCCAAAGTATTGGAGTTTCAGCTTACAAAAAAATGATTAAACAAATGAAATTAAGGTGGATGAAAACCCTAAATGAAAGACTGGAAACTATGAAACTCCTAGAACAAAATTTAGGCAGAACACTCTTTGACATAATTCATAGCAACATTTTTTTAACCTGTCTCCTAAGGCAAAGGAAGAAAGGAAAAAAGAGATCTAATTAAACTTAAAAGCTTTTGCACAGCAAACGAGAAAACCGACACAAAGAAAAGACAGCCTACTGAATGGGGGTAAGTATTTGCAAATGATATGACTATAAGGGTTTAATATCCAAACTATCTAAACAGATTATTCAACTCGATATTAAAAAACAAACAAACAAAGAAAAACCAATGCGAAAATCTGATTTTCTCCAAAGAAGATATACAGATGGCACATGAAGAAATGCTGAACATCACTAAATGTCAGAGAAATTAAAACCAAAAGCACAAGGAGATATCACCTCACACTCATCAGAATGGCTATCATCAAATCAAATAATCTGAAAATAAAAAATGTTGACAAGGTTGTGTAGAAAGGGAAGCCTTTATACTTAATTGGTGGGAATGTAAATTTGTGCAGTCGCTATGGAAAACATAATGAAAATTAATCAAAATCTAAAAAAAGAACTGCAAATTGACCCAGGAATTCCACTCCGAGGTATATATCAGAAGACAATGAACACTAATTTGAAAAGATACATGAATTCCAATGTGTATTACAGCCTGATTTACAATCGAAAATATATGGAAGCAACCAGTGAACTAAGCACACATGGTTCTTCTCTTCAAAGCACTCGCATAGAGTATGGTTTAAGCAAGAATTTCACCACTATAGCAATCCTTAGAAATAATGGCAGATCCATGTTCATTGAGATGGAAAAATTCTTCCAGCATATTGTATAGAAAAGGAAGACTACAATCGTGCATATAGTTTGACTCAATTTCTATAAATTATAAAAAATTCACTGATGTATATATATATATATATGCTCATCCAAATATATGTATATTATATATTCTAGCATTATATAACACATATAATATATGTTATAAACATTTAGGTAGAACTTCAACGATAAAGTATTAACAGTATATATATATTTCTATTGACATACTTATTGGTGTCCTATAATTTCATTTTTATAGTTTTTGAATTTCCATCATTCTGCTCTGTTATACTGTGAATAGAATAAGAATCACTGTGATGTTAAGGTTTGTCAAAGTAGTTCTCAAGGTGGGCTGGCCTTCACATTCTTGTTTGAAATATTAGCTGTACTATATGTGCAACATGGAATCAAGTGACAGCTGTTGGAAGGGCATATAGATAAGCACTGCTGATAGGAATGCCTAGGAATACAATGAAAAGAAAGATGTACAAAAGTTAAAAAAGCATGTGAAATCAAAATCTGAGGTTGGAAAGGAGTCAATCAAAGGTTTCCAGCACACTGGACCCAAAGTATCTTTATGTAACAGAGAAGCGTGAGCACAGCCCTTCAGTTCAGTTCAGTTCAGTCGCTCAGTCGTGTCCGACTCTCCGCGACCCCATGAATTACAGCACGCCAGGCCTCCCTGTCCATCACCAACTCCCGGAGTACACTCAAACTCATGTCCACAGAGTCGTTGATGAAATCCAGCCATCTCATTCTCCGTCGTCCCCTTCTCCTCCCGCCCCCAACATTTCCCAGCATCAGAGTCTTTTCCAGTGAGTCAACTCGTCGCATGAGGTGGCCAAAGTATTGCAGTTTCAGCTTTAGCATCAGTCCCTCCAATGAACATCCAGGATTGATCTCCTTTAGAACGGACTGGTTGGATCTCCTTGCAGTATAAGGGACTCTCAAGAGTCTTCTCCAACACCACAGTTCAAAAGCATCGATTCTACGGTGATCAGCTTTCTTCACAGTCCAACTCTCACATCCATACATGACCACGGGAAAAACCATTGCCTTGACTAGACGGACCTTGGTTGGCAAAGTAATGTCTCTGCTTTTTAATATACGATCAAGGTTGGTCATAACTTTCCTTCCAAGGAGCAAGCGTCTTTTAATTTCATGGCTGCAATCAGCATCTGCAGTGATTTTGGAGCCCCAAAAAATAAAGTCTGACACTGTTTCCACTGTTTTTCCATCTATTTCCCATGAGTGATGGGACCAGATGCCATGATCTTTGTTTTCTGAATGTTGAGCTTCAAGCCAACCTTTTCACTCTCCTCTTTCACTTTCATCAAGAGGCTTTTGAGTTCCTCTTCACTTTCTGCCATAAGGGTAGTGTCATCTGCATATCTGAGGTTATTGATATTTCTCCCAGCAATCTTGATTCCAGCTTGTGCTTCTTCCAGCCCAGCGTTCCTCATGATGTACTCTGCATATAAGTTAAATAAGCAAGGTGACAATATACAACCTTGACGTACACCTTTTCCTATTTGGAAACATTCTGTTGTTCCATGTCCAGTTCTAACTGTTGCTTCCTGACCTGCATACAGGTTTCTCAAGAGGCAGGTCAGGTGGTCTGGTAGTCCCATCTCTTTCAGAATGTTCCACAGTTTATTGTGATCGACATAGTCAAAGGCTTTGGCATAGTCAATGAAGCAGAAATAGATGTTTTCTGAAACTCTGTTGCTTTATCCATGATCCAGCGGATGTTGGCAATTTGATCTCTGGTGACTCTGCCCTTTCTAAAACCTGCTTGAACATCTGGGAGTTCATGGTTTACATACTGCTGAAGCCTGGCTTGGAGAATTTTGAGCATGACTTTACTAGCGTGTGAGATGAGTGCAATTGTGTGGTAGTTTGAGCATTCTTTGGCATTGCCTTTCTTTGGGATTGGAATGAAGACTGACCTCTTCCAGTCCTGTGGCCACTGCTGAGTTTTCCAAATCTGCTGGCATATTGAGTGCAACACTTTCACAGCATCATCTTTCAAGACTTGAAGTAGCTCAACTGGAATTCCATCACATCCACTAGCTTTGTTAGTAGTGATGCTTTCTAAGGCCCACTAGACTTCATATTCCAAGATGTCTGGCTCTAGGTCAGTGATCACGTTATCGTGACTATCTTGGTTGTAAAGATCTTTTTTATACAGTTCTTCTGTGTATTCCTGCCACCTCTTCTTAATATCTTCTGCTTCTTTATCGAGCCCATCTTTGCATGAAATGTTCCCTTGGAATCTCTAATTTTCTTGAAGAGGTCTCTTGTTTTTCCTATTCTGTTGTTTTCCTCTATTTCTTTGCATTGATCACTGAGGAACTCTTTCTTATCTCTCCTTGCTATTCTTTGGAACTCTGCATTCAGATGCTTATATCTTTCCTTTTCTCCTTTGCTTTTCACCTCTCTTCTTTTCACAGCTATTTGTAACTTAGCAGGTAGCCATTGCTGTGCCTTACTACTCCACACCCTGTTTCTAAGCAACAGGTCTTGCTCAGCAATTGGACAGTGAATCCCTGGTCCCTGCCCATAAGCAACCAACTATCAATGAGGTAACTACTGGTATGACCCCTGCTCAGCTTCTGGTCAGCTACACAGTGGGCCCTACCTGGTGATAACTGTCAATGAGAGTCCATTGGGTAAGTGATTCACTCAGGAGTCCGTGGTGCAGTGGTCATGTGACTCTTGCCTTTGGGCACCTTACTTTTTGGGATTTTTTTTCCTTTTTCTTTTTTAATCAGGAATGTATTTCTGGTAGATGGGGCAAGTTGAATTTCCCTGCTCTATATGAGAGTAGAAGTGTCCAAAACAATATTAGTGGAGGAGACATGTAACACTTTCTTTGCTCTGATGTGTAATCTTATTGAGACGGTGTACTGACCTTGGGCCCACAGACTGAGGATTCACAAAATCTTGGTGTCTCTAAAGCTCTTTGGAGTAGGACAAACATACAACATATTATTAATTACTTTTTTCCATGTTAAGTGCTTGCTCTTGAGTTCCTTAACCCCTTAAAAACTCCCAATAGGAAGAAGGTGTTTTAGAGATGAAGTGACTAGAGGACTCTGAAGTGCTGAAATGGAATGAAAAACGTTCATACAGGCATGGAGGAGGCAGGAATGTTGAAGGGAGACATATAAGTCAAAGAATAAAGGGCACTGAAGAAAATCTGAAGGTCAATGAGCAGAAACACCATGCCACTGAATCACCACTCCCAAGAATCATACACACAGAGGTGTCAGCAATGGGTAAGTTGTATCATGACCTCCCTGAACATCCACTAGCCCATGTTGATGGGAAAAGTGTTATATTGTGATGTCTAAGATGCCAAGGCCACCATTGGCTGGGGGAGTGCCTAGCTGACAAATCAGATTGAAGGGTGTGGCTACTCACTGTCATGAGAAGGTATATATAGTGGGGTCAGAGACAGAGATTGTGGGTTAGGTCAATTCGTGGGATCATGATTAAAGTAATCAGGAAGCCACAGAAGCCAAGAAGAGTTGCAACGTGGTTTGCTTCAAGGATAAAAGGAAGAAAGACGACCCATTGTCAACGGAGATACAGAGGCAGTGTGAAGGTAAAATGATTCCATCTAGGCTCCCCATGTTCTCCACTGAATTTGCTTCCCAAGACCTCTAAACTGCCCTTGCCTGGCACAAAGGCCCTCATCAGCCCACATCCCTTTTTCATGAAATCTCCCTTCCAACTCAGTTGTTAAACTCTTTCCTCAAAACTAATACCCTTCTCTTTAATTTCAAGGCACGAAATATGACCATGAGGATCAGAAGACCTCTACAAGGGACTTTGAGAAAGAAATCCGATCGAAGAAGGTGAAGAAAACAAGAAAACCAAACTACTTTTTTTGTTGTTGTTGTTCCTGTGCATGTAATACAGTGAATCAATGCCGAAAAAGGGACCAAAATATAAGGCAGAGTCCAAGAGGGAGGCAGAATTGAAAGAGAAGATAAGCTCAGCCGCCCAGAATGACAGATCCTGCAGAAGTACAACCTGGGCAGCCAGTAACTGAATACCAATGGTCAGACTGTTTAGAATTGTTTCTCCAGAGGTCTGCTTTCTTACAAATGGCCAACAAGGAAAAGTCTGACTCTCACACTATCATAGTAAACTGACGGCTGTATTTAAAATAAAAATGAAATGGTGAAAAATGATATATGTATGTGTGTGAATTCTCTGTTGGGAAGGGAGGGGAGGGAGAGAAGAGGTGGGCACCTGAGTGGGGAGGGGTGTGGCGTTCCGGCAGATCTAGCTTTCAGTCGGTCAACTGTGTGTTCCTCTCCAGTGGAGTCAGGGATCTTGGGGTAGCTCTCAAAATTCACCTAGGTAGTCAGGCGTCATCTCGTATTCAGACATGGAACTCCTCTTTCTTCTCGAGTTGTAAAAGGGGTGTTAAACCACAGTCAATTTGAATTTGTACCTGGAGATTGTATTGAGAATGCTCATGGCGTCAGATCTCCACTCGTCTTGTGAGTTGATACTCGAGGATACATTTGAATCTGTGCAGTGTAATCAGACAATATCTCGACTGGCTAGGGACATTGGTAAATTTTCTAATTGTGTTTTGAAACGCCAGGGATCCTCCCGAGTTTCAGGTTGGTACTGTCCTCCTCGTAATGTGTGACGGGAACTTCCGGATTCCATTCCAGACACAGCAGGAGAATCGACTGCCCTCTGGAAAAGAGAACTGGAATAAGGGGCACTTTGTCAGCTGTGACAGGAAACGCGGTGTTCCTATAGATTGGGGATGGGATGTCGGTTTAAATTTTGAGTCGCATAAAGGATGTTGAGTAACCTATCAAGATTCAAGCTGGAATGTGAGATTTCTCTTGAGATATGCACGGAAAAGTTCCTCATCTCGCTTTAAGAGCAGAATCTTTTAGTTTTTCTCGTCTTGCGGCGAGAAGCTTGAAGTTCCTCTCAAGTTGCGATGGGGACCTCAGGAAATCGATCGTATTGCTTCAGGGAAGTCAGGTCTCCTTTCATGTTGGAAGGGGAACTCCGGGATTACTCTCCGGGCGAGGAATGGGAATAGAGCCTCATAGAGTTGAGTCCGTAAATTGTGTGCTCCTCTCTAGTGGGGACGGCTATGTCAGGGAAATTTTTGAGTCGCATAAAGGGTATCAAGTACCTGTTCGATTTTCAAGCGAGAATGTGGGATTTCTCCTGAGACTCTGCAGCAGAAAATTTCCTAATCTCACATTGATGGGAGAATCTTGTGGTTTTTCTCGAGTTGCAGCTGGAAGCTTGAAGTTCCTCTCAAGTTGTGACGGGGAATGCAGGAACTTGATCCTGTTGCTTCAGGGAAGTCAGGTCTCCGTTCCTGTTGGAAGGGGAACTTCGGGGATACTCTTGAGGCGTGAAATGGGAAAGGGCCTCATCTAGAGTTGTGTCCGTAAATTGTGTGCTCCTCTCCAGTGGGGACGCCTATGTAAGGGAACTTTTTGTGTCGCATAAAGGTTGTCAAGTACCTGTTTGAATTTCAAGTGGAAATGTGGGATTTCTCTTGAGAATCTGCAGCAGAAAATTTCCTCATCTCACATTGATGGGGGAATCATGTGCTTTTTCTCGAGTTGTTACTGAAAGCTTGGGGTTCCTCTCGAGTTGCAATGGGGAACTCAGGAACTCCCTCGTGTTGTCCCAGGGAAGTCAGGTCTCCTTTTGTGTTGGAAGGGGAACCTCGGGATATCTCTAGAGGCTTGGCAGAGCAATTGGGGCGCATCTAGAGTGTGTACCTAAATTGTGTGCTCCTCTTCAGTGGGGACGGCTATGTCCGGGTGTAAAGTACCCGTTCGAGTTTCAAGTGGGGATGTGGGAAATCTCTTGAGACTCTGCAGCAAAAAATTTCCTCATGTCGCATTGAGGGGAGAATCTTGTGGTTTTTCTCGAGTTGCAGCGGGAAACTTGGATTCTCTCTCGAGTTGTGACAGGGACCTCAGGAACTCTCTTGTGTTGCTTCAAGGAAGTCAGGTTACTTTCTTGTTGGACAAGAAACTTAGGGAATGCTCTTGATGCTTGGAATGGGAATACAGACTCATTTAGGGTTGAATCCATAAATTGTGTGCTCTTCTCCAGTGGAGAGGGCTACATCAGGGAAGTTTATGAGTCGCAAAAAGAGTGTCAAGTACCAGTTCGAGTTTCAAGAGAGAATGTGGGATTTCTCTTTAGACTCTGCAGCAGAAAATTTCCTCATCACCCATTGATGGGGGAATCTTGTGGTTTGTCTCAAGTTGTGGCGCGAAGTTTGGGGTTCTTCTCGAGTTGTGATGGGGACCTCAGGAACGCTCTTGCGTTGCCCCAGAGAAGTCAGGTCTCCTATCGTGTTGGAAGGGGAACCTCGTGATTCCTCTCTAGGTGCAGCAGAGGAATAGGGCCGCATCTAGTGTTGATTCGGTCTTCTGTGTGTTCCTCTCCAGTGGCGACATGGATCTCAGGGTTGCTATGAAGGTTCTACTGGGGAGTCAGGTTTCGCCTTGATTTGAGGCATGGAATTCTGCTTTCCTTTTGAGTTGTAAAAGGGGAATTAGTTCTTGTGTCGTGATCAGGGCTTTTTCTATAACCTCAGCATGGGTGTCATTTCTCCCATTATGTTGTGAGGGGATAGTCAGTGTTCCATTGGAGCTTTGTTAGACTATCAGGACCTACTTCGATTGGTACGGGAACTCAGAGTCCTTTATCCTTGCAGCAGGATCCGCGGGAGTGCACTCGATTTTCAATAGGAGACAGAGGCCCCCTCTTGTGGTGGCAGAAGAAGAAAGAATTCCTTTTGAGTTGAGCAGGTTTTGAACACTCATATTGTGAGTAGGTGGGGAATACGGAGCTCTTTTAGACGTGTGGATGGAACCTTGGGGATTATCTCGAATGAAAATGGGTATTCCAGGAGCCCCTTGAATTGAAAATAGGGATTCAAGCTTCCTGTCTTATTCTGAGAGAGAATTTGGGATTGCCATCCAGGCGCTGCATGAAAAAAAGGGCCTCATGTGACGTTGTCTGGGGCATCTGGTGGTTTTTGGCTAGTTGTGTAGGGAAGTTTGGCTTTCCTTTCAAGTTACGATGGGGAACTCATAGAGCCACTCGTGTTTCCTCAGGGAAGTCAAGTTGCGAGGGGAAGGTCGTGATTGCTCTCGAGTCAATGCAGAGGAATCAGGCTTCAATCCGCATTGAAAAGGATAATCCCAAAGTGTTTCTCGAGTTGAGGCAGGAACGTTTCGGATCCCTCGAATTGCAACAGGGGCCTCATGGAGCCTCTCAAGTTGTCTCTGGGAAGTAAGAAATCATTTTGAGGTGTGAAAAGCCTTTGGGATGCCTTTCAAGTCAATGCAGGGCAATAGAGTGTCATCTGGAGTTAAGTCGCTAACCTCAGGGTGCCTCTCCAGTTCTGACATGGATCTCGGTGTTTCTGTGAAATTTCAACAGGGGACACATGCCTCGTCTCTTGTTGAGACATAGAACTCCGCTATCTTTTCGAGTTGTAAAAGTTGTGAGAGGCTTCCTGTCAGGTTGAAGTTCTGTCCTGGGGCTTTTTCTCCATGATGCACCTGGGAAGTCAGGGCTCCCTTCATGGTGTTAATTGATCCCGGTGGTTCTCTTTGAATGGGTACAGTGGAATCAGTCCTTATGTCAAGTGGATGGGGAAATCGGTGCCTTTTTGAATTGTGGCACGACTCCCTGGGGGCATCTCGAGTTTCAAGGGGATATAGGCCTCCTCTTCAGATTCGACGGGAACATCGGGATTAATTTCCAGACGAAGCAGGGGAATTGATCCTCACCTCGAGATGATGAGTGGAAAACGGGTCTCTTCTTGAGCTCTGGCGGGAACCTCGCTGCTCCTCTCAACTTTGGCCGGGTTGCTCATTTATCTTCTTGAGTTGTGCATATGGCGCTAAGTATCCTTTCGAAATTAAAAAGGGAATGTGGGATTTCTATTGAGAATCTGCAATGGAAATGTTCCTCATCTCGCCTTGAGGGCAGAATCTTGTGGTTTTTCTCTAGTTGCGGCGGGAAACTTGGGGTTCTTCTCGAGTTGCGACGGGAACTTCAGGAATTTGCTCGTGTTGCCCCAGGGAAGTCAGGTCTTCTATTGTGTTTGAAGGGGAACCTTGGAATTCTTCTCGAGGCACAGCAGAGGAATAGGGCTGCATCTAGCTTTGAGTCAGTCAACTGAATGTTCCTCTCCAGTGGCGACAGAGATCTCGGGGTTGCTCTCAAAATTCACCTGTGGAGTCATGCCTCGTCTCGTGTTCAGACATGGAACTCCGCTTTCTTCTCGAGTTGTAAAAGGGGTGTTAGGCCACAGTCGCGTTGAACTGGTACCTGGAGATTGTATAGAGAATGCTCAGGGAGTCATTTCTCTACTCGTCTTGTGAGTTGATACTGGAGGATACATTTGAATCTGTGCAGCGGAATCAGACAACATCTCGAGTGGGTGGGGACATCTGCACATTTTCCAATTGTGTTTTGAAAACCCGGGGATCCTCCCAAGTTTCAAGGTGGTACCGGTCTCCTCGTATGGTGCGTCGGGATCATCTGGATTCCATTCCAGACAAATCAAGGGAATCGACAGTCATCTGGAAAAGAGGACTTGCAAACGGGGTACCTTGTCAGTTATGGCAGGAAACTCGGTGTTCTCGATTGGGGCTGGGTATGTCAGTGTAATTTTTGAGTCGCATAAAGGATGTTAAGTAGCATGTCGAGGTTTAAGCGGGAATGTGGGATTTCTATAGCGAATCTGCAATGGAATGTTCCTCATCTCACCTTGAGGTCAGAACAATGTTGTTTTTCTCGAGTTACGTCCGGAAACTTGTGGTCCATCTCTAGTTGCGACTGGGACCTCAGGACCTCGCTCGTGCTGCTTCAGGGAAGTCAGATCTCCTTTCGTGTTGGAAGGGGAACTATAGGATTACTCTCGAGGCATGGAATGTGAATAGGGCCTCATCTAGAGTTGAGTCCACAAAATGTGTCCTTTCTCCAATGGGGACATCTATGTCAGGGAACTCTTTGAGACGCATCAGTTCAGTTCAGCCGCTCAGTCGTGTCCGATTCTCCTCGACCCCATGAATCACAGCACGCCAACCCTCCCTGTCCATCAAAAACATCCGGAGTTCACTCAAACTCATGTCCACAGAGTCGGTGATGCCATTCAGCTATTTCATTCTCGGTCGTCCCCTTCTCCTCCCACCCCCAAACTTTCCAAGCATCAGAGTCTTTTCCAGTGAGTCAACTCGTCGCATGAGGGGGCAAAAGTATTGGAGTTTCAGCTTTAGCATCAGTCCTCCAATGAACACCCAGGATTGATCTCCTTTAGAATGGACTGGTTGTATCTCCTTGCAGTACACTGGACTCTCAAGAGTCTTCTCCAGCACCACAGTTCAAAATCATCAATTCTTCAGCAATCAGCTTTCTTCACAGTCCAACTCTCACATCCATACATGAACACGGGAAAAACCATAGCCTTGACTAGACGGACCTTTCTTGGCAAAGTAATGTCTCTGCTTTTTAATATACTATCAAGGTTGGTCATAACATTTCTTCCAAGGAGTAAGCGTCTTTTATTTCATGGCTGCAATCAGCATCCGCAGTAATTTTGGAGCCCCCAAAAATAAAGTCTGACACTGTTTCCACTGTTTTTCCATCTATTTCCCATGATGTGATGGGACAAGATGCCATGATCTTTGTTTTCTGAATGTTGAGCTTCAAGCCAAGCCTTTCACTCTCCTCTTTCACTTTCATCAAGAGGCTTATTGAGTCGTATCAGTTCAGTTCAATTCAGTTCAGTCGCTCAGTCGTGTCCAACTATTTGCGACTCCATGAATCACAGCAAGCCAGGCCTCCCTGTCCATCACCGACTACTGAGGTTCACTCAAATTCATGTCCATCGAGTCGGTGATGCCATCCAGCCATCTCATTCTCTGTCGATCCCGACTCCTCCCACCCCCAATCCCTCCTACCATCAGATTCTTTTCCTGTGAGTCAACTCGACACATGAGGTGGCCATAGTATTAGAGTTTCAGCTTTAGCATCAGTCCTTCCAATGAACACCCAGGATTGATGTCCTCCAGAATGGACTGGTTGGATCTCCTTGCAGTTCAAGGGACTCTAAGAGTCTTCTCCAGCACCACAGTTCAAAAGCATCAATTCTTCGGCGATCAGCTTTCTTCACAGTCGAACTCTCAGATCCATACATGACCACGGGAAAATCCAAAGCCTTGACTCGACGGATCTTTGTTGGTAAAGTCATGTCTCTGTTTTTTAATATACTATCTAGGTTGGTCATAACTTTCCTTCCAAGGAGTAAGCATCTTTTAATTTCCTGGCTGAAATCAGCATCTGCAGTGATTTTGGAGCCCCCAAAAATAAGGTCTGACACTGTTTCCACTGTTTCCCCATCTGTTTACCATGAAGTGATGGGAGCAGATGCCATGATCTTAGTTTTCTCAGAATTGAGCTTCAAGTCAAACTTTTCACTCTCCTCTTTCACTTTCATCAAGAGACTTTTGAGTTCCTTTTCACTTTCTGAAATAAGGTTGGGGTCATCTGCATATCTGAGGTTATTGATATTTCTCCCAGCAATCTTGATTCCAGTTGGTACTTCTTCCAGCCCAGCATTCCGCAAGATGTACATTGCATATAATTTAAATACGCAGGGTGAAAATATACAACCTTGACGTACTCCTTTTCCTATTTGGAACAAATCTGTTGTTCCATGTCCAGTTCTAACTGTTACTTCCTGACTTGCGTACAGGTTTCTCAAGAAGCAGGTCAGGTGGTCTGGTATTCCCATGACTTTCATAATGTACCTCAGTTTATTGTGATCTACACAGTCAAAGCTTTGGCATAGTCAATGAAGCAGAAATAGATGTTTTTCTGGAACTCTCTTGCTTTCTCCATGATCCAGCGGATGTTGGCTGTTTGATCTCTGGTGCCTCTGCCTTTCCTAAAACCTGCTTGAACATCTGGAAGTTCATGGTTCACATATTGCTGAAGCCTGGCTTGAAGAATTTTGAACATGACTTTACTAGCATGTGAGATGAGTGCAATTGTGTGGTAGTTTGAGCATTCTTTGGCATTCTTTTTCTTTGGGATTGGAATGAAGAGTGACCTTTTCCAGTCCTGTGGCCACTGCTGAGTTTTCCAAATTTGCTGGCATATTGAGTGCAGCACTTTCACAGCATCATCTTTCAGGATTTGAAACAGCTCAATTGGAATTCCAACACCTCCACTTGCTTTGTTCATAGTGATGCTCTCTAAGGCCCACTTGACTGCACATTCCAAGATGTCTGGCTCCAGGTGAATGATCACACCATCGTGACTATCATGGTCATGAAGGTATTTTTTATACAGTTCTTCTGTGTATTCTTGCCACCTCTTCTTAATATCTTCTGCTTCTCTTAAGTTCATACCATTTCTGTCCTTTATCGAGCTCATCTTTGCATGAAATGTTCCCTTGATAGCTTTAATTTTCTTGAAAAGATCTCTTGTTTTTCCTACTCTGTTGTTTTCCTCTATTTCTTTGCAGTGATCACTGAGGAAGGCTTTCTTATCTCGCCTTGCTATTCTTTGGAACTCTGCATTCAGATGTTTATATCTTTCCTTTCCTCCTTTGCTTTTCGCTTCTCTTCTTTTCACAGCTATTTGTAAGGCCTCCTCAGACAGCCATTTTGCTTTTGTGCATTTCATTTCAATGGGGATGGTCTTGGTCCCTGTCTCCTGTACAATGTCACGAACCTCCGTCCATAGTTGATCAGGAACTCTCCCTATCAGATCTAGTCCCTTAAATCTATTTCTTACTTCCACTGTATAATCATAAGGGATTTGATTTAGGTCATATCTGAATGGTCTAGTGGTTTTCCCTACTTTCTTCAATTTCAGTCTGAATTTGTCAATAAGGAGTTCATGATCTGAGCCATAGTCAGCTCCTGGTCTGGTGTTTGCTGAATGTATAGAGCTTCTGCATCTTTGGCTGCAAAAAAATATAATAAATCTGATTTCGGTGTTGACCATCTGGTGATGTCCATGTGTAAAGTCTTCTCTTGTGTTGTTGGAAGAGGGTGTTTGCTATGACCAGTGCGTTCTCTTGGCAAAACTCTGTTAGCCTTTGCCCTGCTTCATTCCGTGCTCCAAGGCCAAATTTGCCTGTTACTCCAGCTGTTTCTTGACTTCCTACTTTTGCATTCCAGTCCCCTATAATGAAAAGGACATCTTTTTTGGCTGTTAGTTTTAAACTGTCTTGTATGTCTTCATAGAACTGTTCAACTTCGGATTCTTTAGCATTACTGGTTGGGGCATAGATTTGGATTACCGTAATATTGAATGGTTTGCCTTGGAAACGAACAGAGATCATTCTGTCGTTTTTGAGATTGCATCCAAGTACTGCATTTCGGGCTCTTTGGTTGACCCTGATGACTACTCCATTTCTTCTAAGGGATTCTTGCCCAGAGTATGTTAAATAACCTGTCGAGTTTCAAGTGGGAATGTGGGATTTCTCTTGAGAATCTGCAATGGAAATGTTCCTCATCTCTCCTGGAAGGCAGAATTTATGGTTTTTCTCTAGTTGTGGAAGGAAGCTTGGGGTCCATCTTGAGTTATGACGGGTACCTCAAGAACTCCCTCGTGTTGCTTCAGTGAAGTCAGGTCTCCTTTCCTGTTGGAAGGAGAACATCAGGATTGCTCTCTAGGCCTGGAATGGGAATAGGACTGCATCTAGCCTTGTGTACGTAAATTGTGTGCTTCTCTATGATAGGGACGGTTATGTTAGTGAAGTTTTTGACTGGCATAAATGGTGTCAAGTATCCCTTCGAATTTCAAGCAGGAATGTGGGATTTTTCTCGAGAGTCTGCAGTGGAAAATTTCCTCATCTCGCATTGAACGGAGAATCTTGTTGTGTTTTTTGTGTTGCTGCAGGAAGCTTGCGGTTCCTCTCTAGTTGTGATGGGGACCTCAGGAACTAGCATGTGTTGCTTCAGGGAAGTCAGGTCTCATTTCATGTTGGAAGGGGAACTTCGGGATTACTCTCAAGGCATAGAATGTGAATAGGGCCTCATCTAGAGTTGAGTCCATAAAATGTGTGCTTCTCTCCAATGGGGACGGCTATGTCAGGGAACTTTTTGAGTCGCGTAAAGGGTGTCAAGAACCTATTCGATTTTCAAAAAGAAAGTGGGATTTCTCTTGAGATTCTGTAGCTGAAAATTCCTCATCTCGCATTGATGCGGGAATCTTGTGGTTTTCTCGAGTTGCAGCGGGAAGCTTGCTGTTCCTCTCTAGTTGTGATGGGGACCTCAGGAACTCGCTCGTTTTGTCCCAGGGAAGACAGGTCTCCTTTCGTGTTGGAAAGGCAACTTCAGAATTCCACTCGAGGCGTGGCATAGGAATAGGGCTGCATGTAACGTGGATTCGGTCACCTGTGTGTTCCTCTCCAGTCGTAAGGGATCTCAGGGTTGCACTCAAAATTCACCTGGGGAGTCATGCCTCATCTCGTGCTCAGAAATGGAACTCCACATTCTTTTAGAGTTCTAAGAGTGGTGTTAGGTCACAGGCGAGTTGAATTTGTACCTGGAGAATGTATCGAGTGTGCTCAGGGAGTCAGGTCTCCACTCGTCTTGTGAGTTGTTACTCGAGGATAAATTTGAATCTGTGCAGTAGAATCAGACAATATCTCAAGTGTGTGGGGGATATCGTACCATTTCCAATTGTTTTTGGAAACCCCGGGGATCGTCCAGAGTTTCATGTTTGTACAAGCCTGGAAGGACTGATGCTAAAGCTGAAACAGCAATACTTTGGCCACCTCAGGCGACGAGTTGACTCACTTGAAAGGACTCTGATGCTGGGAAAGGTTGTGGGCGGGAGGAGAAGGGGACGACGGAGAATGAGATGGCTGGATGGCATCACCGACTCTGTGGACATGAATTTGAGTGAACTCCAGGAGTTGGTGATGGACAGGGAGGCCTGGCGTGCTATGATTCATGGGGTCGCGGAGAGTCGGACACGACTGAGCGACTGAACTGAACTGAATTGAACTGAACTGAACAAGCTTCATCGTACTGTGCGACGGGAACATCCGGATTCCATTCGAGAAAAAGCACCGAAACCAACTGTCATCTGGAAAAGAGGACTGTAAAATGGGGCTCTTTGTCAGTTGTGGCTGGAAACTCATTGTTCCTCTCGATTGGGGCTGGGTTCAGTTCAGTTCAGTTCAGTCGCTCAGTCATATCCGACTCTCTGCGACCCCGTGAATCACAGCACGCCAGGCCTCCCTGTCCATCACCAACTCCCGGAGTTCACTCAAACTCATGTCCACAGAGTCGGTGATGCCATCCAGCCATCTCATTATCTGTCTTCCCTTTCTCCTCCCGCCCCCAACCTTTCCCAGCATCAGAGTCTTTTCCAGTGAGACAACCCGTCGCATGAGGTGGCCAAAGTATTGCAGTTTCAGCTGTAGCATTAGTCCTTCCAATGAACACCCAGGATTGATCTCCTTTAGAATGGACTCGTTGGATCTCCTTGCAGTACAAGAGACTGTCAAGAGTCTTCTACAACACCACAGTTCAAAATCATCAATTCTTTAGCTATCAACTTTCTTCACAGATCAATTCTCACATTTATATATGACCACGGGAAAAACCATAGCCTTGACTAGACGGACTTTCGTGGCAAAGTAATGTCTCTGCTTTTTAATATACTATCAAGGTTGGTCATAACTTTCCTTCCAAGGAGTAAACGTCTTTTAATTTCATGGCTGAAATCAGCATCTGCAATGATTTTGGAGCCCCAAAAAATAAAGTCTGACACTGTTTCCACTCTTTTTCCATCTATTTCCCATGGAGTGATGGGACCAGATGCCATGTTCTTTGTTTTCTGAATGTAGAGCTTCAAGCCAACCTTTTCACTCTCCTCTTTCACTTTCATCAAGAGACTTTTGATTTCCTCTTCACTTTCTGCCATAAGGGTAGTGTCATCTGCATATCTGAGGTTATTGATATTTCACCCAGAAATCTTGATTCCAGCTTGTGCTTCTTCCAGCCCAGCGTTCCTCATGATGTACTCTGCATATAAGTTAAATAAGCAAGGTGACTATATACAGCCTTGATGTACTCCTTTTCCTATTTGGAACAAGTCTGTTGTTCCATGTACTGTTCTGTCTGTTGTTTCCTGCCCTGTATACAGGATTCTCAAGAGGCAGGTCATGTGGTCTGGTATGCCCATCTCTTTAAGAATTTTCCACAGTTTATTGTGATCCACACAGTCAAAAAATTTGATATAGTCAATGAAGCAGAAATTGATGTTTTGCTGGCACTCTCTTGCTTTCTCCATGATCCAGCGAATGTTGGCTATATGATCTCTGGTGCCTCTGCCTTTTCTAAAACCTGCTTGAACATCTGGGAGTTCACGGTTCACCTATTGCTGAAGCCTGGCTTGGAGAATTTTGAACATGACTTTACTAGCGTGTGAGATGAGTGCAATTGTGCGGTAGTTTGAGCATTCTTTGGCATTCCCTTCCTTTGAGATTGGAATGAAGACTGACCTTTTCCAGTCCTGTGGACACTGCTGAGGTTTCCAATTAGCTAGCATATTGAGTGCATCACTTTCACAGCATCATCTTTCAAGATTTGAAATAGCTCAAATGAAATTCCGTCACCTCCACTAGCTTTGTTCGTAGTGATGCTTTCTAAGGCCCACTTGACTTCACATTACAAAAGGTCAGTGATCACGTTATCGTGACTATCTTCATCGTGAAGATCTTTTTTGTACAGTTCTTCTGTGTATTCTTGCCACCTCTTCTTAATATCTTCTGCTTCTGTTAGGTCCATACCATTTCTGTCCTTTATTGAGCCAATCTTTGCATGAAATGTTCCCTTGCCATCTCTAATTTTCTTGAAGAGATCTCTTGTTTTTCCTACTCTGTTGTTTTCCTCTATTGTTTTGCATTGATCACTGAGGAAGGCTTTCTTATCTCTCCTTGCTATTCTTTGGAACTCTTCATTCAGATGCTTATATCTTTCCTTTTCTCCTTTGCTTTTTGCTTCTCTTCTTTTCTCAGCTATTTGTAAGCCCTCCTCAGACAGCCATTTTGCTTTTTTGCATTTCATTTCAATGGGGATGGTCTTGGTCCCTGTCTAATGTACAATGTCACGAACCTCCGTCCAGCGTTCATCAGGCACTCTATCTATCAGATCTAATCCCTTAAATTTATTTCTCACTTCAACTGAATAATGATAAGGGATTTGATTTAGGTCATATCTGAATGGTCTAGTGGTTTTCCCTACTTTCTTCAATTTAAGTCTGAATTTGTCAATAAGGAGTTCATGATCTGAGCCACAGTCAGCTCCTGGTCTTGTTTTTGCTAACTGTATAGAGCTTCTCCATCCTTGGTTGCAAAGAATATAATCAATCTGATTTCGGTGTTGATCATCTGGGGATGTCCATGTGTAGAGTTTTCTCTTGTGTTGTTGGAAGAGGGTGTTTGCTGTGACCAGTGTATTCTCTTGGCAAAACTCTATTAGCCTTTACCCTGCTTCATTTCGTTCTCCAAGGCTAAATTTGCCTGTTACTCCAGGTGTTTCTTGACTTCCTACTTTTGCATTCCAGTCCCCTATAATGAAAAGGACATCTTTTTTGGGTGTTAGTTCTAAAAGGTCTTGTAGGTCTTCATAGAACCGTTCAACTTCGGCTTCTTCAGTGTTACTGGTTGGGGCATAGACTTGGATTACTGTAATATTGAATGGTTTGCCTTGGAAACTAACAGAAATCATTCTGTCATTTTTCAGATTGCATTCAACTTCTGCATTTCGGACTCTTTTGTTGACCGTGATGGCTAATCCATTTCTTCTAAGGGATTCCTGCCCACAGTAGTACATACAATGGTCATCTGAGTTAAATTCACCCATTCCAGTCCATTTTAATTCACTGATTCCTTGAATGTCTATGTTCACTCTTGCCATCTTCTGTTTGACCACTTCCAATTTGCCTCGAGTCATAGACCTAACATTCCAGGTTCCTATGCAATATTGCTCTTTACAGCATCGGACCTTGCTTCTATCACTGGTCACATCCACAACTGTGTATTGGTTTTGCTTTTGCTCCATCCCTTCATTCCTTCTAGAGTTATTTCTCCACTGATCTCCAGTAGCATACTGGGCACCTATCGACCTGGGGAATTCCTCATTCAGTATCCTATCATTTTACCCTTTGATACTGCTCATGGGGTTCTCAAGGCAAGTATACTGAAGTGGTTTGCCATTCCCTTCTCCAGTGGACCACATTCAGCTGTGGTCCATGTGATCAGATCGACTAGTTTCCTGTGATTATGATTTCAGTGTGTCTGCCCTCTGATGCCCCCTCGCAATACCTACCGTCTTATTTGGGTTTCTCTTACCTTGGGCATGGGATATCTTTTCACAGCTGCTCCAAGAAAGCGCAGCTGCTGCACCTTACCTTAGGTGAGGGGTATCTCCTCACAGCTGGTCCTCCTGACCTTGAACGTGGAGTAACTCCTCCTGGCCCTCCTGTACCCACGCAGCCACCGCCTATTTGATGTGGGGTAGCTCCTCTCGGCCACCATCCCTGGCCTCAGGCGTGGGGGAGCTCCTCACCGCCGCGCCTCTTTGCGTGGTCATTGTGTCAGGGCCAGCATCTCTCACGTCTGGGCCACCGGGCCGGCGTCTCTCTCATCTGGGCGGCCGGGAGGTCGGTGTAATTTTTGAGTCACATAAAGAATGTTAAATAACCTGTCTAGTTTCAAGTGGGAATGTGGGATTTTTCTTGAGAATCTGCAACAGAAATATCCCTCATCTTTCCTTGAGGGCAGAATCTTGTGTTTTTTCAAGAGTTGAGTCGGGAAGCTTGGTGTCACTATCGAGTTGCGACGGGGTCCTCAGTAACTCGCTCATGTTGCTTCAGGGAGTCAGGCCCCCTTTCGCGTTGGGAGGTGAATTTCCCAATTACTCTCGAGGTGTGGAATGGGGATAGGGCCTCGTAGAGATGAGTCAGTAAATTGTGTGCCCCTCTCCAGTGGGGATGGCTATTTTAGGGAACATTTTGAGTCGCATAAAGGGTGACAAGTACCCGTTCGAGTTTCAAGCACAAATGTGGAATTTCTCTTAGACTCTGCAGCAGAAAAGTTCCTCATCTCGTATTGATGGGATAATCTTGTGGCTTTCCTTGAGTTGCCGTAGGAAGATTGTGATTCCTCTCGAGTTGCGATGGTTACCTCAGGAACTCGCTCGTATTGTCCCAGGGAAGTAAGGTCCTATCAGGTGGGAAGGGGAACCTCGGGATTCCACTTGACGTGCAGCAGAGTAATAGTTCCGCATCTATTGTTGACTAGGTCAATTACTTGGTCCTCTCCAGTGGCGACAAAGTTCTCGGGGTTGCTCTCAAAATTCACCTTGGGAGTAAGGCCTCGTCTCATTTTCAGACATAGAACTCCGTTTTCCTTTCGAGTTGTAAAATGGGTGTTAGGTCACAGTCGCATTACATTTGTACCTGGAGATTCTATCGAGAATGCTCTGGGAATCAGTTCTCTATTCAACTTGTGGGTTGATACTCGAGGATACATTTGAATCTGTGCAGTTGAATCAGAAAATATCTCGAGTGAGTGGGAACATCGGTACCATTTCCAATTGTGTATTGAAACCCCAGTAATCCTCCCGAGTTTCAAGGTGGTAACGGCCACCTCGTACTGTGCGATGAGAACGTCCGGCCTCCATTCCAGACAAATCAGTGGAATCGACAGTCACCTGGAAAAGAGGACTGGAAAACGGGGCACTTTGTCAGTTGTGGCAGGAAATTCGGTGTTCCTCTCAATTGGGTTGGGTATGTCAGTTTAATATTTGAGTTGCCTAAAGGATGTTAAGTAACCTGTCGAGTTTAAAGCGGGAATGTGGGATTTCTCTTGAGAATCTGCAACGGAAATGTTCCTCATTTTGCCTCGATGGAGAATAATATGGTTTTTCTCCAGTTGCGGCAGGAAGCTTGGAGTCTCTCTCGAGTTGCAACGGAGACCTCAGGAACTCGCTCATATTACTTCATGGAAGTCAGGTCCCCTTTAGCTTTGGAAGGAGAAATTCGGGATTTCTCTCGATGCGTGGAATTGGAATAGGGCCTCATCTAGTGTTGAGTCCATAAATTCTGTGCTTCTCTCCATTGGGGACTTCTATGTCAGGGAACTTTTAGAATCATATCAGTTCAGTGCAGTTCAGTTCAGTAACTCAGTTGTGTCCGACTCTCTGCAACCCCATGAATCACAACACGCCAGGCCTCCCTGTCCATCACCAACTCCCGGAGTTCACTCAAACTCATGTTCATCGAGTCAGTGATGCCATCCAACTATCTCATTCTCTGTCGTCCCCGTCTCCTCCTGCCCCCAATACCTCCCAGGATCAGACTCTTTTCCAGTGAGTCAACTCGTCGCATGAGGTGGCCAGAGTATTGGAGTTTCAGTTTCATCATCAATCCTTCCAATGTACACCCAGGATTGATCTCCTTTAGAATGGACTGGTTGGATCTCCCTGTAGTGCAAGGGACTCTCAAGAGTCTTCCCCAGCACCACAGTGCAAAAGCATCAATTCGTCAGCAATCAGCTTTCTTCACAGTCCAACTCTCACATCGATACATGACCACGGGAAAAACCATAGCCTTGACTAGGTGGAACTTGGTTGGCAAAGTAATGTCTCTTCTTTTCAATATGCTATCTAGCTTGGTCATAACTTTCCTTCCAAGGAGTAAGCGCATAAAGGTGTCAAGTACACGTTCGAGTTTCAAGCGGAAATGTGGGATTTCTCTTGAGACTCTGCAGCAGAAAATTTCCTCATCTCGCATTTACGGGGGAATCCTGTGGTTTTTCTAGAATTGCGGCGGGAAACTTGGTGTTCCTATCAAGTTGCAATAGGGGACTCAGGAACGCACTGATGTTGTCCCAGGGAATTCAGGTCTCCTTTCGTGTTGGAAGGGAATCCGCGGGATTCCTCTGGAGGTGCGGTGGAGAAATAGGGCCTCGTCTAGTGTTGTGTACATAAATTGTGTGCTCCTATTCAGTGGAGACGGCTATGTCAAGGAAATTTTTCAGTCGCATAAAGGGTGTTAAGAACCCGTTTGAGTTTCAGTCGGGAATGTGGGATTTCTCATGAGACTCTGCAGTGGAAATTTTCATCATCTCGCATTGAGGGGCGAATCTTGTGGTTTTTCTCGAGTTGCAGTGGTAAGCTTGGGGTCCTTCTTGAGTTGCGACGGGGACCCCATGAACTCACTCGTGTTGCATCATGGAAGGCAGGTCTCCTTTTGTGTTGGAAGGGGAACCGCAGGATTCCTCTAGATGTGCAGCAGAGATATAGGGCTGCATCTAGCGTTGTGTCGGTAAACTGTATGTTCCTCTCCAGTGGAGACAGGGATCTCAGGGTTGCAATGAAAGTTAAACTGGGGAGTAAGGTTTCGTCTCAATTTGAGGCATGGAATTCTGCTTTCCTTTTCAGTTGTAAAAGGGGAATCAGTCCTCGTGTCGTGATCAGGCAGCCCATTAAGGCTTTTTCTATAGGTTCAGTATGGGTGTCAAGTCTCCCATTATGTTTTTAGGGGATAGTCGGTGTTCCACTGAAGCTTTGCTAGATCATCAGGACCTACCTCGATTGGAGGGGGAACTCAGAGTCCTTTATCCTTGCAGCAGGTTCCGCAAGAGTGCTCTCGAGTTCAATAGGAGACAGAGTCCTTCTCTTGTAATGGGAAAAGAAGAAAGGATTCCTCTTGAGTTGAAGCAGGGTTTGAACACTCATATCGGGAGGAGTTGGGGAATATGGAGCTCTTCTAGAGTTGTGGATGGAAACTCGGGGTTTCTCTCGATTGAAGACGGGTATTCTGGGAGGCCCTTGAATCGAAACAGGGATTCAAGCCTCCTATTGTATCTTTAGAGAGAACTCCGGATTGCTCTACAGGCACTGCAGGAAAAAAAAAGGTGCTAAAGTTACATTGCCTAGGGCATCTCATATTTGGTGAGTTGTGGACGGTAGTTTGGCTTTGCTTTTGAGTTACGACGGGGAACTCAGGGAGACACTCGTGTTGCCTCAGGGAAGTCAAGTTGGGAGAAGGTCGTGATTGCTCTCAGTCAATGCAGAGGAATAGGGGACTTTAATTTACTTTGAAAGGGGTAGTCCCACAGTGTATCTCAAGTTGGGGCAGGAAATTTTCGGATCCCTCTAGTTGCAACAGGGGCCTCAGGAAACCTCTCAAGTTGTCTCTGGGAAGTCCGGAATCCTTTTGAGGTGTGAGGAGCCTTTGGGATGACTTTCGAGTCAGTGCAGGGAAATAGGGTGTCATCTGGTGTTGAGGCTCTAACGTCAGGGTGCCTCTCCTGTTCTGACAAGGATTTCAGTGTTCCTATGAAGTTTCAACAGGGGAGTCATGCAACGTCTCTTGTTGAGGCATGGAACTCCGCTAACATTTCGAGTTGTAAAATGGGTGGGAGGCCTCTTGTTGAATTGAATTTCTGTCCTGGGGCTTTTCTCCATAATGCACCAGGGAAGTCAGGCCTCCCTTTGTGGTGTTAGTTGATCCCGGCGGTTCTCTTTGAATTGGTACAGTGGAATCAGTCCTTACATCGAGCGGATGGGGAAATCGTTGTCTTTTCGAACTATAGCACGACGCCCTGGGGTCCCCTCGAGTTTCAAGTGGAGATTGGCATCCTCTTCAGAATTGACGGTAACATTGGGTTTACCTTCCAGATGAAGCAGGGGAATTGATCCTCACCTCGAGATGACGAGTGGAAAACAGGTCTCCTCTTGAGCTGTGGGTAGAACCTCGCTGCTGCTCTCGAGTTTGGCCGGGTTTCTTGGTTAACTTCTTGAGTTGCATATAGGGTGCCGAGTATCCTTTCAAGTTTGAAGAGTTAATGTGGGATTTCTCTTAAGATGCTGCAGCGGAAACGGGCGTCCTGTGGCGTGGAGGGGAGAATTTCATAGTTTTCCGAGTTGCGGGTTGAAGCTTGGAGGTCTTCTCGAGTTACGACGGGAACCACTGGGACTCGCTAGTTTTGCCTCAGGGAAGTCAGGTCTCCTTTCATGTTGAAAGTGGAAGATCGGGATTCCTTTCGAGAGGCTGCAGGACCTGAGCGCCACATTTAGGCTTCAGTGGGTAAACTCAGTGTTCCTCTCCAGTGGCCACAGGGATCTTGGGATTGCAATGAAGGTTCCACTGGGGAGTCAGGCCTAGTCTTTGTTGAGGATGGAACTCTGCTTTCCCCCCGAGTTGTAAAAGGATCGTCAGGTCTCCTGTCTGTTCAAGTGGGAAATTTGGGCTTTTTTGAGAGGCTCAGTAGGGGATTAATGTCTCCGATCATTTTGGGAAGTGCTACCCCGTGTTCTAAAGGAGATCAATCCTGGGTGTTCATTGGAAGGACTGATGCTGAAGCTGAAACTGCAATACTTTGGCCACCTCATGCGACGAGTTGACTCACTGGAAAAGACTCTGATGCTGGGAAAGGTTGGGGGCGGGAGGAGAAGGGGACGACGGAGAATGAGATGGCTGGATGGCATCACCGACTCTGTGGACATGAGTTTGAGTGTACTCCGGGAGTTGGTGATGGACAGGGAGGCCTGGCGTGCTGTAATTCATGGGGTCGCAAAGAGTCGGACACGACTGAGCGACTGAACTGAACTGAACTGACTCCATGTTCCACTGGAGCTGCTGTAAGCCAATACAACTCATCTCTAGTTGAGTGCGAACTCGGAGTCCTTTGACCTTGCTGCAGGATAAATGGGGTTGCCCTCGAGTGTCAATAGATGTCACATGACTCGTCAAGTGGAGTGAGGGGAAGTTGGGATTCCTCTTCAGTTGAAAGTGGAATGGCCCATTATCTTCAGCTGAGTGGGATCACGGGGCTTCTCTTAAATTGTGACGGGAAATTCAGTTTTCTTCTCTCAACAGGACTGATATCACTGGGCGACCCTTAAGCTGCATCACGGAATTCAAGCCTCATATCAAATTTGGAGAAGGAACTCGGGACTTCTCTCTACGTA
This sequence comes from Moschus berezovskii, assembly GCF_049115385.1. Taxonomy (NCBI): domain Eukaryota; kingdom Metazoa; phylum Chordata; class Mammalia; order Artiodactyla; family Moschidae; genus Moschus; species Moschus berezovskii. The sequence goes on along the minus strand of NC_142481.1, from coordinate 64,211,059 downwards.
CTGCAGGAAAAAGTATTCATCTTGCTTTGAAAGAGGAATCTCGAGGTTTTTCTCAAGTTGCGACGGGAATATCAGGGAGCTCCAGAGTTGTCTCTGGGAAGACAGAACTCCTTTCCATTTGCAAGGTGAACCTCGGGATTCCTTTGGAGTCGCTGCAGAGAAATAGTTCTGCATATAGATTCGAGACCATTTAACACAGGGTTCCTCTTCCGTGGTGACAGGGATCTCGGGGTTGCTCTCAGAATTCACCTGGGGTGTCAGGTCTCGTCTCATGTTCAGATATGAAACTCCGCTTTCTTCTCGAGTGTTATAAGGGGTGTTAGGCCACAGTCGAGTTGAATTTGTACCTGGAGATTGTATCGAGAATGCTTGGGGAGTCAGGGCTCCACTTGTCTTGTGAGTTGATACTCGAGGATACATTTGAATCTGTGCAGTAGAATCAGACAATATCTCGAGTGTGTGGGGACATCGGTACCTTTTCAATTTATGTTTTGAAACCACGGGGATCCTGCCAAGTTTCAAGGTGGTACCAGCCTCCTCGTACTGTGCCACGGTAATGGCCGGATTGCATTCCATACAAAGCAAGGGAATCGACTGTCATCCGGAGAAAGAGGACTGGAAATCGGGACACTTTGTCAGTTGTGGCAGGTGTTCCTCTCGATTGGGACTGGGGATGCAGTCCATGGGATCGCTAAGGGTAGGACACGACTGAGCAACTTCACTTTCAATTTTCACTTTCACACATTGGAGAAGGAAATAGCAACCCACTCCAGTGTTCTTGCCTGGAGAATGCCAGGGACAGCGGAGACTGGTGGGCTTCTGACTGTGGGGTCACACAGAGTCGGACACGACTAAAGTGACTTAGCAGCAGCAGCATGTCGGTGTAATTTTTGAGTCACATAAAGGAAATGGCAAACCACTTTATCATACTTGCCTTGAGGACCCCATTAACAGTATCAAAAGGCAAAATGATAGGATAATGAATAAGAAATTCCCCAGGGCGGTAGGTCCCCAGTATGCTACTGGAGATCAGTGGAGAAATAACTCCAGAAAGAATGAAGCGATGGAGCTAAAGTGAAACCAATACCCAGTTGTAGATGTGACTGGTGATAGAAGCAAGTTCCGATGCTTTAAAGAGCAATATTGCATAGGAACCTGGAATATTACGTCCAAGAATCAAGGCAAATTGGAAGTGGTGAAACAGGAGATGGCAAGTGTCAACATAGATATTCTAGGAATCAGTGAATTAAAATGGACTGGAATGGGTGAATTTAACTCAGATGACCATTGTATCTACTATTGTGGGCAGGAATCCCTTAGAAGAAATGGAGTAGCCATCATGGTCAACAAAAGTGTCCGAAATGCAGTACTTGGATGTAATCTTAAAAACGACAAAATAAATTCTGTTCGTTTCCAAGGCAAATCATTCACTATTACAGTAATTTCAAGCCTATGCCCCAACCAGTAATGCTAAAGAACCCGAAGTGAACGGTTCTATGAAGACCTACAAGATCTTTTAGAACTAACACCAAAAAAAGATGTCCTTTTCATTCTAGGGGATTGGAATGCAAAAGTAGGAAGTCAAGAAACACCTGGAGTAACAGGCAAATTGGGCCTTGGCGCACGGAGTGAAGCAGGGCAAAGGATAATAGAATTTTGCCAAGAGTGTTCACTGGTCATAGTAAAAACCCTCTTCCAACAACAAAAGAGGAGACTCTACAAATGTACATCACCAGATGGTCAATACCAAAATAAGATTGGTTATATTCTTTGCAGCCAAAGATGCAGAAGCTGTATACAGTTAGCAAAAACAAGACCAGGAGATGACTCTGCCTCAGATCATGAACTCCTTATTGCCAAATTCAGACTTAAATTGAAGAAAGTAGGGAAAACCACTAGACCATTCAGATATGATCTAAATCAAATCCCTCATGATTATACAGTGGAAGTGAGAAATAGATTTAAGGGACTAAATCTGAAAGATAGAGTATCTGATGAAATCTGGATGGAGGCTCTTGACTTTGTACAGGACACAGGGACCAAGACCATCCCCATGGAAAAGAAATGCAAAAAAGCAACATGGCTGTCTGAGGAGGCCTTACAAATAGCTGTGAAAGGAGAGAAGTGAAAAACATAGTAGAAATGGAAAGGTATAAGCATCAGAATGCAGAGTTCCAAAGAATTTCAAGGAGAGATAAGAAAGTTTTCCTCAGTGATCACTGCAAAGAAATAGAGGAAAACAAAAGAACAGGAAAAACAAGAGATCTCTTCAAGAAAATTAGAGATTTCAGGGAACATTTCATGCAAAGATGGGCTCGATAAAGGACAGAAATAGTATGGACCTAGCAGAAGAAGAAGATATTAAGAAGAGGTGGTAAGAATACACAGAAGAATTGTACAAAAAAGATCTTCATGACCAAGACAATCACGATAACGTGATCACTGACCTAGAGCCAGACATTTTGGAATGTGAAGTCAAGTGGGCTTTAGAAAGCATCGTTACGAACAAAGCTAGTGGAGGTGATGGAATTCCAGTTGAGCTATTTCAAATTTTGAAAGATGATGCTGTGAAAGTGCTGCATTCAATATGCCAGTAAATTGGAAAACTCAGCAGTGGCCACAGTACTGGAAAAGGTCAGTCTTCATTCCAATCCCAAAGAAAGGCAATGTCAAAGAACGCTCAAACTACCGCACAATTGCACTCATCTGACATGCTAGTAACGTCATGCTCAAATTCTCCAAACCATTCTTCATCAATATGTGAACAATGAACTCCCAGATGTTCAAGCAGGTTTTAGAAAAGGCAGAGTCACCAGAGATCAAATTGCCAACATCCGCTTGGTCATGGAGAAAGCAAGAGAGTTCCAGAAAAACATCTATTTCTCCTTCATTGACTATGCCAAAACCTTTGACTGTGTGGATCACAATAAACTGTGGAAATTTCTGAAAGAGATGGGAATACCAGACCACCTGACCTGCCTCTTGAGAAACATGTATGCAGGTCAGGAACCAACAATCAGAATTGAACACGGAAAAATAAACTGGTTCCAAATAGGAAAAGGAGTACGTCAGGTTTGTATAGTGTCACCCTGTTTATTTAACTTATATGCAGAGTACATCATGCGGAATGCTGGGCTGGAAGAAGCACAAGCTGGAGTAAAGATTGCTGGGAGAAATATCAATAACCTAAGATGTGCAGATGACACCACCCTGTGGCAGAAAGTGAAGAGGAACTCAAAAGTCTCTTGAGGAAAGTGAAAGAGGAGAGTGAAAAAGTTGGCTTCAAGCTCAACATTCAAAAAACGAAGATTATGGCATCTGTTCCCATCACTTCAAGGGAAATAGATGGGAAAACAGTGGAAACTGTGTCAGACTTTATTTTTTGGGCTCCAAAATCACTGCGGATGCTGATTGCAGCCATGAAAATAAAAGACACATACTCCTTGGAAGGAAAGTTATGAGAACCTAGATAATATATGAAAAAGCAGAGACGTTACTTTGCCAACAAAGGTCCATCTAGTCAAGGCTATGGTTTTTCCCTTGGTCATGTATGGATGTGAGAGTTGGACTGTGAAAAAGCTGATTGCCGAAGAATTGATGCTTTTGAACTGTGGTGCTGGAGAAGACTCTTGAGAGTCCCTTGGACTGCAAGGAGATCCAACCAGTCCATTCTAAAGGAGATCAATCCTGGGTGTTCATTGGAAGGACTGATGCTAAAGCAGAAACTCCAATACTTTGTCCACCTCATGCGACAATTTGACTCATTGGAAAAGACTCTGATGCTGGGAAGGACTGGGGGCACGAGGAGAAGGAGACGAAAGAGAATGAGATGGTTGGATGGCATCACCAACTCGATGGACATGAGTTTGAGTGAACTCCGGGAGTTGGTGATGGACAGGGAGGCCTGGCGTTCTTTGATTCATGGGGGTGGCAAAGAGTCGGACACGACTGAGTGACTGAACTGAAAGGATGTTAAGTAACGTGTCGAGTTTCAAGCGGGAATGCGGGATTTCTCTTGAGTATTTGCCTCGGAAATATTCCTCTTCTCTCCTTTAGTGCAGAATCTTGTGTTTTTTCTCGAGTTGTGGCGGGAAGCTTGGGGTCCCTCTCGAGTTGTGACGGGGACCTCAGGAACTCGCTCGTGTTGCTTCAGGGAAGTCAGGTCTTTCATGTTGGAAGGGGAACTTCGGGATTCCTCTCGAGGCGTGGAATCGGAATAGGGCCTCATCTAGTGTTGACTCCGTCAATTGTGTGCTCCTCTCCAGTGGGGACGGCTGTCAGGTAACTTTTTGAGTTGAATAAAGGGTGTCAAGTACCCGTTCAAGTTTCAAGCGGGAATGTAGGATTTCTCTTGAGAATCTGCAGCAGAAGAGTTCCTCATCTTGCATTGATGGGGGAATCTTGTGGTTTTTCTCGAGTTGTGGCGGGAAGCTTGGGGTTCCTCTTGCGTTGCGATGGGAACTTTAGGAACTCTCTCGTGTTGTCCCAGGGAAGTCAGGTTTCCTTTCGTGTTGGAAAGGGATCCTGGGAATTCCTTTCGAGGCGCAGCAGAGGAGGAGGGCCGCATCTAGCGTTGCGTACATAAATTGTGTGCTCCTCTTCAGTGGGGACTGTTCTGTCTAGGACGTTTTGGAGTTGCATAAAGAGTGTCAAGTACTCGATCGAGTTTCAATCGGGAATTTGGGATCTCTCTTGAGACTCTGCAGCGGAAAAGTTCCTCATCTCACATTGAGGGGAAAATTTTGTGGTTTTCCTTGACTTGCGGTGGGAAGCTTAGAGTTCCTCTCCAGTTGAGACAGAGACCTCAGCAACTCGCTCGTGTTGTCCCTGGGAAGTCAGGTCTCCTATCGTGTTGGAAGGAAAACCTCAGGATTCCTCTCGAGGCACAGCAGATGTGTAGGGCCGCATCTAGCATTGAGTCAGTTAACTGTGTGTTCCTCTCCAGTGGCGACAGGGATCTCGGGGTTGCTCTCAAAATTCACCTGGGGAGTCAATCCTCGTCTCGTGTTCAGACATAGAACTCCTCTTTCTTCTCAAGGTGTAAATGGCGTGTTAAACCACAGGCGAGTTGAATTTATACCTGAAGATTGTATCGAAATGGTAGGGGAGTCAGGTCTCCACTCGTCAGTTGATACTCGAGGATACATTTGAATCTGTGCAGTGGAATCAGACAATATCTCGAGTGTGTGGGGACATCGGTACCTTTTCCAATTGTGTTTTGAAACCCCGGGGATCCTCCAGAGGTTCAAGGTGGTACCGGCATCCTCATAATGTGTGACAGGAAAGTCCGGATTCCATTCCAGACAAAGCAGGAGAGTCGACTGTCATCTCGAAAAGAGGACTGGAAAAAGGGGCAATTTGTCAGTTGTGCCAGGAAACTGGGTGTTCCTCTCCAGTGGGGCAGGGTATGTCAGTGTAATTTTTCAGTAGCAGAAAGGATGTTAACTAACCTTTCGAGTTTCAAGTGGGAATGTGGGATTTCTCTTGAGATTCAGCAGTGGAAATGTTCCTCATCACGCCTTGAGGGGAGAAACTTCTAGTTTTTCTCGAGTTGAAGCGGAAAGTTTGGTGTTTCTCTCGAGTTGGTATGAGGACCTCAGGTACTCACTTGTGTTGCCCCAGGGAAGTCAGGTCTCCTATCGTGTAGGAAAGGGAGCCTCGGGATTCCTCTGAGGCGCAGCAGAGGAATAGGGCCGAATCTCGCATTGTGTCGGTCAACTCTGTGTTCCTCTCCAGTGGCGACAGGGATCTCGGGGTGGCTATGAAGGTTCTAAGAGAGTCAGATTTGGTCTCGATTTGAGGCATAGAATTCTGCTTTCCTTTCGAGTTGTAAAACGGGAATCAGTCCTCATGTCGTGGTCAGGCGGTTCCTTAGGGCTTTTTCTATGGACTCAGATGGGTGTCATGTCTCCCATCATGTTGTGAGGGGATAGTTAGTGTTCCATTGGAGCTTTGCTATATCGTCAGGACCTACCGCAATTGGAGGGGAAACTCAGAGTCCTTAGTACTTTATCCTTGCAGCAGGATCCGCGGGAATGAACTCGAGTTTCAAAAGGAGACAGAGGCCTCCTCTTGCGGTGGGAGAAGAAGAAAGGATTCCTCTTGAGTTGAAGCAGAGTTTGAACGCTCATATCATGACGAAGTGGGGAATACGGAGCTCTTCTAGAGGTGTGGAAGAAAACTCGGGTTTTCTCTCGATTGAAGATGGATATTGTGGGAGCTCCTTGAATTTTATATATGGATTCAAGTCTCCTATCATATTTGAGAGAGAACTCGGGATTGCTCTCCAAGAACGAAAGGTCTCATGTGACGTTACCTGGGGCATCTTTTGGTTTTTGGCGAGTTTCAGAGGGAATTTTCGGCTTTCCTTTCGAGTTATAACGGGGAACTCAGAGAGACACTCTTGTTTCCTCAAGGAAGTCAAGTTGCGAGGGGAAGGTCGTGATGGCTCTCGAGTCAATGCAGAGGAATCGCGCCTCAGTTTGCAGTGAAATAGTAATCCTAAAGTGTTTCTCAAGTTGGGGCAGGAATTTTTGGATCCCTCAAGTTTCAACAGGGGCCTCACGGAGACTCTCAAGTTGTCTCTGGGAAGTCCGGAATCATTTTGAGGTGTGAAGATGCTTTGGAATGACTTTCGAGTCAGTGCAGGGCAGTAGGGTCTCTTGTGTGGTTGAGGCGCTAACCTCAGGGTGCTTCTCCATTTCTGACATGGATCTCAGTGTTCCTATGAAGGTTCAACAGGGGAGTCATGCCACGTCTCTTGTTGAGGCATGGAACTCCACTATCTTTTCGAGTTGTAAAAGGAGTGAGAGGTCTCCTGTCGAGTTGAATTTCTGTCCTGGGGGTTTTTCTCCATGATTCACCTGGGAAGTCAGGGGTCCCTTCGTGGTGTTAGTTGATCCTGGCAGTTCTCTTTGAATCGGTACAGTGGAATCAGTCCTTACGTCGAGTGGATGGGGAAATCTGTGTCTTTTTGAATTGTGGCATGACTCCCCGGGATCCTCTCGAGTTTCAAGGGGAGATCGGCCTCCTCCTCAGATTCGACGGAAACATCGGGATTAATTTCCAGACGAAGCAGGGGAATCGATCCTCACCTCGAGATGATGAGTGGCAAACGGGTCTCTTCTTGAGCTTGGCAGGATCCTCTCTGCTCCCTTAGAGTCTGACCAGGTATCTCGGTTAACTTCTTGAGTTGCATATAGGGTGCCGAGTATCCTTTAGAGTTTAAAGAGGGAATGTGGGATTTCTCTTAAGACGCTTCAGTGAAAAGGGGCATCCTAGCGCATGGAGTAGGGAATTTCATGTTTTTTCTCGAGTTGCGGCTTGAAGCTTGGAGGTCCTTACGAGTTACAATGGGAACCACTGGGACTCGCTAGTTTTGCCTCAGGGAAGTCAAGTCTCCTTTCCTATTGTAGGTGGAAGCTCCGTATTCCTTTCGAGTCGCTGCAGGGAAAGAGGGCCACATTTAGACTTGAGTGGGTAAACTCAGTGTTACTCTGCAGTGGCCACAGGGATCTTGGATTTGCTATGTAGGTTCCACTGGGGAGTCAGGCCTAGTCTTTATTGAGGATGGAACTCTGCTTTCTCCCCGAGTTGTGAAAGGATTGTCAGGACTGCTCTCTGTTCAAGCGGGAAATTTGGGGTTTTTTCGAGAGTCTCAGCAGGGGATTCATGCCTCCGATCATGTTGGGAGGTGATACTCCGTGTTCCACTGGAGATGCTATAAGCACAACACGACTCATCTCTAGTTGAGTATGAACTCAGAGTCCTTTGACCTTGCTGCAGAATCCACGGGGTTGCCCTCAAGTGTCAATTGATGTGGCATGACTCGTCAAGTGGTGTGAGGGGAAGTTGTGATTCCTCTTCAGTTGAAAGTGGAATGGCCCATTATCTTCAGCTAACGTGGGATCACGGGGCTTTTCTTAAACTGTGGCAGGAAATTCGGTTTTCTTCTCTCATTGGGATGGGTATCACTGGGCGACCCTTAAGCTGCATCAAGGAAGTCCTCATCTTGCTTTGAAAGAGGAATCTTGAGGTTTTTCTTGAGTTGCTGAGGGAAGCCTGCTGATCCACTCAAGTCAACAACAGGAATATGAGGGAGCTCCAGTGTTGTCTCTAGGAAGACAGAACGCCTTTCCATTTGCAAGGTGAACCTCGGGATTCCTTTGGAGTCGCTGCAGAGAAATATGTCTGCATCCAGATTCGAGACCTTTTAACTCAGGATTCCTCTCCAGTGGCGACAGGGATCTCGGGGTTGCTCTCAATATTCACCTGGGGTGTCAGGCCTCGTTTCCTGTACAGACATGGAATTCTGCTTTCTTCTCGAGTTTTAAAAAAGGGGTGTTAGGGCACAGTCGAGTTGAATTTGTACCTGGAGATTGTACCGAGAATGCTTGGGGAGTCAGGTTTCCACTCGTCTTGTGAGTTGATACTCAAGGATACATTTCAATTCATGCAGTGGAATCAGACAATATCTCGAGTATGTGGAGACATCGGTGCCTTTTCAATTTGTGTTTTGAAACCCCAGGGATCCTGCCGAGATTCAAGGTGGTACCAGCCTCCTCGTACCGTGTGATGGGAATGGCCGGATAGCATTCCATACAAAGCAAGGGAATCGACTTTCATCTGGAAAAAGAGGACTGGAAAACGGGACACTTTGTCAGTGTGGCAGGAAGCTCGGTGTTCCTCTCGATTGGGGCTGGGTATGTCAGTATAATTTATGAGTTGCATAAAGGGAATGGCAAACCACTTTATTATACTTTTCTTGAGGACCCCATTAACAGTATCAAAAGGCAAAATGATAGCATACTGAATAAGAAATTCCCCAGGGCGGTAGGTGCCCATTATGTTACTGGAGATCAGTGGAGAAATAACTCCAAAAAGAATGAAGGGATGGAGCCAAAGCGAAACCAATACCCAGTTGTGGATGTGACTGGTGATAGAAGCAAGGTCCGATGCTGTACAGAGCAATATTGCATAGGAACCTGGAATGTTAGGTCCATGAATCAAGGCAAATTGGAAGTAGACAAACAGGAGATGGCAAGTGTGAACACAGACATTCTAGGAATCATTGAACTAAAATGGACTGGAATGGGTGAATTTAACTCAGATGACCATTATATGTACTACTGTGGGCAGGAATCCCTTAGAAGAAATGGAGTAGCAATCGTGGTCAACAAAAGAGTCCGAAATGCAGTACTTGGATGCAATCTTAAAAATGACAGAATGATTTCTGTTCATTTCCAAGGCAACCCATTCAATATTACAGTACTCCAAGCCTATGCCCAACCAGTAACACTGAAGAAGCTGAAGTTGAATGGTTCTATGAAGACACACAAGACCTTTTAGAACTAACACCCAAAAAAGATGTTCTTTTCATTATAGGGGACTGGAATACAAAAGTAAGAAGTCAAGAAACACCTGGAGTAACAGGCAAATTGGGCCTTGGAGCACAGAGTGAAGCAGGGTAAAGGATAATAGAATTTTGCCAAGAGTGTTCACTGGTCATAGTAAAAAGCCTCTTCCAACAACACGAGAAAAGACTCTACACATGGACATCACCAGATGGTCAACACCGAAATCAGATTGATTATATTCTTTGCAACCAAGGATGGAGAAGCTCTATACAGTTAGCAAAAACAAGATTAGGAGATGACTCTGCCTCAAATCATGAATTCCTTATTGCCAAATTCAGACTTAAATTGAAGAAAGTAGGGAAAACCACTAGACCATTCAGATATGACCTCAATCAAATCCCTTATGATTATACAGTGGAAGAGAGAAATAGATTTAAGGGACTAGATCTGATTGATAGAGTGCCTGATGAACTCTGGACGGAGGTTCGTGACATTGTACAGGAGACAGGGACCAAGAACATCCCCATGGAAAAGAAATGCAAAAGAGCGAAATGGCTGTCTGAGGAGGCCTTACAAATAGCTGTAAAAAGAAGAGAGGCAAAAAGCAAAGGAGAAAAGGAAAGATATAAGCATCTGAATGCAGAGTTCCAAAGAATAGCAAGGAGAGATAAGAAAGCCTTCCTCAGTGATCAATGCAAAGAAATAGAGGAAAACAACAGAATAGGAAAAACAAGAGACCTCTTCAAGAAAATTAGAGATTCCAAGGGAACATTTCATGCAAAGATGGGCGCGATAAAAGACAGAAATGGTATGGACCTAACAGAAGCAGAAGATATTAAGAAGAGGTGGCAGGAATACACAGAAGAACTGTACAAAAAAGATCTTCACGACCAAGATAGTCACGATAATGTGATCACCGACCTAGAGCCAGACATCTTGGAATGTGAAGTCAAGTGGGCCTTAGAAAGCATCACTACGAACAAAGCTAGTGAAGGTGATGGAATTCCAGTGGAGCTATTTCAAGTCTTGAAAGATGATGCTGTGAAAGTGCTGCACTCAATATGCCAGCAGATTTGGAAAACTCAGCAGTGGCCACAGGACTGGAAAAGGTCAGTCTTCATTCCAATCCAAAAGAAAGGCAATGCCAAAGAATGCTCAAACTACTGCACAATTGCCCTCATCTCACACGCTAGTAAAGTCATGCTCAAAATTCTCCAAGCCAGGCTTCAGCAGTATGTAAACCGTGAACTCCCAGATGTTCAAGCAGGTTTTAGAAAAGGCAGAGGCACCAGAGATCAAATTGCCAACATCCGCTGGATCATGGAGAAAGCAAGAGAGTTCCAGAAAAACATCTATTTCTGCTTCATTGACTATGCCAAATCCTTTGACTGTGTGGATCACAATAAACTGTGGAACATTCTGAAAGAGATGGGAATCCCAGACCACCTGACCTGCCTCTTGAGAAACCTGTATGCAGGTCAGGAAGCAACAGTCAGAACTGGACATGGAACAACCGACTGATTCCAAATAGGAAAAGGTGTACGTCAAGGTTGTATATTGTCACCCTGCTTATTTAACTTATATGCAGAGTACATCATGAGGAACGCTGGGCTGGAAGAAGCACAAGCTGGAATCAAGATTGCCGGGAGAAATATCAATAACCTCAGATATGCAGATGACAGCACCCTTATGGCAGAAAGTGAAGAGGAACTCAAACGCCTCTTGATGAAAGTGAAAGAGGAAAGTGAAAAGGTTGGCTTGAAGCTCAACATTCAGAAAACAAAGATCATGGCATCTAGTCCCATCACTTCATGGGAAATAGATGGAAAAACAGTGGAAACAGTGTCAGACTTTGTTTTTTTGGGCTCCAAAATCACTGCAGATGCTGATTGCAGCCATGAAATTAAAAGACGCTTGCTCCTTGGAAGGAAAGTTATGACCAACCTTGATAGTATATTAAAAAGCAGAGACATTACTTTGCCAACCAAGGTCCGTCTAGTCAAGGCAATGGTTTTTCCCGTGGTCATGTATGGATGTGAGAGTTGGACTGTGAAGAAAGCTGATCGCCGAAGAATTGATACTTTTGAACTGTGGTGTTGGAGAAGACTCTTGAGAGTCCCTTATACTGCAAGGAGATCCAACCAGTCCATTCTGAAGGAGATCAATCCTGGATGTTGATTGGAGGGACTGATGCTAAGGCTGAAACTCCAATACTTTGGCCACCTCATGCGGCGAGTTGACTCACTGGAAAAGACTCTGATGCTGCGAAAGGTTGGGGGCGGGAGGAGAAGGGGACGACGGAGAATGAGATGGCTGGATGGCATCACTGACTCTGTGGACATGAGTTTGAGTGAACTCCGGGAGTTGGTGATGGACAGGGAGGCCTGGCGTGCTGTGATTCATGGGGTCGCGGAGAGTCGGACACGACTGAGCGACTGAACTGAACTGAACTGAACTGAACAGAAGCAGATGATATTAAGAAGAGGTGGCAAGGATACACAGAAGAACTGTACAAAAAAGATCTTCACGACCAAGATAGTCACGATAACGTGATCACTGACCTTGAACCAGACATCTTGGAATGTGAAGTCAAGTGGGCCTTAGAAAGTATCACTACGAACAAAGCTAGTGGAGGTGACGAAATTCCAGTTGAGCTATTTCAACTCTTGAAAGATCATGGTGTGAAAGTGCTGCATTCAATATGCCAGCAAATTTGGAAAACTCAGCAGAGGCCACAGGACTGGAAAAGTCAGTCTTCATTCCAATCCCAAAGAAAGGCAATGCCAAAGTACACTCAACATACTGCACAATTGCACTCATCTCACACTCTAGTAAACTCATGTTCAAAATTCTCCAAGCCAGGCTTCAGCAATATGTGAACCGTGAACTCCCAGATGTTCAAGCAGGTTTTAGAAAAGGCAGAGGCATCAGAGATCAAATAGCCAACATCCGCTTGATCATGGAGAAAGCAAGAGAGTTCCAGAAAAACATCTGTTTCTGCTTCATTGACTATGCCAAAGCCTTTGACTCTGTGGATCACAATAAAATGTGGAAATTTCTGAAAAGATGGGAATACCAGACCACCTGTCCTGTCTCTTGAGAAACCTGTATGCAGGTCAGGAAGCAACAGTCAGAGTTGGACACGGAGCAACAGACTGGTTCCAAATATTAAAAGGAGTACGTCAAGGTTGTATATTGTCACCCTGCTTATTTAACTTATATGCAGAGTACATCATGTGGAATGCTGGGCTGGAAGAAGCACAAGCTGGTATCAAGATTGCTGAGAGAAATATCAATAACCTCAGATATGCAGATGACACCACCCTTGTGGCAGAAATTGAAGAGGAACTAAAAAGCCTCTTGATGACAGTGAAAGAGGAGAATGAAAAGGTTGGATTGAAGCTCAACATTCAAAAAGCGAAGATCATGGCATCTGGTCCCATCACTTCAAGGGAAATAGATGGGAAAACAGTGGAAACCGTGTCAGACTTTAATTTTTGGGCTCCAGAATCACTGTGGATGCTGATTGCAGCCATGAAATTAAAAGACACCTACTCCTTTGAAGAAAAGTTGTGACCAAACTAGATAGTATATGAAAAAGGAGAGACGTTACTTTGCCAACAAAGGTCCGTCTAGTCAAAGCTATGGCTTTTCCCATCATCATGTATGGATGTGAGAGTTGGACTGTGAAGAAAGCTGATTGCCGAAGAATTGATGCTTTTGAACTGTGGTGCTGGAGAAGACGCTTGAGAGTCCCTTGGACTGCAAGGATATCCAACCAGTCCATTCTAAAGGAGATCAATCCTGGGTGTTCATTGGAAGAACTGATACTAAAGCTGAAACTCCAATGCTTTGGCCACCTCATGCGACGATTTGACTCACTGGAAAAGACTCTGATGCTGGGAAGGCCTGGAGGCAGGAGGAGAAGGGGACGAAAGAGAATGAGATAGTTGCATGGCATCACCGACTCGATGGAAATGAGTTTGAGTGAACTCCGGGAGTTGGTGATGGACAGGGAGGACTGGCGTTCTCTGATTCATGGGGGTGGCAAAGAGTCGGACACGAATGAGTGACTGAACTGAAAGGATGTTAAGTAACGTGTCGAGTTTCAAGCGGGAATGCGGGATTTCTCTTGAGAATCTGCAACTGAAATGTTCCTCTTCTCACCTTCAGGGCAGAATCTTGTGGTTATTTTGAGTTGCAGCGGGAAGCTTGGGGTCCCTCTCGAGTTGTTACGGGGACCTCAGGAGCTTGCTTGTGTTGCTTCAGGGAAGTCAGGTCTCCTTTCATGTTAGAAGGGGATTTCGGGATTCCTCTCGAAGCGTTCAGTGGGAATAGGGCCTCATCTAGAGTTGAGTCTGTATATTGTGTGCTCCTCTCCAGTCGGGACGGCTATGTCAGGGAACTTTTTGAGTTGAATAAAGGGTGTCAAGTATCCGTTCGAGTTTCAAGCGGGAATGTAGGATTTCTCTTTAGACTCTGCAGTAGAAGAGTTCCTCTTCTTGCATTGATGGGAGAATCTTGTGGTTTTTCTCGAGTTGCGGCGGGAAGCTTGGGGTTCCTCTTGAGTTGCGACAGGGACGTTAGGAACTCGTTCGTGAGGTACCAGGGAAGTCAGGTCTCCTTTCGTGTTGGAAAGGGATCCTGGGAATTCCTCTCGAGGCACCGCAGAGGAAGAGGGCCGCATCTAGCGATGCATACATAAATTGTATTCTCCTCTTCAGTGGGGACGGTTCTGTCGGGGAATTCTTTGACTTCCATAAAGAGTGTCAAGTACCCAATCGAGTTTCAAGTGGGAATGTGGGCTCTCTCTTGAGACTCTGTAGCAGAAAATGTCCTCATCTCGCATTGAGGGGAGAATCTTTTGGTTTTTCTTGAGTTGCGGCGGGAAGCTTAGAGATCCTCTCCAGTTGAAATGGAGACTTACGCAACTCGCTCGTGTTGCCCCAGGGAAGGCAGTGCTGTCCTATATTGTTGGATGGAAAACCTCGGGATTCCTCTCAAGGCACAGCAGAGGAGTAGGGCCACATCTAGCCTTGAGTTAGTCAACTGTGTCTTCCTCTCCAGTGGCGACAGGTATCTCGACAGTCAATCCTTGTCTCGTGTTCAGACATGGAACTCCGCTTTCTTCTCAAGGTGTAAAGGGTTTTAAACCACAGCCGAATTGTATTTATACCTGAAGATAGTATCGAAATGCTAGGGGAGTGAGGTCTCCACTCGTCTTGTGAGTTGATACTTGAGGATACATTTGTATCTGTGCAGTGGAATCAGACAATATCTCGGGTGGGTAGGGACATCGGTACCTTTTCCAATTGTGTTTTGAAACCCCGGGAATCCTCCCGAGTTTCAAAGTGGTACTAGCATCCTCATACTGTGTGACAGGAACGTCCAGATTCCATTCCAGACAAAGCAGGAGAATCGACTGTCATCTAGAAAAGAGGACTGGAAAACGGGGCACTTTGTCAGTGGTGCCAGGAAACTGGGTGTTCCTTTCCAGTGGGGCCGGGTATGTCAGTGTAATTTTTCAGTCGCATAAAGGATGTTAAGTAATCATTCGAGTTTCCAGCGGGAATGTGGCATTGCACTTGAGATTCTGCAGCGGAAATGTTCCTCATCACGCCTTGGGGGGAGAATTTTCTAGTTTTTTCTCGAGTTGCGGCAGGAAGCTTGAGGTATCTCTCGAGTTGGAATGGGAACCAAAGGTACTCGCTCGTGTTGTTCCAGGGAAGTCAGGTCTCCTATCATGTAGGAAAGGGAACCTCGGGATTCCTCTGAGGCGCAGCAGAGGAATAGGGCTGAATCTCGCGTTGTGTCGGTCAACTCTGTGTTCCTCTCCAGTGGCGACAGGGATCTTGGGGTTGCTATGAAGATTCTACTAGGGAGTCAGGTTTGGTCTCAATTTTAGGCATTGAATTCTGCTTTCCTTTCGAGTTGTAAAACGGGAATCAGTCCTCATGTCGTGGTCAGGCGGCTCCTTAGGGCTTTTTCTATAGACTCAACATGGGTGTCATGTCTCCCATCATGTTGTGAGGGGATAGTCGGTGTTCCATTGGAGCATTGCTATATCGTCAGGACCTACCTCGATTGGAGGGGGAAGTCAGAGTCTTGAGTACTTTATCCTTCCAGCAGGATCCCAGGGAGTGCACTCGAGTTTCAAAAGGAGACAGAGGCCTCCTCTTGTGGTGGGAGAAGAAGAAAGGATTCCTCTTGAGTTGAAGCAGTTTTTGAATGCTCTTATCATGATGAGGTGAGGAATACGGAGCTTGTCTAAAGGTGTGGATGGAAACTCGGGTTTTCTCTCGATTGAAGACGGGTATACTGGGAGCTCCTTGAATTGTATATAGGGATTCAAGCTTCCTATCGTATCTTGTGAGAGAAGTCGGGATTGCTTTCCAGGCGCTGCAAGAAAGAAAGGGCCTCATATGACGTTACCTAGGGCATCTGTTGGTTTTTGGCGAGTTGCAGAGGGAAGTTTCAGCTTTCCTTTCGAGTTGTAACGGGGAACTCAGCGAGACACTCGTGTTTCCTCAGGGAAGTCAAGTTGGGAGGGGAAGGTCATGATTGCTCTCGAGTCAATGCAGAGGAATAGGGCTTCAGTTCTCATTGAAAGGGGTAAACCCAAAGTGTTTCTCGAGTTGGGGCAGGAATCTTTTGGATCCCTCAAGTTGCAACAGGGTCCTCACGGAGACTCTCAAGTTGTCTCTGGGAAGTCCGGAATCATTTTGAGGTGTGAAGATGCTTTGGAATGCCTTTCGAGTCAGTGCAGGGCAATAGGGTCTCATGTGGGGTTGAGGCGCTAACCTCAGGGTGCTTCTCCAGTTCTGACATGGATCTCAGTGTTCCTATGAAGGTTCAACAGGGGAGTCATGCCACGTCTCTTGTTGAGGCATGGAACTCCACTATCTTTTTGAGTTGTAAAAGGAGTGAGAGGTCTCCTGTCGAGTTGAATTTCTGTCCTGGGCGTTTTTCTCCATGATTCACCTGGGAAGTCAGGGGTCCCTTCGTGGTGTTAGTTGATCCCGCCGGTTCTTTGAATGGGTACAATGGAATCAGTCCTTACGTCGAGTGGATGGGGAAATCTGTGTCTTTTTTAATTGTGGCACGACTCCCCGGGATCCTCTTGAGTTTCAAGAGGAGATCGGCCTCCTCTTCAGATTCGACGCAAACATTGGGATGAATTTCCAGACGAAGCAGGGGAATCGATCCTCACCTCGAGATGATGAGTGGCAATTGGGTCTCTTCTTGAGCTTGGCAGGATCCTCACTCCTCTCTTCGCGTTTGGCCGGGTATCTCGGTTAACTTCTTGAGTTGCATATAGGCTGCCAAGTATCCTTTCGAGTTTAAAGAGGGAATGTGGGATTTCTCTTAAGACGCTGCAGTGGAAAAGGGCATCCTGTTGCATGGAGTGGAGAATTTCATGTTTTTTCTCGAGTTGCGGCTTGAAGCTTGGAGGTCTTTACGAGTTACAATGGGAACCACTGGGACTCTCTAGCTTTGCCTCAGGGAAGTCAGGGCTCCTTTTGTGTTGAAAGTGATACCTCGGGATTCCTTTCGAGTCACTGCAGGGCAAGAGGGCCACATTTTGACTTGAGTGGGTAAACTCTGAGTTCCTCTGCAGTGCCCACAGGGATCTTGGAGTTTCTATGAAGGTTCCACTGGGGAGTCAGGCCTAGTTTTTGTTGAGGATGGAACTCTGCTTTCCCCCCAAGCTGTAAAGTGATTGTCAAGTCTGCTCTCTGTTCAAACGGGAAATTTGGGCTTTTTTGAGAGGCTCAGCGGGGGATTCATGCCTCTGATCATGTTGGGAGGTGATACTCCGTGTTCCACTGAAGCTGTTGTAAGCTCAACACGACTTATCTCTATTTGAGTGTGAACTCAGAGTCCTTTGACCTTGCTGCAGGATCCACGTGCTTGCCCTCGAGTGTCAATTGATGTGAAAGGACTACTCAAGTGGTTCGAGGGGAAGTTGGGATTCATCTTCAATGGAAAGTGGAATGACCCATGATCTTCAGCTGAGGTGTGATCACGGGGCTTCTTTAAATTGTGGTGGGAAATTCGGTTTTCTTCTCTCATCAGGACAGGTATCTCTGGGCGACTCGTAAGCTGCATCAAGGAAATCAAGCCTCATATCGAATTTGGAGAAGTAACTCGAGACTTCTGTCTATGTACTGCAGGAAAAAAAAAGGACCTCTTCTTTCTTTGAAAGAGTAATCTCGAAGTTTTTACTTAGTTGCTGAAGGAAGTGTGCTGATCCTCTCGAGTAACAATGGGAATATCAGGGAGCTCCAATTTTGTCTCTGGTAATTCAGAACGCCTTTCCATTTGCAAGGGGAACCTCGGGATTCCCATGGAGTCGCTGCAGAGAAATAGGTCTGCATCTAGATTCGAGTCCGTTGAACTCAGGATTCCTCTCCAGTAGCAACAGGGTTCTCGGGGTTGCTCTCAAAATTCACCTGGGGTGTCAGGCCTCGTCTTGTTTTCAGACATGGAAGTCCACTTTCTTCTCGAGTTGTAAAAGGGATGTTCAGCCACAGTCGAGTTGAATTTTTTCCTGGAGACAGTATCCAGTAAGCTTGGGGAGTCAGGTCTCCACTCGTCTTTTTAGTTGATACTCGAGGATACATTTGAATCTGCGCCGTGGTATCAGACAAAATTTCAAGTGTGTGGGGACATCAGTACCTTTTGCAATTATGTTTTGAATCCCCGGGGATCCTGCCGAATTTCAAGGTGGTACAGGCCTCCTCTTACTGTGTGACAGGAACGTCCGGATTCCATTCCAGACAAAGCAGAGAAATCGACTGTCATCTCCAAAAGAGGACTGGAAAACAGGGCACTTTGTCAGTTGTGACAGGAATTTCGGTGTTCCTATCGATAGGGTTTAATTTCAGCGTCCTCTAGTCACTTCATCTCTAGACCACCCTCTTCCTATTGTGGGTTTTTGAGTGGCTTAAAGTTATGACCAACCTAGATAGCATATTAAAAAGCAGAGACATTACTTTGCCAACCAAGGTCCGTCTAGTCAAGGCTATGGTTTTTCCCGTGGTCATGTATGGGTGTGAGAGTTGAAATGTGAAGATAGCTGATCGCCGAAGAATTGATGCTTTTGAACTGTGGTGCTGGAGTAGACTCTTGAGAGAACCTTGGACTGCAAGGAGATCCAACAAGTCCATTCTAGAGGAGTTCAATCCTGGGTGTTCATTGGAAGGACTGATGCTAAAACTGAAAATCCAATTCTTTGGCCACCTCGTGCGACGAGTTGACTCACTGGAAAAGACTCTGATGCTGGGAGGGATTGGGGGCGGGAGGAGATGGGGACGACAGAGAATGAGATGGGTGGATGGCATCACCAACTCAATGGAAATGAGTTTGAGTGAACTCCGGGAGTTGGTGATGGACAGGGAGGCCTGGCGTGCTGTGATTCATGGGGTCGCGAAGAGTCGGACATGACTGAGTGACTTAACTGAACCGAGGGGCTTAAGGAACTTAAGAGCAAGCAGTTAACATGGTAAAATGTACTTAAGGACATGTTGTATGTTTTTTCTACTCCAATGAGCTTTAGAGACCCCAAGATTTGGTGAATCCTCAGTGTGTTTCCCCAAGGTCAATACACTGTCTCCATAAGATTATACAACAGAGCAGAAAAGTGTTCAATGTCTCCTCCACTATTATTGTTGGGGACACTTCAACTCTCATATTGAGTAGGGAAACTCAACTTGCCCCAACTACCAGAAATATATTCTTGATTTAACAAAAAAGGAAACACAAAAGTAAGGTGCCCAAAGGCAAGAGTCCCATGATCACTGCACCACGATCTCTTGACTGAATCACTTACCCAATGGTCCCTCATTAACAGTTATCATCAGGTAGGGCCCACTGTGTAGCTGACCAATAGCTGAGCAGGAGACGTACCAGTAGTTACCTCATTGATAGTTGTTTGCTTATGGGAGGGGCCCAGGGATGCATTGTCCAATTTCTGAGCAAGACCTGTAGCTTAGTAACAGGTTGTGCAGTAGTAAGGCACAGAAATGGATACCTGCTATGGGTTGTGCTCACGCTGATCTGTTACATAAGGATACTTTGGGTCCAGTGGGCTGGAATCATTTTTATTGACTCCTTTCCAACCTCAGATTTTGATTTCACATTCTTGTTTAACTTTTGTTCATAATCTTTTTGCTTATCTATATGTCCCTCCAACAGATCCCATGTGCTGCATATAGTATAGCTAATATTTCAAACCCAACAAGAATGTGAAGGCCAGCCTATCTTGAGAGCTACTTTGACAAACCTTAACATCACAGTGATTCTTATTGTATTCACAGTATAACAGAGCAGGATGATGGAAATTCAAAACGTATCAAAACGAAATTAGAGGACACCAATAAGTATGTCAATAGAAATATATATACTGTTAATATTTTGTCTTTATTATTCTACCTAAATGTTTATAGCATATATATTATATGTGTTATATAATGCTAGAATATATAATACACATATATTTGGATGAGCATATATACATCTGTGATTGTTTTTTAATTTATAGAAATTGAATCAAACTGTGAGCACTATTATATCCTTCCTTTTCCAAACAATATGCTGGAAGAATTTTTCCATCTCAACGAACATGTACCTGCCATTATTTCTAAGGATTACTATAGTGTTCAAATGCTTGCTTATCCCATACACCATGTGAGTGCTTTGAAGAGAGAAACCATGTGTGCTTTGTTCACTGGTTGCTTCCATATCTTATCTATTGTCAATAAGGCTGTAATACACTTTGGAATTCATGTATCTTTTCGAATTAGTGTTCATTGTCTTCAGATATATAATTCGGAGTGGAATTGCTGGGTCAATTTATAGTACTTTTTTTAGTTTTTTGAGAAACTTTCATGATGTTTTCCATAGCGACTGCACAAATTTACATTCCCACCAATTAAGTACAAGGGCTTCCCTTTCTCCACATCCTTGTCAACATTTGTTACCTTTAGACTTTTTAATTTGATGATAGCCATTCTGATGAGTGTGAGCTTGTATCTCCTAGTGATTTTGGTTTTAATCTCTCTGACAGTTAGTGATGTTCAGCATTTTTTCATGTGCCATCTGTATATCTTCTTTGGAGAAAATCAGATCTTCCCATTGTTTATTTGTTTGTTTGCTTTTTATTATTGAGTTGAATAATCTATTTAGATAGTTTGGCTATTAACCCCTTATAGTCTTATCATTTGCAAATACTTACTCCCATTCAGTAGGTTGTCTTTTCATTTTTGCAGTGTTTTCGTTTGCTGTGCAAAAGCTTTTAAGTTTAATTAGATTTCCTTCTTTTCCTTTGCTTCCTTTGCTTTATGAGACAGGTGAAAAAAATGTTGTTATGAAATATGTCAAAGAGTGTTCTGCCTACAATTTTTTCTAGGGGTTTCATAGTTTCCAGTCTTTCATGTAGGGTTTTAATTCACCTTGATTTCATTTGTTTAATCATTTTTCTGTAATCTGAATCTCCAATACTTTGCCCATCTCATGGGACGAGTTGACTCACTGGAAAAGACTCTGATGCTGGGAGGGATTGGGGATGAGAGGAGAAGGGGACGACAGAGAATGAGATGGAGGAATGGCATCACCTATTCAATGGACATACGTTTGAGTGAACTCAGGGAGTTGGTGTTGGACAGGGAGGTTTTGCGTGCTGTGATTCATGGGATCGCAAATAGTCAGACACGACTGAGCAAATGAACTGAACTGAACTGATAGCTTTCTGTATATAGTATCATGTCAACTGCAAGTAGTGACAGTTTTACTTCTTCCTTCCAATTTGGATGATTTTATTTATTTTCTTTGAATGATTGCTGTGCCTAGTACTTCTAGTGTTTTAGAAGTGGCAAGAGTGGTCATCTGTGTCTTGTTCCTGATTTAGAGGGATAGCTTGCAGTTTTTCCACTGAATATGATATCATCTCTGTTTGTCATAAATCACTTTTATTATGTTCAGACGACCACATGGACTATACAGTCCATGGAATTCCCTAGGCCAGAATACTGGAGTGGGCACAGTGTGACTTCCACTTTCACTTTCATTATGTCCCATATCAAGTATGGTGAGATTTTTTGAAATGAATGAATATTGAATTTTGCCAAATGCTTTTACAGCATGTGTTGAGATGATCATGTGATTTCTGTCCTTCTCTTTCCTAAGGTGGTGTACCACACTGACTAATTTGTAGATATTGAGCCATCCTTGCACCCCTGGAATAAGTCCATCTTGATCATGGTATATGATGTTTTCAATGTGATGTTGAATTTGTTTCTCTCATATTTTGTTAATAATATTCACATCTATATTCAACAGAAATATTGGCACCGAGTTTTCTTTGTTGGTGGTGTTTTTGTCTGGTTCTGGTGTTAGGAAAATAATAGCTTCATAAAAAATTTGGGAGTATACCATTTTCTCTATTTTTTGGAATAGTTTGAGAATGTTGGGTATAAACTCTTCTGTATATGTTTGTAATCATTCTGCTGTGAAGCTGTGTGGTCCTGAACTTTATTTTACTAAGAGATTTTTTATTATAAATTCAATTTCACTACTAGTGTTTCAACTATTCAGATTATACATTCATTCCTGATTCAGGTTTGAAAGGTTGTATGGTCCTAGGGATTTGTCAGTTTCTTCTAGGTTGTCCAATTGTTTGGCATATAACTATTTGTAGTATGCGCTTATGATTTTTCCCTATTGTTGTGATGTTGGCTGTAATGTCTCCTTTGCATTTGTTTATTTGAGTCATCTATGTTTTTTGATGAACCTGGCTAAAGACTTAATTATTTTGTTTATCTTTTCACAAAATATCTTTTCACTTAACTGATTTGATTTTTTACTTTAGGAGAGGGGAAGTATCAATTTTTTTAATGTCCTCTGATCTTTATTATTTCCTCCATTCTGAGGATTTGGGGCTTTATTTATTCTTCTTTTTCTACTCCATTTATATAGTAAGTTAAGTTGGTTATTTCAGTTTCTTCCCCCACTTTGAGGAAAGCATCTGTCGCTACACAATTTCCCCTAGAACTGATTTTGCTAAATCCAACAGATTTTGGAAAATTGGTGTTTTTATTAGTCTCAAAGTATTTTCTGATTCCCTTTTTGATTTATTCATTAGCTCATTGGTATTAGTAGCATGCTGTGTCGTCTCCATATGTTTGTGTCTGTCCCATATTCCCCTCCTGTAATTGATTTCTTACTTTGTACCATTGTGCTCATAAAAAGTGCTTGATATAATTTCTGTCTTCTAAAATGCTTTGATACTTGTTTCGTGGTCTAGCATTTCAACATCCCTGAAAAAATATCCTCTGCACACTTGAAGGAGTGTACTCTGCTTTTTTGGGATAGACTATAACAGGTGGCTCAGAGGTAAAGGATCTGCCTGCAATGCAGAAGATGCAGATTTGATCCCTGTGTCAGCAAGATCCCCTGGAAAAGGAAATGCAATAAACTCCAGTGTTTTTGCCTGGGAAATCCCATGGACAGAAGAGCCTGTGGGCTACAGCACATGAGGTTTCAAAATAGTCAGATAACTTAGTAACTTAAGAAAAACAACAAATCCTGAAGGTATCTATTAAGTTCAACTACTCTAATCTGTAATTTAAGACTACATTTTTATTATTGCTTTTCTATCAGTATGCTCTGTCCATGGATGTAATAGGGTATTTTATGTAGTTAGCGTTTAATTTGCAATTCACTTGTGTTTTAATTTTCATATTATATTATCTACTTGGTTGATACACAGCCTATACTATGTGTTTGTGTGTACTGGTGGGAGTTGTTCCCTTCTCTGTAAATTTTTACTTCTTTTTCCAATTTGAGAAGACTCTTTATTATTTCCTTCCGAGTTCGTTAAGTATGTATAAGCTCTTAGTTTTTGCTTGTCTGAGAAGTTCTTCTCTCCAATACTGGATGATAATCTTGCTGGGTAGAGTATTATAGGTTTCAAGTTTTTCCCTTTCAGCACGTTAAATATAAATTTTTGACCCCTTTTTCTCTCTCTTTTCCTTCTACGACCACAAAAAAGTGAATGTTAGTATACTTGATGTTGTCTAGAAGTCTCTTAAACTGTTCTCCTTTTTAAATTGTTTTTTGTTCTGTTTTCCCTATTGGGCGATATCCATAATTTTACATTCCCGATTAATTTTGCTTCTTCCGTATTGGCAACTCTCACTTTGGTGAGAGGTGGGGCTAGAGATAGAGGAGCCAGAACCAGTGCCAGGTATGAACCAGGCCTCCTCCTGTGCTCAGTATCCAACCCTGCCTATTGATTAGTTAGGTTGAGTATCCAGTTGATGGTACAGAAGTCCTGAGTTTCAAGTCCATGATGATTCTATTTCATGTAAGTGTGTGCTGTATACCCTTCCAGCATTGGAAAATTTGTCCCAGAAGAAGGAAGTCCTGGAACAAGAAGGGGTTCCCAATATGTGCTTGGGTGCATACTGGGACAGTCCCAGAACACCAGTCAGAGTTTCAGATACTCCCACTGTGCCACCTCCATAAGCACTGTTAACGGCTGCACTCAACTTGTTCATATGTAGGCTATATACGAGTTGTCTCCACTCCTGGCACCTGTACATTCTTCTCAGCCATGGAAGCCTTTGCCATAGTTGTAGGAAGGGGTGTTCTATGAAATAAAAGGGGCTGGAGTAAGCATTCACTGTGGGTTAGGTAATGACCTGGCATTGTTATGGGGAAACAACCAGCATCCTTTCTAATTTCAACATGTTTCCTCTGCCTTGCTTGTGAGTAAGCAAACGTGTGGTTGCCTCCGCAAACTCTTCACATAGAGATAAATAAATAAATGCCCACCAACCCAAACAAAAGAGGAAGAGAGAGGGAATCTACCTGATAAAGTATTACAAATAATGATAGTGAAAATGATCCAAAATCTTGGGGAAAAATGGAGTTACAGATAAATAGCCTGGAGACAAGGATCGAGAAGATGCAAGTAAGATTTAACAAGCACCTAGTAGAAATTAAAAAGAGTCAATACATGAGGAACAATGAAATAGATGATATCCAAAACACTGTGGAGGGAAATAACAGTGGAATAACAGAGGCAGAAAATAGGATAAGTGAGACAGAAGACAGAATGGTAGAAATAAATGAAACAGAGAGGAAAAAAGAAAAACGAATTAAAAGAAATAAGGACAATTTCTGAGAGTTCTGTGACAATGTTAAACGACCCAACATTTGAATCATAGGAGTCCCAGAAGAGGAACAGACACACAAAAAAAAAGACCATGGGAAAATACTTAAGGAGATGATTTTTGAAAACTTCCCTAAAATGGGGAAGGAAATAATCACCCAAGTCCAAGAAACCCAGAGATTCCGAAATAGGAAAAACCCAAGGCAAAACACCCCAAGACACATATTAATAAAATCAACAAAGATCAAAGACAAAGAACAAATATTAAAAGCAGCAAGAGATAAACAGAAAATAACACACAAGGGGATTCCCACAAGGATAACAGCTGATCTTTCAATAGAAACCCTTCAGGCCTGGAGGGAATGGCAGGGCATACTTTAGTGATGAAAGAAAATAGCTTACAGCCCAGATACTGTATCCAGCAAGGATCTCATTCAAATTTGAAGGATAAATCAAAAGCTTTACACACAAGCAAAAGCTGAGAGAATTCAGCATCACCAAACCAGCTCTCCAACAAATGCTAAAGGATCTTCTCTAGACAGGAAGCAGAGAAAGGGGGTATAAACCAGAACCAAAAACAATAAAGTAAAAGACAACGGAATAATACTTATCAATAATTACCTAAAATGTAAATGGGTTAAATGCCCCAACCAAAACACAAAGACTGGCTGAATGGATTCAAAAACAAGACCCCTATATATTTTGTCTATAAGAGACCCACCTCGAAAGGAGGGACACATACAGACTGAAAGGGAAGGGCTGGAAAAACATGCTCCATGCAAATTGAGACCAAAAGAAAGCAGAAGTAGCAATACTCATATAAGATAAAATAGACTTGAAAACAAAGGCTGTGAAAAGAGACAAAGAAGGACACTACATGATGATAAAAAGATCAATCCAAAAAGAAGATATAACAATTATAAATATATATGCATCCAACACTGGAGAACCGCAATATGTAAGACAAATGTCAATAATTATGAAATGGGAAATTAAAAATAACACAGTAATAATGGGAGACTTAATACACGACTCACACCTATGGATAGATCGACTAAACAGAAAACTAACAAGGAAACAAAAACGTTTTCAATCCCTGGTTAGGGAACGAAGATCCCACAAACTGCATGGTGCCCCCCACCCCAAAAAATTATCTGTCTTTGGTAATCCTGTTTGTCATATGCACAGGGATTGGGCCACCTCCACTGCCCTGCCCTTGGGAACACACTGCTCCCACCAATTTCTTAGGAAAACAGTGGCCTACTTGATATTTGGTCTGTTCTCTCCAAATATTATTTGAATCTTTGGGATTGCTTGCTGTGGGTTTTAGTTGTATCAGCACTTTGTCCCTCCTGAGCACCTTTAGCTGACAGGATAGGCGAGTGATGCAACAAAGCCCGTTATGATGTAGGTGGCCAGGAGGTGATTTCTGACTGCTTTTCTCAGGGGAAGTATGACATTCACCATCCCCATGTTGAACCCTCTTCCCATCTTGGTTCTGGCAATCTAGACCCTAATTTCATTCCACACCCTAAACAAAGGCATTAACAACACACCCCTAATCCTTGTCGCTGAGGTCAGTTGTTAAGCATTGTTATCCATCTTCATTGCAGACTCCTGACCCAGTCCAGACCTCTTCTCTCTGGTTAACTGGGGGCCTGAGTGTCTGTTCCCCAATCTCCCAGGATTCCACACCCCTCTTCACTGAGGTGCCCACCTCTTCTCTCCCTCCCCTCCCTTCCCATCAGAAAATTCACACACACACACACACACACACACACAAATATCATCTTTTCACCATTTGATGTTTATTTTAATGGCAGCCCTCAGTTTGCTATGTTAGTGTGAGAGTCACTCTTTTCCTGGTTGGCCATTTGTAAGAAAGCAGACCTATGGAGAAACAATTCTAAACTGTCTGACCTGTAGTACTCAGTTACTGGCTGCCCACGTTGTACTTCTCCAGGTTCACTCATTCTGGGGCGGCTGAGCTTATCTTCTTTTTCGATTCTGTCTCCTTATTTGTCTTTGCCTTATATTTTGGTCCTTTTTTCAGCGTTGATTCAGGGTCTTATGTGCACAGGAGCAGAAAAACCAGTTTGGTTTTCTTGTTTTCTTCACCTTCTTCAAATGAGTGGCAAATGATCAGATTATCTTTCTCAAAGTTCCTTGTAGAGGTCTTCTGACCCCCATGGTCATATTTCGTGCCTGGAAAGAAAGAGAAGGGCATTAGTTTTGAGGAAAGAGTATAACAAATGAGTTGGACGGGAGGTTTCATGAACAAAGGATGAGGGCTGATGAGGGCTTTTGTGCAAAGCAAGGGCAGTGTAGAGGTCTTGGGCAGCAAAGTCGATGGAGAACATGAGGATCATAGATGGAGTCATTTTACCTTCACACTGCCTCTATATCTCCATTGAAAATGTGTCATCTTTCTTCCTTTAATCCTTGAAGCAAACTGCATTACAACTCTTCTTGGCTTCTGTGCCTTCCTGGTTACCTTAGTCAAGATGATCCCACGAAGTGGCCTAATCCAGAATGTCTGCCTCTGACACCACTATTTACACCTTATTAGGACAATGAGGAGCCACACCCTTCCATCTGATTGGTCAGCTAGGCACTCCCCTAGTCAATGTTGGCCTTGGGGTCTTAGACATCACAATGTACCCCTTTGCCCATCAACATGGGCTAGTGGAGGCTGAGGGAGGCCATGATACAACTTACCCACTGCTTACAGCTCTGTGTGTCTGATTCTGGGAAGTGGTGATTCAGGGGCATGGTGTTTCTGCTCATGACCTTCCATCTTTCCTTCAGTGCCCTTTATTCTTTTACTTATATGTCTCCCTTCACCACTCCTACCTCCTCCATCCCTGTATGCACACTTTTAATCACTGACAGAGCAGGATGATGGAAATTCAAAAAGTATAAAAATGAAATTAGAGGACACCAATATGTATGTCAATAGAAATATATACTGTTAATATTTTGCTTTGTTGTTCTACTGAAATGTTTATGACATATATATTATATGTGTTATATAATGCTAGAATAAATAATACACATATATTTGGATGAGCATATATACAGCAGTGAATTTTTCTAATTTATAGAATTTTAATCAAACTATTTGCACTATTGTAGCCTTACATTTCTATACAATATGCTGAGAGAATTTTTCCATCTCAACTAACATTTATCTGCCATTATTTCTAAGGATTACTATAGTGATCAAAAGCTTGCTTATCCCATACTACATGTGAGTGCTTTGAAGTGTGGAACCATGTGTGCTTTGTTCACTCTTCGCTTCCATATCTTTTCTATTGTAAATCAGGCTGTAATACACATTGGAATTCAGGTATCTTTTCAAATTAGTGTTCATTGTCTTCTGATATACCTCGGAGTGTAATTGCTGGGTCAATTTGTAGTTCACTTTTTAGTTTTTTGAGAAACTTTCATGATTTTTTCCATAGGGACTGCACAAATTTACATTCCCACTAATTAAGTACAAGGGGTTTCCTTTCTCCACAATCTTGTCAACATAGCCTATTTTCAGATATTTTGATTTGATGATAGCCATTCTGATGAGTGTGAGGTTATATCTCCTTATGATTTTGGTTTTCATTTCTCTGACAGTTAGTGATGTTCAGCATTTTTTCATGTGCCATCTGTATATATTCTTTGGAGAAAATCAGATCTTGCCATTTTTTTTCTGTTTGTTTTTTAATATCAAGTTGACTAATTTGTTTAGATAGTTTGGATATTAACCCCTTGTAGTCATATCATTTGCAAATACTTACTCCCATTCAGTAGGTTGTCTTCTTATTTTGTCATTGTTTTCGTTTGCTGTGCAAAAGCTTTTTAGTTTAATTAGATCTCATTTTTTTTCCTTTGCTTCTGTTGCCTTAGGAGACAGGTGATAAAAGTGTTGCTATGAATTATGTCAAAGAGTGTTCTGCCTACATTTTCTTCTAGGGGTTTCATAGTCTCCAGTATTTCATTTAGGGTTTTAATTCACCTTGATTTCACTTGTTTAATCATTTTTTGTAAGCTGAAACTCCAATAATTTGGCCGCCTCATGCGACAAGTTGACTCACTGGAAAAGACTCTAATGCTGGGAGGGATTGGGGGTGGGAGGACAAGGGCACGACAGAGAATGAGATGGCTGGATGGCATCACCAACTCGATGGACATGAGTTTGAGTGAACTTTGGGAGTTGATGTTGGACAGGGATGCCTGGCGTGCTGTGATCCATGGGGTCCTAAAGAGTCAGACACGACAGAGTGACTGAAATGAACTGAACTGATAGCTTTCTGTATATAGTATCATGTCAACTGCAAGTAGTGACACTTTCACTTCTTCCTTCCAATTTGGATGACTTTTATTTATTTTCTTTGAATGATTGCTGTGCCTAGTACTTCCAGTGTTTTAGAAGTGGCAAGAGTGGTCATCTGTGTCTTTTTCCTGATTTAGAGGGTTAGCTTTCAGCTTTTTGCCACTGAATATGACATCATCTCTGTTTGTTATAAATCACCTTTATTATCTTCAGACGACCACATTGACTATACAGTTCATGGAATTCTCTAGGCCAGAGTACTAGAGTGGGCACAGTGTGATTTCCAGTTTCAATTTCATTATGTTCAGATATCTTCCCTCCATATCAATATGGTGAGAATTTTTGAAATGAATAAATATTGAATTTTGCCCAATTCTTTTACAGCATCTGTTGAGAAGATCATGTGATTTTTGTCCTTCTCTTTCCTAAGGTGGTGTACCACACTGACTAATTTGCAGATACTGAACCATCCTTGTACCCCTGGAATAAGTCCATCTTGATCATGGTATATGATGGTTTCAATGTGATGATGAATTTGGTTCTCTCATATTTGGTTAATAGTATTCACATCTATATTCAACAGAAATACTGGCATTGAGATTTTTTTTTTTTTGGTGGTGTCTTTCTCTGGTTTTGGTATTAGGAAAATAATAGCTTCATAAAAATTTGGGAGTATTCCATATTCTCAATTTTTGGGGATAGTTTGAGAATGTTGGGTATAAGCTTTTCTGTATATGTGTGTAAACATTCTGCTGTGAAGATGTGCAGTCCTGAACGTTTTTTACTAAGAGATATTTTATTATAAATTCAATTTCACTACTAGTATTTCAACTATTCAGATTATACATTCCTTCCTCATTCAGTTTTGAAAGGTTGTATGGTCCTAGAGATATGTCAGTTTCTTCTAGGTTGTCCAATTTTTTGGCATATAGCTATTTGTAGTACCCTCTTATGATTTTTCCCTGTTGCTGTGATGTTGGCTGTAATGTCTCCTTTTCATTTGTTTATTTGAGTCATCTGTCTTTTATTTTTTATGAACCTGGCTAAAGACTTAATTATTTTGTTTATCTTTTCAAAAAATATATCTTCACTTTACTGATTTTTTTTTCACTTTAGGAAAGGAAAAGTCTCAATTTTATTAATGTCCTTTCTGATATTTATTATTGCCATCATTCTGAGGATTTGGGGCTTTATTTATTCTTCTTATTCTACTTCATTTATATAGTAAGTTATGTTGTTTATTTCAGTTTCTCCCCCCGCATTGACGGAAGCATCTGTTAGGTAACAATTTCCCCTAGAACTGTTTTTGCTAAATCTAATAGATTTTGGAAAGTTGGTGATTTTATTACTCCAAAGTAATTTCTGATTCCATTTTTTATTTTTTCATGAACTCATTGGTTGTGTCGTCTCCATATGTTTGTGTCTGTCCCATATTCACCTCCTATACTTGATTTCTTATTATGTACCATTGTGGTCAGAAAAAGTGCTTGGTATCATTTCTGTCTTCTTAAATGTGTTGAGTCTTGTTTTGTGGCCTAGCATTTGATCACCCCTGAATAAATGTCCAGTGCGCACTTGAAGGTGTGTATTCTGCTATTCTGGGATAGACTATTTATGCCAGCAAATTTGGAAAACTCAGCAGTGGCCACAGGACTGGAAAAGGTCAGTCTTCATTCCAATCCCAAAGAAAGGCAATGACAAAGAATAATCAAACTACCTCATAATTGCACTCATCTCACACGCTAGTAAAGTCATGCTCAAAAATCTCCAAGCCAGGCTTCAGCAATATGTGAACCGTGAGCTTCCAGATGTTCAAGCAGGTTTTAGAAAAGGCAGAGTCACCAGAGATCTCACTGCCAACATCTGCTGGATCATGAAGAAAGCAAGATAGTTCCAGAAAACCATCTATTTCTGCTTCATTGACTATGCCAAAATCTTTGAATGTGTGGATTACAATAAACTGTGGAACATTCTGAAAGAGATGGGAATACCAGACCACATGACCAGCCTCTTGAGAAACCTGTATGCAGGGCAGGAAGCAACAGTTAGAACTGGACATGGAACAACAGACTGGTTACAAATAGGAAAAGAGTGCATCAAGGCTGTATATTGTCATCTTGCTTATTTAACTTCTATGCAGAGTACATCATGCGGAACGCTGGGCTGAAAGAAGCACAAGCTGGAATCAAGATTGCTGGGAGAAATATCAATAACCTCAGATATGCAGATGACACCACACTTATGGCCGATAGTGAAGAGGAACTCAAAAGCCTCTTGAGGAAAGTGAAAGAGGAGAGTGAAAAGGTTGGCTTGAAGCTCAACATTCAGAAAACAAAGAACATGGCATCTGGTCCCATCACTTCATGGGAAATAGATGGAAAAAGAATGGAAACAGTGTCAGACTTTATTTTGGGGGGGGCTCCAAAATCACTGCGGATGCTGATTGAAGCCATGAAATTAAAAGACACCTACTCCTTGGAAGGAAAGTTATGACCAACCTCAATAGCATATTAAAAATCAGAGACAATACCATGGAAATCCAAGATCCGTCTAGTCAAGGCTATGTTTTTATGCGTGGTCATGTATCGATGAAAGAGTTGGACTGTGAAGAAATCTGATCGTCGATGAATTGACGCTTTTGAACTGTGGTGCTGGAGAAGACTCTTGAAACTCCTTAGGACTGCAAGGACATTCAACCAGTCCATTCTAAAGGAGATCAATCCTGGGTGTTCATTGGAAGGACAGATGTTAAAACTGAAACTCCAATACTTTGGTCACCTCATGTGACGAGTTGACTCACTGGAAAAGAGTCTGATGCTGGGAAAGGTTGGGGGCGGGAGGAGAAGGGGACGACAGAGAATGAGGTGGTTGGATGGCATCACCGATTGTGTGTACATGAGTTTGAGTGTACTCCGGGAGTTGGTGATGGACAGGGAGGCCTGGCGTGCTGTGATTCCTGTGGTCGAAGAGTCGGACACGACTGAGCGACTGAACTAAACTGAACTGAACTGATGAAGGTTCTACTGGGGAATAATGCCTCCTCTCGATTTGAGGCATTGAATTCCGATTTCCATTCGATTTTTAAAAGGGGAGTCAGTCTTCATGTTATCATCGGGAGGTTCAAAACGGCTTTTTCTAAAGGCTCTGCACAGGTGTCAGGTCTCCCATGATGTTGTGAGGGGATATTTGGTGTCCCATTGGAGCTTTACTAGATCATCAGGGCCTACCTCGAATGGAGGGCGAACTCAGATTCCTTTATCCTTGCAGCAATATCCGCGGGAAACCACTCGACTTTCAATAGGAGACAGAGGCCTCTGCTTGTGGTGGGAGAAGAAGGAACAATTCCTCTTGAGTTGAAGCAGGGATTGTACGCTCATATCGTGAGGAGTTGTGGAATATGGAGTTCTTCTCGAGCTGTGGACGGAAACTCTGGATTTCTCTAAGTTTAAGAGGGGTGTTCTGGGAGCCCCTTGAATTGGAAATAGAGATTCAAGCTGCTTATCGAATCTTGATTGAGAACTCGAAATTGTTCTCCAGGCGCTGCAGGAAAAAAGGGACCTCATGTGACATTGACTGGGGAATCCCGTGGGTTTTCACAAGTTGCGTAGTGAAGTTTGTCGTTCCTTTCTAGTTATGATGGGGAACTCAGGGAGAGTCTCGTGTTGCCTCAGAGAAGTCAATTTGAGAGGTGAAGCTCGTGATTGCCCTCGAGTCACTGCAGAGGAAACGGGCTTCAATTCACATTGAAAGGGGGAAACACAAAGTGTTTCTTGAGTTGGGGCAGGAATCCTTCGGTTCCCTCGAGTTGCAACAGGGGCCTCATGGTGCCTCTAAATTCGTCTCTGGGAAGTCCGGTATCCTTTTGGGGGTGTGAGAGACTTTGGGATGCCTCTCGAGTCCCTGCAGGGGACTAGGGTCTCATCTGGTGTTGAGGCGCTAACCTCAGGATGCCTTGGCAGTTCTGATATGGATCTCAGTGTTCCTGTAAGATTCAACAGGGGAGTCATGCCACGTCCCTTGTTGAGGCATGGAACTCCGCTATCTTTTCAAGTTGGCAAAGGGGTGGGAGGCCTCCTGTCGAGTTGAATTTCTCTCCTGGGTTTTTTTCTCCATGATGCACCTGGGAAGTCAGGCCTCCCTTCATGGTGTTAGTTGATCCCGGGTGTTCCATTTGAAACGGTACAGTGGAATCAGGCCTCATGTTGAGAAGATAGGAAAATCGGTGTCTTTTTGAATTGTTGCACGACCCATCTGGGACCTCTCGAGTTTCAAGGGAATATAAACCTCCTCTTCAGATTCGACGTTAACATCGGGATTCCTTTCCAGAAGAAGCAGGGGAATCACTCCTCATCTCGAGATGACGAGTGGAAAACGGGTCTCTTCTTGAGCTGTGGCAGGAACCTTGTTGCTCCTCTCGAGTTCGGCCGTGTAATTCAGGGAACTTCTTGAGTTGCATATAGGGTGCCGAGTATCCTTTCGATTTTGAAGAGGGAATGTGGGATTTCTCTTCAGACGCTGCAGCGGGAAGGGGCATCCTGTTACGTGGAGGGGAGAATTTCATGTTTTGTTGTTGTTGTTGTTGCTGCTGGAAGCTTGAAGGTCTTCTCGAGTTAAGACGGGGACCTGTGGACTCGCTAGTGTTGCCTCAGGGAAGTCAAGTCTCCTTTCTTGTTGAAAGTGGAACCTCGCCACATTTTGATTTGAGTCAGTAAACTTAGTGTTTCTCTCCATTGGTCAGAAGGATTTTGGGGTTGCTATGAAAGTTCCACTTGGGAGTCATGCCTAGTCTTTGTTGAGGATTGAGCTCTGTTTTCCCCGAGTTGGAAAGGGGGTGGCAAGTCTGCTGTCTGTTCAAGAGGGAAATTTGGGCTTTTTTGAGAGGCTCAGCGTGGGGTTCATGACTCCGATCATGTTGGGAGGTGCTACTCCGTAATCCACTGGAGCTGGTGTAAGCGCAACATGACTCATCTCCAGTTGAGTTTGAACTCGGAGTCCTTTGACATTGCTGCAGGATTCACAGGGTTCCCCTCGAGTGTCAGTAAATGTGACAGACTCATCAAGTGGTTAGAGGAGAAGTTGGGATTCCTCTTCAGTTGAAAGTGGAATGACCCATTATCTTCAGGTGAGGTGTGATCACGGGGCTCCTCTTAAATTGTGGCAGGATATTTGGAGTTCTTCTGTCATTGGGACAGGTATCTCTGGGCGACTCTTGAGTTGCATTGAGGAATTCAAGCCTCATATCGAATATTGAGAAGGAACTCAGGACTTCTCTCTAGGTGTTGCAGGATTAAAAGGGACTCATCTTACTTTGAAGGAGGAATGTTGAAGTTTCTCTCAGGTTGCTATGGGAAGTTTGGTGATCCTCTCGAATAACGACGGGAATATTAGGGGGCCTCCCGAGTTGTTTCTGGGAATTCAGAAAGCCTTTCCATATGCAACAGGAACCTCGGGATTCCTTTGGAGTCACTGCAGTGAAATAGGTCTGCATCTCGATTCGAGTCCGTCAACTCAGGATTCCTCTCCAGTATCAACAAGTTTCTCGGGGTTGCTCTCCAAATTCACCTGGGCATTAAGGCCTTGTCTCATTTCAAACATGGAACTCCGCTTTCTTTTCGAGGTGTAAAAAGGGGTGTTAGCCCACAGTCGAGTTGAATTTGTACCTCGAGAATCCTTGGGGAGTGAGGTCTCCACTCGTCCTGTGAGTTGATACACGAGGATAGATTTGAATCTGTGCAGTGGAATCAGACAAAATCTCGAGTGGGTGGGGACATTGGTACCTTTTGGAATTGTCTTTTGAAACCCAGGGAATGCTCCCGTGTTTCAAGTTGATACCAGCCTCCTCGTAATATGTCACAGGAATATCCGGATTCCATTCCAGACAAAGAAGGGGAATCGACTCTCATTTGTTAAAGAGGCCTGGATAATGGGGCACTTTGTCAGTTGTGGCAGGAAACTCGGTGTTTTGCTCGAGTGGATGCAGGTATTTTGGTGACATTTTTGAGTCGCATAAAGGATGTTAAGGAACCTTTCGCGTTTAATGCGGGAATGTGGGATTTCTCTTGAGAATCTGCAGAGGAAATATTCCTCATCTTACCTTGAGGGGAGAATCTTGTGGTTTTTCTCCAGTTGTGGCAGGAAGATTGTGGTTCCTCTCAAGTTGCGACAGGAACCTCTGGAACTCCCTCGTGTTGCTTCAGGGAAGTCAGGTCTCCTTTCATGTTGGAAGGGAAACTTCGGGTTAACTCTCCAGGCGCGGGATGTGAATAGAGCCTCATCTAGATTTGAGTCTTAAATTGTGTGCTCCTATCCAGTGGGGACGGCTATGTCAGGGAACTTTTAGAGTGCAGAAGTGGTGTCAAGTACCCGTTGGAGTTTCAAGTGGGAATGTGTGATTTCTCTTGAGACTCTGCAGCAGAAATGTTCCTCATCTCGCATAGATGGGAGAGTGTTGTAGTTTTTCTCAAGTTGCAGCGGGAAGCTTGGGATTCCTGTCGAGTTGGGACGGGGACCTCAGGAATTCGCTCCTGTTGCCAAAGCTAAGTGAGTTCTCCTCTTGTGTTAGAAGGGAAACTTCGGGATTCCTCTCGAGGTGTGGCAGAGGACTAGGGCCGCATCTAGCGTTGTGCCTGTAAATTGTGTGCTGCTCTCCAATGGGGATGGATATGTCGGGAAACTATTTGAGTCACATAATGGGTTTCAAGTTCCCGTTCGAATTTCAAGCGAGAATGTGGTATTTATTTGAGACCTGGCAGCGGAAAATTCCTCATCTAGCATTGAGGGGAGTATCTTGTGGTGTTTCACGAGTTGCGGCGGGAGCCTTGGGATTCTTCTTGAGTTGTGATGGGGCCTCAGAAACTCGTTCGTGTTTCCCCAGGGAAGTCAGGTCTCTTTTAATGTGCGACAGGGAACCTTGGGATTCCTCTCGAGGCATGGCAGAGGAATAGGGCCGCATATAGCGTTGTGTCCATAAATTGTGTGCTCCTATCCAGTGGGGATGGCTATATCAGGGAACTTTTTGAGTCGCATAAAAGGTGTCAGTACCCGTTCGAATTTCAAGCGGGAATATGGGATTTCTCTTGAGACTCTGCAACGGAAAAGTTCCTCGTCTCACATTGACGGGAGAAACTTGTGGTTTTTCTAGAGTTGAGGCAGGCAGCTTTGGGTTCCTCTCAGGTTGTGATGGGGACTATAGGAACTCGCTCGTGTTTCCGCAGTGAAGTCAGGTCTCTTTTAATGTTCAAAGGGGAACCTTGGGGGTCCTATGGAGGCATGGCATAGGAATAGGCCGCATCTAGCGCTGAGTCCGTCAACTCTGTGTTCCTCTCCATTGGAGACAAGGATTTCGGGTTTGCTATGAAGGTTCTACTGGGGAGTCAGGCCTTGTCTCAATTTGAGGCATGGAAATCTGATTTCCTTTAGAGGTGTAAAAGGGGAGTCAGTCCTCGTGTCGTCATCAGGCGGTTCAATAGGGCTTTTTCTAAAGGCTCAGCCTGGGTGTCAGTTCTCCCATCATGTTGTTTTCGGATACTCGATGTTCCATTGGAGCTTTGCTAGATCATCAGTACCTACCTCGAATGGAGGGTGAACTCAGAGTCCTTTATCCTTGCAGCACTTTCTGCTGGAGACCACTCGACTTTCAATAGGAGACAGAGGCCTCCGCTTGTGGTGGGAGAAGAAGGCAGGAGTCCTCTTGAGTTGAAGCAGGACTGAACGCTAATATCGTGAGGAGGTGGGGAATATGGAGTTTGTCTCGAGCCGTGGACGGAAACTCTGGATTTCTCTTGATTGAAGAGGGGTGTACTCTGAGCCTCTTGAATTGGAAATAGAGATTCAAGCCTCCTATCGATTCTTGAGAGAGAACTTGGGATTGCTCTCCAAGTGCTGCAGGAAAAAATATACCTCATATGACACTGCCTGGGGAATCTTGTTGGTTTTCGCAAGTTGCATAGGAAAGTTTGGCTTTCCTTTGATGTTATGATGGGGAACTCAGGGAGAGTCTCGTGTTGCCTCAGGAAGTCAAGTTGCAAGGGGAAGCTCATGATTGCCCTCGAGTCACTGCACAGGAAATGGGCTTCAATTCACATTGAAAGGGGCAATCACAAAGTGTTTCTCGAGTTGGGGCAGGAATCCTTCGGATCCCTCGAGTTGCAACAGGGGCCTCACAGAGGCTTGCAGTTCGACTCTGGGAAGTCCGGTATCCTTTTGACATGTGAGGAGACTTTGGTTTGCCTCTCGAGTCCCTGCAGGGGACTAGGGTCTCATCTGGAGTTGAGGCGCTAATCTCAGGATGCCTCGGCAGTTCCGACATGGATCTTAGTGTTCCTGTAAGTTTCAACAGAGGAGTCATGCCATGTCCCTTGTTGAGGCATGGAACTCTGCTATCTTTTCAAGTTAGCAAAGGTGTGGGAGTCCTCCTTTCGAGTTGAATTTCTGTCGTGGGGCTTTTTCTCCATGATGCACCTGGGAAGTCAGGCCTCCCTTCGTGGTGTTAGTTGATCCCGGGTGTTCCATTTGCATCGGTACAGTGGAATCAGGCTTCATGTCCAGAGGAAGGGGAAATCGGTGTCTTTTTGCATTGACGCACGACGCACCTTGGACCACTCGAGTTTCAAGGTTAGATAAGCCTCCTCTTCAGATTCAACGTTAACATCGGGATTTCTTTCCAGAAAAAACAGGGGAATTGCTCCTCATCTCGAAATGATGAGTGGAAAACAGGACTCTTCTTGAACTGTGGCAGGAACCAAGTTGCTCCTCTCGAGTTCGGCCGGGTAACTTGGGGCACTTCTTGAATTGCATACAGGGTGCTGGGTATCCTTTCGGTTTTGAAGAGAGAATGTGGGATGTCTCTTGAGACGCTGCAGCGGGAAGGGGCGTCCTGTGGCGTGGAGGGGATAATATCATGGTTTTTATCGAGTTGCAACTTGAAGCTGAAGGTTATCTCGAGTTACAACGGTGACCTGTGGACTCGCTGGTGTTGCCTCAGGGACGTCAAGTCTCCTTTCGTGTTGAAAGTGGAAACTCGGGATTACTTTTGAGTCACTGCAGGGCATGAAGGCTGCATTTTGACTTGAGCCGGTAAACTCAGTGCTCCTCTCCATTGGCCACAAGGATCTTGGAGTTGCTATGAAGCTTCCACTTGGGAGTCAGGCCTAATTTTTGTTAAGGATGGAACTCTACTTTCCCCCGAGTTGTAAAAGGGTTTTCAGGTCTGCTCTCTGTTCAGGCAGGAAATTTGGGCTTTTTGTTGTGACTCAGCGAGGGTTCATGCCTCCATTCATGTTGGGAGGTGATACTCCTTGATCCACTGAAGATGGTGTAAGCACAACACGACTCAACTCTAGGGGAGTGTGAATTCGGAGTCCTGGAACCTTACTACAGGATCCAAGTGGTTGCCCTCGAGTTTCAATAGATGTGACAGGACTTGTCTAATGGTGAGAGGAGAAGTTGGGATTCCTCTTCAGTTGAATGTGGAATGGCCCATTATCTTCAGGTGATGTGTGATCACGGAGATCCTTTCAATTGTGGTGGGATATTCAGAGTTCTTCTCTCTTCGGGACGGGTATCTCTAGGTGCCTCTTGAGTTGCATCGAGGAATTCAAGCCTCATATCAAATACTGAGAAGGAACTTGGGACTTCTGTCTAGGCTCTGCGGGAAGAAAAAGGGCCTGATCTTGCTTTGAAGGAGGAATCTTGAAGTTTCTCTCGAGTTGCTGTGGGAAGTTTGGTAATCCTCTCGAGTAACGACGGGAATATCAGGGGGCCTCCTGAGTTATTTCTGGGAAGA
Source organism: Moschus berezovskii (assembly GCF_049115385.1). Classification (NCBI taxonomy): domain Eukaryota; kingdom Metazoa; phylum Chordata; class Mammalia; order Artiodactyla; family Moschidae; genus Moschus; species Moschus berezovskii. The sequence goes on along the minus strand of NC_142481.1, from coordinate 64,172,417 downwards.
CAGAAAGCCTTTCCATATGCAACAGGAACCTCGGGATTCCTTTTGAGTCACTGCAGTGAAATAGGTCTGCATCTCGATTCGAGTTCGTCAACTCAGGATTCCACTTCAGTGGCAACAAGTTTCTCGGGGTTGCTCTCCAAATTCACCTGGTCATTAAGGCCTCGTGTCATTTCAAACATGAAACTCCACTTTCTTTTCGAGGTGTAAAATGTGGTGTTAGCCCACAGTCAAGTTGAACTTGTACCTGGTGATTGTTTCGAGATTCTTCGGGGAGTGAGATCTCCACTCGTCCTGTAAGTTGATACACGAGGATAGATTTGAATCTGTGCAGCGGAATCAGATGAAATCTCGAGTGGGTGGGGACATCAGTACCTTTTTGAATTGTCTTTTGAAACCCGGGGATGCTCCTGTGTTTCAAGTTGATATCGGCCTCCTCGTAATATATGACGGGAATGTCATGATTCCATTGCAGACAAAGAAGGGAAATTGACTCTCATCTGGAAAAAAGGACTAGATAATGGGACACTTTGTCAGTTGTGGCAGGAAACTCGGTGTTTCACTAGAGTGGGCCCGGGCATGTCGGTGACATTTTTGAGTTGCATAAATGATGTCAAGTAACCTTTCGAGTTTCATGCGGGAATGTGGGATTTCTCTTGAGAATCTGCTGCAGCAATGTTCCTCATCTTACCTTGGGGGGAGAATCTTGTGGTTTTTCTCGAGTTGCGGCAGGAAGCTTGCGTTTCCTCTCCATTTGTTATGGGAACCTCAGGAACTCACTCATGTTTCTTCAGGGAAGTCAGGTCTCCTTTTTGTTGGAAGGGCAACTTCGGGATTATCTTGAGGCATGGATTGTGAATAGAGCCTCATCTAGATTTGAGTCTTAAATTGTGTGCTCCTATCCAGTGGGGACGGATATGTCGGGGAACAATTTGAGTCGCAGAAACGGTGTCAAGTACCCTTTCGAGTTTCAAGCGGGAACGTGGGATTTCTCTTGAGACTCTGCAACTGAAAAGTTCCTCATCTTACATTGATGGGTGAGTCTTGTTGTTTTTCTCGACTTGCTGCAGGAAGCTTGGGGTTCCTGTCGAGGTGGGACTGGGAACTCAGGAACTCTCTCCTGTTGGCCCAGGGAAGTTAGGTCTCCTTTTGTGTTCGACCGGGAACCTCGGGATTCCTCTCGAAGTGCTGCAGAGGACTAGGGCCTCATCTAGCGTTGTGTCCCTAATTTGTGTGCTCCTCTCCAATGGGGACGGCTATGTAGGGAAACTCTTTGAGTCGCATAAAGGATTTTAAGTTTCCATTCGAGTTTCAGGCTAGAATGTGGTATTTTTTTGAGACTTGGCAGCAGAAACTTCCTCATCTCACATTGAGGGGTGAATCTTGTGGTTTCATGCGTTGTGACGGGAACCTTGGGGTTTTTCTCGAGTTGCGATGGGGCCTCAAAAACTCTCTCGTGTTGCCTCAGGGAAGTCAGGTCTCCTTTAACGTTCGACCGGGAACCTTGGGATTCCTCTCGAGGTGCGGCAGAGGAATAGGGCCGCATATAGCATTGTGTCCATAAATTGTGTGCTCCTCTCCAGTGGGGACGGCTATGTCAGGGAACTTTCTGAGTCGCATAAAGTGTGTCAGTACCTGTTCGAGTTTCAAGCGGGAATGTGGGATTTCACTTGAGACTCTGCAGCAAAGATGTTCCTCATCATGCATTGATGAGAGAATCTTGTGGTTTTTCACGAGTTCCGGCAGGCAGCTTTGGGTTCCTCTCGAGTTGTGACCGGGACCTCAGGAACTCGCTCGTGTTGCTCCAGGGAAATCAGGTCTCTTTAGTGTTCAAAGGGGATTGTGGGGGTTCTCTCGAGACTCGGCATAGGAAGAGGTGGCGTCTAGCGTTGAGTCCGTAAACTCTGTGTTACTCTCCATTGGAAACAGGGATTTCGGGTTTGCTAAACAAGACCAGGAGCTGACTGTTGCACAGATCACCAACTCCTATTGCCAAATTCAGACTGAAATTTTAAGATAGTAGGGAAAACCACTAGACCATTCAGGTATCACCTAAATCAAATCCTTTATGATTATACAGTGGAAGTAAGAAATAGATTTAAGGGAATAGATCTGATAGATAGAGTGCCTGATGAACTCTGGACGGAATTTCGTGACATTGTACAGGAGACATGGATCAAGACCATCTCCATGGAAAAGAAAAGCAAAAAAGCAAAATGGCTGTCTGAAGAGGCCTTACAAATAGCTGTTAAAAGAAGACAAGCGAAAAGCAAAGGAGAAAAGGAAAGATACAAGCATCTGAATTCAGAGTTCCAAAGAATAGCAAGGAGAAATAAGAAAGTCTTCTTCAGCGACAAATGCAAAGAAATAGACGAAAACGACAGAATAGGAAACACAAGAGACCTTTTCAAGAAAATTAGAGATATCAAGGGAACATTTCATGCAAAGATGGGCTCGATAAAGGACAGAAATGGTATGGACCTAACAGAAGCAGAAGATATTAAGAAGAGGTGGCAAGAATACACAGAAGAACTGTACAAAAAAGATCTTCACTACCAAGATAATCACGATGGCGTGATCACTCACCTGGAGCCAGACATCTTGGAATGTGAAGTCAAGTGGGTCTTAGAGAGCATCACTACGAACAAAGCTAATGGACGTGAGGGAATTCCAATTTAGCTATTTCAAATTCTGAAAGATGATGCTGTGAAAGTGCTGGACTCAATATGTCAGCAACTTTGGAAAACTCAGCAGTGGCCACAGGATTGGAAAAGGTCAGTCTTCATTCCAATCCCAAAGAAAAGCAATGCCAAAAATGCTCAAACTACCACACAATTGCACTCATCTCACATGCTAGTAAAGTCATGCTCAAAATTCTCCAAGCCAGGCTTCAGCAATATGTGAACCATGTACTCCCAGATGTTCAAGCAGGTTTTAGAAAAGGCAGAGTCACCAGAGATCAAATAGCCAACATCCGCTGGATCATGGAGAAAGCAACAGAGTTCCAGAAAAACATCTATTTCTGCTTCATTGATTATGCCAAAGCCTTTGACTGTGTGGATCACAATAAACTGTGGAACATTCTGAAAGAGATGGGAATACTAGACCACCTGACCTGCCTCTTGAGAAACCTGTATGCAGGTCAGGAAGCAACAGTTAGAACTGGACATGGAACAACAGACTGGTTCCAAATATGAAAAGGAGTACGTCAAGGTTGTATCTTGTCACCCTGCTTATTTAATTTATATGCAGATTATATCATGAGGAACTCTGGGCTGGAAGAGGCACAAGCTGGAATCAAGATTGCCAGGAGAAATATCAGTAACCTCAGATATGCAGATGACACCACCCTTATGGCAGAAAGTGAAGAAGAACTCAAAGGCCACTTGATGAAAGTAAAAGAAGAGAGTGAAAAGTTTGGCTTGAAGGTCAACATTCAGAAACCGAAGATCATGGCATATGGTCCCATCACTTCATGGGAAATAGATTGAAAAACAGTGGAAACAGTGTCAGACTTTATTTTTGGGGGCTCCAAAATCACTGCAGATGCTGATTCCAGCCAGGAAATTAAAAGACACTTACTCCTTTGAAGGAAAATTATGACCAAATAGATAGCATATTCAAAAGCAGAGTCATTACTTTGGCAACAAAGGTCTGTCTATGGATTTTCCCATGGTCACGTATGGATGTGAGAGTTGGACTGTGAAGAAAGCTGATCATCGAAGAATTGATGCTTTTGAACTGTGATGCTGGAGAAGACTCTTGAGAGTCCCTTGGACTGCAAGGAGATCCAACCAGTCCATTCTGGAGGACATCAATCCTGGGTGTTCATTGGAGGACTGATGTTAAAGCTGAAACTCCAATACTTTGGCCACCTCATGCAACGAGTTGCCTCACTGGAAAAGAGTCTGATGCTGGGAGAGATTTGGGGTGGGAGGAGACTGGCACGACAGAGAATGAGATGGCTGGATGGTAACACTGACTCTGTGTACAAGTGTTTGAGTGAACTTCGGGAGTTGGTAATGGACAGGGAGGGTTGGCGTGCTGTGATTCATGGGGTCGCAAAGAGTCTGACACGACTGAGCGACTGAACTTAACTGAACTGATGAAGGTTCTACTGGGGAGTCAGGCCTCGTCTCTATTTGAGTCATGGAAATCTGATTTCCTTTCGAGGATTTAAAGGGGATTCAGTCCTCGTGTAGACATTAGGCTATTCAATAGGGCTTTTTCTAACCGCTCACCATGGGTGTCAGGTCTCCCATCATGTTGTGAGGGGATACTCGGTGTTCCATTAGAGCTTTGCTCTATCATCAAGACCTACCTCGAATGGAGGGCTAACTCAGAGTCCTATATCCTTGCAGCAGTATCCACGGGAGACCACTCGACTTTCAATAGGAGACAGAGGCCTCCTCTTGTGTTGGGTGAAGAAGGCAGGATTCCTCTTGAGTTGAAGCAGGGACTGAAGGCACATATCGTGAGGAGGTGGGGAATACAGAGTTTTTCTCGAGCTGTGGATGGAAACTATGGATTTTTCTCGATTGAAGAGGGGTCTTCTGGAAGCCACTTGAATTGGAAATAGAGATTCAAGCCTCCTATCGATTCTTGAGAGAGAACTTGGGATTGCCCTCCAGGCGATGCAGGAAATTTATACCTCATGTGAAATTTCCTGGGGAATCTCCTGTGTTTTCTCAAGTTGCGTAGGAAAGTTTGGCTTTCCTTTGATGTTAAGATGGGGAACTCAGGGAGAGTCTCGTGCTGCCTCAGGGAAGTCAAGTTGCCAGAGGAAACTCATGATTGACTTCGAGTAACCGCAGTGGAATCGGGCTTCAATTCACATTGAAAGGGGGAATCACAAAGCGTTTCTCAAGTTGGGTCAGGAATCCATCGGATCCCTCTAGTTGCAACAGGGGTCTCACGGAGACTCTCAGTTCGTCTCTGGGAAGTCCGGTATCATTTTGGGGTGTGAGGAGACTTTGGGATACCCCTTGAGTTACTGCAGGGGACTAGGGTCTCATCTGGAGTTGAGGTGCTAACCTCAGGATGCCTAGGCAGTTCCGACATGGATCTCAGTGTTCCTGTAAGTTTCAATAGGGGAGTCATGCCACATCCCTTGTAGAGGCATGGAACTCCGCTATCTTTTCACGTCGGCAAAGGGGTGGGAGGCCTCCTGTCGAGTTGAACTTCTGTCCTGGGGCTTTTTCTCCATGATGCACCTGGGAAGTCAGGCCTCCCTTTGTGGTGTTAGTTGATCCCGGGTGTTCCATTTAAATAGGTACAGAGGAATCAGGCCTCATGTCGAGAGGATGGGGAAATCGGTGTCTTTTTGAATTGAGGCATGACCCACTTGGGACCTCTCCAGTTTCAAGGGAAGATAAGCCTCCTCTTCAGATTCAACATTAACATTGGGATTCCTTTCCAGAAGAAGCAGGGGAATCGCTCCTCATCTCGAGATGACGAGTGGAAAACGGGACTCTTCTTGAGCTGTGGCAGGAACCTCGTTTCGAGTTCGGCCGGGTAACTCGGGGAAATTCTTGAATTGCTTACAGGGTGCCGAGTATCCTTTCGATTTTGAAGAGGGAATTGGGGATTTCTCTTGAGACGCTGCAGCGGGAAGGGGTGTCTTGTGGCGTGAAGGGGAGAATTTCATGGTTTTTCTCGAGTTGCGGCTTGAAGCTTGAAGGGCTTCTCGAGTTACGATGGTGATCTGTTGTCTCTCTAGTGTTGCCTGAGGGAAGTCAAGTCTCCTTTAGTGTTGAAAGTGGAACCTCGGGATTCCTTTCGAGTCATTTCAGGGCATGAGGGCTGCCTTTTGACTTGAGCCTGTAAACTCAGTGTTCCTCTGCATTGGCCACAATGATCTTGGAGTTGCTATGAAGGTTCCACTTGGGAGTCAGGCCTAGTCTTTGTTGAGGATGGAACTCTACTTTCCCCAGAGTTGTAAAAGGGTTGGCGGGCTGCTGTCTGTTCAAGCGGGAAATTTGTGTTTTTTCAAGTGACTCAGCGGCGGGTTCATGCCTCCGTTCATGTTGGGAGGTGATACTCCTTGATCCACTGTACTTGGTGTAAGCGCAACACGACTCATCTCTAGTGGATTGTGAATTCGGAGTCCTTTGACCTTGCTGCAGGATCCACGGGGTTGCCCTCGAGTGTCAATAGATGTGACAAGACTCGTCTAGTGGTGGGAGGAGAAGTAGGAATTCCTCTTCAGTTGAAAGTGGAATGGCCCCTTATCTTCAGGTGAGGTGTGTTCAAGGGGCTCCTCTTCAATTGCGGCGGGATATTCAGAGTTCTTCTCTCATCCGGACGGGTATCTCTAGGCGACTCATGAGTTGCATCAAGGAATTCAAGCCTCATATCGAATATTGAGAAGGAACTCGGGACTTCTGTCTAGGCGCTGCATTAAAAAAAAAAAAAAAAAGCGCCTCATCTTACTTTGAAGGAGGAATCTTGAAGTTTCTCTCAGGTTGCTGTGGGAAGTTTGGTGATCCTCTCGAGTAATGACAGGAATATCAGGGGGCCTCCCGAGATTTTTTTCAGAATTCAGAAAGCCTTTCCATATGCAACAGGAACCTCGGGATTCCTTTGGAGCAGAGAAATAGGTTTGCATCTCGATTCGAGTCCATCAACTCAGGAATCCTCTCCAGTATCAACAAGTTTCTCGGGGTTGCTCTCCAAATTCACCTGGGCATTAAGGCCTCGTCTCATTTCAAACATGGAACTCCGCTTTCTTTTCGAGGTGTAAAAGGGGTGTTAGCCCACAGTCGAGTTGAATTTGTACCTGGTGATTGTTTCGAGAATCCTCGGGGAGTGAGGTCTCCACTTGTCCTGTGAGTTGATACACGAGGATAGATTTGAATCTGTGCAGTGGAATCAGACAAAATCTCGAGTGGGTGGGGACATTGGTACGTTTTGGAATTGTCTTTTGAAACCCGGGGAAATGCTCCTGTGTTGCAAGTTGATACCGGCCTCCTCATAATATACGATACGAATGTCCGGATTCTATTCCAAACAAAAAAGGGGAATCGACTCTCATCTGGAAAAGAGGCCTGGATAATGGGGCACTTTGTCAGTTGTGGCTGGAAACTCAGTGTTTCGCTGGAGTGGGCCCGGGCAAGTCGGTGACATTTTTGAGTTGCATAAAGGATGTCAAGTAACCTTTCGAGTTTCATGCGGGAATGTGGGATTTCTCTTGAGAATCTGCTGCAGCAATGTTCCTCATCTTACCTTGGGGGGAGAATCTTGTGGTTTTTCTCGAGTTGTGGCAGGAAGCTTGCGGTTCCTCTCATTGTGACGGGAACCTAAGGAACTCGCTCATGTTGTTTCAGGGAAGTCAGGTCTCCTTTCGTGTTGGAAGGGGAACTTTGGGTTTACCTTTGAGACGTGGAATGTGAATAGAGCCTCATCTAGAGTTGAGTCTTAAATTGTGTGCTCCTATCCAGTGGGGTGGAGAAGGCAATGGCAAGCCACTCCAGTACTCTTGCCTAGAAAATCCCATGGACGGAGGAGCCTGGTAGGCTGCAGTCCATGCGGTCACTACGAGTCTGACATGACTTAGCAACTTCACTTTCACTTTTCACTTTCACACATTGGAGAAGGAAATGGCAACCCACTCCAGTGTTCTTGCCTGGAGAATCCCAGGGACGGGGGAGCCTGGTGGGCTGACGTCTATGGGGTCACACAGAGTCGGACACGACTGAGGTGACTTAGCAGCAGCAGCAGCAGCAGCAGCCAGTGGGGACGGCTATGTCGGGGAACATTTTGAGTCACAGAAACGGTGTCAAGTACCCGTTTGTATTTCAAGCTTGAATGTGAGATATCTCTTGAGACTCTGCAAGCAGAAATGTTCCTTATTTCGCATTGATGGCAGAGTCTTGTGTTTTTTCTCGAGTTGCAGTGGGAAGCTTGGGGTTCCTGTCGAGTTGGGACGGGGACCACAGGAACTCACTCCTGTTGCCCCAGGGAAGTGAGGTCTCCTTTTGTGTTAGAAGGGGATCCTCGGGATTCCTCTCGAGGCACGGCAGAGGAATAGGGCCGCATCTAGCATTGTGTCTGTAATTCTGTGCTCCTGTCCAATGGGGACGGCTATGTTGGGAAACTCTTTCAGTCTCATAAAGCATTTCAAATTCCCGTTCAAGTTTCAAGCGAAAATGTGGTATTTTTTGAGTCTTGGCAGCAGAAACTTCCTCATCTCGCATTGAGGGGAGAATCTTGTGGTGTTTCACGAGTTGCAGCGGGAACCTTGGGGTTCTTCTCAAGTTGCGACGGGGACCTCAGGAACTCGCTCGTGTTTACCCAGGGAAGTCAGGTCTCCTTTAGTTTTCAGAGGGGAACCTTGGGTGTCCTCTTGATCCGTGGCATAGGAATGGGATGCATCTAGTGTTGAGTCAGTCAACTCCGTGTTCCTCTCCATTGGCAACATGGATTTCGTGGTTACTTTGAAGGTTCTACTGTGGAGTCAGGCCTCGTCTCGATTTGAGGCATGGAAATCTGATTTCCTTTCGAGGTGTAAAACGGGAGTTAGTCCTCCTGTCATCCATCACCAGGCGGTTCAATAGTGCTTTTTCTAAAGGCTCAGCATGGGTGTCAGGTCTCCCATCATGTTGGGAGGGGACACTCGGTGTTGGAGCTTCCCTAGATCATCAGGAGCTACCTCGAATGGAGGGTGAACTCAGAGTCCTTTATCCTTGCAGTAGTATACGCGGGAGACAACTCGACTTTCAATAGGAGAAAGAGGCCTCCTCTTGTGGTGGGAGAATAATGCAGGATTCCTCTTGAGTTGAATCAGGGATTGAACACTCATGTCGTGAGGATGTGGGAAATACGGAGTTCTTCTCGAGCTGTACACGGAAACCCTGGATTTCTCTCTATTGAAGAGGAGTGTTCTGGGAGCCCCTTCAATTGGAAATAGAGATTCAAGCCTCCTATCGATTCTTGAGAGAGAGCTCGGGATTGCTCTCCAGGCGCTGCAAAAAAAATTACCTCTTGTGACATTGCCTGGGGAATCTCGTGGGTTTTTGCAAGTTGCGAAGGGAAGTTTGGCTTTCCTTTTGAGTTACGACGGGGAACTCAGGGAGAGTCTCGTGGTGCCCCAGGGAAGTCAAGTTGCGAGGGGAAGCTCATGGTAGCCCTCGAGTCACTGCAGAGTAATTGGGCTTCAATTCATATTGAAAGGTGGAATCACAAAGTGATTTTCTATTTGGGGCAGGAATCCTTTGGATACCTCGAGTTGCACAGGGGCCGCACGGAGCTTCTCAGTTCGTCTCTGGGAAGTCCAGTATCCTTTTGGGGTGTGAGGAACCTTTGGGATGCCTCTCGAGTCCCTGCAGGTGACTAGGGTCTCATCTGGAGTTGAGGCACTAACCTCAGGATGCCTCTCCAGTTCCGACATGGATCTCAGTGTTCATGTAAGTATCAACAGGGGAGTCATGCCAGGTCCTTTGTTGAGGCATGGAACTCCACTAACTTTTTAAGTTGTCAACGGGGTGGGAGGCCTCCTGTCGAGTTGAATTTCAGTCCTGGGGATTAGTCTCCATGATGCACCTGGGAAGTCAGGCTTCCCTTCGTGCTGTTAGTTGATCCCGGTTGTTCCATTTGAATCGGTACAGTGGAATCAGGCCTCATGTTGAGAGTATGGGGAAATCGGGTCTTTTTGAATTGTGGCACGACCCACCTCGGACCTCTCGAGTTTCAAGGGAAGATAAGCCTCCTCTTCAGATTCGACATTAACATCGGGATTCCTTTTGAGAAGAAGCAGGGGAATCGCTTCTCATCTCGAGATGATGAGTGGAAAAGGGGGTTCTTCTTGAGCTGTGGCAGGAACCTTGTTGCTCCTCTCAAGTTTGGCCGGGTAACTCGGGGAACTTCTTGAGTTTTGTAAACGGTGCCAAGTATCCTTTCGGTTTTGAAGAGGGAATGTGGGATTTCTCTTGAGACACTGCAGTGGGAAGGGGCTTCCAGTGGCGTGAAGGGGAGAATTTCATGGTTTTTCTCGAGTTGCAGCTTGAAGGTCTTATCGAGTTACAACGGGGACGTGTGTACTCGCTAGTGTTGCCTCAGGGAAGTCACGTCTCCTTCCGTGGTGAATGTGGAAACTCGGGATTCCTTTTGAGTCACTGCAGGGCATGAGGCCAACATTTTGACTTGAGTCGGTAAACTCAGTGTTCCTCTCCATTGGCCACAAAGATCTTTGTGTTGCTATGAAGGTTCCACTGGGGAGTCAGGCCGAGTCTTTGTTGAGGATGGATCTCTACATTCTCCTGAATTTTAAAGGGGTTGTTAGGTCTGCTCTTTGTTCAAGGGGGAAATTTGGGTTTTTTCGAGAGCCTTAGCAGGTGTTTCATGCCTCCAATCATGGTGAGAGTTGATACTCCGTGATCCACTGGAGCTGGTGTAAGTGCAATAAGATTCATCTCTAGTGGAGTGTGAATTCGGAGTCCTTTGACCTTGCTGCAGAATCAACGGGGTTGCCCTCGAGTGTCAATAGATGTGACAGGACTCGTCAAGTGGTGCGAGGAGAAGTTGGGATTCCTCTTCAGCTGAAAGTGGAATGGCCCATTATCTTCAGCTGAGGTGTGATAACAGAACTCCTCTTAAAGTAACGATGGGAATATCAGGGGGCCTCCCGAATTGTTTCTGGGAAGACAGAACGCCTTTCCTTATGCAACGGGAACCTCGCGATTCCTTTCGAGTCTCTGCAGGGCATGAGGGCCACGTTTAGACTTGAGTGGGTAAACTCAGTGTTCCTCTCCAGGGCCACAGGGATCTTGGGGTTGCTATGAAGGTTCCACTAGAAAGTCAGGCCTAGTCTTTGTTGAGGATGGAACTGTTCTTTCTCCCCAAGTTGTAAAAGGATTGTCAGGTCTGCTGTCTGTTCAAGCGCGAAATTTGGGCTTTTTCGAGCGGCTCATTGGGGGTTTCATGCCTCTGATCAAGTTGGGAGGTGATAGTCTGTGTTCCAATTGAGCTGCTGTAAGGAAACATGACTCATCTCTAGTTGACTGTGAATTCAGAGTCCTTTGAACTTGCTGCAGAATCCACGGGGTTGCCCTTGAGTGTCAATTGATGTGACAGGAATTGTCAAGTGGTGTGAGGGGAAGTTGGGATACATCTTCAGTTGAAAATGGATTAGTCCATTATCATCAGCTGAGGTGTGATCATGGGTCTTCTCTTAAATAGTGGTGGGAAATTTGGTTTATTTTCCACTCATCGGGACAGGTATCTCTGGGCGACCCTTCAGGTGCATCAAGGAATTCAAGTCTCATATCGAATTTGGAGAAAGAACTCGGGACTTCTGTCTATGTGATGCAGGAGAAAAAAAAAAAAACGGCCTCATCTTGCTATGAAAGTGGAATCTCGAGGTTTTACTCGAGTTGCTGTGGGGAGTTTGCTGATCCACATGAGAAACGACGGGAATATAAGGGAGCCTCCCGTGTTGTCTCTGGGAAGTCAGAACGCCTTTCCATTGGCAAGGGGAACCTCATGATTCCTTTGGAGTCGCTGCAGAGAAATAGATCTGCATCTGTATTCGAGTCCGTTTAAATCCGGATTCCTCTCCAGTAGCAACAGGGTCCTCGGCGTTGCTCTCAAAATTCACCTGGGGAGTCAGGACTCGTCATGGAACTCCGCTCTCTTCTTGAGTTGGAAAAGGGGTGTTAGGGCACATTCGAGTTGAATTTGTACCTGGAGATTGTATCCAGAATGCTCGAGGAATCTGGTCTCCACTCGTCTTGTGAGTTGATACTCAAGAATACATTTGAATCTGTTCAGTGGATTTAGACAATATCTCAAGTGGGTGGGGACATCGGTACCTTTTCCAATTGTGTTTTGAAACTCCGGGGATCCTCCCGAGTTTCAAGGTGTACTGGCCTCCTCGTACTGTGCAAAGGAAACCTCTGGATTCCATTCCAGACAAAGCAGGGTAATCGACCATCATCTGGAATTGGGACTGGAAAACAGGCACTTTGTCAGTTGTGGTAGGAAACTCGGTGTTTCTCTCTATTGGGCCTGGGTATGCCGTTGTAAGTTTTGAGTCGCATAAAGGATGTTACGTAACCTGTCGAGTTTCAAGCGGGAATGTGGGATTACTCTTGAGAATCTGTAAGGGAAATGTTCCTCATCTCGCCTTGAGGGCAGAATCTAGTGGTTTTTCTCGAGTTGCCGCGAGAAGCTTATGATCCCAATCGAGTTGCGATGGGGACCTCAGGAACTCGCTCATGTTACTTCAAGGAAGTCAGGTCTCCTGTCGAGTTGGAAGGTGAACCTCGGGATTCCTCACGAGGTGCAGCAGAGAAATAAGACCTCAACTGTTCTTGTGTACGTAAATTGTGTGCTCCTCTTCAGTGGGTACAGCTATGTCTGGTAAGTGTTGGAGTCTCATAAAGGGTGTCAAGTACCCGTTCGAGTTTCAAGCGGGAATGTGGGATTTCTCTAGACTCTGCAGTGGAAATGTTCCTCATCTCGCTTTGAGGGCAGAATCTTGTGGTTTCTCTCGAGTTGCGGCGGGAAGCTTGGGGTTCCTCTCGAAATGAGACGGGGACCTCAGGAACTCACTCATGTTGCCCCAGGAAGTCAGTTCTCCTATCGTGTTGGAAGGGGAAACTCGGGATTCCTCTCGAGGCCCTGTAGAGGAATAGGGCCGCATCTATCGTTTCGTCAGTCAATTGTGTGTTCCTCTCCAGGGACGATAGGGATGTCGGGGTTGCTGAGAAGGTTCTACTGGGGAGTCAGGTTTTGTCTCGATTTGAGGCATGGAATTATGGTTTCCTTTCGAGTTGTAAAAGCGGAATCAGTCCTCGTGTCGTGAGCAGGCGGACCATTAGGGCTTTTTCTATAGACTCAGCATGGGTGTCAGGTCTCCCATTATGTTGTGAGGGGATAGTCGGTGTTCCATTGGAGTTTTGCTAGACCATCAGGACCTACTTTGATTGGCACGGAAACTCAGAGTCCTTTATCCTTGCAGCAGGATCCGTGGGAGTGCACTCGAGTATCATAGGAGACAGAGGCCTCCTTTTGCGGTGGGAGAAGAAGAAAGGATTCCTCTTGAGTTGAAGCAGGTTTTGAACTCACAAGTCGTGAGGTGGTGTGGAATAGGTAGCTCTTCTAGAGTTGTGGATGGAAACTTGGGGTTTCTCTCGATGGAAGATGGGTATTCTGGGAGCCCCTTGAATAGAAAATTGAGATTCAAGCCCCCTATCGAATCTTGAGAGAGAACTCGGGATTGCTCTCCAGGCACTGCAGGAAAAAAAGGGCCTCATGTGAGTTTGCCTGGGGCATATCGTCACTTTGGCGAGTTGTGGAGGGAAGTTTGGCTTTCCTTTTGAGCTAGGCCGGGGAACTCAGGGAGACACTCTTGTTGCCTAAGGGAAATCAAGTTGAGAGGGGAAGATCATGGTTTCTCTAGAGTCAATGCAGTGTAACTTGGCTTTTTTTCCCATTAAAAGGGTTAATCCCAAAGTGTTTCTGGAGTTGGGGCAGGAATGTTTCTGATCCTTCGAGTTTCAACAGGGGCTTCATGGAGCCTCTCAAGTTGTCTCTTTGAAGTTCGGAATCGTTTTGAGGTTTGAGGAGCCTTTGGGATGCCTTTCGAGTCAATGCAGGGAGATAGGGTGTCATCTGGATTTAAGTCGCTAACCTCAGTGTGCCTCTCCAGTTCTGACATGGATCTCAGTGTTCATATGAAGTTTCAACAGGGGATCATGCCACTTGTCTTGTTGAGGCATGGAACTCCGCTCTCGTTTCGAGTTGTAAAAGGGGTGGGAGGCCTCCTGTCCAGTTGAATTTTTGTTCTGGTGCTTTTTCTCCACGATGCCCCTGGGAAATCAGGGCTCCCTTAGTAGTTTTAGTTGATCACGGGCATTCTCTTTGAATCGGTACAGTGGAATCAGTCCTTATGTCGAGCGAATGTGGAAATCGGTGTCTTTTTTAATTGTGGCACAATTCCATGGTGTCTTCTCGAGTTTCAAAGGGATAGGCCTCCCCTTAAGATTCGACGGGAACATTGGGATTAATTACCAGAAGAAGCAGGGGAATCGATCGAGATGACGAGTAGAAAACTGGTCTCTTCTTGAGCTGTGGCAGGAACCTCGCTGCCACAGGAACCTCTCGAGTTTGGCCAGATATCTCTGGTAACTATTTCAGGTGCATATAGGGTGGCGAGTATCCCATCGAGTTTGAAGAGGGAATGTGGGATTTCTTTCACAACACTGCGGTTCAAGGGGGTCCTGTAGCACGGAGTGGATAATTTAATGGTATTCTCGAGTTGCGACTTGAATCTCGGGATCTTCTCGAGTTATGACGGGAATCACTGGAAATCGTTAATTTTGCCTCAGGGAAGTTTGGTCTCCTTTCGTGTTCAAAGTGGAAACTCGGGTTTCCCTTCAAGTCGCTGCAGGGCATGAGGGACACATTTAGACTTGAGTGGGTATACTCAGTGCTCTTCTCCAGTGGCCACAGGGATCATGGTGTTGCTATGAAGATTCCACTGGGGAGTCAAGGCAAGTCTTTGTTGAGGATGCAACTCTGCATTCCCCCTGAGTTGTGTAAGGATTATCAGGTCTGCTGTCTGTTCAAACAGGAAATTTGGGCTTTTTCCAGAGGCTGAGAGGGGTACTCATGCTTCCGATCATGTTGGGAGTTGATACTCCGTGTTCCCCTGGAGCTGATGTAAGCGCAAGATGACTCATCTCTAGTTAAGTGTGAACACGGAGTGCTCTGACCTTGCTGCAGGATCCACGGGGTTGCCCTCGAGTGTCAATGGATGTGATAGGACTCATCAAGTGGTGCGAGGGGAAGTGGGGATTCCTCTTCAGCTGAAAGTGGAATGGCCCATTATCTTCAGCTGAGGTGTGATCCCGGGGTGTCTTTTAAATTGTGGTGGGAAATTTGGTTTTATTCTCTCATTGGGACGGGTATCTCTGGGCGACCCTTCAGTTGCATCAAGGAATTCAAGCCTCATATCGAACTTGGAGAAGGTATTCGGGACTTCCGTCTACGTGCTTCAGGAAAAAAAGGGCCTCATCTTGCTTTGAAAGAGGAATCTCGAGGTTTTTCTCGAGTTGCTGTGGGAAGTGTGCTGATCCTCTCGAATAATGACGGGAATATCAGGGAGCTCCAGTGTTGTCTCTGGAAAGTCAGAACGCCTTTCCATTTGCAAGGGGAACCTAGGGATTCCTTTGAAGTCGCTGCAGAGAAATAGGTTTGCATCTAGGTTCGAGTCCGTTTAACTCAGGATTCCTCTCCAGTAGCAACGTGGTTCTCGGGGTTGCTCTCAAAATTCCCCTGGGGAGTCAGGCCTCGTCTTGGGTTCAGACATGGAACTCCGCTTTCTTCTCAAGTTGTAACAGGGGTGTTAGGGCACAGTCGAGTTGAATTTGTACCTGGAGATTGTATCGAGAATGCTCGGGGAGTCAGGTCTCCACTCGTCTTGTGAATTGATACTCGAGGATACATTTGAATCTGTGCAGTGGAATCAGATAATATCTCGAGTGGGTGGGGACATTGGTACCTTTTCCAATTGTGTTTTGAATCCCAGGGGATCCTGCCAAGTTTCAAATTGTACTGGCCTCCTCATAGTCTGTGATGGGAATGTCCGGATTCCATTCCAAACAAAGCAGGGGAATCGACTGTCATCTGGAGTAAAGGACTGAAAAATGGGGCACTTTGTCACTTGTGGCAGGAAACTCGGTGTTCCTTTTGAGTATGGGTATATCAGTGTAAGTTTTGTGTCACATAAATGATGTTAAGTAACCTGTCCAGTTTGAAGCGGGAATGTGGGATTTCTGTTGAGAATCTGCAACGGAAATATTCCTCATCTCACCTTGAGGGCAGAATCTTGTGGCTTTTCTCGAGTTGAGGTAGGAAGATTGGGGTCCCTCTCAAGTTGCGACGGGGACCTCAGGAACTCGCTCGTGTTGCTTCAGGGAAGTCAGGTCTCCTTTCTTGTTGGAAGGGGAACTTCATGATTCCTCTCGAGGCATGGAATGTGAATAGGGCCTCATCAAGGGTTGAGTCCTTAAATTGTGTGCTCCTCTCCTGTGGGGACGGCTGTGTCAGGGAACTTTTTGAGTCACATAAAGGGTCTCAAGTACCCATTCGAGTTTCAAACTGAAATGTGGGAATCTCTTGAGAATCTGCATCATAAATGTTCCTCATCCTCGCAGTGATGGGTGAATCTTGTGGTTTTTCTCGAATTGCGACGAGAATCTTGGGGTTCCTCTGGAGTTGGAAAGGGGACCGCAGGATCTCGTTCGTGTTGTCCCAGGGAAGTCAAGTCTCAGTTCGTGTTGGAAGGGGAACCTCGGGATTCCTCTCAAGGCGCGGCAGAGTAATAGGGTCGCATATAGCGTTGTGTATGAAAATTGTGTGCTCCTCTTCAGTGGGAACGGCTATGTCAGGGAACTTTATGAGTCACATAAAGTGTGTCAAGTTCCTGTTCGAGGTTCAAGCGGGAATGTGCGATTTCTCTTGAGACTCTGCAGCAGAAAAGTTCCTCATCTCACATTGATGGGGGAATTTTGTGGTTTTTCTCGAGTGGCGGTGGGAAAATTGGGGTTGCTCTCGAGTTGCGACAGGGACCTCACGAAGTCGCTCGTGCTCTCCCTGGGAAGTCAGGTCTTCTACCTTCGTGGAAGGGGAACCTTGGGATTCTTCTCGAGGTGCGGCAGAGCAATAGGGCCACATCTAGCGTTTAGTCGGTCAAATGTGTGTTCCTCTCCGGTGGCGACAGAGATCTCGGGGTTGCTAAGAAGGTTCTACTGGGGAGTCAGGTTTCATCTCGATTTGAGGCATGGAATTCTGCTTTCCTTTCCAGTTGTAAAAGGGGAATCAGTCCTCGTGTCATGATCAGGTGGATCATTAGAGCTTTTTCTATAGGCTCAGCATGGGTGTCAGGTCTTCCATTATGTTGTGATGGGATAATCGGTGTTCCAATGGTGCTTTGCAAGATCATAAGGACCTATGTCGATTGGAGGCGGAACTCAGAGTCCTTTATCCTTGCAGCAGGATCCGCGGGAGTGCACTCGAGTTTCAACACACAGAGGCCTCCTCTTGTGGTGGCAGAAGAAAGAATTCCTCTTGAGTGTAAGCAGGATTTGAACGCTCAAATCGTGAGGTGGTGGGGAATAGGTCGCTTTTCTATAGGTGTGGATGGAAACTCGGGTTTTCTCTCGATGGAAGACGGGTATTCTTGGAACCCCTTGGATTGTAAATAGGGATTCAAGCCTCCTACCTTATCTTGAGAAAGAACTCGGGATTGCACTCCAGGCACTGCAGGAATAAAAGGGCCTCAAGTGACGTTGCCTGGGTATCTCATGGTTTTTGGCAATTTGTGGAGGGAAGTTTGGCTTTCCTTTCGAGTTATGACGGGGAACTCAGGGAGACTCTCGTATTGCCTCAGGTAAGTAGTTGCGAACGGAAGGTTGTGATTGCTCTCGAGTACCTGCAGAGGAATCGGGTTTCAATTCGCATTAAAAGGGGTAATAACAAAGTGTTTCTTGAGTTGGGGAAGGAACCTTTCGGATCTGTCGAGTTGCAACAGGGGCCTCACTGAGCCTCTCAAATTTTCTTTTGGAAGTCCGGAATAGTTTTGTGGTGTGAGGCAACTTTGGGATGCCATTCGAGTCAGTGCAGGGGAATAGGGTCTCATCTGGAGTTGTGGTGCTAAATTCCAATGCCTCTCCAGTTCTGACATGGATCTCTGTGTTTCATTTGAAGTTTCAACAGGGTAGTCATGCCACATCTCTTGTTGAGGCATGGGACTCTGCTATCTTTTCGAGTTGTAAAAGGGGTGGGAGGCCTCCTGTCGAGTTGAAATTCTGTCCTGGGGCTTTTTTCCATGATGCACCTGGGAAGTCATGCCTCCCTTCGTGGTGTTAGTTGATCCCAGGGGTTCTCTTTGAATCGGTAGCGGAATCAGTCCTTACGTTGAGCAGATGGGGAAATCGGTGTCTTTTTGAATTGTGTCATGACTCCCCGGGTCCACTCGAGTTTCAAAGGGAGATTGGCCTCCTCTTCAGATTCAAGGGGAACATCTAGATTAATTTCCAGATGAAGCAGGGGAATCGATCCTCACCTCGAGATGACGAGTGGAAAACGGGTCTCTTCTTGAGCTGTAGCAGGAACCTTGCTGCTCCTCTCAAGTTTGGCCGGGTATCTCATTTATCTTCTTGAGTTGCGTAAAGGGTGCTGAATATCCTTTCGAGTTTGAAGAGGGAATGTGGAATTTCTCTTGTCTTTTCAGCGGAAAGGGGCGACCTGTCACGTGGGGTGGAGAATTTCATGGTTTTCTCGAGTTGCAGGTTGAAGCTTGGCCTCCTTGAGTTACGACGGGAACCACTGGGACTTGCTAGTTTTGCCTCAGGCAAGTCAGGTCTCCTTTCGTTTTGAAAGTGGAACCTCGGGATTCCTTTCAAGACATTGCAGGGCATGAGGGCCACATTTCTACTTGAGTGGGTAAAGTCAGTGTTCCTCTCCAGTGGCCTCAGTTATCTTGGGCTTACTATGAAGGTTCCACTGGGGAGTCAGGCCTAGTCTTTGTTGAGGTTGGAACTCTGCTTTCCCCCCGAGTTGTAAAAAGATTGTCAAGTCTGTTGTCTGTTCAAGCAGGATATTTGGGCTTTTTTGAGAGGCTCAGCTGGGGTTTCATGCTTCTGATCTAGTTGGGAGGTGATACTCCATGTTCCACTGAAGCTGCTGTAAATGCAACAGGACTCATCTCTAGTTGAGTGTGAACTCGGAGTCCTTGGACCTTGCTGCAGGATCCATGGGGTTGCCCTCCAGTGTCAATAAATGTGACAGGACTCATCAAGTGGTGCGAGGGGAAGTTTGGATTCCTCTTCAGTTGCAAGTGGAATGGCCCATTATCTTCAGCTGAGGTGTGACCATGGGGCTTCTCTTCAATTGTGGCGGGAAATTCATTTTCTTCTCTCATTGGGATGGTTATCTCTGGGCGACCCTTAAGTTGCATCAAGGAATTCAAGCCTCATATAGAATTTGGAGAAGGAACTCGGAACTTCTTTCTATGTGCTGCAGGAGAAAAAGGGCCTCTTCTTTCTTTGAAAGAGGAATCTGTAGGTTTTTTACGAGTTGCTGCGGTAAGTGTGCTGAACTTCTCGAGTAACGACAGGATTATCAGGGAGCTTCAGTGCAGTCTCTGGGAAGTAAGAACACCTTTCCATTTTCAAGGAGAACCTCAGGATTCCTTTGGAGTCACTGCAGAGAATTAGGTCTGTATCTAGATTCGAGTCCGTTTAATTCAGGATTCCTCTCCAGTAGCAACAGAGTTCTCGGGTTTACTCTCACAATTCGACCTGTGGTGTCAGGCCTCATCTCATGTTCAGACACGGAACTCCGCATTCTTCTGGAGTTTTAAAAGGGGTCTTAGGCCACAGTCGAGTTGAATTTTTACCTGGAGATTGTATTGAGAATGCTCGGGGAGTCAGGTCTCCACTCGTCTTGTGAGTTGATACTCGAGGATACATTTGAATCTGTGCAGTGGAATCAGACAATATCTCGAGTGGGTGGGGACTTCGGTATCTTTTCCAATTGTGCTTTGAATCCCTGGGGAATCTGCGGAGTTTCAAGGTGTTCTGACCTCCTCGTACTGTGTGATGGGAACATCCGAATTCCATTCCAAACAAAGCACGGGAATCGACTGTCATCTGGAAAAGAGGACTGGAAAACGGGGGACTTTGTCAAATGTGGCTGGAAACTCCGTGTTACACTGGAGTATGGGTGTGTCGGTGGGAGTTTTGAGTCGCATAAAGGATGTTAAATAACCTGTCGAGTTTCAAGTGGGAATGTGGGATTTCCTTTGAGACTCTGCAGCAGAAAAGTTCCTCATCTCGCATTGATCGGGGAATATTGTGGTTTTTCATGAGTTGCGGCGGGAAGCTTGGGGTTCCTCCCGATTTGTGACGGGGACCTCAGGAACTCGCTCGTGTTGCCCCAGGGAAGACAGGTCTCCTTTCATTTTGGAAGGAATACCTCGGGATTCCTCTTGAGGTGCGGCACAGGTATAAGGCCGCATCTAGCATGGGGTCGCGGAGAGTCGGACATGACTGAGCGACTGAACTGAACTGAACTGAGCATTGTTTATGTAAATTGTGTGCTCTTCTCCAGTGGGGACAGCTATATCGGGGAACTATTTGAGTCGCATAAAGGGTGTCAAGTACCCGTTCGACTTTCAAGTGGGAATGTGGGATTTCTCTTGAGACTCTACAGCGGAAAATTTCCTCATCTCGCATTGAGTTTAGAATCTTGTGGTTTTTTTGAGTTGTTTTGGGAAGCTTGGGGTTCTTCTCGAGTTGCGATGGGGACTCAGGAAATCGCTCATGTAGCCCAAGGGATGGAAGGTCTCCTATCATGATGTAAGGGGTATCTGGGGATTCCTCTCGAGGGGCATCAGAATAGGACCACACCACTCTGAGTCGGTCAACTGTGTGATCCTCTCCAGTGGCGACAGGGATCTCGGGATTGCTCTCAAAATTCACCTGGGGAGTCATGCCTCGTCTTGTGTTCAGACATGGAACTCTGCTTTCTTCTTGAGTTGTAAAAGGGGTGTTAGGTCACAGTCGAGTTGAATCTGTTCCTGGAGATTTTATCGAGAATGCTCGGGGAGTCAGGTCTCCACTCGTCTTGTGAGTTGATACTTGAGGATACATTTGAATCTGTGCAGTAGAATCAGACAATATCTTGAGTGTGTGGGGACATCGGTACCTTTCCAGTTGTGTTTTGAAACCCCGGGCATCCTGCAGAGTTTCAATGTGGTACCGGCCTCCTCGTACTGTGCGACGGGAATGTCTAGATTCCATTCCAGACAAAGCAGGGGAATCCACTGTCATCTGGAAAAGAGGACTGGGACACGGGACACTTTATCAGTTGTTTCAGAAACCTCGAAATTCCTCTCAATTGGGGCTGGGTATTTCGATGGAATTTTTGAGTCGATAAAGGCTGTTAAGTAACCTGTCGAGTTTCAAGCGGGAATATGGGATTTCTCTTGAGAAATGCAAGGGAAATGTTCCTCATCTCGCCATCAGGGCAGAATGTTGTGGTTTTTCTCAAGTTGCAGTGGAAAGTTTGGGGTTCCTTTTCAGTTGTGACGGGGACCTCAGGAACGCACTCCTGTTGTTCCAGGGAAGTCAGGTCTCCTTTCGTGTTGGAAGGGGAACCTCGGGATTCCTCTCGAGGTGCGGTAGAAGAATAGGGCCGCATCTAGCATTGTGTCCGTAAATTGTGTGCTCCTCTCCCCATCAACATGGGCTAGTAGAGGCTAAGGGAGGCCATGATACAACTTATTCACTGCTGATACCTCTGTGTGTCTGATTCTGGGGCGTGGTGATTCAGGGGCATGGTGTTTCTGCTCATGACTTCTGACATTCCTTCAGTGCCCTTTATTCTTTGACTTAAATTTCTCCCTTCAACACTCCTGCCTCCTCCATCCCTTTATGAATACTTTTCTTCCCATTTCACACTTCAGAGTCCTATAATCACTTCATCTCTAGACTACCCTCTTCCTATGGGGGGTTCTTTAGGGGCTTAAGGAAGTTAAGAACAAGCACATAACCTGGATAAAGTTAATTAAGAACATGTTGTATGTTTTTTCTACTCCAGTGAACTTTAGAGACCCCAAGATTTGGTGAATCCTCAGTCTGTTGCCCCAAGGTCAATCCAACGTCTCCATAAGATTACACATCAGAGCAAAGAAAGTGTTAAATATGTCCTCCACTAATATTGTTGGGGACACTTCAGCTCTCATATTGACTAGGGAAAGTCACCTTGCCCCATCTACCAGAAATACATTCCTGATTAAAATAAAAAGAAAACTAAGGTGCCCAAAGGCAAGGATCACATGCATTGCACTTGACTCTTGACTGAATCACTTCCCCAATGGTCCCTCATTGACAGTTATCATCAGGTAGGGCCCACTGTGTAGCTGATCAATAGCTGAGCAGGAGACGTACCAGTAGGTACCTCATTGATAGTTAGTTGCTTATTGGCGGGTCCAGGGATGCACTGTCCAATTGCTGAACAAGACCTGTTGCTTAGTAACAGGATGTGGAGTAGCAAGACACAGCAATGGCTACCTGCTAAGGGCTGTGCTCACGCTGCTCTGTTACATAAGGATACGTTGGGTCCAGTGTGCTGGAAACTTTTTGATTGACTCCTTTCCAACCTCAGATTTTGATTTCACATGCTTGTTTAACTTTTGTTCATCATTCTTTTCATTGTATTCCTATGCGTGCCTGTCAGCAGTGCTTATCCATATGACCTTTCAACAGTTGCCGCTTGACCCCATGGGCCGCAGATAGTATAGCTAATATTTCAAACCCAACAAGAATGTGAAGGCAAGCCCACCATGAGAACTACTTTGACTAACCTTAACATCACAGTGATTCTTATTCTATTCACAGTATAACAGAGCAGGAGGATGGAAATTCAAAAAGCATCAAAATGAAATTAGAGGACACCAATGAGTATGTCAATAGAAATATATATACTGCTAATATTTTGTCTTTGTTGTTCTACCTAAATGTTTATAATATATATATTATATGTGTTATATAATGCTGCTGCTGCTGCTGCTGCTGCTGCTAAGTCACTTCGGTCGTGTCCGACTCTGTGCGACCCCATATACATTAGTCCACCATGCTCCCCTGTCCCTGGGATTCTCCAGGCAAGAACACTGGAGTGGGTTGCCATATAATGCTAGAATATATAATACACATATATTTGGATGAGCATATATACATCAGTGAATTTTTTTTTTATTTATACAAATTGAATCTAATTATATGCACTATTGTAGCCTTTCTTTTCTATAAAATGTGCTGGATGAATTTTTCCATCTCAACGAACATGTATCTGCCATTATTTCTAATGATTACTATAGTGGTCAAATGCTTGCTTAAACCATACTCCATGCGAGTACTTTGAAGAAAGGAGCCATGTGTGCTTTGTTTACTGGTTGCTTCGATATATATATAATATATATATATATATATAGTAAATAAAGATGTAATACATATTAGAATTCATGTATCTTTCCGAATTAGTGTTCATTGTCTTCAGATACTTAACTTGGAGTGGAATTGCTGGGTCAATTTGTAGTTCTTTTTTAACTTTTTGAGAAATTTCATGATGTTTTCCATAGCGACTGCACAAATTTACCTTCCCAAAAATTAAGTCCAAGGGCTTCCCTTTCTCCACATCCTTGTCCACATTTGTTATTTTCAGACTTTTTGTTTTGATGATAGGCATTCTAATGAGTGTGAGGCTTATCTCCTTGTGATTTTGGATTTAATTATTTTCACAGTTAGTGATGTTCAGCATTTTTTCATACGCCATTTGTATATTTTCTTTGGAGAAAATCAGATCTTCCCATTGTTTTATTTGTTTGTTGTTTTTTAATATCGAGTTGAATAATCTGTTTAGATAGTTTGGATATTAACCCCTTTTAGTCATATCATTTGCAAATACTTACTCTCATTTGGTAGGTTGTCTTTTCATTTTGTCAGTGTTTTTGTTTGCTGTGCAAAAACTTTTAAGTTTAATTAGATCTCATTCTTTTCCTTTGCTACCTTTGCCTTAGGAGACAGGTGAAAAAAAATGTTGCTATGAATTATGTCAAAGAGTGTTCTGCCTACATTTTCTTCTAGGGGTTTCATACTTTCCAGTCTGTCATGTAGGGTTTTAATTCACCTTAATTTCATTTGTTTAATCATTTTTCTGTAAGCTGAAACTCCAATACTTTGGCCATCTCATTCGACGACTTGACTCACTGGAAAAGACTCTGATGCTGGGAGGGATTGGAGGCGGGAGGAGACGGGGACAACAAAGAATGAGATGGCTGGATGGCATCACCGACTCTATGGACATGAGTTTGAGTGAACTCTGGGAGTTGGTGTTGGACAGGGAGGTTTGGCCTTCTGTGATTCATGGGGACGCAGAATCAGACACGAGTGAGCGACTGAACTGAACTGAACTGATAGCTTTCTGTATATGCTTTCTGTATATAGCTTGCAGTATCATGTCAACTGCAAGTAGTGACAGTTTTACTTCTTCCTTCCAATTTGGATGACTTTTATTTATATTCTTTGAATGATTGCTGTGCCTAGTACTTCCAGTATTTTAGAAGTGTCAAGAGTGGGCATCTGTGTCTTGTTCCTGATTTAGAGGGATAGTTTTCAGCTTTTTGCCACTGAATATGACATCATCTCTGTTTGTTATAAATCACCTTTATTATCGTCAGACCACCACATGGACTATTCAGTCCATGGAATTCTCTAGGCCAGAGTACTGGAGTGGGCACAGTGCGACTTCCACTTTCCCTTTCATTATGTTCAGATATATTCCCTCCATATCAACTATGGTGAGAGTTTTTGAAATGAATGAATATTGAATTTTGCCAAATGCTTTCACAGTATCTGTTAAGATGATCATGTGATTTTTGTCCTTCTCTTTCCTAATGTGGCGTACCACACTGACTAATTTGCAGATATTGAACCATTCTTGTTCCGCTGGAATAAGCCCATCTTGATCATGGTATATGATGCTTTCAATGTGATGTTGAATTTGGTTCTCTCATATTTTGTTAAGAATATTCACATCTATATTCAACAGAAATATTGTCATTGAGTTGTCTTTTTTGGTGATCCCTTTGTCTGGTTTTGGTGTTAGGAAAATAATAGCTTCATCAAAAATTTGGGAGTACTTCATTTTCTTAATTTTTTGGAATAGTTTGAGAATGTTGGGCATATGCTCTTCTGTATATGTTTGTAAACATTCTGCTGTGAAGCTGTGCAGTCTTGAACTTTATTTTACTAAGAGATGTTTTATTGTAAATTCAATTTCACTACTAGTGTTTCAACTCTTCAGATTATACATTCCTTCATGATTCAGTTTTGTAAGTTTGTATGGTCCTGGAGATTTGTCAGTTTCTTCTAGGTTGTGCAATTTTTGGCATATAACTATTTGTAGTATCCTCTTATGATTTTTCCCTACTGCTGTGATGTGGCTGTAATGTCTCTTTCCATTTGTTTATTTGATTCGTCTGTCTTAAGGGAACTGTTCTTAAGCCTTCCCACCTTTCCTCACCCTACCTAACTTATGCAGGGGGCCCTGCAGCGCCCTCGGTGTGGTCCAAACTGCCCCCAAAACTGAACAATTGGGGAGATTACCTTCGGGTTCCTGTCTCGGGCGCGACCTACCAAAGGCCCCACTTCGGTTGAGTCCAGGGATACCCTCAGGATGAGCGACGTTGGCGAGAAAAGGAAGAAAACATAGCGAGTCAAGTCTTGGTTGAGTGTTGAATCAAGACTAATTTATTTTTTTATACATCAGAGTTTATATACCCTAAACTAGTACAGTTCTAAACGGGGGCAGTGAACAAAGTCAGCTTAACATTACGTCAGTTTGCCCTTTACAAAACCAGAATGCTTTCCGAATACTTCTCTGCTTACAAGAGTCTTTTTTATAGTAGATATTAATACATTATCTTCTGGCCTTGAGGCCTATTATCATCTCATGACCTTTTCTTACAAGCTAGGTGAATGCAAAGCTGTTTTTTGTAAGCTATTCTTATTTTTCCACTTGCCTGGTGCTAAACAGAAAACAGAAAAGTTATAATTTCATAATGTAAAAGTTCAACAGGCTATAGCAAACGAGAAATTTAACACAAGGGTCAGTTCTTTCTAGTTACTACACACAGACTCTGCCGTTCTGGTGCAGCCTCTGCCTCGCATCCCTGGTTAAAAGCATTGGTTGTCTCAAGGTTTCTACACTAGGGCTAAACTCTTATTATTATAAATTCTTACTCTAGTAACAATAATTTCTACATCAAGAGCAAAAATATAGCTAGCAAACATTGATTCAGTAACAACCTCTAGAATAATATTTTTTATATTCTTTAACAGGGCTTTTCACCCCTCGAAGTGCTCTATCTATTATGGCTTTTGTGTGATCAGGTTCTTTATGCTATTTATGATTAAGTTTTTGTGAGCAGTCATGTGCATTAGTGCCAAGGGCATAAACAAGTTGATTTTATTTGGAAAGAGATCGTGGAAGGCCTTCTGCCTGTGTCACAGAAATTAAGGAGCAGTCAGAAAGATAAGGGTCAGAAAGACAGATATTATCTTTAAGCTGAGCGCTGGGGCAGCTTTTTTAAATCCCTGAAGTCCTGATCTGCCTTGCTTGTCATGTCTGGTCCTCATGACCATGTCATGGGTGGGATCGCGTGTGCTGGCTTCCGGCAATTATGTTCATATATATTCCCTCCATATCAAGTATGGTGAGAGTTTTTGAAATGAATGAATGTTGAATTTCGCCAAATGGTTTTATAGCATCTATTGAGATGATCATGTGATTTTTGTCTTTCTCACTTCTAATGTGGTGTACCACACTGACTAATTTGCAGATATTGAACCATCCTTGTACCGCTGGAATGAGTCCATCATAGTACATGATGGTTTCAATGTGATGTTGAATTTGGTTCTCTCATATTTTGTTAAGAATGTTCACATCTATATTCAACAGAAATATGGGCATTGGGTCTTGCTTTTTGGTGGTGTCTTTGTCTAGTTTTGGTGTTAGGAAAACAATAGCTTCATCAAAAATTTGGGAGTACTCCATTTTCTCAATTTTTTGAAATAGTTTGAGAATATTGGGTATAAGCTCTTCTGTATATGTTTGTAAACATTCTGCTCTGAAGCTGTGCAGTCCTGAACTTTGTTTTACTAAGAGATATTTTATTATAAATTGAATTTCACTACTAGTGTTTCAACTATTCATATTATACATTCCTTCCTGATTCAGGTTTGTAAGTTTGTATGGTCCTTTAGATTTGTCAGTTTCTTCTAGGTTGTACAATTGTATGGCATATAACTATTTGTAGTATTCTCTTATGCTTTTTCCCTATTGCTGTGATGTTGGCTGTAATGTCTCCTTTGTATTTGTTTATTTGAGTCATCTGTTTTTTATTTTTGGTGAACCTGGCTAAACAGTTAATTATTTTGTTTAACTGTTCAAGAAACATCTTTTTACTTAACTGATATTTTTTTACTTTAGGAAAGTGGAAGTCTCAATTTTATTAATGTCCTCTCTGATCTTTATAATTGCTTTCAACTGAGAATTTGCGGTTTATTTATTCTTCTTTTCCTACTTCATTTATATAGTAAGTTAAGTTGTTTATTTCAGTTTCTCCCCCAGACTTAAGGGAAGCATCTGTCACTATAAAATTTCCACTTGAACTGCTTTTGCTAAATCCAATAGATTTTGGAGAGTTGGTGTTTTTATTAGTCTCAAAGTATTTTCTGATTCCCTTTTTGATTTCTTCATTAGTCATTGGTATTTAGTAGCATGTTGTTTCGTCTCCATATGTTTGTGTTTGTCCCATATTCCCCTCCTGTCATTGATATCTTATTTTGTCCATTGTGGTCATAAAAAGTGCTTGATAGAATTTCTGTCTTCTTAAATGTGTGGAGAATTGTTTTGTGGCCTAGCATTTGATCATCCCTGAAAAAATGTCCTGTGTGCACTTGAAGGTGTGTATTCTGCTATTTTGGGACAGACTATGACAGGTGGCTCAGAGGTAAAGAATCTGAAGCAATGCAGAAGATGAAGATTTGATACCTGGGTCAGCAAGATCCCCTGGAAAAGGAAATGCAATAAACTCCATTTTTTCTTGCCTGTAAATCTCAAGTACATAGAACCCTGGAGGGCTACAGCACACGGGGTTTCAAAAGAGTCAGACAAATTACTAACTGAAGAACAACAACAAATGCTGTAGGTATCTATTAAGTTTTACTACTCTAATCTGTAATTTAAGACTACAATTTTCTTATTGTTTTTTTATCAGGATATTCTGTCCATTGATGTAATAGGGTCGTGAATGTAGTTAGCATTTAATTTGCAATTCAATTGTCTTTTAATTTTCATACTATGTTATCTACCTGGTCGATCCACAGCCTTTACTATGTGTTTGTGTGTACTGGTGGGAGTTTTTCCCTTCTTTGTAGATTTTTACTTCTTTATCCATTTAGAGAAGACTCTTTAATATTTCCTTCCTGTTGGTTTAGTATGGATAACCTCTTAGATTTTGCTTGTCTGAGAAGTTCTTCTCTCCAACTCTGGATGATAATCTTGTTGGGAAGAGTATTATAGGTTGCAAGTTTTTCCCATTCAGCACGTTAAATATACATTGTTGACCCCTTTCTCTCTCTCTTTTCCTTCTACGACCTCAATAAAGTGAATGTTGTTATACTTGATGTTGTCTAGATGTCTCTTAAACTGTTCTGCTTTTTAACTTGTTTTTCGTTTTGTTTTTCCTATTGGGCGATTTCCATAAATTTAAGTTCCAGATTAATTATGCTTCTTGTGAATTGGCAACTCTCATTTTGGTGAGAGGTGGGGCTAGAGATAGAGGGGCCAGAACCAGTGCCAGGTATGAGCCCGGTCTTCTCCTGTGCTTAGTAGCCAACCCTGCCTATTGGGGAGTTAGGTTTAGAATCCAGTTGATGTTACAGACTCCTTGAGCTTCAGGTCCATGCTGATCCCATTTCATGTAAGTGTGTGCTGTATCCCCTTCCAGCATTGAAAATTTTGCCTCAAAAATACGAAGTGCTGGAGCAAAAATGGGTGCCCAATATGGGCTTGGGTGCATTCAGGGACAGTCCCAGCACACCAGTCAGAGTTCCAGATACTCCCACTCTTCCACCTCCATAAGCACTGGTAATGGCTGCTTTCAATTTGTTCAGATGTAGGCGAGATCTGAGTTGGCTCTACTCCTGGAACATGTACATTCTTCTCAGCCATGGAAGCCTTTGACATAGTTGTGGGAAGGGGTGTTCTATTAAATTAGAGGGGCTGGAATAGGCATTCAGAGTAGGTCAGGTCATGAACTAGCATTGTTAAGGGGAAACAGCCAGATTCCTGTGTAATTTCAACATGTTTCCTCTTCCTTGCTTTGTGACTGGGGAAACGTGTGGTTGCCTCCACAAACTCTTCATATAGAGATAAAAAAATAAATGCCCCCGAACCCAAACCAAAGAGGAAGAGATAGGGAACCTCCCTGATGAAGAATTCCAAATAATGATAGTGAAAATGATCCAAAATCTTGAATACCAAATAGAGTTACAGATAAATAGCCTGGAGACAAGGATCAAAAAGATGCAAGAAAGGTTTAACAAGCACCTAGAAGAAATATAAAAGAGTCAATACATAAGGAATAATGCAGTAGATGAGATCCAAAACACTCTGGAGGGAATCAACAATAGAGTAACAAAGGCAGAAGATAGGATAAGTGAGATAGAAGATAGAATGGTAGAAATAAATGAAAGAGAAAGGAACAAAGAAAAACGAACTAGACGAAATGAGGACAATCTCAGAGACCTCTGGGACAATGTTAAACATCCCAACATTCGAATCATAAGAGTCCCAGAAGAGGAAGAATCCCAAGTCCAAGAAACGCAGAGAGTTCAAAACAGGAAAATCCCAAGGCAAAGCACCCCAAGACACATATTAATAAAATTAAGAAAGATCAAAGACAAAGAACAAATATTAAAAGCAGCAAGGTAAAAACAGAAAATAATACACAAGGGGATTCCAAAATGGATGACAGCTGAACTTTCAATGCAAATTCTTCAGGCCAGGAGGGAATGGTACGGCATACTTACAGTGATGAAAGAAAATAGCCTACAGGCCAGATTACTGTAACCAGCAACCATCTCATTCAAATATGAAGGAGAAATCAAAAGCTTTACACACAAGCCAAAGCTGAGAGTATTCAACAACACCAAACCAGCTCTCCACAATTGCTAAAGGAACTTCTCTAGACAGGAAGCAGAGAAAGGTGGCTTAAACCCGAACCCAAAACTATAAAGTAAATGGCAATGGGATCAAACTTATCAATAATTACTTTAAATGTAAATGGGTTAAATGCCCCAACTAAAAGACAAGGCTGGATGAATGGATACAAAAACAAGACCCATATATATATTCTCTACAAGAGACCCACCTCGAAACGAGGGACACATACAGACTGAAACGGAAGAGCTGGAAAAACATATTCCACACAAATAGAGACCAAAATAAAGCAGGAGTAGCAAGAGTCATATCAAATAAAATAGACTTTAAGACAAAGGCTGTGAAAAGAGACAAAGAAGGACACTACATGATGATCAAAGGATCAATCTAAAAAGAAGATCTAACAATTACAATTATATATGGACCCAAAACAGAAGCACCGCATTTATAAGACAAATGTTAATAATTATGAAAGGGTAATTAACAATAACACAATAATAGAGGGGTACTTTAATATCCCACTCACAGCTATAGATAGATGGACTAAACAGGAAATTAACAAGGAAACACAAAAGTTTTTAATCCCTGGTCAGGGAACTCACAAAGAGCATGGTGCCACCCACCCCAAAAAATTATCTGTCTGTGGTGATCCTGCTTGTCATATGCACCGGGATTGGGCCACATCTACTGCCCTGCCCTTGGGAACACACTGATCCCAGCAATTTCTTAGGAGAGCTGGGGCCTAATTGATATTTTCTCTGTTCCCTCCAACCATTATTTTAATTGTTTGGAGTGCTAGCTGTATGTTTTAGTTGTATCAGCATTTTGTGCCTCCGGAGCACCTTTAGCTGACAGCATAGGCGAGTGATGCAAAAAAGCCCTTTATGATGTAGGTGGCCAGGAGGTGATTTCTACCTGCTTTTCTCAGGGAAAGTATGACATTCACCATCCCCATGTTGAACCATCTTCCCATCTGGGTTCTGTCAATTTAGAAATTAATGTCATTCCACACCCCAAACAAAGGCAGTAATACCATACCACTAATCCTTGCTGCTGAGATCAATTGTTAAGCAGGGTTATCCATCTTCATTGGAGACTCCTGACCCAGTTCAGACGTCTACTCTCTGGTTAACTGGGGGCCTGAGGGTGTGTTCGCCAAAATCCCTGGACTCCACACCCCTCCCCACTCAGGTGCCCAACTTTTTTCTCCCTCCCTTCCCATCAGAAAATTCACAGACACATACACACAAGTATCATTTTTTACCATTTGATGTTTATTTTACTGGCAGCCATCTGTTTACTATGGTAGTGTGAGAGTCAGTCTGTACCTAGTTGTTCATTTGTAAGAAAATAGACCTCTGGAGAAACAGTTCTAAACTGTCTGCCCTTTGGTGTTGAGTTACTGGCTGCCCAGGTTGTATTTCTCCAGGGTCTCTCATTCTGGGCCGGCTGTGCTTATCTTCTCTTTCGATGCTGCCTCTTTCTTGGGCTTTGCCTCATAGTTTGGTACCTTTTTCGGCATTAATTCAGTGTCTTACTGGCACAAGAACAGAAAATAGAGTTTGGTTTTCTTGTTATCTTCACCTTCTTCAAATGAGTGGCATAGGATCGGATTTTCTTTCACAGAGTCCCAGGTAGAGGTCTTCTGACCCTCATGGTCATATTTCGTGCCTGGAAAGAAAAGAGAAGGGTATTAGTTTTGAGGAAAGAGTTAAACAACTGAGTTGGAAGGGAGATTTCATGAAAAAGGGATGGGTTGATGAGGGCTTTTGTACCAGGCAAGGGCAGTGTAGAGGTCCTGGGCAGCAAAGTCAATGGAGAACATGGGGAGAATAGATGGAGTCATCTTACCTTCACACTTCCTCTGTGTCTCCGTTGACAAGGGGTCGTCTTTCTTCCTTTCATCCTTGAAGCATACCGTGTGGCAAGTCTTCTTGGCTTCTGTGACTTCCTCGTTACCTTAGTCATGATGATCCCACAAATTGGCCGAACCCACAATCTCTGCCTGTGACCCCCATATATATACCTTCTCAGGACAATGAAGAGCCACACCCTTCAATCTGATTGGTCAGCTAAGCACTTCCCAGCCCATGGTGGCCTTGGAGTCTTAGACATCACAATGTACCACTTTGCCCACTTTGTACCATTTAATTTGCAATTCAATAGTATTTTAATTTTGATATTAGATTTTCTACTTGGTTGATCCACATTCTTTATTATATGTATTTGGTAGTTGTAGGAATTTTTCCTTTCTCTGTAGATTTTTACTTCTTTTTCCTCGTAGAGAAGACTCTCTAATATTTCCTTTCGAGTTGGTATAGTATGGATAAGCTCTTCAGTCAGTTCAGTTCAGTTCAGTCGCTCAGTCGTGTCCGACTCTCCGCGACCCCATGAATCACAGCACGCCAGGCCTCCCTGTCCATCACCAACTCCCGGAGTACACTCAAACTCATGTCCACAGAGTCGGTGATGCCATCCAGCCATCTCATTCTCCGTCGTCCCCTTCTCCTCCCGCCCCCAACCTTTCCCAGCATCAGAGTCTTTTCCAGTGAGTCAACTCGTCTCATGAGGTGGCCAAAGTATTGGAGTTTCAGCTTTAGCATCAGTCCCTCCAATGAACATCCAGGATTGATCTCCTTTAGAATGGACTGAAGTTCTTCTATCCAATTTGGAATGATAATCTTGCTGTCTAGCGCATTATAGGTTGCAAGTTTTTCCCTTTCAGCATGTTAAATACAAATTTTTGACCCCGTTCTCTCTCTCTTTTCCTTCTACAACCCCAATAAAGTGAAGGTTAGTATACTTGATGTTGTCTAGAATCTCTTAAACTGTTCTCCTTTTTAACATATTTTTCGTTTTGTTTTTCCTATTGGGCGATTTCCATAATTTTACTTTCCAGATTCATTTTGCTTCTTGTGTATTGGAAACTCTCATTTTGGTGAGAGGTGGGGCTAGAGATAGAGGGGCCAGAAAGAGTGCCAGGTATGAGCCCGGACATCTCCTTTACTCAGCAGCCAACCTTGCCTATTGGGGAATTAGGTTGAGCTACCCCACGTCCAACAGGCGGTGGCTGCGCGGGCGCAGGAGGGCCGAGAGGAGCTACTCTGCATTCAAGGTCAGGAGGGGTGGCCTTGAGGAGATACCCCTCGTCCAAGGTAAGGTACAGCGGCTGCACTTTGCTGGAGCGGCTGTGAAGAGATTTTCCACGACCAAGGTAAGAGAAACCCAAATAAGACGGTAGGTATTGATAGGGGGCACCAGAGGGCAGACAAACTGAAGTCATAATCACAGGAAACTAGCTGATCTAATCACATGGACCACAGCCAAATGTGGTCCCCTGGAGAAGGGAATGGAAAACCACTTCAGTATACTTGCCTTGAGAACCCCATGAACAGTATCAAAGGGCAAAATGATAGGATACTGAATGAGGAATTCCCCAGGTCGGTAGGTGCCCAGTATGCTACTGGAGCTCAGTGGAGAAATAACTATAGAAGGAATAAAGGGATGGAGCAAAAGCAAAACCAATACCCAGTTGTGGATGTGACCAATGATAGAAACAAGGTGCGGTGCTGTAAAGAGCAAGATTGCATAGGAACCTGGAATGTTAGGTCCATGAATCAAGGCAAATTGTAAGTGGTCAAACAGGAGATGGCAAGAGTGAACGTCGACATTCTAGGAATCAGTGAATTAAAATGGACTGGAATGGGTGAATTTAACTCGGATGACCATTATATCTACTACTGTGGGCAGGAATCCCTTAGAAGAAATGGAGTAGCCATCATGGTCAACAAAAGAGTCCGAAATGCAGTACTTGGATGCAATCTTAAAAATGACAGGATGATTTCTGTTCGTTTCCAAGGCAAACCATTCAATATTACAGTAATCCAGGCCTATGCCCCAACCAGTAATGCTGAAGAAGCCGAAGTTAATCGGTTCTATGAAGACCTACAAGACCTTTTAGAACTAACACCCAAAAAAGATGTCCTTTTCATTCTAGGGGACTGGAATGCAAAAGTAGGAAGTCAAGAAACACCTGGAGTAACTGGCAAATTTGGCCTTGGAGCACGGAATGAAGCAGGGCAAAGGCTAATAGAGTTTTGTCAAGAGAATGCACTGGTCATAGCAAACACCCTCTTCCAACAACACAAGAGAAGACTCTACACATGGACATGACCAGATGGTCAACACCGAAATCAGATTGATTATATTCTTTGCAACCAAAGATGGAGAAGCTGTATACAGTTAGCGAAAACAAGACCAGGAGCTGACTGTGGCTCAGATCATGAACTCCTTATTGCGAAGTTCAGACTTAAATTGAAGAAAGTAGGGAAAACCACTAGACCATTCAGATATGACCTCAATCAAATCCCTTATGATTATGCAGTGGAAGTGAGAAATAGATTTAAGGGACTAGATCTGATTGACAGAGTGCCTGATGAACTCTGGACGGAGGTTCGTGACATTGTACAGGAGACAGGGACCAAGAGCATCCCCATGGAAAAGAAATGCAAAAGAGCGAAATGGCTGTCTGAGGAGGCCTTACAAATAGCTGTAAAAAGAAGAGAGGCGAAAAGCAAAGGAGAAAAGGAAAGATATAAGCATCTGAATGCAGAGTTCCAAAGAGTAGCAAGGAGAGATAAGAAAGCCTTCCTCAGTGATCAATGCAAAGAAATAGAGGAAAACAACAGAATAGGAAAAACAAGAGACCTCTTCAAGAAAATTAGAGATTCCAAGGGAACATTTCATGCAAAGATGGGCGCGATAAAGGGCAGAAATGGTATGGACCTAACAGAAGCAGAAGATATTAAGAAGAGGTGGCAGGAATACACAGAAGAACTGTACAAAAAAGATCTTCACGACCAAGATAGTCACGATAATGTGATCACTGACCTAGAGCCAGACATCTTGGAATGTGAAGTCAAGTGGGCCTTAGAAAGCATCACTATGAACAAAGCTAGTGGAGGTGATGGAATTCCAGTTGAGCTATTTCAAGTCTTGAAAGATGATGCTGTGAAAGTGCTGCACTCAATATGCCAGCAGATTTGGAAAACTCAGC
Organism: Moschus berezovskii; assembly: GCF_049115385.1. Lineage (NCBI taxonomy): Eukaryota > Metazoa > Chordata > Mammalia > Artiodactyla > Moschidae > Moschus > Moschus berezovskii. The sequence goes on along the minus strand of NC_142481.1, from coordinate 64,137,571 downwards.
AGTGGCCACAGGACTGGAAGAGGTCAGTCTTCATTCCAATCCCAAAGAAAGGCAATGCCAAAGAATGCTCAAACTACCGCACAACTGCACTCATCTCACACGCTAGTAAAGTCATGCTCAAAATTCTCCAAGCCAGGCTTCAGCAGTATGTAAACCGTGAACTCCCAGATGTTCAAGCAGGTTTTAGAAAAGGCAGAGGCACCAGAGATCAAATAGCCAACATCCGCTGGATCATGGAGAAAGCAAGAGAGTTTCAGTAAAACATCTATTTCTGCTTCATTGACTATGCCAAAGCCTTTGACTGTGTGGATCACAATAAACTGTGGAACATTCTGAAAGAGATGGGAATCCCAGACCACCTGACCTGCCTCTTGAGAAACCTGTATGCAGGTCAGGAAGCAACAGTTAGAACCGGTCATGGAACAACATACTGGTTGCAAATAGGAAAAGGTGTACGTCAAGGTTGTATATTGTCACCTTGCTTATTTAACTTATATGCAGAGTACATCATGAGGAACGCTGGGCTGGAAGAAGCACAAGCTGGAATCAAGATTGCTGGGAGAAATATCAATAACCTCAGATATGCAGATGACACTACCCTTATGGCAGAAAGTGAAGAGGAACTCAAAAGCCTCTTGATGAAAGTGAAAGAGGAGAGTGAAAAGGTTGGCTTGAAGCTCAACATTCAGAAAACAAAGATCATGACATCTGGTCCCATCACTTCATGGGAAATCGATGGAAAAACAGTGGAAACAGTGTCAGACTTTGTTTTTTTGGGCTCCAAAATCACTGCAGATGCTGATTGCAGCCATGAAATTAAAAGACGCTTGCTCCTTGGAAGGAAAGTTATGACCAACCTTGATAGTATATTAAAAAGCAGAGACATTACTTTGCCGACCAAGGTCCGTCTAGTCAAGGCAATGGTTTTTCCTGTGGTCATGTATGGATGTGAGAGTTGGACTGTGAAGAAAGCTGATCGCCGAAGAATCGATGCTTTTGAACTGTGGTGTTGGAGAAGACTCTTGAGAGTCCCTTATACTGCAAGGAGATCCAACCAGTCCATTCTAAAGGAGATCAATCCTGGATGTTCTTTGGAGGGACTGATGCTAAAGCTGAAACTCCAATACTTTGGCCACCTCATGCGACGAGTTGACTCATTGGAAAAGACTCTGATGCTGGGAAATGTTGGGGGCGGGAGGAGAAGGGGACGACGGAGAATGAGATGGCTGTATGGCATCACCGACTCTGTGGACATGAGTTTGAGTGAACTCCGGGAGTTGGTGATGGACAGGGAGGCCTGGCGTGCTGTGATTCATGGGGTCGCGGAGAGTCGGACACGACTGAGCGACTGAACTGAACTGAACTGAACTGATCCAGTTGTTAGTACAGAAGCCCTGAGTTTCAGGTCCATGCTGATTCCGTTTCATGTAAGTGTGTGCTGTATCCCCTTCCTGAACTGGAAATTTTGCCCCAAAAGAAAGAAGTGCTAGAGCAAGAAGGGGTGCCCAGTATGTGCTTGGGTGCATTCAGGGACAGTCCAAGCACATCAGTCAGAGTTCCAGATACTCCCATTGTGTCACTTCCATAAGGACGTGTAATGCGTGCTCTCCAGTTGTTCAGATGTAGGCCTGATCTGAGTTGGCTCCACTCCTGGTACATGTACGTTCTTGTCAGCCATGGGAGCCTTTGCCATAGTTGTAGGAAGGGATGTTCTATGAAATCAGAGGGGCTGGAATAAGCATACGGAGTGGGTTAGGTCATGACGTTTCATTTTATGGGGAAACAGCCAGCACTCTATGTAATTTCAATAGTTTTCCTCTGCCTTGCTTTGTGATTAAGCAAACATGTGCTTGCCTCTGCAAACTCTTCATATAGAGATAAAAAAATAAATGCCCACCAACCCAAAAAAAAAAAAAAAAGAGGACGAGATAGGGAATCTGCCTGATGAAGAATTCCGAATAATGATAGTGAAAATTATCCAAAATCTTGAAAACAAAATGGAGTTAAAGAGCCTGGAGACAAAAATCGAAAAGATGCAAGAAAGGTTTACCAAGAACCTAGAAGAAATAAAAAAAAGAGTCAATACATAAGGAATAATGCAGTAGATGAGATCCAAAACACTCTAGAGGAAACCAAGAGTAGAATAACAGAGGGAGAAGATAGGATAAGTGACATAGAAGATAGAAAGTTAGAAATAAATAAAAGAGAGAGGAAAAATGAAAAACAAATTTTAAAAAATGAGGACCATCTCAGAGACCTCTGCAACAACGTTAAACGTCCCAACATTCGAATCATAGGCTTCCCAGAGGAGGAAGAGAAAAAGAAAAAGAAAGACCATGGGAAAATACTTGAGGATATGATAGTTGAAAAGTTAACTAAAATGGGGAAGGAAATAATCACCCAAGTCCAAGAAACCCAGAGAGTCCCAAACAGGAAAATCCCAAGGCAAAACACCACAAGACACATATTAATAAAATTAATAAAGATCAACGACAAAGAACAAATATTTTAGCAGCAAGGGAAAAACAGCAAATAACACACAAGGGGATTCCCACAAGGTTAACAGCTGATCTTTAAATAGAAACTCTTCAGGCCAGGAGGGAACCACAGGGCATACTCACAGTGATGAAAGAAAATAGCCTACAGCCCAGATTACTGTACCCAGCAAGGATCTCTTTCAAGTATGAAGGAGAAATCAAAAGCTTTACACACAAGTAACAGCTGACAGAATTCAGCATCACCAAACCAGAACTCCAACAAATGCTAAATGACTTTCTCTAGACAGGAAACAGAGAAAGGGGGTATAAACCCGAACCCAAAACAATAAAGTAAATGGCAACGGGATCATAAGTATCAATAATTACCTCAAATGTAAATGGGTTGAATGCCCCAACCAAAAGACAAAGACTGCCTGAATGGATACAAAACCAAGACCCCTATATGTTGTCTACCACAGACCCACCTCCAAAAAAGGGACACATACAGACTGAAAGCGATGGGCTGGGAAAACATATTCCACACAAACAGAGACCAAAAGAAAGCAGGAATAGAAATACTCATGTCAGATAAAATAGACTGTAAGACAAAGGCTGTGAAAAGAGACAAAGAAGGATACTACATGGTGATCAAAGGATCAATCCAAAAAGATTTAACAATTATAAATGTATATGCACCTAACACAGGAGTACCACAATATGTAAGACAAATGTTAATAGTTATGAAAGGGGAAATTACCAATAACACAATAAGAGAGGGAGAATTTAATACCCCACGCACACCTATGGATAGACCGATTAAAGAGAATATTAACAAGGAAACACAAACATTATTAATCCCTGGTCAGGAAACTAGGATCCCACAAACTGCATGGTGCCCCCCACCCCAAAAATTATCTGTCTGTGGTTATCCTGTTTGTCATATGCACCGGGATGGGGCCACATCCACTGCCCTACACTTGGGAACACACTACTCCTACAAATTTCTTAAGATAACAGTGGCCTATTTGATATTTGGTCTATTCCCTGGAAACATTATTTTAATCCTTTGGAGTGCTAGCTGTGGGTTTTAGTTGTATCATCATTTTCTTCCTCCTGAGCACCTTTAGCTGACAGCATATGCGAGTGATGCAACAAAGCCCTTTATGACGTAGGTGGCCAGGAGGTGATTTCTGCCTGCTTTTCTAAGGGGAAGTATGACATTCACCATGCCCATGTTGAAACCTCTTCCCATATGACTTCTGGAAATCTAAACCTTAATGTCATTCCGCACCCCAAACATAGGCAGTAACACCACACCACTAATACTTGCCACTGAGATCAATTGTTAAGCAGGGTTATCCATCTTCAGTGCAGACTCTGGACCCAGTTCAGACCTCTACTCTCTGGTTAACTGGGGACCTGAGGGTCTGTTCCCCAATCTCCCGGGACTACACACCTGTCCCCACTCAGTTGCCCACTTCTTCTCTCCCTCCCTTCCCTCCGCATCAGAAAATTCACACACACACACACACACACATAAATATCATCTTTTTACCATTTGACGTTTATTTAATGGCAGCCATCAGTTTACCATGGTAGTATGAGAGTCAGTCTTGTCCTTGTTGGCCATTTGTAAGAAAGTAGACCTCTGGAGTAACAATTCTAAACTGTCTGACCTTTGATATCCAGTTACTGGCTGCACAGGTTGTACTTCTCCAGGGTCTCATTCTGGGGTGGCGGCGCTCATCTTCTCTTTCTATTCTGCCTCTTTCTTGGACTCTGCCTCATATTTTGGTAAGTTTTTCAGTGTTGATTGAGTGTCTTACGTGCACAGGAATAGAACAACTCTTTGGTTTAATTGTTTTCTTCACCTTTTTCGACTTGAGTGGCATAAGATCGGATTTTCTTTCTCAAAGTCCCTGGCAGAGGTCTTCTGAACCTATGGTCGCATTTCGTGCCTGGAAAGAAAAGAGAGGGGATATTAGCTTTGAGGAAAGAGTATAACAACTGAGTTCGAAGGGAGATTTCATGAAAAAGGATGTGGGCTGATGAGGGCTTTTGTGCCAGGCAAGGGCAGTTTACAGGTCTTGGGCAGCAAAGTCAATGGAGAATATGGGGAACATACATAGACTCGTCTTACCGTCACACTGCCTCTGTATCTCCGTTGACAATGGCTCGTCTTTCTTCCTTTCATCCTTGAAGCAAACCGCTTTGCAACTCTTCTTTTCTTCTGTGCCTTCCTGGTTACCTTAGTCAAGATGATCCCACGAAGTGGCCTAACCCACAATCTCTGCCTCTGTCACCACTATATATACCTTCTGAAGAAAATGAGGAGCCACACCATTCAGTCTGATTGGTCAGCTAGACACACCCCTAGCCAATGCTGTCCTTCGGGTCTTAGACATCACAATGTACCCCTTTGCCCATCAACATGGGCTAGTGGAGGCTGACAGAGGCCATGATACAACTGACCCACTGCTGACACCTCTGTGTGTCTGATTCTGGGGAGTGGTGATTCAGGGGCATGGTGTTTCTGCTCATGACTTTCAGACTTTCCTTCAGTGCCCTTTATTCTTGGACCTATATGTCTCACTTCAACACTCCTGCCTCCTCCATCCTTGTATGAACAACCTTCATCTCATTTCAACACTTCAGAGTCCTCTAGTCACTTCATCACTAGACCACTTTCTTCCTATTGGGGGTTCTTGAGGGCCTTAAGGATCTTAAGAGCAAGCACTTTACTTGGATAAAAGGTAATTAAGAACATGTTGTATGTTTTTTCTACTACAATGAGCTTTAGAGACTGCAAGGTTTGGTGAATCCTCAGTCTGTTGCCCCAAGGTCAATACACCGTTTCCATAAGATTACACATCAGAGCAAAGAAAGTGTTCACTGTCTCCTCCACTAATATTGTTGGGGACACTTCAACTCTTATATTCAGTGGGGAAACTCAAATTGCCCCATATACCAGAAACACATTCCTGATTTAGAAAAGAAGAAGAAAAAAGAAAAGTGTCCAGAAGCAACCGTCACATGACCACTGCACCACGGACTCTTGATTGAATCACTTCCCCAATGGTCCCTCATTGACAGTTAATATCAGGTAGGGCCCACTATGTAGCTGACCAATAGCTGAGCAGGAGACGTATCAGTAGGTGCCTCATTGAAGGTTGGTTGCTTATTGGCAGAGCCCAGGGATGCACTGTCCAATTTCTGAGCAAAATCTGTTGCTTTGTAACAGGATGTGGAATAGCAAGGCACAGCAATGGCTACGTGCTAAGGGCTCTGCTCACGCTGCTCGGTTACATAGGGATACTTTGGGTCCAGTGTGCTGGAAAATTTCTGATAGACTCCTTTCCAACCTCAGATTTTTATTTCACATGCTTGTTTAACTTTTGTTCTTCATAATTTTATTGTATTCTCAGGCATGCCTGTCAGCAGTGCTTATATCTGTATGCCCCTCCAAAAGCTTCCACTTGATCCCATGTGCCACATATAGTATAGCTAATATTTCAAACCCAACAAGAATGTGAAGGCCAGCCCACCTTGAGAACTACTTTGACAAACCTTAACATCACAGTGATTCTTATTCTATTCACAGTATAACAGAGCAGGATGATGGAAATTCAAAAAGTATCAAAATGAAATTATAGGACACCAATAAGTATGTCAATAGAAATATATATACTGTTAATATTGTGTCTTTGTTGTTCTACCTAAATGTTTTTAACATATATATTATATGTGTTATATAATGCTAGAAAATATAGTACACATATATTTGGATGAGCATATATACATCAGTAAACTTTTTAAATTTATAGAAATTGAATCAAACTAAAGAAATAAAGGAAAACAACAGATAAGGAAAAACAAGATATATCTTCAAGAAAATTAGAGATATTAAGGGAACATTTCATGCAAAGATAGGCTCGATAAAAGACAGAAATAGTATGCACCTAAAAGAAGAAGAAGATATTAAGAACAGGTGGCAAGCATACACAGAGGAACTCTACAAAAAAGATCTTTGCGACCAAGATAATCATGATGGCATGATCACTCACTTGGAGCCAGACCTCTTGGAATGTGAAGTCAAGTGGGTCTTAGAGAGCATCACTACGAACAAAGCTAGTGGAGGTGATGGAATTCCAATTGCGCTATTTCAAATCCTGAAAGATGATGCTGTGAAAGTGCTGCACTCAATATGCCAGCAAATTTGGAAACCTCAGCAGTGGCCACAGGACTGGAAAAGGTCAGTCTTCATTCTAATCCCAAAGAAAGGCAACGCCAAAGATTGTTCAACCTACCGCACATTTGCACTCATCTCACACGCTAGTAAATTCATGCTCAAAATTCTCCAAGCCAGGCTTCAGCAATATGTGAACCATGAACTCCCAGATGTTCAGCAGGTATTAGAAAAGGCAGAAGCACCAGAGATCAAATAGCCAACATCCGCTTGATCATGGAGAAAGGAAGAGAGCTCCAGAAAACATCTATTTCTGCTTCATTGACTATGCCAAAGCTTTTGACTGTGTGGATCATAATAAACTGTGGAACATTCTGAAAGAGATGGGAGTACGAGAACACCTGACCTGCCTCTTGAGAAACCTGTATGCAGGTCAGGAAACAAAAATTAGAACCTGACATGGAGCAACAGACTAGTTCAAAATAGGAAAAGAAGTGAGTCAAGGTTGTAAATTGTCACCCTGCTTATTTAAATTATATGAAGAGTACATCATGAGGAACACTGGGCTGGAAGAAGCACAAGCTGAAATCAAGATTGCTGGGAGAAATATCAATAACCTCAGATATGCAGATGACACTACCCTTATGGCAGAAAGTGAAGAAAAACTCAAAAGCCTCTTGATGAAAATGAAAGAGGAGAGTGAAAACGTTGGCTTGAAGCTCAACATTCAGAAAACAAAGATCATGGCATCTGGTCACATCACTTCATGGGAAATAGATGGGGACACAGTGGAAGCAGTGTCAGACTTTACTTTGGGGGAGCTCCAAAATCACTATGGTTGCTGACTGCAGCCATGAAATTAAAAGACGCTTACTCCTTGGAAGGAAAGTTATGACCAAGTTAGATAGCATATTCAAAAGCAGAGACATTACTTTGCCAAACAAGTTCCGTCTAGTCAAGGCTATGTTTTTTCCCGTGGTCATGTATGGATATGAGAGTTGGACTGTGAAGAAAGCTGATCGCCAAAGAATTGATGTTTTTGAACTGTGGTGTTGGAGAAGACTCTTGAGAGTCCCTTGCACTGCAAGGAGATCCAATCAGTCCATTCTAGAGGAGAACATTCCTGACTGTTCATTGGAAGGACTGATGCTAAAGCTGAAACTCCAATACTTTGGCCACCTCATGCGATGAGTTGACACACTGGAAAAGTGTCTGATGCTGGGAAGAATTGGGGGTGGGAGAAGACGGGGACAACAGAGAATTAGATGTATGGATGTCATTACAAACTCTATGGAGATGAGTTTCAGTGAACTCCGTGAATTGGTGATGGACAGGGAGGCCTGGATTGATGTGATTCATGGGGTCGCAAAGAGTCTGACACGACTGAGCGACTGAACTGAAGTGAACTGAACTGATATGCAATATCGTAGCCTTCCTTTTCTATACAATATGCTGGAAGAACTTTTCCATCTCAACGAACATGTATCTGCCATTATTTCTAATGATTACTATAGTGGTCAAATGCTTGCTTAAACCATACCCCATGCGAGTGCTTTGAAGAGAGGAACCATGTTTGCTTTGTTCACTGGTTGCTTCCATATTTCTTCTATTGTAAATCAGCCTGTAATACACATTGGAATTCATGTATCTTTTCAAATTATTGTTCATTGTCTTCTGACATATACCTCTGAGTAGAATTGGTAGGTCCATTTGTAGCTCTGTTTTTAGTTTTTTGAAAAACTTTCATGTTTTCCATAGCTTCCCTTTCTCCACATTCTTGTCAACATTTGCTATTTTCAGACTTTTGATTTGATGATAGCCATTCTGATGTGTGTGATATTATATCTCCTTGTGATTTTGGTTTTCATTTCTCTGAAAGTTAGTGATGTACACCATTTTTTTATGTACCATCTGTACATCTTCTTTGGAGAAAATCAGATCTTCCTTGTTTTTTTTTTGCTTTTTTGTTTTTTAATATAGAGCTGAATAATCTCTTTAGATAGTTTGGATATTAACCCCTTTCTGTCAAATCATATGCAAATACTTACTCCCATTCAGTAGGTTGTCTTTTCATTTTGTCAGTGTTTTCGTTTGATGTGCCAAACACATCAATTTTTTTCTGATTTCATTTTTTTTTCCTTTGCTTCCTTTGCCTTAGGAGACAGGTGAAAAAAATGTTGCTATGAATTATGTCAAAGAGTGTTCTGCCTACATTTTCTTCTTCGGGTTTCATAGTTTCCAATGTTTCATTTAGGGATTTAATTTACCTTTATTTCATTTATTTAATAATTTTTTGTAAGCTGAAACTCCAATACTTTGGCCACCTCATGCGACAAGTTGACCCACTGGAAAGGACTCTGATATTGGGAGGGATTGGGGGCGGGAGAAGAAGGGGTCGACAGAGAATGAGATGGCTGGATGGCATCACCGATGCAATAGACATGAGTTTGAGTGAATTCCTGGAGATGGTGTTGGGCAGGGAAGCCTGGTGTCCTGTGATTCATGGGGTCGCAAAGAGTCGGACATGACTGAGTGACTGAACTGAACTGAAAAAAACTGATAGCTTTCTGTATATAGTATCATGTCAACTGAAGTAGTGACACTTTTACTTCTTCCTCCCAATTTGGATGACTTTTATTTATTTTCTTTGAATGATTGCTGTGCCTTGTACTTTTAATGTTTTTGAAGTGGCAAGAGTGGTCATCTGTGTCTTGTTCCTGATTTAGACGGATAGCTTTCACCTTTTAGCCACTGAATATGATATCATCTCTGTTTATTATAAATCACCTTTATTATGTTCAGACAACCACCTGGACTATAGAGTCCATGGAATTCTCTAGGCCAGAGTACTTGAGTGGGCACAGTGCGAATTCCACTTTCACTTTCATTATGTTCAGATATATTCCCTCCATATCAACTATGGTGAGAGTTTTTGAAATGAATGAATACTGAATCTTGCCAAATGCTTTTACAGCATCTATTGAGATGATCATGTGATTTTTGTCTTTCTCTTTCTTAATGCGGTGTACCACACTGAAAAATTTGTAGATATTGAACCATCCTTGTGCCCCTGGAATAAGTCCATCTTGATCATGGTATATGATGGTTTCAATGTGATGTTGAATTTGGTTCTGTCATATTTTCTTAAGAATCTTCACATCTGTATTCAACAGAAATATTGGCATTTAGTTTTTTTTTTGTGTGTGTGTGTGGTGTCTTTGTCTGATTTTGGTGTTAGGAAAATAATAGCTTCATAAAAAGTTTGAGAGTACTGCATTTTCTCAATTATTTGGAATAGTTTGAGAATATTGGTATAAGCTCTTCTGTGTAAGTTTGTAAACATTCAACTGTGAAGCTGTGCGGTCCTGAACTTAAATTTACTAAGAGATTTTTTATTATAATTTCAATTTCACTACTGGTGTTTCAACTATTCAGTTTTGAAAGGGTGTATGGTCCTAGAAATTTGTCAGTTTTTTCTAGGTTGTCTCATTGTTTGGCATATAACCATTTGTATTATCCGCTTAAGATTTTTCCCTATTGCTGTGATGTTGGCTGTAATATCTCCTTTGCATTTGTTTATTTGAGTCATCAATCTTTTATTTTTTATGAGCCTTGCTAAAGACTTTATTATTTTGTTTATATTTTCAAAATATATCTTTTCAATTAACTGATTTTTTTTTCCTTAGGAAAGGGGAACTCTCAATTTTATTAATGTCCTTTCTGATCTTTATTATTGCCTTCATTCTGAGAATTTGGGGTTTATTTATTCTTCTTTTCCTACTTCATTTATATAGTAAGTTAATTTGTTTATTTCAGTTTATCCCCCCACCTTGAGGGAAGCATTTGCCATTATATAATTTCCCCTATAACTGCTTTTGCTAAATCCAAAAGATTTTGGAAAGTTTTTGTTTTTATTAATCTCAAAGTATTTTCTGATTCCCTTTTTGATTTCTTCATTAGATCATTGGTATTTAGTAGCATGTTGTTTCCTCTCCATATGTTTGTGTTTGTCCCATATCCACCTTCTGTAATTGATTTCTTATTTTGTACCATTGTGGTGAGAAAAAGTGCTTGATATAATTTCTGTCTTCTTAAATGCGTTGAAACTTGTTTTGTGGCCCAGCATTTGATCATCCCTGAAAAAATGTCCTGTGCACACTTGAAGGTGTGTATTCTACTATTTTTGGAAAGACTATGCCAGGTGGATCAGACTAAAGAATCTCTCTGAAACGCAGAAGATGCAGATTTGATCCCTGGGTCAGCAAGAAACCTTAAAAATGAAATGCAATAAACTCCAGTGTTGTTGCCTGGGCAATCCCATGGACAGAGGAGCCTGGAGGGCTACAGCACATGGGGTTTCAAAAGAGTTAGACCACTTAGTAATTGAAGAACAACAAACGCTGTAGGTATCTATTAAGTTCAACTACTCAAATCTATAATTTAATACTACCGTTTTTTTATTGCTTTTCTATCAGGATATTCTGCCCATTGATATAATAGGGTATTTAATATAGTTAGCGTTTACTTAGCAATTCACTTGTCTTTTAATATTCATACTAGATTATCTACTTGGTTGATCCACAGCCTTTACTATGTGTATGTGTGCTGGTGGGAGTTTTTCTCATCTCTGTAAATTTGTATTTCTTTTTCCACTAAGAGGAGACTCTTTAATATTTCCTTCCATGTTGGTTTATTATGGATAAGCTCTTAGTTTTTTCTTGTCTGAGAAGTGCTTCTCTCCAATTCTGGATGATAATCTTGCTGGGTAGAGTATTATAGGTTGTAAGTTTTTCCCTCTCAACACGACAAATATACATATTTGACCCCTTTCTCTCTCTCCTTTCCTTCTACAACCCCAATAAAGTGAATGTTAGTATAATTGATGTTGTCTAGAAGTCTCTTAAACTGTTCTCCTTTTTAACTTGTTTTTCGTTTTGTTTTTCCTATTGGGTGATTTCCATAAATTTATGTTCCAGAATAATTTTGCTTCTTGTGTATTGGCAAATCATACTTTGGTGAGAGGTGGGGCTACAGATAGAGGGGCCAGAACCAGGGCCAGGTATGACCCGGGACATCTCCTGTGCTCAGTAGACAACCCTGGCTATTGGGGAGTTAGGTTGAGTATCCAGTTGATGGTACAGAAGCCCTGAGTTTAAGGTCCAATCTGATTCCATTTCATGTAAGTGTGTGCTGTATCCTCTTCCAGCATTGGAAATTTTGCCCCAAAAGAACGAAGTGCTGGAGCAAGAAGGGGTGACCAATATGGGATTGGGTGCACACTAGGACAGTCCCAGCACACCAGTCAGAGTTCCAGTTACTCCCACTGGGCCACCTCCATAAGGACTGGTAATGGCTGCTCTCAACTTGTTCATATGTAAGCCAGATCTGAGGTGACTCCACTCCTGCCACTTGTACATTCTTCTCAGTCATCAAAGCCTTTGCCATATTTGTGGGAAGCGTTGTTCTATGAAATGAGAGGCTGGAATAGGCATTCAGAGTGGGTTAGGTCATGACCTGGCATTGTTATGGGGAAATAACCAGCATCCTGTGTAATTTCAACATGTTTCCTCTGCCTTGCTTTGTGAGTAAGCAAATGTGTGGTTGCCTCCGCAAAATCTCCACATAGAGATAAATAAATAAAGACCCACCAACCCAAACAAAACAGGAATACATAGGGAATCTACCTGATAAAGAATTCCAAAAACTGATAGTGAAAATAATCCAAAATCTTGAAAAAAGAAGGGAGTTACAGATAAATAGCCTGGGAACAAAGTTCGAAAAGGTGCAAGAAAGGTTGAACAAGCACCTAGAAGAAATAAAATGAGTCAATACATAAGGAATAATGCAATAGATGAGATCCAAAACACTCTGGAGGGAACCAACAGTGGAATAAAAGAGCAGAAGACAGGAATAGTGAGATAGAAGATAGAATGGTACAAATAAATGAAACAGAGAGGAAAAAAGAAAATCGAAATAAAGGAAAAGAGGACAATCTCGGAGACCGCTGGGACAATATTAAACGTCCCAACATTCGAATCATAGGAGTCCCAGAAGAGGAAGAAAAAAAGAAAGACCATGGGAAAATACTTGAGGAGATGATAGTAGAAAAGTTCCCTAAAATAGGGAAGGAAATAATCACTCAAGTCAAAGAAACGCAGAGAGTCCCAAACAGCAAAATCCCAAGGCAAAACACTCCAAGACACATACTAATAAAATTAAGAAAGATCAAAAACAAAAATAAATATTAAAAGCAGCAAGGGAAGAACAGCAAATAACACACAAGGAGATTCACACAATGATAACAGCTGATCTTTCAATAGAAACTATTAAGGCTAGGAGGGAATGACAGGGCATAATTATAGTGATGAAAGAAAATAGCCTACAGCCTAGATTACTGTATCCATCAAGGATCTCATTCAAATATGAAGGAGAAATTAAAAGCTTTACAGACAAGCAAAAGATGAGAGAATTCAGCATCACAAAACCAGTTCTCCAACAAACCCTAAAGTGCTGTCCCTAGACAGGAAGCAGAGAATGGGGGTATAATCCCGGACCCAAAACAATAAAGTAAATGGAATTGGGATCATATTTATCAATAATTACCTGAATGTAAATGGGTTGAATGCCCCAACCAAAAGACAAAACTGGCTGAATGGATACACAAATAAAACTCCTATATATGCTGTCTACAAGAGACCCACCTCGAAACTAGGGACACATATAGACTGAAAGGGAAGGGCTGGAAAAAGTTGTTCCATACAAATAGAGACTAAAGTAAAGAAAGAGTACCAATACTCATATCAGATAAAAGAGACTTGAAAATAAAGTCTGTGGAAAGAGACAAAGAAGGACACAACATGATGATCAAAGGATCAATCCAAAAAGAAGATATAACAGTGACTAAATATATGCATCTAACACAGGAGCACCACAATATGTAATACAAATGTTAATAATTATGAAAGGGGAAATTAACAATAACACAATAATAGTGGGAGAATTTAATACCCCACTCACACCTATGGATAGATCGACTAAACAAAAAATTAACAACGAAACACAAACGTTTTCACTCCCTGTTCAGGGAACTAAGATCCCACAAGCTGCATGGTGCCTCCCACCCCAAAAAGTTATCGGTCTGTGGTGATCCTGTTTGTCATATGCACCGGGATTGTGCCACATCTACTGCCCTGCCCTTGGGAACAAAGTGCTCCCACCAATTTCTTAGGACAACAGTGGCCTAATTGATATTTGGTCTGTTCCCTCCAAACATTATTTTAATCGTTGGGAGTGCTAGCGGTGGGTTTTAGTGGTATCAGCATTTTGTGCCTCCCGAGCACCTTTAACTGACAGCATAGGCGAGTGATGCAACAAAGCCCTTTATGACGTTGGTGGCAAGGAGGTGATTTCTGACTGCATTTCTCAGGGAAGTATGAAATTCACTATCCCCCTGTTGAACCCTCTTCCCATCTGGGTTCTGGCAATCTAGACCCTAATGTCATTCCACACCCCAAACAAAGGAACTAACACCACACCCCTAATCCTTGCCACTGAGATCAATTGTTAAGCAGGGTTATCGATCTTCAGTGCATATTCCTGACCCAGTCCAGACATCTACTTTCTGGTTAACTGGGGGCCTGAGGGTTGGTTCCCCAATCTCTTGGGACTCCACACCCCTCCCTACTCAGGTGCCCAACTCTTCTCTCCCTCCCTTCCCTTCCCATCAGAAAATTCAAACACACACAAACACATATCATCTTTTCCCATTTGATGTATATTTTAATGCCAGCCATAAGTTTACTATGCTAGTGTGACAGTCAGTCTTTTCCTGGTTGGCCATTTGTAAGAAAGCAGAAATCTGGAGAGAAACAATTCTAAACTGTCACACTTTGATATTCAGTTACTGGCTGCCCAGGTTGTACTTCTCAAGGGTCTCTCATTCTGGTGGGGCTGAGCTTATGTTCTCTTTCGATTCTGCCTCTTTCTTGGATTCTGCCTCATATTTTGGTACCTATTTCAGCGTTGATTCAGTGTCTTACGTGCACAGGAAAAGAAAATCCAGTTTGGTATTCTTGTTTTCTTCACCTTCTTCGACTGAGTGGCTTAGGATCAGATTTTCTTTCTCAAAGTCCCTTGTAGAGATCTTTTGACCCTCATGGTCATATTTCGTGCCTGGAAAGAAAAGAGAAGGGTATTAGTTTTGAGGAGAGAGTATAACAACTGAGTTCGAAGGGAGATTTCATGAAAAAGGGATGTGGGCTGATGAGGGCTTTTGTGCCAGGCAAGGGCAGTGTAGAGGTCTTGAGCAGCAACGTCAATGGAGAACATGGGGAGCATAGATGGACTCATCTTACCTTCACACTGCCTCTGTATCTCCGTTGACAACAGGTCGTCATTCTTCCTTTCATCCTTGAAGCAAACCGCGTGGCAACTCTTCTTCGCTTCTGTGGCTTCCCGGTTACCTTAGTCATGATGATCCCACAAAGTGGCCTAACCCAGAATCTCTGCCTCTGACCCCCCTATATATACCTTCTCAGGAAAATGAGGAGCCACACCCTTCAGTCTGATCGATCAGCTAGGCACCCCCCAGCCAATGGTGGCCTTGGGGTCTTAGACCTTACAGTGTACCACTTTGCGCATTAACATAGGCTAGTGGAGGCTGAGGGAGGCCATGATACAACTTACCCACTGCTGACACCTCTGTGTGTGTGATTCTGGGGAGTGGTGATTCAGGGGCATGGTGTTTCTGCTCATGACCTTCAGATTTTCCTTCAGTTCCTTTTATTCTTGGACTTATATGTCTACCTTCAACACTCCTTCCTCTTCCATCCCTGTATGAACACTTTTCATCCCATTTGAGCACTTCAGAGCCTTCTAGTCACATCATCTCTAGACCACCCTCCTCCTATTAAGGGTTTTTAAGGGGCTCAAAGAACTGAAGAGCAAGCAATTAAGATGGAAAAAGGTAATTAAGAACATGTTGTGTGTTTTGTCTACTCCAATGAGCTTTAAGACCCCAAGATTTGGTGGATCCTCAGTCTGTTGCCCTAAGGTCAATAAACCATCTCCATAGGATTACACATCAGAGAAAAGAAAGTGTTACTTGTCTCCTCCACTAATATTGGTGGGGACACTTCTATTCTCATGTAGAGTAGGGAAACTCAACTTGCCCCATCTACCAGAAATGCATTCCTGATTAAAAAAGAGAAATAAATGAAAAAAAAAAAGGAAGGTGCTCAAAGGAAAGAGTCACATGACCACTGCCCCATGGACTCTTGACTGAATCACTTACCCAATGGACATTCATTGACATTTATCATCAGGTAGGGCCCATTCCGTAGCTGACCAATAGCTGAACAGGAGACGTACCAGTAGGTACCTCATTGATAGTTGGTTGCTTATGGGAGGGGCCCAGGGATGCACGGACCTATTGCTGAGCAGTGCCTGTTGCTTAGAAACAAGATGGTGCAGTAGTAAGGCACAGCAATGGCTACCTGCTAAGGGCTGTGCTCACGCTGCTCTCTTACAAAAAGGTACTTTGGGTCCATTGTGCTGGAATCTTTTTGACTGACTCCTTTCTAACCTCAGATTTTGATTTCACATGCTTGTTTAACTTTAGTACACCTTTCTTTTCATTGTATTCCCAGGCAGGCCTGTCATCAGTGCTTTTTTCTATGCCCCTCCAACATCTGCCACTTGATACCATGTGCCACATATAGTATAGCTAATATTTCAAACCCAACAAGAATGATAAGGCCATCCCACCTTGAGAACTACTTTGACTCACCATAACATCACAGTGCTTCTTATTCTATTCACAGTATAACAGAGCAGGATGATAGAAATTCAAAAAGTATAAAAACGAAATTATAGGACACCAATAAGTATGTCAATAGAAATATATATACTGTTAATATTTTGTCTTTGCTGTTCTACCTAAATGTTTATAACATATATATTATATGTGTTATATAATGCTAGAATACAAAATACACATATATTTGGATAAGCATATACACATCAGATGAATATTTTCTAATTTATAGAATTTGAGTTAAACTATATGCATGATTGTAGCCTTCCTTTTCTATAAAATATGCTGGAATAATTTTTCCATCTCAACTAACATGTATCTGCTATTATTTTTATGGATTACTATACTGTTCAAATGCTTGCTTCTGCTATACTCTATATGAGTGCTTTGAAGAGAGGAGCAATGTGTGCTTTGTTCACTGTTGATTCCATTTGTTTTCTACTGTAAATTAGGCTGTCATACACATTGGAATACATGTATCTTTTCAAATTAGTGTTCATTGTCTTCTGATATATAGCTCGGAGTGGAATTGCTGGGTCAAATGGCAGTTCATTTTTTAGTTTTTTGAGAAACTTTCATGATGTGTTCCATAGCTACTGCACAAATTTACATTCCCACCAATTAAGTACAAGGGCTTCCCTTTCTACACATCCTTGTCAACATTTGTTATTTTCAGACTTTTTGATTTGAAGATAGCCATTCTGATGAGTGTGAGATGATATCTCCTTGTGATTTTGGTTTTAACTTCTCTGACAGTTAGTGATGTTCAGCATTTTTTCATGTGCCCTCTTTATATCTTCTTTGGAGAAAATCAGATCTTCCCATTGTTTTTGTTTGTTTGTTTTTTTGTGGGTTGGTTGGTTGGTTGGTTTTTTAATATCGAGTTGAATAATTTGTTTAGATAGTTTGGATATTATCCACTTATAATCATATCATTTGAAAATACATACTTCTATTCAGAAGGTTGTCTTTTCATTTTATCAGTGTTTTCATTTGCTGTGCAAAAGCTTTTTAGTTTAATTAGATCTCATTTTTTTCCTTTGCTTCCTTTACCTTAGGAGACAGTGGGGGAAAAATGATGCTATGAATTATGTCAAAGAGTGTTCTGCCTACATTTTTTTCTAGGAGTTCCATAGTTTCCAATCTTTCATTTAGGGTTTTAATCCACCTTGATTTCATTTTTAATCACTTTTTGAAAGCTGAAACTCCAATACTTTTGCCTCCCATGTGACGAGTTGACTCACTGGAAAAGACTCTGATGCTGGGAGGGATTGGGGCGGTAGGAGAAGAGGACAATAGAGAATGAGATAGCTGGATGGCATCACCGACTCAATGGACATGAGTTTGAATGAACTCCGGGAATTGGTGTTGGACAGGGAGACCTGGGGTGCTGTTATTCATGGGGTCGAAAAGAGTCGGACATGACTGAGAGACTGAACGGAACTGAACTGAAGTGGTAGCCGTCTGTATATACTATCATGTCAACTGCAAGCAGTGACAATTTTACTTCTTCCTTCCAATTTGGGTGACTTTCATTTATTTTCTTTGAATGATTGCTGTGCCTAGTACTTCCAGAGTTTTAGAATTGCAAGAGTGGGCATCTGTTCCTGATTTAGAGGGATAGCTTTCAGCTTTTTGCCACTGAATAGGATATCATCTCTGTTTGCTATAAGTCACCTTTATTATCTTCAGACGACCACATCTACTATACAGTCCATGGAATTCTCTAGGGCAGAGTAATGAAGTAGGCACAGTGCGACTTTCATTTTAACTTTCATTATGTTCACATATATTCCCTCCATATCAAGTATAGTGAGAATTTTTGAAATGAATGAATATGAAATTTTGCCAAATGCTGTTACAGCATCTGTTGAGATGATCATGTGATTTTTGTCGTTCTCTTTCCTAATGTGGTGTACCACACTGACTAATTTGGAGATATTGAACCATCCTTGTACCCCTGGAAATAGTCCATCACATGGTATGTGATGGTATCAATGTGATATTGAATTTGGTTCTCTCATATTTTGTTAAGAATATTCACATCTATATTCAACAGAAATATTGGCATTGAGTTTTGTTTTTTGGTGGTGTCTCTGTCTGGTTTGTGTTAGGAAAATAATAGCTTCATAAGAAATTTGGAAGTACTCCATTTTCTCAATTTTTGGAATAGTTTGAGAATGTTGAGTATATGTTCTTCTGTATATGTTTGTAAACATTCTGCTCTGAAGCTGTGTGGTTCTGAACTTTATTTGACTAAGAGATGTTTTATTATAAATTCAATTTCACTACTAGTGTTTCAACTATTCAGATTATACTTTCCATCCTGATTCAGTTTTGTAAGGATGTATGGTCCTGGATATTTGTTAGTTTCTTCTAGGTTTTCCAAATTTTTAGCATATAACTATTTATATAGTTATCTTATGATTTTTCCCTATTGCTCTGATGTTGGCTGTAATGTCTCCTTTGCATTTGTTTATTTGAGTCATCTATCTTTTATTTTTGATGAACCTGGCTAAAGACTTAATTATTTTATATTTTCAAAAAATATCTTTTCACTTTACTGATTTTTTTCTAATTTAAGAAAGGGGAAGTCTCAATTTTATTAATATCCTTTCTGATCTTTATTATTGCCTTCATTCTGAGGATTTGGGACTTTATTTATTCTTCTTTTTCTACTTCTTTTATATAGTAAGTTAAGTTGCTTAGTTCAGTTTCTCCCCCCGCCTTGAAGGAGGCATCTGTCATTATACAATTTCCCCTAGAACTGCTTTTGCTAAATCCAGTAGATATCTGAAAGTTGGTGTTTTTATTACTCTCAAAGAATTTGCTGATTCCTTTTATGATTTCTTCATTAGCTCATTGGTATTTAGTAGCGTTGTTTCATCTCCATATGTTTGTGTTTGTCCCATATTCCCCTCCTGCAATTGATTTATTAATTTGTACCATTGTGGTCAGGAAAAGTGCTTGATATAAATTCTGTCTTCTTAAATGTGTTGAGACTTGATTTGTGGACCAGCATTTGATCATCCTTGAAAAACTATCCTGTGGACACTTGAAGGTGTTTATTATGCTATTTTGGGATAGACTATGCCAGGTGGCTCAGAGGTAAAGAATCTGCCTGCAACGCAGAAGATGAAGATTTGATCCCTGGGTCAGTATGATCCCCTGGAAAAGGAAATGCAATAAACTCCAGTGTTTTTGCCTGGGAAATCCCATGGACAAAGGAGCCTGGAGGGCTACAGCCCATGGGGTTTCAAAAGACTCAGACAACTTAGTAACTGAAGAACAACAACAAATGCTGTAGGTATCTATTAAGTTCAACTACTTTAATCTGTAATTTAAGACTACAGTTTTCTTGTTGCTTTTCTATCAGGATGCTCTGTCCATTGATGCAATAAGGTGTTTAATGTAGTTAGCGTTTAATTTGCAATTCACTTGTCTTTTAATTTTCATACTAATTTATCTACTTGGTTGATTAACAGGCTTTACTATGTGTTTGTATGTACTGGTTGGAGTTTTTCCCTTCTCTGCAGATTTTTACTTCTTTATCCACTTAGAGAAGACTCTTTAATATTTCCTTCTGATTTGGTTTAGTGTGGATAAGCTCTTAGTTTTGCTTGTCTGAGAAGTACTACTCTCCAATTCTGGATGATAATCTTGCTGGGTAGAGTATTATAGGTTGCAAGTTTTTCCCTTGCAGCACGTTAAATAAACATTTTTGACTACTTACTCTCTTTTCCTTCTAGGACCCCAATATATTGAATGTTAGTATACATGATGTTGTCTAGAAGTCTCTTAAAATATTCTCCTTTTTAATTTGTTTTTCATTTTGTTCTTTCTATTGGGCAATGTCCATAATTTTACGTTCCATATTCATTTTTCTTCTTGCGTATTGGCAACTCTCACTTTGGTGAGAGGTGGGGCTAGAGATAGAAGGGCCAGAACCAGTGCCAGGTATGAGCCCGGAATTCTCCTGTGCTCAGAAGCCAACCCTGCCTATTGGCGAGTTAGGTTTTGTATCCAGTTGATGGTGCAGAAGCCCTGAGTTTCAGATCCATGCTGATTCCATTTCATGTAAGTGTTTGCTGTGTCCATTTCCAGCATTGGAAATTTTGCCCCAAAATAACAAAGTGCTGGAACAAGAAAGGGTGCCCAATATGGGCTTCAGTGCATACTAGGAAAGTCCCAGCACACGAGTCAGAGTTCCAGATACTCCCCCTGTGCCACCTCCATAAGCACTAGTAATGGTTGCTCTCAACTTGTTCAGATGTAAGCCAGATCTGAGTTGGCTCCACTCCTGGCACCTGTACATTCTTCTCAGCCATGGAAGCCTTAGCCATAGTTGTGGGAAGGGTGTTCTATGAAATAAGAGGGGCTGGAGTAAGCATTCACTGTGGGTTAGGTAATGACCTGGCATTGTTATGGGGAAACAGCCAGCATACTGTGTAATTTCAACATGTTTCCTCTGCCTTGCTTTGTGAGTAAGCAAAAGTGTGGTTGCCTCCGCAAACTTTTCCCACAGAGATAAATAAATAAATGCCCACCAACACAAACAAAAGAGGAAGAGATAGGGAATCTACCTGATAAAAAATTTTGAATAATGATAACGAAAATGATCTTGAAAGTACAATGGAGTTACAGAAAAATAGCCTGGAGACAAGAATCGAAAAGATACAAGAAAGGTTTAACATGCACCTAGAAAATATAAAAAAGAGTCAATTCATAATGATAATGCAATAAATGAGATCCAAACCACTCCTTATGGAGCACAACAGTAGAATAACAGAGGCAGAAGATAGGATAAGTGAGATAGAAGATAGACTCATAGAAATAAAGGAAGCAGAGAGGAAAAAAGAAAAACGAATTCAAAGAAATGAGGACAATCTCAGAGACCTCTGGGAAAATATTAAACACCCCAATATTCGAATCATAGGTGTCCCAGAATAGGAAGACAAAAAGAAAGACCATGCGAAAATACTTGAGGAGATGATAGTTGAAAAGTTCCCTAAAATGGGGAAGGAAATAATCACCCATGTCCAAGAAACACAGAGAGTCCCCCAAAAGAAAAACCCAAGGGAAATCACCCCAAGACACATATTGATAAAACTTGCAAAGATCAAAGACAAAGAACAAATATTAAAAGCAGCAAGGGAAAAACAGAAAATAACACACAAGGGGATTCCCACAATGTTAACAGATGATCTTTCAATAGAAACCCTTCAGGCCATGAGGGAATCGCAGGGCATACTTAAAATGATGAAAGAAAATGGCCTACAGCCCAGATTACTATACCCAGCAAGGATCACATTCAAATATGAAGGAGAAATCAAAAGCTTTACACACAAGCAAAAGCTGAGAGAATTAAGCATCACCATACAAGCTCTCCAACAAATTCTAAAGACCTTCTCTAGACAGGAAGCAGAGAAAGGGGGTATAAACCCAAACCCAAAACAATAAACTAAATGGCAACAGAATCATCTTTATTAATAATTACCTTAAATGTAAATGGGTTGAATGCCCCAAACAAAAGACAAAAACTGGCTGAATGGATACACAAACAAGACCCCTATATATGTTGTCTAAAAAGACGCACCTCGAAACGAGCGACACATACAGACTGATAGGGAAGGGCTTGAAAAACATATTCCACGCAAATAGAGACCAAAAGAAAGCAGGAGTAGCAATACTCTTATCAGATAAAATAGACTTTAAAACAAAGGTTGTGAAAAGAGACAAAGAAAGACACTACATGATGATCAAATGATCAACCCAAAAAGAAGATTTAATAGTTATAAATATATATGCTCCCAACACAGGAGCACGGCAATATGTAAGACAAATGTTAATAATTATGAAAGGGTAAATTACCAATAACACAATAAGAGTGGGAGACTTTAATATTCCACTCACACCTATGGATAGATCGACAGAACAGAATATTAACAAGGAAACACAAATATTTTCAATCCCTGGTCAGGGAACTAAGATCTCACAAACTGCATTGTGTCCCCCACCACAAAAAAAATTTTCTGTCTGTGGTGACCCTGTTTGTCATATGCACCGGAATTGGGCCCCTTCCACTGCCCGGCCCTTGGGAGCACACTTCTCCCACCAATTTCTTAGGATAACAGTGGCCTAATTGATATTTGCTCTCTTCCCTCCAAACATTATTTTAAAATTTTGGGAGTGTTAGTTGTGGGATTTAGTTGTATCAGCATTTTGCGCCGCCTGAGCACCTTTAGCTGACAGCATAGGCGAGTGATGCAACAAAGCCCTTTATGACGTAGGTGGCCAGGATATGATTTCTGCCTGCTTTTCTCAGGGGAAGTATGACATTCACCATCCCCATGTTGAACCCTCTTCCCATCTTGGTTCTGGAAATCTAGACCCTAAGGTCATTCCACACCCCAAACAAAGGCAGTAACCCCACACAACTAATCCTTGCTGCTGAGATCAATTGTTAAGCAGGGTTACCCATCTTCAGTGCAGACTCCTGACCCAGTCCAAACCTCTACTCTCTGGTTAACTGGGGGCCTGAGGGTCTGTTCCCCAGTCTCCCAGGATTCCACAACCCTCCCCACTCAAGTCCCCACCTCTTCTCTCCCACCCCTCCTTTCCAAACAGAAAATTCACACACACACACACACACACACATCATCTTTTCACCAATTCATGTTTATTCTAATGGCAATCATCAGATTACTATGTTAGTGTGAGAGTCAGTCTTTTCCTGGTTCGCCATTTGTAAGAAAGAAGACCTCTGGAGAAACAATTGTAAACTGTCTGACCTTTGGTATTCAGTTACTGGCTGCCCAGGTTGTACTTTCCAGGGTCTATCATTCTGGGGTGGCTGAGCTTATCTTCTCTTTCGATTCTGCCTCCTTCTTGTGCTCTGCCTCATATTTTGGTACCTTTTTCAGCATTAATTCAGTGTCTGACGTGCACAGGAAAAGAAAAACCAGTTTGGTTTTCTTGTTTTCTTCACCTTCTTCGACTGAGTGGCATAGGATCGGATTTTCTCTCTCAAAGTCCCTTGTATAGGTCTTCTGACCCTCATGGTCATATTTCGTGCCTGGAAAGAAAAGAGAAGGGTATTAGTTTAGAGGAAAGAGTATAACAACTGAGTTGGAAGGGAGATTTCATGAAAAATGGATGTGGGCTGATGAGGGCTTTTATGCCAGGTAAGGGCAGTGTAGAGTTCCTGGGCAGCAAAGTCAATGGAGAACATGGGGAGCATAGATGGAATCAACTTACCTTCACACTTCCTCTGTGTCTCCATTGACAATGGATCACCTTTCTTCCTTTCATCCTTGAAGCAAACCACGTTGCAACTCTTCTTGGCTTCTGAGCCTTCCTGGTTATCTTAGTCTTGATGATCCCAAGAACTGGCCTAACCCACAATATCTGCCTCTGACCCCCCCTATATATACGTTCTCAGGACAATGAGGAGTCACACCCTTCAATCTGATTGGTCAGCTAGGCTCTCCCCCAGCCAATGGTGGCCTTGGGTTCTTAGACATCACAATGTAACACTTTTCCCATCAACATGGGATAGTGGAGGCTGAGGGAGGCCATGATACAACTTAACCACTGCTGACACCTCTGTGTGTCTGATTCTGGGGAGTGGTGATTCAGGGGCAAGGTGTTTCTGCTCATCACCTTCAGACTTTCCTTCAGTGCCCATTATTCTTGGACTTATATGTCTCCCTTCAACACTCCTGCCTCCTCCATCCCTGTATGAACACTTTTCATCTCATTTCAGCACTTCAGAGTCCTCTAGTCACTTCATCTCTAGACCGCCCTCTTCCTATTGGGGGTTCTTGAGGGGCTTAGGGACTTAAGAGCAAGCACTTAACATGGAAAAATTTAATTAAGAACATGTTGTATGTTTTTACTACTCCAATGAGCTTTAGAGACCCCAAGGTTTGGTGAATCCTCAGTCTGTTGCCCCAAGGTCAATCCACCGTCTCCACAAGATTACAAATCAGAGCAAAGAAAGTGTTACATGTCTCCTCCATTAATATTGTTGGGGACACTTCAACTCTCATATTGAATCGGGAAACTCACCTTGCCCCATCTACCAGAAATACATTCCTGATATATTTTTAAAAAAAGGAAAAAAAAAGGAAAAGTGCAAAAATGCAACACTTACATGACACCTGCACCACGGACTCTTATCTGAATCAATTCCCCAATGGTGCCTCATTGACAGTTATCTTCAGATAGGGCCCACTGTGTAGCTGACCAATAGCTGACCAAGAGACGTACCAGTTGATTGTTGATAGCTTATGGTCAGGGCCCGGGGATGCACTGTCGTATTGCTGAGCAAGACCTGTTGCTTAGTAATAGGATGTGGAGTAGCAATGCATAGCAATGGCTACCTGCCAAGGGCTGTGTTCCCACTGTGTTACATAAGGATACTTTGGGTCCAGTGTGCTGGAATCTTTTTCATTGACACCTTTCCAACATCAGATTTTTATATCACATGCTTTTTTAACTTTTGTACCTCATTATTTCATTGTATTCCCAGGCATTCCTATCAGCAGTACTTAACTTTATGCCCCTCCAACAGCTGCCATTTGATCCCATGTGACGCAGATAGTACAGCTAATATTTCAAACCCAACAAGAATGTGAAGTCCAGCCCACCTTGAGAACTACTTTGACAAACCTTAACATCACAGTGATTCTTATTCTATTCACAGTAAAACAGAGCAGGAGGATGGAAATTCAAAAAGTATAAAAATGAAATTAGAGGACACCAATAAGTATGTCAATAGAAATATATATACTGTTAATATTTTGTCTTTGTTGTTCTACCTAAATGTTTTTAACATATATATTATACGTGTTATATAATGCTAGAATATATAATACACGTATATTTGGATGATAAATTCTCCAAGCCAGGCTTCAGCAGTATGTGAAACTTGAAATTCCAGATGTTCAAGCAGGTTTTAGAAAAGGCAGAGGCACCAGAGATCAAATTGCCAACATCAATTGGATCATGGAGAAAGCAAGAGAGTTCCAGAAAAACATCTATTTCTGCTTCATTGACTATGCCAAAGCCTTTGACTGTGAGGATCACAATAAACTGGAAATTTCTGAAAGAGATGGGAATACCAAACCACCTGACCTGCCTCATGAGAAACCTGTATGCAGGTCAGGAAGCAACAGTTAGAACTGTACATGGAACAACAGACTGGTTCCAAATAGGAAAAGGAGTACGTCAAGGTTGTACGTTGTCACCCTGCTTATTTAACTTATATGCAGAATACATCATGAGGAACGCTGGGCTGGAAGAAGCACAAGGTGGAATCAAGATTGCTGGGAGAAATAGCAATAACCTCAGATATGCAGATGACACCACCCTTCTGTTCAAAAGTGAAGAGGAACTAAAAAGCCTCTTGATGAAATTGAAAGAGGAGAGTGAAATTTTGGCTTGAAGCTCAACATTCAGAAAAAAAAGATCATGCCATCTGGTCCCATCACTTCATGGGAAATAGATGGGGAAACAGTGGAAGCAGTGTCAGACTTTATTTTGGGGGGCTCCAAAATCACTGTGGTTGCTGACTGCAGCCATGAAATTAAAAGATGCTTACTCTTTGGAAGGAAAATTATGACCAACCTAGAGAGCATATTAAAAAGCAGAGACATTACTTGGCCAGCTAAGGTCCGTCTAGTCAAGGCTATGGTTTTTCCCGTGGTCATGTATGGATGTGAGAGTTGGACTGTGCAGAAAGCTAATCGCCAAAGAATTGATGTTTTTGAACTGTGGTGCTGGAGAAGACGCTTGAGAGTCCCTTGGACGGCAAGGAGATCCAACCAATCCATTCTAAAGGATATCAGTCCTGGGTGTTCATTGGAAGGACTGATGCTGAAGCTGAAACTGCAATACTTTGGCCACCTCATGTGTCGAGTTGACTCGCTGGAAAAGAGTCTGATGCTAGGAAGAATTGGAGGCAGGAGGAGAAGGAGACGACAGAGAATGAGATGGCTGGATGGCATCACCAACTCGATGGACATGAGTTTAGTGAACTCCGGGAGTTGGTGATAGACAGGGAAGCCTGGCATGGTGTGATTCATGGGGTCGCTAAGAGTCGGGCACGACTGAGCGACTAAACTGAACTGAACTGATTAACATCAGTGAATTTTTTATAATTTACAGAAATTGAGTTAAACTATATGCACTGTTGTAGATTTCCTTTTTGATACAATATGCCGGAAGAATTTTTCCATCTCAATGAACATGTGTCTGCCATTATTTCTATGAAGTACTATACTGTTCAAATGCTTGCTTCTGCCATAATCCATGCAAGTGCTTTGAAGAGAATAACCATATGTGCTTTGTTCATTGTTGATTACATATCTTTTCCATTGTAAATAAGGCAGTAATTCACATGGGAATTTATGTATCTTTTCAAATTAGTGTTCATTGTCTTCAGATATATACCTCGGAGTGAAATTGCTGGGTCAATTGTAGTTCTTTTTTTAGTTTTTTGAGAAACTTTCATGATGTTTTCCATAGCGACTGCACAAATATACATTTCCACTAATAAGGTACAAGGGCTTCCCTTTCTGCACATCCTTGTCAACATTTGAGCTTTTCAGAAGTTTTTATTTGATGATAGCCATTCTGATGTGTGTGAGGTGATTTTGGCTTTAATTTCTCTGACAGTGAGTGATGTTCAGCATTTTTTCATGTGCCATCTGTATATCTTCCTTGGAGAAATACAGATTTTCCCATTTTTTTTCTTTGTTTGTTTTTTAATATCGACTTGAATAATCTATTTAGATAGTTTGGATATTAACCCCTTAAAATCACAACATTTGCAAATACTTACTCCCATTCAGTAGGTTGTCTTTTCATTTTGTCAGTGTTTTCGTTTGCTGTGCAAAAGCTTTTTAATTAGATCTCATTTTTTTCCTTTGCTTCCTTTGCCTTAGGAGACAGGTGAAAAAAATGTTGCTATGAATTAGGTCAAAGAGTGCTCTGCCTACATTTTCTTCTAGGACTTTCATAGTTTTCAGTCTTTCATTAAGGGTTTTAATCCACCTTGATTTCATTTGTTTAATCATTTTTTTGTAAGCTGAAACTCCAATAATTTGGCCACCTCATGCAATGAGATAACTTACTGGAAAAGACTCTGATGATGGAAGGGATTGGGAT
The DNA here is from genome assembly GCF_049115385.1 of Moschus berezovskii. Classification (NCBI taxonomy): domain Eukaryota; kingdom Metazoa; phylum Chordata; class Mammalia; order Artiodactyla; family Moschidae; genus Moschus; species Moschus berezovskii. The sequence goes on along the minus strand of NC_142481.1, from coordinate 64,109,922 downwards.
CAGGAGGAGAAGGGGACAACAGAGAATTAGATGACTGGATTGCATCACTGACTCGATGGAGATGAGTTTGTGTGAACCTCGGGAGTTGGTGTTGGCCAGGGAGGCCTGGCGTCTGTTATTCATGGCATCGGAAAGAGTCGGACACGACTGAGCAACTGAACTGAAGTGATAGCCTTCTGTATATAGCATCATGTAACCTCAAGTAGTGACAGTTTTACTTCTTCCTTCCGATTTGAATGACTTTTATTTATTTACTTTGAATGATTGCTGTGCCTAGTACTTCTAGTGTTTTTAAAGTGGCAAGAGTGGGCTTATCTGTCTTGCTCCTGATTTAGAGGGATAGTTTTCAGCTTTTTGCCACTGAATTGGATATCATCTCTGTTTGTTAGAAATCACCATTATTATCTTCAGATGACCACATCTCCTATACAGTCCATGGAATTCTCTAGGCTAGAGTACTGAAGTGGGCATAGTGTGACTTCCACTTTCACTTTCATTATGTTCACATATATTCCCTCAATATCAAGCATGGTGAGAGTTTTTGAAGTGAAAGAATATTAAATTTTGCCAAGTGCTTTTACAGCATCTGTTGAGATGATCATGTGATTTTTGTCCTCTTTCCGAATGTGGTGTACCACACTGACTAATTTGCAGATATTGAACCATCCTTGTACCCTTGGAAATAGTCCATCTTGATCATGGTATATGATGATATCAATGTGATATTGAATTTGGTTCTCTCATATTTTGCTAAGAATATTAACATCTATATTCATCAGAAATATTGACATTGAGTTTTGTTTTTTGGTTGTGTCTTTGTCTGGTTTTTGTGTTAGGAAAATAATAGCTTCATCAAAAATTTGGGAGTACACCATTTTTTCAATTTACTTGAATAGTTTGAGAATGTTGGGTATATGCTCTTCTGTATACGTTTGCAAACATTCTGCTCTGAAGCTGTGTGGTCCTGAACTTTATTTGACTAAGAGATGTTTTATTATAAATTCAATTTCACTACTAGTGTTTCAACTATCCAGATTATACATTCCTTCCTTATTCAGTTTTGTAAGGATGTATGGTCCTGGATATTTATCAGTTACTTCTAGGTTGTCCAATTGTTTGGCATATAACTATTTATAGTATCCTCTTATGATTTTTCCCTATTGTTCTGATGTTGGCTGTAATGTCTCCTTTGCATTTGTTTATTTGAGTCATCTATCATTTATTTTTTATGAACCAGGCTAAAGAGTTATATATATATATTAATTTAGGAAAGGGGAAGTCTCAATTTTATTAATGTCCTCTCTGTTCTTTATAATTGCCCTCGTTCTGAGGATTTGGGACTTTATTTATTCTTCTTTTTCTACTTCATTTATATAGTAAGTTAAGTTGTTTATTTCAGTTTCTCCCAACTCCTTGATGGAAGCATCTGTCCCTATACAATTTCCCTTAGAACTGCTTTTGCTAAATCCAATAGATTTTGGAAAGTTGGTGCTTTTATTAGTCTCAAAGTATTTTCTGATTTCCTTTTTGATTTCTTCATTAGCTCATTGGTATTTACTAACATGTTGTTTGGTCTCCATATGTTTGTTTGTCCCTCCTGTAATTGATTTCTTATTTTGTACCATTGTGGTCAGAAAAAGTCTTGATATAATTTTTTTCTTCTTAAATGTGTTGAGACTTGTTTTGTGGCCCATCATTTGATCATCCCTGAAAAATGTCCTGTGGGCACTTGAAGGTATCTATTCTGCTATTTTGGGATAGACTATGCCAGGTGGCTCAGAGGTAAAGAATCTGCCTGCAACGCAGAAGATGCAGATTTGATCCCTCTGTCATCAAAATCCCCTGAAAAAGGAAATGCAATAAACTCCAGTGTTCTTGCCTGGGAAATCCCATGGACAGGGGAGCCTGGAGGGCTATAGACCATGGGGTTTCAAAAGAGTCAGACAACTTAGTAACTGAAGAACAACAACAAAACCTGTAGGTATCTATTAAGTTCAACTACTCTAATCTGTATTTTAAGACTGCAGTTTTCTTATTGCTTTTCTATCAGGATGCTATTTCCATTGATGTAATAGAGTGTTTAATGTAGTTAGCGGTTAATTTGCAATTCAATAGTGTTTTAATTTTCATACAAGATTATCTACTTGGTTGATCCACAGCCTTTCTTATGTGTTTTTGGTAGTTGTAGGAATTTTTCCTTTCTCTGTAGATTTTTACTTCTTTTTCCTCATAGAGAAGACTCTTTAATATTTCCTTCCGATTTGGTTTAGTATGGATAAGCTCTTAGTTTTTGCTTTTCTGAGAAGTTCTTCTATCCAATTTGGAATGATAATCTTGCTGTCTAGTGCATTATAGGTTGCAAGTTTTTCCCTTTCAGCATGTTAAATATACATTTTTGACCCCTTTCTCTCTCTCTTTTCCTTCTACAACCCCAATAAAGTGAAGGTTAGTATACTTGATGTTGTCTAGAATCTCTTAAACTGTTCTCCTTTTTAACATATTTTTCGTTTTGTTTTTCCTATTGAGTGATTTCCATAATTTTACGTTCCAGATTCATTTTGCTTCTTGTGTATTGGTAACTCTCACTTTGGTGAGAGGTGGGGCTAGAGATAGAGGGGCCAGAACCAGTGCCAGGTATGAGCCCTGACATCTCCTGTGCTCAGTAGCCAACCCTGCCAATTGGGGAATTAGGTTGAGTATCCAGTTGTTGGTATAGAAGCCCTGAGTTTGAGGTCCATGTTGATTCCATTTCATGTAAGTTTTTGCTCTATCCCCTTCCTGCATTGGAAATTTTGCCCCAAAAGAAAGAAGTGCTGGAGCAAGAAGGGGTGCCCAGTATGTGCTTGTGTGCATCCAGGGACAGTCCGAGCAAACCAGTCAGAGTTACAGATACTCCCACTGTGCCACCTCCATAAGCACTGGTAATGGCTGCTCTCAACTTGTTCAGATGTAGGCCTGATCTTAGTTGGCTCCACTCCTGGTACCTGTATGTTCTTGTCGGCCGTGGAAACCTTTGTCATAGTTGTAGAAAGGGGTGTTCTATGAAATAAGAGGGGCTGGAGTAAGCATTCAGAGTGGGTTAGGTCATGACCTGGCATTGTTATGGGGAAACAGCCAGCATTCTATGTAATTTCAAAATTTTTCCTCTGCCTTGCTTTGTGATTTAACAAACATGTGCTTGCCTCCGCAAACTCTTCACATAGAGATAAAAAAATAAATGCCCACCAACCCAACAAAAAGAGGACGAGATAGGGAATCTGCCTGATGAAGTATTCCGAATAATGATAGTGAAAATGATCCAAAATATTGAAAACAAAATGGAGTTACAGATAAATAGCCTAGAGACAAGGATCGAAAAGATGCAAGAAAGTTTTAACAAGCACTTAGAAGAAATAAAAAGGAGTAAATACATAAGGAATATTGCAATAGATGAGATCCAAAACACTCTGGAGGGAAACAAGAGTAGAATAACAGAGGCAGAAGATAGGATACGTGAGATAGAAGATAGAATGGTAGAAATAAATAAAAGATAGAGGAAAAATGAAAAATGAATTAAAAGAAATGAGGACAATTTCAGAGACCTCTGCGACAATGTTAAACGCACCAACATTCGAATCATAGGAGTCCCAGAGGAGGAAGAGAGAAAGAAAGACCATGGGAAGATACTTGGAGATGATAGTTGAAAAGTTAACTAAAATGGGGAAGGAAATAATCATCCAAGTCCAAGAAACCCAGAGAGTCCCAAACAGGAAAATCCCAAGGCAAAATACCTCAAGACACATATTAATCAAATTAAGAAAGTTCAACAACAAAGAACAAATATTAAAAGCATCAAGGGAAAACAGCAAATAACACACAAGGGGATTCCCACAAGAATAACAGCTGATCTTTAAATAGAAACTCTTCAGGCCAGGAGGGAATGGCAGGGCATACTTAAACAGTGATGAAAGAAAGTAGCCTATAGCCCAGATTACTGTACCCAGCAAGGATCTCATTCAAATATGAAGGAGAAATCAAAAGCTTTACACACCAGTAAAAACTGACAGAATTCAGCATCACCAAACCAGAACTCCAACAAATGCTAAATGACTTTCTCTAGACAGGAAACAGAGAAAGGGGGTATAAACCTGAACCCAAAACAATAAAGTAAATGGCAATGGGATCATACTTATCAATAATTACCTCAAATGTAAATGGGTTGAATGCCCCAACCAAAAGACAAAGACTGCCTGAATGGATACAAAACCAAGACCCCTATATATGTTGTCTACAACAGACCCACCTCCAAAAAAGGGACACATACTGACTGAAAATGAAGGGCTGGGAAAACATATTGCACACAAAGAGAGACCAAAAGAAAGCAGGAGTAGCAATATTCATATCAGATAAAATAGACTTTAAAACAAAGGCTGTGAAAAGAGACAAAGAAGGATACTACATGATGATCAAAGGATCAATCCGAAAAGGAGATCTAACGATTATAAATGTACATGCACCTAACACAGGAGTACCGCAATATGTAAGACAAATGTTAATAGTTATGAAAGGGAAAATTAACAATAACACAATAAGTGAGGGAGAATTTAATACCCCACTCACACCTACGGATGGACCAACTAAACAGAATATTAACAAGGAAACACAAACATTATTAATCCCTGGTCAGGGAACTAAGATCCCACAAACTTCATGGTGCCCCCCACCCCAAAAAATTATGTGTCTGTGGTTATCCTGTTTGTCATATGCACCGGGATGGCGCCACATCCACTGCCCTACACTTGGGATCACGCTGCTCCTACCAATTTCTTAAGATAACAGTGGCCTATTTGATATTTGGTCTGTTCCTTGAAATCATTTTAATCGTTTGGAGTGCTAGCTGTGGGTCTTAGTTGTATCAGTATTTTGTGCCTCCTGAGCACCTTTAGCTGACAGCATAGGCGAGTGATGCAACAAAGCCCTTTATGATGTAGGTGGCCAGGAGGTGATTTCTGCCTGCTTTTCTCAGGGGAAGTATGACATTCACCATCCCCATGTTGAACCCTCTTCCCATCTTGGTTCTGGCAATCTAGACCCTAATGTCAATCCACATCCCAAACAAAGGCAGTAACACCACACCACTAATCCTTGTCGCTGAGATCAATTGATAAGCAGGGTTATCCATCTTCAGTGCAGATTCTTGGCCCAGTTCAGACCTCTACTCTCTGGTTACCTGGGGGCCTGAGGGTCTGTTCCTCAATCTCCCGGGACCACACACCTGTCCCCACTCAGGTGCCCACCTCTTCTCTCCCTCCCCTCCCTTCCCATCAGAAAATTCACCCAAACACACACACACAAACACAAATATCATCTTTTCACCAGTTGAGGTTATTTTAATGGCAGCCATCATTTTACTATGGTAGTATGAGACTCAGTATTTTCCTTGTTGGCCACTTGTAAGAAAGCAGACCTCTGGAGAAACAATTCTAAACTGTCTGACCTTTGATATTCAGTTACTGGCAGCACAGGTTGTACTTCTCCAGGGTCTCATTCTGGGGTGGCTGTGCTCATCTTCTCTTTCTATTCTGCCTCTTTCCAGTACTCTGCCTCATATTTTTTTAACTTTTGCAGTGTTGATTCAGTGTCTTCGTGCACAGGAACAGAAAAACTGTTTGGTTTATTTGTTTTCTTCACCTTTTTTGACTGAGTGGCATAGGATCCGATTTCCTTTCTCAAAGTCACTGGTAGAGGTCTTCTGACGCTCATGGTCGTATTTCGTGCCTGGAAAGAAAAGAGAAGGGTATTAGTTTTCGGTAAAGAGAATAAAACCTGAGTTGGAAGGGAGATTTCATGAAAGAGTGATGTGGGATTATGAGGGCTTTTGTGCCAGGCAAGGGCAGTGTAGAGGTCTTGGGCAGCAAAGTCGATGGAGAACATGGAGAGCATAGATGGACTCATCTTACCTTCACACTGCTTCTGTATCTCCTTTGACAACAGGTCGTCTTTCTTCCTTTCATCCTTGAAGCAAACCGCTTTGCAACTCTTCTTGGCTTCTGTGCCTTACTGGTTACCTTAGTCAAGATGATCCCACGAAGTGGCCTAACCCAGAATGTCTGCCTCTGACACCACTATATATACCTTCAGAGGACAATGAGGAGCCACACCCTTCAATCTGATTGGTCAGCTATGCACTCCCCTAGTCAATGTTGGCCTTGGGGTCTAGACATTACAATGTACCCCTTTGCCCATCAACATCGGCTAGTTTAGGCTGAGGGAGGCCATGATACAACTTACCCATTGCTGACACCTCTGTGTGTCTGATTCTGGGGAGTGGTGATTCAGGGGCATGGTGTTTCTGCTCATGACCTTCAGACTTTTCTTCAGTGTCCTTTATTCTTTTACCTATATGTCTCCCTTCAACACCCCTGCCTCCTCCATCCCTGTATGAACAATCTTCATCCCATTTCAGCACTTCAGAGTCCTCTAGTCACTTCATCTCTAGACCACTCTCTTCCTATTGGGGGTTCTTGAGGGCATTAAGGAACTTAAGAGCAAGCACCTTACATGGAAAAAAAGGTAATTAAGAACATGTTGCATGTTTTTTCTACTCCAATGAGCTTTAGAGATAGCAAGGTTTGGTGTATCCTCAGTCTGTTGCCCCAAGGTCAATACACCGTCTCCCTAAGATTACACATCAGAGCAAAGAAAGTGTTCACTGTCTCCTCCACTAATATTGTTGGGGACACTTCAACTCTTATATTGAGTAGGGAAACTCACCTTGTCCCACCTACCAGAAATACATTCCTGATTTTAAAAAGAAGAAGAAAAAAGAAAAGTGTCCAGAAGCAACTTTCACATGACCACCGCACCACGGACTCTTGACTGAATCACTTCCCTAATGGTCCCTCATTGACAGTTATTATCAGGTAGGGCCCACTGTATAGCTGACCAATAGCTGAGAAGGAGACGTACCTCATTGATAGTTGGTTGCTTATTGGCAGGGCCCAGGGATGCACTGTCCAATTTCTGAGCAAGACCTGTTGCTTAGTAACAGGATGTGGAGTAACAAGGCAGAGCAATGGCTACCTGCTAAGGGCTCTGCTCACGCTGCACTGTTACATAAGGATACTTTGGGTCCAGTGTACTGAAAACTTTTAGATTGACTCCTTTCCAACCTCACATTTTGATTTCACATGCTTAAATTTTGTACATCATTATTTCATTGTATTCCCAGGCATGCCTGTCAGCAGTGCTTATCTATATGCCCCTCCAACAGCTGCCTATTGATCCCATGTGCCACATAGAGTATAGCTAATATTTCAAACCCAACAAGAATGTGAAGGCCAGCCCACCTTGAGAACTACTTTGACTCACCATAATATCACAGTGATTCTTATTCTATTCACAGTATAACAGAGCAGGATGATGGAAATTCAAGAAGTATCAAAATGAAATTAGAGGACACAAATAAGTATGTCAATAGAAATATATATACACTGTTAATATTTTGTCTTTGTTGCTCTACCTAAATGTTTTTAACATATATATTATACGTGTTATATAATGCTAGAATATATAGTACACATATATCTGGATGTGCATATATATATCAGTGAACTATTTTTAATTTATAGAATTGAATCAAACTAAAGAAATAGAGGAAAACAACAGAATAGGAAAGACAAGAGATCTCTTCAAGAAAATTAGAGATATCAAGGGAACATTTCATGCAAAGATAGGCTCGATAAAAGACAGAAATGATATGGACCTAACAGAAGAAGAAGATATTAAGAACAGGTGGCAAGAATACACAGAAGAACTGTACAAAGAAGATCTTTTCGACCAAGATAATCACGATGGCGTGATCACTCACCTGGAGCCAGACATCTTGGAATGTGAAGTCAAGTGGGCCTTAGAGAGCATCACTATGAACAAAACAGTGGAGGTGATGGAATTCCAATTGAGCTATTTCATATTTCAAATCCTGAAAGATGATGCTGTGAAAGTGCTGCACTCAATATGCCAGCAAATTTGGAAAACTCAGCAGTGGCCACAGGACTGGAAAATGTCAGTCTTCATTCCAACCCCAAAGAAAGGAAATGCCAAAGAATGCTCAACATATCACACAATTGCACTCATCTCACACGCTAGTAAAGTCATGCTCAAAATTCTCCAAGCCAGGCTTAAGGAATGTGTGAACCATGAACTTCCATATGTTCAAGCAGGTTTTATAAAAGGCAAAGACACCAGAGATCAAGTTGCCAACATCCGCTTGATCATGGAGAAAGGAAGAGAGTTCCAGCAAAACATCTATTTCTGCTTCATTGACTATGCCAACGCTTTTGACTGTGTGGATCACAATAAACTGTGGAACATTCTGAAAGAGATGGCAGTACCAGACCACCTGACCTGCCCCTTGAGAAACCTGTATGCAGGTCAGGAAGCAATAGTCAGAACTGGACATGGAACAACAGACTGATTCCAAATAGGAAAAGGAGTGCATCAAGGTTGCATATTGTCACCCTGCTTATTTAAATTATATGAAGAGTACATCATGAGGAACACTGGGCTGGAAGAAGCACAAGCTGGAATCAAGATTCCTGGGAGAAATATCAATAACCTCAGATATGCAGATGACACCACCCTTATGGCAGAAAGTGAAGAGGAACTCAAAAGCCTCTTGATGAAAATGAAAGAGGAGAGTGAAAATGTTGGCTTGAAGCTCAACATTCAGAAAACAAAGATCATGGCATCTGTTTCCATCACTTCATGGGAAATAGATGGAAAAACAGTGGAAGCAGTGTAAGACTTTATTTTGGGGGGCTCCAAAATCACTATGGTTGCTGACTGCAGCCATGAAATTAAAAGACGCTTACTCCTTGGAAGGAAAGTTATGACCAACCTAGAGAGCATATTCAAAAGCAGAGACATTACTTTGCCAACCAAGGTCCGTCTAGTCAAGGCTATGGTTTGTCCCGTGGTCATGTATGGATGTGAGAGTTGGACTGTGAAGAAAGCTGATCACCGAACAATTGACGCTTTTGAACTGCGATGCTGGAGAAGACTCTTGAGAGTCCCTTGGACTGCAAGGAGTTCCAACCAGTCCATTCTAGAGGGAATGTTCCTGGCTATACATTGGAAGGACTGAGGCTAAAACTAAAACTCAAATACTTTGGCCACCTCATGCGACGAGTTCACTCACTGGAAAAGACTCTGATGCTGGGAGGGATTGGGGGTGGGAGGAGACGGGGAAGAAATAGAATGAGATGGTTGGATGGCATCACCAACTTTATGGACATGAGTTTCAGTGAACCCTGGGAATTGGTGATGGACAGAGAGGCCTGGAGTGCTGTGATTCATGGGTTTGCAAAGATTCAGACACGACTGAGCGACTGAAGTGAACTGAACTGAACAATTATGCAATATCGTAGCCTTCCTTTTCTATAAAATATGCTGGAAGAACTTTTTCATCTCAACGAACATGTATCTCCATTATTTGTAAGGATTACTATAGTGGTCAAATACTTGCTTAAACCATACTCCATGCGAGTGCTTTGAAGAGAGGAACCATGTTTGCTTTGTTAACTTGTTGCTTCCATATTTTTTCTATTGTAAATCAGCCTGTAATACACATTGGAATTCATGTATCTTTTCAAATTATTGTTCATTGTCTTCTTATATATATCTCTGAGTGGAATTGCTAGGTCCATTTGTAACTCTTTTTTAGTTTTTTGAAAAATTGTCATGTTTTCCATAGCGACTGCACAAATTTACATTCCCACCAATTAAGTACAAAGGCTTCCCTTTCTCCAGATCCTTGTCAAAATTTGTTATTTTCAGACATTTTAATTTGATGATAGCCATTCTGATGAGTGTGAGGTGATATCTCCTTGTGATTTTGGTTTTCATTTCTCTGACAGTTAGTAATGTACACCATTTTTTCATGTACCATCTGTATATCTTCTTTGGATAAAATCAGATCTTCCCATTTGTTGTTTTTTTTTTGTTTGTTTGTTTGTTTTTTGGCTTGTTTGTTTTTTAATATCGAGCTGAATAATCTGTTTAGATAGTTTGGATATTAATCCCTTTTTGTCAAATCATTTGCAAATACTTACTCCCATTCAGTAGGTTGTCTTCATTTTGTCAGTGTATTCGTTTGATGTGCAAAAGCTTTTCAGTTTAATTATATCTCATTTTTTTCCTTTGCTTCCTTTGCCTTAGGAGACAGGTGAAAAAAATGTTGCTATGAATTATGTCAAAGAGTGTTCTGCCTACATTTTCTTCTTCGGGTTTCATAGTTTCCAACCTTTCATTTAGGGATTTAATTCACCTTGATTTCATTTTTTTAATCATTTTTTTTTTTTTGTAAGCTGAAGCTCCAATACTTTGGCCACCTCATGCGACGAGTTGACCCACTGGAAAAGACTCTGATATTGGGGGACATTGGGGGCGGAAGGAGAAGGGGGCGGCAGAGAATGAGATGGCTCGATGGCATCACCGACGTGATAGACATGAGTTTGAGTGAACTCCGGGAGATGGTGTTGGACAGGGAAGCCTGGCGTGCTGTGATCAATGAGTGGGACATGACTGAGTTACTGAACTGAACTGAACAGAACTGAAAGGTTTCTGTATATAGTATCATGTCAACTGCAAGTAGTGACACTTTTACTTCTTCCTCCCAATTTGGATGACTTTTATTTATTTTCTTTATATGATTGCTGTGCCTAGTACTTCTTGTGTTTTTGAAGTGGTAAGAGTGGGTATCTGTTTCTTGTGCCTGATTTAGAGGGATAGCTTTCACCTTTTTGCCACTGAATAGGATATCATCTCTGTTTATCATAAATCACCTTTATTATGTTCAGAAGACCAAGTGGACTATACAGTCCATGGAATTCTCTAGGCCAGGGCACAGTGTGACTTCCACTTTCACTTTCATTATGTTCAAATATATTCCCTCAATATCAAGCATGTTGAGAGTTTTTGAAATGATTGAATATTGAATTTTGCCAAATGCTTTTACAGCATCTGTTGAGATGATCATGTGATTTTTGTCTTTCTCTTTCTTAATGTGGTGTACCACACTGAATAATTTGTAGATATTGAACCATCCTTGTACCCCTGGAATAAGTCCATCTTGATCATGGTATATGATGGTTTCAATGTGATGTTGAATTTGGTTCTGTCATATTTTGTTAAGAATCTTCACATCTGTATTCAACAGAAATATTAACATTTAGTTTTTTTTTTTTTTTCTTTTTGGTGGTGTCTTTGTCTGGTTTTGGTGTTAGGAAAATAATACCTTCATAAAAAATTTGGGAGTACTCCATTTTTTAATTTTTTGGAATAGTTTGAGAATATTGGGTATAAGGTCTTCTGTAAAAGTTTGTAAACTTTCAGCTGTGAAGCTGTGCGGTCCTGAACTTTAATTTACTAAGAGATTTTTTTATTATAATTTCAATTTCACCACTCGTGTTTCAACTATTCAGTTTTGAAAGGTTGTATGGTCCTAGAAGTTTGTCAGTTTTTTCTAGGTTGTCCCATTGTTTGGCATATAACTATTTGTATTATCCGCTTAAGATTTTTCCCTGTTGCTGTGATGTTGGCTGTAATGTTTCCTTTGCATTTGTTTATTTGAGTCATCAATCTTTTATTTTTTATGAGCCCTGCTAAAGACTTCATTATTTTGTTTATACTGTCAAAATATATCTTTTCAATTAACTGATATATTTTTTCTTTTGAATGGGGAACTCTCAGTTTTATTAATGTCCTTTCTGATCTTTATTATTGCCTTCATTCTGAGGATTTGGCGTTTATTTATTCTTCTTTTCCTACTTCATTTATATAGTAAGTTAATTTGTTTATTTCAGTTTCTCCCCCCGCCTTGAGGGAAGCATTTGTCACTATACACTTTCCCCTATAACTGCTTTTGCTAAATCCAAGAGATTTTGGAAAATTTTTGTTTTTATTAATCTCTAAGTATTCTGATTCCCTTCTAATTTCTTCATTAGCTCATTGGTATTTAGTAGCATGCTGTTTCGTCTCCATATGTTTGTGTTTTTCCCATATTCCCCTCCTGTAATTGATTTCTTATTTTGTACCACTGTGGTGAGAAAAAGTGCTTGATATAATTTCTGTCTTCTTATGTTGAGACTTGTTTTGTGGCTCAGCATTTGATTATCCCTGAAAAAATGTCCTGTGCACACTTGAAGGTGTGTATTCTGCTATTTTTGGAAAGACTATGCCAGGTGGCTCAGACGTAAAGAATCTCTCTGCAATGCAGAAGATGCAGATTTGATCCCTGTGTCAGCAAGATCCCCTGGAAAAGGAAATTAAATAAACTCCAGTGTTCTTGCCTGGGAAATCCCATGGACAGAGGAGGCTTGAGGGGTACAGTGCATGGGGTTTCAAAAGAGTTAGACAACTTAGTAACTGAAGAACAACAACAACAAATGCTGTAGGTATCTCTTAAGTTCAACTACTCTAATCTGTATATTAATACTACAGTTTTCGTGTTGCTTTTCTATCAGGATATTCTGTCCATTGATGTAATAGGGTGTTGAATGTAATTAGCGTTTAATTTGCAATTCACTTGTCTTTTAATTTTCATACTAGATTATCTACTTGGTCGATCCACAGCCTTTACTATGTGTTTGTGTGCTGGTGGGAGTTTTTCTCATTTCTGTAAATTTTTATTTCTTTTTCCACTAAGAGGAGACTCTTTAATATTTCCTTCCGAGTTGGTTTATTATGGATAAGCTCTTAGTTTTTGCTTGTCTGAGAAGTTTTTCTCTACTATTCTGGATGATAATCTTGCTGGGTAGAGTACTATAGGTTGCAAGTTTTTCCCTCTCAGCACGTTAAATATACATTATTGACCCCTTTCTCTCTCTCTTTTCCTTCTACAACGCCAATAAAGTTAATGTTAGTATACTTTATGTTGTCTAGAAGTCTCTTAAACTGTTCTCCTTTTTAACTTGTTTTTTGTTTTGTTTTTCCTTTGGGGGATTTCCATAAATTTACATTCCAGAATAATTTTGCTTCTTGTGTATTGGCAAATCTCACTTTGTTGAGAGGTGGGGCTACAGATAGAGGGGCCAGAACCAGGGCCAGGTATGAGCCCGGACATCTCCTGTGCTCAGTAGCCAACTCTGCCTATTGGGGAGTTAGGTTGATTATCCAGTTGATGGTACAGAAGCCCTGAGTTTAAGGTCCATGTTGATTCTGTTTCATGTAAGTGTGTGCTGTATCCCCTTCCAGCATTGGAAATTTTGCCCCAAAAGAACGAAGTGCTGGAGCAAGAAGGGGTGACCAATATGGGCTTGAGTGCATACTAGGACATCCCCGCACACCAGTCAGATTTCCAGTTACTCCCACTGCGCCACCTCCATAAGGACTGGTAATGGCTGCTCTCAACTTGTTCATATGTAAGTCAGATCTGAGTTGGCTCCACTCCTGCCACTTGTACATTCTTCTCAGCCACGAAAGCCATTGCCATAGTTGTGGGAAGGGGTGTTCTATGAAATAAGAGGGGCTGGAAAAGGCATTCAGAGTGGGTAGGACATGACCTGGCATTGTTATGGGGAAACAGCCAGCATCCTGTGTAATTTCAACATGTTTCTTCTGCCTTGCTTTGTGAGTAAGCAAATGTGTGGTTGCCTCCGCAAAATCTTCACATAGAGATAAATAAATAAAGACACACCAACCCAAAATAAAGGAAGACATAGGGAATCTACCTGATAAAGAATTCTGAATAATGATAGTGAAAATGACCCAAAATCTTTAAAAAAGAATGGAGTTACAGTTAAATATCGTGGAGACAAGGTTCGAAAAGATGCAAGAAATGTTGAACAAGCACCTAGAAGAAATAAAATTAGTCAATACATAAGGTATAATGCAATAGATGAGATCCAAAACACTCTGGAGGGAACCAACAGTAGAATAACAGAGGCAGAAAATAGGATTACTGAGATAGAAAATAGAATGGTAGAAATAAATGAAACAGACAGGAAAAAGAAAAACGAATTAAAGGAAAAGAGGACAATCTCAGAGACCACTGGGACAATGTTACACGTCCCGACATTCGAATCATAGGAGTCCCAGAAGAGTAAGAAAAAAAGACTGACAATGGGAAAATACTTGAGAGGATGATAGTTGAAAAGTTCCCTTAAATTTTGAAGGAAATAATCACCCAAGTCCAAGAAACCCAAAGAGTCCCAAACAGGAAAATCCCAAGACAAAACACCCCAAGACACATATTAATAAAATTAAGAAAATCAACGACAAAGAACAAATATTAAAAGCAGCAAGGGAAGAACAGCAAATAACACACAAGGGGATTCCCACAAGGATAACAGCTGATCTTTCAATAGAATCACTTGAGGCCAGGAGGGAATGGCAGGACATACTTACAGTGATGAAAGAAAATAGCCTACACCCCAGATTACTGTACCCAGCAAGGATCTCATTCAAATATGAAGGAGAAATCAAAAGCTTAACAGAAAAGCAAAAGCTGACAGAACTCAGCATCCCCAAACCAGCTCTCCAACAAATGCTAAAGGGCCGTCCCTAGACAGAATTGTATAAACCCAAACCCAAAACAATAAAGTAAATGGCACTGGGATCATATTTATCAATAATTACCTTAAATGTAAATGGGTTGAATGTCCCAACCAAAAGACAAAACTGGCTGAATGAATACACAAACAAAACTCATATATGCTGTCTACAAGAGACCCACTCGAAACGAGGGACATATACAGACTGAAAGGGAAAGGCTAGAAAAAGTTGTTCCATGCAATAGAGACAAAAAGATAGCAGGAGTAGCAATGCTCATATCAGATAAAATAGACTTGAAAACAAAGTCTGTGAAAAGGGACAAAGAAGGACACAACATGATGATCAAAGGATCAATCCAAAATGAAGATGTAACAATTATTAAATATATGCATCTAACACAGGAGAACCACAATATGTAAGACAAATGTTAATAATTATGAAAGTGTAAATTAACAATAACACAATAATAGTGGGAGATTTAAATACCGCACTCACACCTATGGATAGATCGAATAAACAGAAAATTAACAATAAAACACAAACGTTTTCACTCCCTGTTCAGGGAACTAAGAACCCACAAACTGCATGGTGCCCCCCACACCAAAAAATTATTGGTCTGTGGTTATCCTGTTTGTCATATGCACCGGGATTGGGCCCACCTCTACTGCCCTGCCCTTGGGAACACACTGCTTCCAACAATTTCTTAGGATAACAGTGGCCTAATTGATATTTGGACTGTTCCCTCCAAACATTATTTTAATCGTTGGGAGTGCTAGCGGTGGGTTTTAGTTGTATCAGCATTTTGTGCCTCCTGAGCACCTTTAGCTGACAGCATAGGCGAGTGATGCATCAAAGCCCTTTATGACGTAGGTGGCCAGGATACAATTTCTGACTGCATTTCTCAGGGAAAGTATGACATTCACCATCCCCATGTTGAACGCTCTATCCATCTTGGTTCTGGCAATCTAGACCCTAATGTCATTTCACACCCCAAACAAAGGCAGTAACACCACACAACGAATCCTTGCCGCTGAGATCAATTGTTAAGCAGAGTTATCCATCTTCAGTGCAGAGTCCTGACCCAGTCCAGATCTCTACTCTCTGGTTAATTGGGGGCCTGAGGATCTGTTCCCCAATCTCCTGGGAATCCACACCCCTCCCCACTCAGGTGCCCAATTCTTCTCTCACTCCTTTCCCTTCCCAATAAAAAATTCAAACACACACACACATACACACAAATATCATCTTTTCCGCATTTGATGTATATTTTAATGCCAGCATAAGTTTACTATGCTAGTGTGACAGTCAGTCTTTTCCTGGTTGACCATTTGTAAGAAAGCAGAACTATGAAGAAACAATTCTAAACTGTCTCACTTTGATATTTAGTTACAGGCTGCCCAGGTTGTACTTTTCAAGGGTCTCTCATTCTGGGGCGGCTGAGCTTAGGTTCTCTATCGATTCTGCCTCCTTTTTGGACTCTGCCTCATATTTTGGTAGCTATTTCGGTGTTGATTCAGTGTCTTACGTGCACAGAAAAAGAAAAACCAGTTTGGTATTCTTGTTTTCTTCACCTTCTTCGACTGAGTGGCATAGGATCAGATTTTCTTTCTCAAATTCCCTTGTAGAGTTCTTTTGATCCTCATGGTCATATTTCGTGCCTGGAAAGCAAAGAGAAGGGTATTAGTTTTGTGGAAAGATTGTAACAATTGAGTTGGAAGGGAGATTTCATGAAAAAAGTGTGGGCTGATGAGGGCTTTTGTGCCAGGCAAGGGCAGTGTAGAGGTCTTGGGCAGCAAAGTCAATGGAGAAAATGGGGAGCATAGATGGACTCATCTTACCTTCACACTGCTTCTGTATCTCCGTTGACAACAGATCGTCATTCTTCCGTTCATCCTTGAAGCAAACCCTGTTGCAACTCTTCTTGGCTTCTGTGCCTTCCTGGTTATCTTAGTCATGATGATCCCACAAAGTGCCCTAACCCAGAATATCTGCCTCTGACCCCCCTATATATACCTTCTCAGGACAATTAGGAGCCACACCCTTCAATCTGATTGGTCAGCTAGGCACTCCCCCAGCCAATGGTGGCCTTGGGGTGGTAGACCTCACAGTGTACCACCTTGTCCATTAACATAGGCTAGTGGAGCCTGAGGGAGGCCCTGATACAACTTACCCACTGCTGACACCTCTGTGTGTCTGATTCTGGGGAGTGGTGATTCAGGGGCATGGTGTTTCTGCTCATGACCTTCAGATTTTCCTTCAGTTCCCTTTATTCTTGGACTTATATTTCTCCCTTCAACACTCCTGCCTTCTCCATCCCTGTATGAACACTTTTCATCCCATTTGAGCACTTTAGAGACCTCTAATCACTTCATCTCTAGACCACCCTCCTCCTATTGGGATTTTTTAAGGGGCTTAAAGAAATTTAGAGCAAGCACTTAAGACGGAAAAAGCTAATTAGGAACATGTTGTATGTTTTCTCTACTTCAGTGAGCTTTAGAAACCCCAAGATTTGGTGGATCCTCAGTCTGTTGCCCTAAGGTCAATACACCATCTCCATACAATTACACATCAGAGCAAAAAAGTGTTGCATGTCTCCTCCAATAATATTGTTGGGGACACTTCTACTCTCCTATAGAGTAGGCAAACTCATCTTGCCCCATCTACCAGAAATATATTCCTGATTTAAAAAAAAAAAAAAGAACAAAAATCAAAAAGTAAGGTGCTCAAAGGCAAGAGTCACATGACCACTGCACCATGGACTCCTGACTGAATCATTTACCCAATGAACACTCATTGACATTTTTCATCAGGTAGGGCCCACTCTGTAGCTGAACAATAGCTGAGCATGAGACGTACCAGTAGGTACCTCATTGATAGTTGGTTGCTTATGGGCGGGGCCCAGGGATGCACTGTCCTATTGCTGAGCATTACCTGTTGCTTAGTAACAGGAAGTGGAGTAGTATGGCAAAGCAATGGCTACCTGCCAATGGCTGTACTCACGCTGCTCCGTGTGTTGGGTCCAGTGTGCTGGAATCTTTTGATTGACTCCTTTCCAACCTCACATTTTGATTTCACATGCTTGTTTAACATTTGTACATCATTATTTTGATTATATTCCCTGGTATGCCTGTCAGCAGTGCTTTTTGCTATGCCCTTCCAACATCTGCTACTTGATCCCATGTGCCACATAAAGTAAAGCTAATATTTCAAACCCAACAAGAATGTGAAGGCCAGCCCACCTTGAGAACTACTTTGACTCACCATAACATCAGAGTGATTCTTATTCTATTCACAGTATAACAGAGCAGGATGATGGAAATTCAAAAAGTATCAAAATGAAATTAGAGGACACCAATAAGTATATCATTAGAAATATATATACTGTTAATATTTTGTCCTTGTTGTTCTACCTAAATGTTTATAACATATATATTATATGTGTTATATAATGCTAGAATACATAATACACATATATTTGGATAAGCATATATACATCAGTGATTTTTTTATAATTTATAGAAATTGAGTTAAACTATATGCACGATTGTAGATTTCCTTTTCTATACAATATGCCAGAATAATTTTTCCGTCTCAACGAACATGTATGTGCTATATTTCTATGGATTACTATACTGTTCAAATGCTTGCTTCTGCTATACTCTATATGAGTGCTTTGAAGAGAGGAACCATGTGGGCTTTGTTCACTGTTGATTCCGTATATTTTCTACTGTAAATTAGGCTGTCATACACATTGGAATACATGTATCTTTTCAAATTAGTGTTCATTGTCTTTTGATATATAGCTTGGAGTGGAATTGCTGGGTCAATTGGTAGCTCTTTTTTAAGTTTTTAGAGAAATCTTCATGATGTTTGCCATAGCGACTGCACAAATTTATACTCCCACCACTTAAGTACAAGGGCTTCCCTTTCTACACATCCTTGTCAACATTTGTTATTTTCAGAATTTTTTATTTGAAGATAGCCGTTCTGATGAGTGTGAGATGATATCTCCTTGTGATTTTGGTTTTAATTTCTCTGACAGTTAGTGATGTTCAGCATTTTTTCATGTGCCCTCTCTATATCTTCTTTGGAGAAAATCAGATCTTGCCATTGTTTTTTTTTTTGTTTGTTTGTTTGTTTTTTAATATCGAGTTGAATAATCTGTTTAGATAGTTTGGATATTAACCCTTTATAGTCATATCATTTGCAAATACTTACTCCCTTTAAGTAGTTTGTCTCTTCATTTTGTCAGTGTTTTCATTTGCTGTGCAAAACATTTTTAGTTTAATTAGGTGTCATTTTTTTCCTTTGCTTCCATTACCTTAGGAGACAATGGAAAAAAAATGATGCTATGAATTATGTCAAAGTGTGTTCTGCCTACATTTTCTTCTAGGAGTTTCATAGTTTCCATTCTTTCATTTAGGGTTTTAATCCCCCTTGATTTCATTTTTTAAATCACTGTTTGGAAGCTGAAACTCCAATACTTTGGCCGCCTCATGTGAAGAGATGACTCATTGGAAAAGACTCTGATGCCTGGAGGGATTGGGGCGGGAGGAGAAGGGTACTACAGAGAATGAGATGGCTGATGGCATCACCGACATGATGGACATGAGTTTGAGTGAACTCCGGGAATTGGTGTTGGACAGGCAGGCCTGGCGTGCTGTGATTCATGGGGTCGCAAAGAGTCAGTCACAACTGAGTGACTGAATTGAACTGAAGTGAAGTTATAGCCTTCTGTATATAGTATCATGTCAACTGCAAGTAGTGACAGTTTTACTTCTTACTTCCAAATTGGATGACTTTCATTTATTTTCTTTGAATGATTGTTGTGCCTAGTACTTCCAGTGTTTTATAACTGCAAGAGTGGGTATCTGTATATTGTTCCTGATTTAGAGCGATAGCTTTCAGCTTTTTGCCACTGAATATTATATCATCTCTGTTTGTTATAAATGACCTTTATTATCTTTACACGGCCGCATCTACTATACAGTCAATGGAATTCATTGGGCCAGAGTACTGAACTGGGCCCAGTGCGACTTCCACTTTAACTTTCATTGTGTTCATATATATTCCCTCCATATCAAGCATGGTGAGAGTTTTTCAAGTGAATGAATATTAAATTTTGCCAAGTGCTTTTATAGCATCTGTTGAGATGATCATGTGATTTTTGTCCTTCTCTTTCCGAATGTGGTGTACCACACTGACTAATTTGCAGATATTGAACCATCCTTGTACCCCTGGAAATAGTCCATCTTGATCATTGTATATGATGGTATCAATGTGATATTGAATTTGGTTCTCTCATAATTTAAGAATATTCACATCTATATTCAACAGAAATATGGCCATTGAGTTTTGTTTTTTGGTGGTGTCTTTGTCTGATTTTTGTGTTAGAAAAATAATAGCTTCATAAAAAATTTGGAAATAATACATTTTCTCAATTTTTTGGAATGGTTTGAGAATGTTGGTTATATGCTCTTCTGTATAAGTTTGTAAACATTCTTCTGTGAAGCTGTGTGGTCCTGAACTTTATTTGACTAAGATTTGTTATTATAAATACAATTTCACTACTAGTGTTTCAAATATTCAGATTATACATTCCATCCTGATTCAATTTTGTAAGGATGTATATTCCTGTATATTTTTTAGTTTCTTCTAGGTTTTCCAATTTTTTGGCATATAACTATTTTTAGTATCCTCTTATGATTTTTCCCTATTGCTGAGATGTTGGCTGTAAATTCTCCTTTGCATTTGTTTATTTGAGTCATCTAGCTTTTGTTTCTGATGAACCTGGGTAAAGACTTAATTATTTTATCTTTTCAAAAAATATCTTTTTACTTTACTGATTTTTTTTTTTTTACTTTAGGAAATGGGAAGTCTCAATTTTATTAATGTCCTCTCTGATCATTATTATTGCCTTCTTTCTGTGGATTTGGGGCTTTACTTACTCTTCTTTTTCTACTTATTTTATATAGTAAGTTAAGTTGTTTATTTCATTTCTCCCAACTTCTTGAAGGAAGCATCTGTCACTAAAAAATTACCATTCAAACTGCTTTTGCTAGATCCAATAGATTTTGGGAAGTAGTTGCTTTTATTAGTCTCAAAGTATTTTCTGATTCCCTTTGTGATTTCTTCATTAGCTCATTGGTATTTAGTAGCATTTTGGTTTGTCTCCATATGTTTCTGTTTGTTCCATATTCCCATCCTGTAATTGATTTCTTACTTTTTACCATTGTGGTCAGAAAAAATGCTTGATATAATTTTTGTCTTCTTAAATGTGTTGAGACTTATTTTGTGCCCCAGCATTTGATCATCCTTGAAAAATGTACTGTGGGCACTTGAAAGTGTGTATTCTGCTATTTTGGGTTAGACTATGCCAGGTAGCTCAGAGGTAAAGAATTTGCCTGCAACCAGAATATGTAGATTTGATCCCTGGGTCAGCAAGATCCCCTGAAAAAGGAAATGCAATAAACTCCAGTGTTTTGACTGGGAAATCCCATGGACAGGGAAGCCTGGAGGGCCACAGCCCATGGGGTTTCAAAAGAGTCAGACAACTTAGTAAATGAAGAACAAAAACAAATCCGGTAGGTATATATTAAGTTCACCTACTCTAATCTGTATTTTAAGATTACAGTTTTCTTATTGCTTTTCTATCAGGAAGCGCTTTCCAATGATGTAATAGAGTGTTTAATGTAGTTAGCATTTACTTTACAATTAACTTGTGTTTTCATTTTCATACTAGATTATCTACTTGGTTGATCCACAGCCTTTACAATGTGTTTTTGTGTACTGGTGGGAGTTTTTCCGTTTTCTGTATATTTTTACTTCTTTTTCCTCTTAGAGAAGACTATTTAAAATTTCCTTCCACGATGTTACAGTATGGATAAGCTCTTAGTTTTTGCTTTCGGTGAAGTTCTTCTCTCCAATTCGGGATGATAATCTTACTGTTTAGAGTATAATAGTTTTCAAGTTTTTCCCATTTAGCACTTTTAATACACATTTTGACCCCTTTATCTCTCATCCTTCTACAACCCCAATAAAGTGAGTGTTAGTATACTTGATGTTGTCTAGAATCTCTTAATCCGTTCTCCTTTTTAACTTGTCTTTAGTTTTGTTTTTCCTATTGGGCGATTTCCATAATTTTATCTTCCCGATATATATTGCTTCTTATGTATTGGCAACTTTCACTTTGGTGAGAGGTGGGGCTACAGATAGAGGGGCCAGAACCAGTGCCAGGTATGAGCCCGGCTTTCTGCTGTGCTTAGTAGCCAACCCTGCCTACTGGGGAGTTAGGTTGAGTATCCAGTTGAGGGTACAGAAGCCCTGAGTTTCAGGTCCATGCTGATTCCATTTCATGTAAGTGTTTGCTGTATCCCCCTCCAGCATTGGAAATTTTGCCCCCAAAAAACAAAGTGCTGGAAAAAGAAGGGGGTGCCTAATATGTGCTTGGGTGCATCCAGGGACAGTCCCAGCACACCAGTCAGAGTTCCACATACTCCCACTGTGACACTTCCATAAGCACTGGTAATGGCTGCTCTCAACTTGTTCATATGTAGGCCAGATCTGAATTGGCTCCACTCCTGGCACCTGTACATTCTTCCCAGCCATGGGAGCCTTTGACATAGTTGTGGGAAGGGTGTTCTATGAAATAAGAGGGGCTGTAGTAGGCATTTAGAGTGGGTTAGGTCATGACCTGGCATTGTTATGGGGAAACAGCCAGCACCCTGTGTAATTTCAACACGTTTCCTTGGCCTTGCTTTGTGAGTATTCAATCGTTTGGTTGCCTCCGAAAACTCTTAACATATACATAAATAAGTAAATGCCCACCAACCCAAACAAAAGAGGTAGAGATAGGGAATCTACCTTATAGAGAATTCCAAATAATGATAGTGAAAATTATCCAAAATCGTGAAAACAAAATGGAGTTAACGATAAATAGCCTGGAGACAAGGATCGAAAAGATGCATGAAAGGATTAACAAGCACCTAGAAGAAATAAAAAAGAGTCAATACATAAGGAATAATGCAACAGATGAGATCCAAAACTCTCTGGAGGGAACCAACAGTAGAATAAGAGAGGCAGAAGACAGGATAAGTGAGATAGATGATAGAATGGTAGAAATAAATGACAGAGAGAAGAAAAAAGAAAAACGAAAGACGACAATCTCAGAGACCTCTGTGACAATGTTAAACATCCCAACATTCGAATCATAGGAGTCCCAGAAGAGGAAGAATAAAAGAAAGACCTTGGAAAATACTTGAGCAGAAGATAGTTGAAAAGTTACCTAAAATGGGGAAGGAAATAATCACCCAAGTCCAAGAAACCCAAAGAGTCCCAAACAGGAAAATCCCAAGGCAAAACACCCAAGACACATATTAATAAAATTGAGAAAGATCAAAGACAAAGAACAAATATTAAAAGCAACAAGGGAAAAACAGCAAATAACACACAAGGGGATTCCCACAAGGATAGCAGCTGATCTTTCAATAGAAACACTTCAGGCTAGTTGGGAATGGCAGGGCATACTTACAGTGATGAACGAAAATATCCTACAGTCAAGATTACTGTACCCAGCAAGGATCTCATTCAAATATGAAGGATAAATCAAAAGCTTTACACACAAGGAAAACCTGAGAGAATTCAGCATCACCAAACCTGTTCTGCAACAAACGCTAAAGGACCTTACTTAGACAGGAAGCAGAGAAAGGGGGTATAAACCCGAATCCAAAACAATAAAGTAAATGGCACCAGGATCATACTTGTCAATAATTTCCTTAAATGTAATTGCGTTGAATGCTCCATCCAAAAGACAAATCTTGGCTGAATGGATGCAAAATCAAGACCACGCTATATGTTGTCAACAAGAGACCCACCTCGAAGCGAGGGACACATACACATTGAAAGGGAAGGGCTGGAAAAACATATTCCACGCAGGTAGAGAACAAAAGAAAGCAGGAGTAGCAATAGTAATATCAGATTAAATAGACTATAAGACAACGACTGTGAAAAGAGACAAAGAAGGACACTACATAATGATAAAAGGATTAATCCAAAAAGAAGATATAACAATTATAAATATATATGCACCAAACAGAGGAGTACCGCAATATGTAAGACAAATGTTAATAATTATAAAAGGGGAAATTAACAATAACACAATAAGAGTGGGAGACTTTAATACCGCACTCACACCTATGGATAGACTGACTAAACAGAAATTTAACAAGGAAACACAAACGTTTTCAATCCCTGATCGGGGAATTAATATCCCAAAAACTGCATGGTGTCCTCCACCCCAAAAAATTATCTGTCTGTGGTGATCCTCTTTGTCATATGCACTGGGACTGGGGCAGTTCCACAGCCCTGCACTTGGGCACACACTTCTCCCACTAATTTCTAAGTATAACAGTGGCCTAATTGATATTTGGCCTGTTCCCAACAAACATTATTTTAATCTTTGGGAGGGATAGCTGTAGGTTTTAGTTGTATTAGCATTTTGTGCCTCCTGAGCACCTTTACCTAACAGCATAGCCGAGTGATGCAACAAAGCCCTTTATAACATAGGAGGCCAGGAGGTGATTTCTGCCTGCTTTTCTCAGGGGAATTATGACATTCACCATCCCCATGTTGAACCCTCTTCCCATCTGGGTTCTGGCAATCTAGACCCTAATGTCAATCCACATCCCAAACAAAGGCAGTAACACCACACTACTAAACCTTGCCGCTGAGATCAATTGATAAGCAGGGTTATCCATCTTCAGTGCAGAGTCCAGACCCAGTCCAGACCTCTACTTTCTGGTTAACTGGGGACCTGAAGGTCTGTTCCCCAAACTCCCGGGACTCCCCACCCCTCCACACACAAGTGACCGCCTCTTCTCTCCCTCCCCTCCCTTCCCAACAGAAAATTCACAGAAACACACATACACACACACAAATAGCATTTTTCACTATTTGATGTTTATTTTAATGGAAGCCATAAGTTTACTATGTTAGTTTGAGAGTCAGTCTTTTCCTGGTTTTCCATTTGTAAGAAAGCAGGACTCTGGAGAAACAATTATGAACTGTCTGACATTTCGTATTCAGTTACTGGCTGCCCAGGTTGTACTTCTCAACGGTCTCTCATTCTGGGGTGGCTGAGCATATCTTCTCTTCGATTCTGCCTCCTTCTTGGACTCTGCCTCATATTTCGGTACCTATTTCGGCATTGATTCAGTGTCTTACGTGCATATCAACAGAAAAACCAGTTTGGTTTTCTTGTTTTCTTCACCTTCTTCGACTGAGTGGCATATGATCGGATTTTCTTTCTCACATTCCCTTGTAGAGGTGTTTTTAACTTCATGGTCATATTTTGTGCCTGGAAGGAAAAGAAAAGGGTATTATTTTCAGGAAAAAGTATAACAACTGAGATGGAGGGGAGATTTCACCTATTTCGGCATTGATTCAGTGTCTTACGTGCATATCAACAGAAAAACCAGTTTGGTTTTCTTGTTTTCTTCACCTTCTTCGACTGAGTGGCATATGATCGGATTTTCTTTCTCACATTCCCTTGTAGAGGTGTTTTTAACTTCATGGTCATATTTTGTGCCTGGAAGGAAAAGAAAAGGGTATTATTTTCAGGAAAAAGTATAACAACTGAGATGGAGGGGAGATTTCATGAAACAGGATGTGGGCTGATGAGGGCTTTTCTGCCAGGCAAGGGCAGTGTAGAGGTCTTGGGCAGCAACGTCAATGGAGAACTTGCGGAGCATAGGTGGAGTCTTCTTACCTTCACACTGCCTCTGTATCTCCGTTGACAACAGGTCGTCTTTCTTCCTTTCATCCTTGAAGCAAACTTCGTTGCAACTCTGCTTGGCTTCTGTGGCTTCCTGGTTACCTTACTCTTAATAATCCCACGAAGTGGCCTAACCCAGAATCTCTGCCTCTGTCCCCCTATATATACCTTCTCAGGAAAATGAGGAGCCACACTCTTCAGTCTTATTGGTCAGCTGGGCACTCCCCCAGTCAATGATGGGCTTCGGGTCTTAGACATCACAATGTACCACTTTGCCCATCAACATGGGCTAGTGGAGGCTGACAGGGGCCATGATACAACTTACCAACTGCTGTCACCTCTGTGTGTCTGATTCTGGGGAGTGGTAATTCACGGGCATCGTGTTTCTGCTCATGACCTTCAGACTTTCCTTCAGTGCCCTTTATTCTTGGACTTATATGTCTCCCTTCAACACTCCTGCCTCCTCCATCCCTGTATGAACACTTTTCATCCCATTTCAGCACTTAAGAGTCCTCTAGTCACTTCAGTTCTAGACCACCCCCTTCCGATTGGGGGTTCTTGAGGGGCTTAAGGAACTTAAGAGCAAGCACTGAACTTGGAAAAAGGTAACTAAGAACATGTTGTATGTTTTTTCTATTCCAATGAGCTTTAGAGACCCCAAGATTTGGTGAATCCTCAGTCTGTTGCTACTAGTTCAATACACCGTCTCCATAAGAAGGCATATCAGAGCAATGAAAGTGTTAAATGTGTCCTCCACTAGTATTGTTGGGGACACTTCAACTCTCATATTGAGTAGGGAAACACAATTTGCCCCATCTACCAGAAATACATTCCTGATAAAAAAAAAAAAAAGAAAGGTACCCAAAGGCAAGAGTCACATGACCACTGCACCATGGATTTTGACTGAATCACTTTCCCAGTGGTCCCTCATTGACAGTTATCATTAGGTAGGGCCCACTCTGTAGTTGACCAATAGCTGAGCAGGAGACATACCAGTAGGTTCCTCATTGATAGTTGGTTGCTTTCTGGAATGGGTGAATTTAACTCGGATGACCATTATATCTACTACTGTGGGCAGGAATCCCTTAGAAGAAATGGAGTAGCCATCATGGTCAACAAAAGAGTCCGAAATGCAGTACTTGGATGCAATCTTAAAAATGACAGGATGATTTCTGTTTGTTTCCAAGGCAAACCATTCAATATTACAGTAATCCAGGCCTATGCCCCAACCAGTAATGCTGAAGAAGCCGAAGTTAATCGGTTCTATGAAGACCTACAAGACCTTTTAGAACTAACACCCAAAAAAGATGTCCTTTTCATCCTAGGGGACTGGAATGCAAAAGTAGGAAGTCAAGAAACACCTGGAGTAACTGGCAAATTTAGCCTTGGAGCACGGAATGAATCAGGGCAAAGGCTAATAGAGTTTTGTCAAGAGAATGCACTGGTCATAGCAAACACCCTCTTCCAACAACACAAGAGAAGACTCTACACATGGACATCACCAGATGGTCAACACCGAAATCAGATTGATTATATTCTTTGCAACCAAAGATGGAGAAGCTGTATACAGTTAGCGAAAACAAGACCAGGAGCTGACTGTGGCTCAGATCATGAACTCCTTATTGCGAAGTTCAGACTTAAATTGAAGAAAGTAGGGAAAACCACTAGACCATTCAGATATGACCTCAATCAAATCCCTTATGATTATGCAGTGGAAGTGAGAAATAGATTTAAGGGACTAGATCTGATAGATAGAGTGCCTGATGAACGCTGGACGGAGGTTCGTGACATTGTACAGGAGACAGGGACCAAGACCATCCCCATGGAAAAGAAATGCAGAAGAGCGAAATGGCTGTCTGAGGAGGCCTTACAAATAGCTGTGAAAAGAAGAGAGGCAAAAACCAAAGGAGAAAAGGAAAGATATAAGCATCTGAATGCAGAGTTCCAAAGAATAGCAAGGAGAGATAAGAAAGCCTTCCTCAGTGATCAATGCAAAGAAATAGAGGAAAACAACAGAATAGGAAAAACAAGAGACCTCTTCAAGAAAATTAGAGATTCCAAGGGAACATTTCATGCAAAGATGGGTGCGATAAAGGACAGAAATGGTATGGACCTAACAGAAGCAGAAGATATTAAGAAGAGGTGGCAGGAATACACAGAAGAACTGTACAAAAAAGATCTTCACGACCAAGATAGTCACGATAATGTGATCACCGACCTAGAGCCAGACATCTTGAAATGTGAACTCAAGTGGGTCTTAGAAAGCATCACTACGAACAAAGCTAGTTTAGGTGATGGAATTCCAGTTCAGCTATTTCAAGTCTTGAAAGATGATGCTGTGAAAGTGCTGCACTCAATATGCCAGCAGATTTGGAAAACTCAGCAGTGGCCACAGGACTGGAAGAGGTCAGTCTTCATTCTAATCCCAAAGAAAGGCAATGCCAAAGAATGCTCAAACTACCGCACAATTGCACTCATCTCACACGCTAGTAAAGTCATGCTCAAAATTCTCCAAGCCAGGCTTCAGCAGTATGTAAACCGTGAACTCCCAGATGTTCAAGCAGGTTTTAGAAAAGGCAGAGGCACCAGAGATCAAATTGCCAACATCCGCTGGATCATGGAGAAAGCAAGAGAGTTTCAGAAAAACATCTATTTCTGCTTTATTGACTATGCCAAAGCCTTTGACTGTGTGGATCACAATAAACTGTGGAACATTCTGAAAGAGATGGGAATCCCAGACCACCTGACCTGCCTCTTGAGAAACCTGTATGCAGGTCAGGAAGCAACAGTCAGAACTGGACATGGAACAACCAACTGGTTCCAAATAGGAAAAGGTGTACGTCAAGGTTGTATATTGTCACCTTGCTTATTTAACTTATATGCAGAGTATATCATGAGGAACGCTGGGCTGGAAGAAGCACAAGCTGGAATCAAGATTGCCGGGAGAAATATCAATAACATCAGATATGCAGATGACACCACCCTTATGGCAGAAAGTGAAGAGGAACTCAAAGGCCTCTTGATGAAAGTGAAAGAGGAGAGTGTAAAGGTTGGCTTGAAGCTCAACATTCAGAAAACAAAGATCATGGCATCTGGTCCCATCACTTCATGGGAAATAGATGGAAAAACAGTGGAAACAGTGTCAGACTTTGTTTTTTTGGGCTCCAAAATCACTGCAGATGCTGATTGCAGCCATGAAATTAAAAGACGCTTGCTCCTTGGAAGGAAAGTTATGACCAACCTTGATAGTATATTAAAAAGCAGAGACATTACTTTGCCAACCAAGGTCCGTCTAGTCAAGGCAATGGTTTTTCCTGTGGTCATGTATGGATGTGAGAGTTGGACTGTGAAGAAAGCTGATCGCCGAAGAATCGATGCTTTTGAACTGTGGTGTTGGAGAAGACTCTTGAGAGTCCCTTATACTGCAAGGAGATCCAACCAGTCCATTCTAAAGGAGATCAATCCTGGGTGTTCATTGGAGGGACTGATGCTAAAGCTGAAACTCCAATACTTTGGCCACCTCATGCGACGAGTTGACTCACTGGAAAAGACTCTGATGCTGGGAAAGGTTGGGGGCGGGAGGAGAAGGGGACGACGGAGAATGAGATGGCTGGATGGCATCACCGACTCTGTGGACATGAGTTTGAGTGTACTCCGGGAGTTGGTGATGGACAGGGAGGCCTGGCGTGCTGTGATTCATGGGGTCGCGGAGAGTCGGACACGACTGAGCGACTGAACTGAACTGAACTGAACTGCTTGTGGGCGGGGCCCAGGGATTCATTGTCCAATTGCTGAGCAATACCTGTTGCTTAGTAACAGGAAGTGGAGTAGTAAGGCACAGCAATGGCTACCTGCCTAGGGCTGTGCTCACGCTGCTCTGTTACATAAGGATACTTTGGGTCCAGTGTGCTGGAATCTTTTTGCCTGAATCCTTTCCAACCTCAGATTTTGATTTCACATGCTTGTTTAACATTTGTACATCATTCTTTTCATTGTATTCCCAGGCATGCCTGTCAGCAGTGCTTATCTATATGCCCCATCCAACACCTGCCACTTGATCCCATGTGCCGCATATAGTATAGCTAATATTTCAAACACAACAAGAATGTGAAGGCCAGCCCACCTTGAGAATTAATTTGTCAAACCTTAATCAAAGTGATTCTTATGCTATTGACAGTATCACAGAGGAGGAGGATGGAAATTCAAAAAGTATCAAGATGAAATTCAGTTCAGTTCAGTTCAGTCGCTCAGTCAAGTCCAACTCTTTGCTACCCCATGAATCACAGCATTCCAGGCCTCCCTGTCCATCACCAACTCCCGGAGTTCACTCAAACTCATGTCCACAGAGTCTGTGATGCCATCCAGCCATCTCATTCTCTGTCGTCCCAGTCTCCTACCACCCCCAATCAGGACACCAATAACTATGTCAATAGAAATATATAATATTTATATGTTGTCTTTGTTGTTCTACCAAAATGATTATAACAGGTATCTATTATGTGTTATGTAATGCTAGAATATATAATACACATATATTTGAATAAGCATATATACATCAGTGAATTTTTTTAATTTATAGAAATTGAATCAAACTATATGCACGATTGTAGCCTTCCTTTTCTATACAATATGCTGGAAGAATTTTTCCATCTCAACGTACATGTATCCTCATGATTTCTAAGGATTACTCTAGCGTTCAAATGCTTTCTTATCCCATACTCCATGCGAGTGCTTTGAAGAGAGGAACCATGTGTTCTCTGTTCACTGGTTGCTTCCATATCTTCTCTAATGTAAATCAGGCTATAATATACATTGGAATAAATGTATCTTTTCAAATTAGGGTTCATTGTCTTCTGATATATAGCTCGAAGTGGAATTGTTGGGTCAATTGGTAGTTCTCTTTTTAGTTTTATGAGAAACTTGCATGATGTTTTCATAGCGACTGCACAAACTTACATTCCTACCAATAAATACAAGAGATTCCCTTTCTCCACATCCTTGTCAACATTTGTTATTTTCAGACTTTTTGATTTGATGATAGCCACCCTGATGAATGTGAGGTGATATCTCCTTGTGATTTTGGTTTTAATTTCTCTGACAGTTAGTGATGTTCAGCATTTTTTTATGTGCAATTTGTGTATCTTCTTTGCAGAAAATCAGATATTCCCATTGTTTTTTTGTTTGCTTGTTTGTTTTTTAATATCGAGTTGAATAATCTGTTTAGATATTTTGGATATTAACCCCTTATAGTCATATCATTTGCAAATACTTACTCCCATTTCCAAATAGGAAAAGGAGTACGTCAAGGCTGTATATTGTCACCTTGCTTATTTAACTTATATGCAGAGTACATCATGAGGAACGCTGGGCTGGAAGAAGAACAAGCTGGAATCAAGATTGCCGGAAGAAATATCAATAACCTCAGATAGGCAGATGACACTACCCTTAGGGCAGAAAGTGAAGAGGAACTCAAAAGCCTTTTGATGAAAATGAAAGAGGAGAGTAAAAAGGTTGGCTTGTAGCTCAACATTCAGAAAACGAAGATCATGGCATCTGGTCCCATCACTTCATGGGAAATAGATGGGGAAACAGTGGAAACAGTGTCAGACTTTATTTTGGGGGTCTCCAAAATCACTGCAGATGCTGAATGCAGCCATGAAATTAAAAGTAGCTTACTCCTTGGAAGGAAAGTTATGACCAACCTTGATAGTATATTAAATAGCAGAGACATTACTTTGCCAACCAAGGTCCGTTTAGTCAAGGCTATGGTTTTTCCCATGGTCATGTATGGATGTGAGAGTTGGACTGTGAAGAAAGCTGATCACCGAAGAATTGATGCTTTTGAACTGTGGTGTTGGAGAAGACTCTTGAGAGTCCCTTGGACTGCAAGAAGATCCAACCAGTCCATTCTAAAGGAGATCAATCCTGGGTGTTCATTGGAAGGACTGATGCTAAAGTTGAAACTGCAATACTTTGGCCACCTCATGCGACGAGTTGACTCAATGGAAAATACTCTGATGCTGGGAAAGATTGGGGGTGGGAGGAGAAGGGGACGACAGAGAATGAGATGGCTGGATGGCATCACCGACTCTGTGGACATGAGTTTGAGTGAACTCAGGGAGATGGTGATGGACAGGGAGGCCTGGCGTGCTGTGATTCATGGGGTCACGGAGAGTCGGACATGACTGAGCGACTGAACTGAACTGAACTGAACTCCCATTCAGTAGGTTGTGTTTTCATTTTATCAGTGTTTTCGTTTGCTGTGCAAAAGCTTTTAAGTTTAATTACATCTCTTTTTTTTTCCTTTACTTCCTTTGCATTAGGAGACAAGTGAAAAAAACGTTGCCTTGAATTATGTCAAAGACAGTTCTGCCAACATTTTCTTCTAGGGGGTTTTATAGTTCCCAGACTTTCATTTAGGGTTTTAATTCACCTTGATTTCATTTGCTTAATCATTTTCTTGTAAGCTGAAACTCCAATAGTTTGGCCACCTCATACGAGAAGTGGACTCACTTGAAAAGACTCTGATGCTGGGAGGGATTGAGGGCGGGAGGAGAAGGGGATGACAGAGAATGAGATGACTGGATGGCATCACCGACTCTGTGGACATGAGTTTGAGTGAACTCTGAGAGTTGGTGTTAGACAGGGAGGCCTGGAATGCTGTGATTCATCGGGTCGCAGAGAATCAGAAACGACTGAGCAACTGAACTGAACTGAACAGAACTGATAATTTTCTGTATATAGTATCATATCAACTGCAAGTACTGACAGTTTTACTTTTAACTTCCAGCTTGGATGACTTTCATTTATTTCCTTTGAATGATTGCTGTGCCTAGTACTTCCAGTGTTTTAGAATTACAAGAGTGGTCATCTGTGTCTTGTTCCTGATTTAGAGGGATAGCTTTAAGCTTTTTGCCACTGAATAGGATATCATCTCTGCTTGTTGTAAATCACCTTTATTATGTTCAGACGACCATATGGACTATACACTCCATGGAATTTTCTAGGCCAGAGTACTGGAGTGGGCACAGTGCGACTTCCACTTTCACTTTCATTATGTTCAGATATATTCCCTCCATATCAACTATGGTGATAGTTTTTGAAATGAATGAATAC
The DNA here is from genome assembly GCF_049115385.1 of Moschus berezovskii. Classification (NCBI taxonomy): domain Eukaryota; kingdom Metazoa; phylum Chordata; class Mammalia; order Artiodactyla; family Moschidae; genus Moschus; species Moschus berezovskii. The sequence continues at coordinate 64,077,503 of NC_142481.1, read as the reverse complement.
TGAATTTTTCCAAATGCTTTTACAGCATCTGTGGAGATGATCATGTGATTTTTGTCCTTCTCTTTCCTAATGTTGTGTACCACACTGACTAATTTGCAGATATTGAACCATCCTTGTACCCCTGGTATAAGTCCATCTTTATCATGGTATATGATGTTTTCAATGTGATGCTGAATTTGGTTCTCTCATATTTTTTGAAGAATTTTCCCATCTATATTTAACGGAAATACTGGCATTGAGTTTTCTTTCTTGTGGTGTCTTTGGCTGGTTTTGGTGTTAGGAAAATAATAGCTTCATAAAAAATGTGGGTGTACTCCATTTTCTCAATTTTTTGGATTAGTTTGAGAATAATGGTTATAAACTCCTCTGTAATGTTTGTAAACATTCTGCTGTGAAGCAACGAGGTCCTGAACTTTAATTTACTAAGGGATTTTTTATTGTAAATTCAATTTCACTACTAGTGTTTCAACTATTCAGATTATACATTCCTTTCTTATTCAGTTTTGCAATGTTGTATGGTCCTAGAAATTTGTCAGTTTCTTCTAGTTTGTGCAATTGTTTGGCATATAACTAATTGTAGTATCCTCTTATGATTTTTCCCTATTGCTGTGACGTTGGCTGTAATGTCTCTTTGCAAACGTTTATTTGAGTCATCTATTTTATATTTTTTATGTACCTGGCGAAAGTCTTACTTATTTTGTTTATGTTTTCAAAAAATATCTTTTCACTTAACTGATTTTTTTTTTTACTTTAGTAAATGGGAAGTCTCAATTTGATTAACGTCCTTTCTGATCTTTATTATTGCCTTCATTCTGAGGATTTGGGTCTTTATTTATTCTTCTTTTTCTACTTCATTTACACAAAAGTTAAGTTGTTTATTTCAGTTTCTCCCCCGCATTGAGGGAAGCATCTGTCACTATACAATTTCCCCTAGAACTGCTTTTGCTAAATCCAATAAATTTTGGAAAGTTGGTGTTTATATTAGTGTCAAAGTATTTTCTGATTCCCTTTTTGATTTCTTCATTAGCTCATTGGCATTTCAGTTCAGTTCAGTTCAGTCGATCAGTTGTGTCCGACTGTTTGCGACCCCATGAATCACAGCACCACAGGCATCCCTGTCCATCACCAACTCCCGAAGTTCACTGAAACACATATCCATCGAGTTGGTGATCATCCATCCATCTCATTCTCTGTTGCCCCCGTCTTTACCCATCCCCAATCCCTCACAGCATCAGAGTTTTTTCCAGTGAGTCAACTCGTCCCATGAGGTGGCCAAAGTATTGGAGTTTCAGTTTTAGCATCAGTCCTTCCAATAAACACCCAGGATTGATCTCCTCCAGAATGGACTGGTTGGATCTCCTTGCAGTCCAAGGGACTCTCAAGAGTCTTCTCCAGCACCACAGTTCAAAAGCATCAATTCTTCAGTGATCAGCTTTCTTCACAGTCCAACTCTCACATCCATACATGACCACGGGAAAAACCATAGCCTTGACTAAACGGACCTTTGATTGGCAAAGTAATGTCTCTGCTTTTTAATATGCTCTCTAGGTTGGTCATAACTTTCCTTCCAAGGAGTAAGCGTCTTTTATTTTCATGGCTGCAATCAGCATCTGCAGTGATTTTGGAACACAAAAAGATAAAGTGTGAGAATATTTCCACTGTTTACCCAATTTTTTCCCATGAAGTGATGGGACCAAATGCCATGATCTTCGTTTTCTGAATGTTGAGCTTCAAGCCAACCTTTTCACTTTCCTTTTTCACTTTCATCAAAAGGCTTTTGAGTTCCTCTTCACTTTCTGTCATAAGGGTGGTGTCATCTGCATATCTGAGGTTATTGATATTTCTCCCGGCAATCTTGATTCCAGCTTGTGCTTCTTCCAGCCCAGCGTTCCTCATGATGTACTCTGCATATAAGTTAAATAAGCAGGGTGACAGTATACAACCTTGACACACTCCTTTTCCTATTTGGAACCAGTCTGTTGTTCCTTGTCCAGTTCTAAAAATTGCTTCCTGACCTGCATACAGCTTTCTCAAGAGGCAGGTCAGGTGGTCTGGTATTCCCATCTCTTTCAGAATTTTCCACAGTTTTTTGTGATCCACACAGTCAAAATCTTTGACATCGTCAATGTGGCAGAAATATATGTTTTTCTGGAACTCTCTTGTTTTCTCCACGATCCAGCAGATGTTGGCAATTTGATCTCTCGTGCCTCTGCCTTTTCTAAAACCTGCTTGAACATCTGGAATTCACGCTTAACATATTGCTGAAGACTGGTTTGGAGAATTTTGAGCCTGACTTTACTAGCATGTGAGATAAAGAGTCCGTAATGCATTACTTGGATGCAATCTTAAAAGTGACAGAATGATTTCTGTTTGTTTCCAAGGCAAACCATTCAGTATTACAATAATCCAAGTCTTTGCCCCAACCAGTAGTGATGAAGTAGCCGAAGTTGAACAGTTCTATGACGACCTACAAGTCCTTTTAGAACTAACACCCAAAAAAAGATGTCCTTTTCATTATAGGGGACTGAAATGCAAAAGTAGGAAGTCAAGAAACACCTGGAGTAACAGGCAAATTTGGCCTTGGAGAACGAAATGAAGCAGGGCAAAGGCTCATAGAGTTTTGCCAAGAGAACGTACTGGTAATACCAAACACCCTCTTCCAACAACAGAAAAGAAGACTATACACATGGACATCACCAGATGGTCAACATCGAAATCAGAATGTTTATCTTCTTCTTTTTTTTTTTTTTTAGAATGATTATATTCTTTGCAGCCAAAGATGGAGAAGCTTTATACAGACAGCAAAAACAAGACCAGGAGCACACTGTGGCTCAGATCATGAACTCCTAATTGCCAAATTCAGACTTAAATTGAAGAAAGTAGGGAAAAACACTAGAACATTCAGATATGACCTAAATCAAATCCCTTATGATTATACAGTGGAAGTAAGAAATAGATTTAAGGGACTAGATCTGATAGATAGTGTGCCTGATGAAATATTGACTGAGGTTCGTGACATTGTATAGGAGACAGGGACCAAGACCATCCCATGGAAAAGAAAGGCAAAAAAGCAAAATGGCTGTATGAGGAGGCCTTAAAAATAGCTTGGAAAAGAAGAGAAGCGAAAAGTAAAGGAGAAAAGGAAAGATATAAGCATCTGAATGAAGAGTTCCAAAGAATAGCAAGGAGAGATAAGAAAGCCTTCCTCAGCAATCAATGCAAAGAAATAGAAGAAAACAACAGAATATGAAAAACAAGATATCTTTTCAAGAATATTTGAGATACCAAGGGAACATTTCATGCAAAGATGGGATTGATAAAAGACAGAAATGGTATAGACCTAACAGAAGCAGAAGATATTAAGAAGAGGTGGCAAGAATACACAGAAGAGCTGTACAAAAAAGATCTTCACGATGAAGATAATCACAATGGCGTGATCACTAACCTGGAATCAGACATCTTGGAATGTGAAGTCAAGTGGGCTTTAGAGAGCATCACAACGAACAAAGCTAGTGGAGGTAATGGAATTCCAGTTGAGCTATTTCAAATCCAGAAAGATGATGTTGTGACAGTGCTGCACTCAATATGCCAGCAAATTTGGAAAACTCAGCAGTGGCCATAGGCCTGGAAAAGGTCAGTCTTCGTCTCCATGTTTTTATTTGTCCCATATTCCCCTCCTGTAATTGATTTCTTATTTTGTACCATTGTGGTCAGAAAAATTGCTTGATATAATTTATTTCTTCTTAAATGTGTTGAGACGTGTTTTGTGGCCCAGCATTTGGTCGTCCCTGGAAAAATATCCTGTGCACATTTAAAGGTGTGTATTCTGCTATTTTGGAATAGACTATGTCAGGTGGCTCAGAGGTAAAGAATCTGCCTGCAATGCAGAAGATGCAGATTTGATCCCTGGGTCAGCAAGATTCCCTGGAAAAGCAAATGCAATAACTCCAGTGTTCTTGCCTGGCAAATCCCATGGACAGAGGAGCCTGGAGGGCTACAGTCCATGGGGTTTCAAAAGAGTCAGATAAATAGTAACTGAAGAGCAACAAAATATGTTGTAGGTATCTATTAAGTTCAACTACTCTAATCTATATTTTAAAACTACTGTTTTCTTATTGTTTTTCTATCAGGATGCTCCCTCCATTGATTCAATAGGGTGTTTAATGTAGTTAGCGTTTATGTTGCAATTCACTTGTCCTTTAATTTTCATACTAGATTATCTACTGGGTTGATCCACAACCATTACTATGTGTTTGTGTGTACTTGTGCGGGTTTTTTCCTTCTCTGTAGATTTTTACTTCTTTTTCCCCTTAGAGAAGACTCTTTAATATTTCTTTCCAAGCTGGTTTAGTATGGAAAAGCTCTTGGATTTTGCTTGTCTGAGAAGTTCTTCCCTCCAATTCTGGATTTTAATCTTGCTGGGTACAGTATTATAGGTTGCAAGTTTTTCCCTTTCAGCATGTAAAATATTCTTTTTGACACCTTTCTCTCTCTGCTGCCCTTCTACATCCCCATAAAGTGAATGATAGTATACTTGATGTTGTCTAGAAGTCCCTTAAAATGTTCTCCTTTTTAACATATTTTTTGTTTTGTTTTACCTATTGGTCGACTTCCATAATTTTACGTTCCAGATTCATTTTGCTTCTTGTGTATTGGCAACTCTCACTTTGGTGAGAGGTTGGCCTAGAGATAGAGGGGCCAGAAACTGTGCCAAGTATGAGCCCGGACTTCTCTTGTGCTCAGTAGCCACATCTGCCTATTGGGGAGTTACGTTGAGTATCCAGTTGATGGTACAGAAGCCCTGAATTCCAGGTCCATGCTGATTCCATTTCATGTAAGTGCGTGCTGTATCCCCTTCCAGCACTGGAAATTTTGCCCGAAAATAACGATGTGCTAGAGCAAGAAGGGGTGCCCAATATGGGCATCGGTGCATCCATGGACAGTCCCAGCACAGCAGTCAGACTTGCAGATACTCCCACTGTGCCAACTCCATAAGCACTGATAATGGCTGATCTCAACTTGTTTATATGTAGGCCAGATCTGCGTAGGCCCCCACTCCTGGCACATGTACATTCTTCTCAGCCATGGAAGCCTTTGCCATAGTTGTGGGAAGGGTGTTCTATGAAATAAGAGGGGCTGGAGTAGGCATTCAGAGTAGGTTAGGTCATGACCTGACGTTGTTATGGGGAAACAGCCAGCATCCTGTGTAATTTCAACATGTTTCTTCTGCCTTGCTTTGTGAGTAAGCAAACGTGTCGTTGCTTCTGCAAACTCTTCACATAGAGATAAATAAAAAAAGGCCCACCAACCCAAACTAAATGGAAGAGATAGGGAATCTACCTGATAAATGATTCCGAATAATAAGGGTGTAAATGATACAAAATCTTGAAAACAAAATGGAATTACAGATAAATAACCTGGAGACAACGTTCAAAAAGATGCAAGGATTAACAAGCACCTAGAATAAATAAAAAAGAGTCAATACATAAGGGATAATGCAATAAATGAGATCCAAAACACTCTGGAGGGAACAAACAGTAGAATAACAGAGGCAGAAGATAGGATAAGTGAGATAGAAGATAGAATGGTAGGAATAAATGAAACAGAGAGGAAAAAAGAAAAACGAATTCAAAGAAATGAGGACAATTTCAGAGACCTCTGGGAAAATGTTAAACGACCCAACATTCGAATCATAGGAGTCCCAGAAGAGGAAGACAAAAAGAAAGACGATGAGAAAATACTTGAGGAGATGATAGTTGAAAACTTCCCTAAAATGGGGAAGGAAATAATCACCGAAGTGCAAGAAACCTGGAGAGACCCTAAAAGGAAAAACCCAAGGCAATTCACCTCAAGACACATATTAATAAAATTAACAGAGATCAAAGACAAAGAACAAATATTAAAAGCAGTAAGGAAAAAACAGGAAATAACACACAAGGGGATTCCCACAAGGATAACAGCTGATCTTTCAAAAAAACTATTCAGGCCAGGAGTGAAGGGCTGGGCATACTTACAGTGATGAAAGAAAATAGCCTACAGCCGAGATTACTGTACCCAGCAAGAATCTCATTCAAATATGAAGGAGAAATCCAAAGCTTTACACACAAGCAAAAGGAGAGAGAATTCAGCATCACCGAATCAGTTCTCCAACAAATGTGAATGGACCTTCTCAAGACAGGAAGCAGAGAAAGGGGATATAAACGGAACACAAAACAATGAAGTAAATGGCAACGGGATCATACTTATCAATAATTAACTTAAATGTAAACGGGTTGAATGCCACAACCAAAAGACAAAGATTGGCTGAATGGATACACAAGCAAAAACCCTATGTATGTTGTCTACAAGAGACCCACCTCGAAATGAGGGGCACAAACAGACTGAAAAGGAAGGGCTGGAAAAACATATTCCATGCAAATAGAGACCAAAAGAAAGCAGGAGTAGCAATACTCATATCAGATAAAATAGACTTAAGACAAAGGTTGTGAAAAGAGGCAAAGAAGGACACTACATGATGATCAAAATATCAATCCAAAAAGAAGATATAACAATTATAAATAAATATGCAAGCAAAACAGGAACCACAATATGTAAGACAAATGTTAATAATTATGAAAGGGGAAATTAACAATAACACAATAAGAGTGGGAGACTTTAATATCCCACTCACACCTATGGATAGATCGACAGAACAGAATATTAACAAGGAAATACAAACGTTTTCAATCCCTGGTAAGGCAACGAATATCCCACAAACTGCACGGTGCCCCCCACCCCAAAATATTATCTGCCTGTGGTGATCCTGTTTGTCATATGCACCAAGATTTGGCCACTTCCACTGCCGTGCCCTTGGGAACACACTTCTCCCACCAATTTCTTAGGATAACAGTGGCCTAATTGATATTTGGTCTGTTCCCTCCAAATTTTATTTTAACTTTTGGGAGTGCTAGCTGTGGGTTTTAGTTGTATCAGCATTTTGTGCCTCCTGAGCACCTTTAGCTAACAGCATAGCAGAGTGATGCAACAAAGCCCTTTATGACTTAGGTGTCCAGGAGCTGATTTCTGACTGCTTTTCTAAGGGGAAGTATGACATTCAGCATCCACATGTTGAATGCTCTTCCCACCTGGGTTCTAGCAATCTAGACCCTAAAGTCATTCCACAACCCAAAAAACACAGTAACACCATACCACTAATCCTTGCCACTAAAATCAATTTTTAAGCAGGGTTATCCATCGTCAGTGCAGACTCCTGACCCAGTCCAGACCTCTAATCTCTAGTTAACTGGGGGCCTGAGGGTCTGTTCCCCAATCTCCCAGGATTCAACACCCCTCCCCATTCAGGTGCCCACCTTTTTTCTCCCTTCCCTCTATTACCATCAGAAAATTCACACACAAACACACACACACATATCATCTTTTCACCATTTAATGTTTATTTTAATGGCAGCCATCAGTTTACTATGTTAGTGTGATAGTCAGTCTGTTCCTTGTTGGCCATTTGTAAGAAAGCAGACCTCTGGAGAAACATTTCTAAACTGTCTGACCTTTGGTATTCATTTACTGCCTGCCCAGGTTGTACTTCTCCAAGGTCTCTCATTCTAAGGCTGCTGAGCTTAGTTGCAGTTTCGATTTGACCTCCTTCTTGGACTCTGCCTCATATTTAGGTCCCTTTTTCGGCGTTGATTCAGTGTCTTACGTGCAAAGGAACAGAAAAAGCAGTTTGGTTTTCTTGTTTTCTTCACCTTCTTCAACTGAGTGGCATATGATCAGGTTTTTTTCTCAGATCCCTTGTAGAGGTCTTCTGACACTCATGGTCTTATTTCACACCTGGAAAGCAAAGAAAAGGGTATCATTTGGAAGAAAGAGTATAACAACTGATTTGGAAGGCAGATTTCATGAAAAAATGATGTGGGTTGATGAGGGCTTTTGTACCAGGCAAGGGCAGTGTAGAGGTCTTGGGCAGCAAAGTCAATGGAGAACATGGGGAGAGTACATGGAGTCATCTTACCTTCATACTGCCTCCGTATCTCCGTTGACAACGGCTCGTCTTTCTTCCTTTCATCATTTAAGCAAACCACGTTGCAACTCTTCTTGGCTTCTGTGGCTTTCTGGTTACCTTCGTCATGATGATCCCACGAAGTGGCCTAACACAGAATCTCTGCCTCTGACCCCCCTTATATATACCTTCTCAGGACAATGAGGAGCCACACCCTTCAATCTGATCGGTCAGCTAGGCACTCCCCAAGCCCATGGTAGCCTTGGGGTCTTAGACATCACAAGGTACCACTTTGCCCATCAACATGGACTAGTGGAGGCTGAGGGAGGCCATGATACAACTTACCCACTGCTGACAGCTCTGTGTGTCTGATTCTGGGGAGTGGTGATTTAGGGGCATGCTGTTTCTGTTCATGACTTCCATAATTTCCTTCAGTGCCCTTTATTCTTGGACTCAAATGTCTCCCTTCAACACTCCTGCCACCTTCATCCCTGTATGAACACTTATCATCCCATTTCACCACTTCAGTGTTCTCTAGTCACTTCATCTGTAGACCACCGTCTTCCTATTGTGACTTCTTGAGGGACATAAAGATCTTAAGAGCAAGCACTTAACATGGAAAAAGGTAATTAAGAACATGTTGTATGTTTTTTCTACTCCAATGAGCTTTAGAGACCCCAAGATTTTGTGGATCCTCAGTCTATTGACCCAAGATCAATACACCGTCTCCCTACGATTACACATCAGAGCAAAGAGTGTTACATGTCTCCTCGACTAATATTGTTGGGGACACTTCTACTCTTATATAGAGTAGGCAAACTCAACTTCCCGCATCTATCAGAAATATACTCCTGATTAAAAAAAAAAAAAGAAAAAAAACAAACAAAAATTAAGGTGCTCAAAGGCAAGAGTCACATGACCACTGCACCATGGACTCCTGACTGAATCACTTACCCAGGGGACTCTCATTGACATTTATCATCAGGTAGGGCCCACTGTGTATCTGACCAGTAGCTGAGCAGGAGATATACCAGTAGGTACCTCATTGATAGTTGGTTGCTTATGGGCGGGGCCCAGGGATGCACTGTCCAATTGCTGAGCAAGATCTGTTGCATAGCAACAGGATGTGGAGTAGTGAGTCATAGCAATGTCTACCTGCTAATGGCTCTGCTCACGTTGCTCTGTTACATAAGGATACTTTGGGTCTAGTGTGCTGGAATCTTTTTGATTGACTCCTTTCCAACCTCAGATTTTGATTTCACATGCTTGTTTAACATTTGTACATCATTATTTTCATTGTATTCCCTGGCATGCCTGTCAGCAGTGCTTTTCTCTATGCCCCTGTAATAGCTGCCACTTGATCCCATGTGCCACTTATAGTATAGCTTATATTTCAAACCCAACAAGAATGATAAGGCCAGCCCACCTTGAGAACTATTTGCCAAACTTTAATTTCACAGTAATTCTTATTCTATTAACAGGATAACAGAACAGGATGATGAAAATTCAAAAAGGGTCAAAATGAAATTTGAGGACACAAAAAAGTATGTCACTGAAAATATATATACTGTTAATATTTTGTCTTTGTTGTTCTACCTAAATGTTTATAACATATATATTGTATGTGTTTTATAATGCTAGAATATATAATACACATATATTTGGATGAGTATATATACATCAGTGATTTTTTTAATTGATAGAAATTGAATCAAACTATTTGCACTATTGTATCCTCCCGTTTCTATACAATATGCTGGAAGAATTTTTCCATCTCAAGGAATATGTATCTGCCATTATTTGTAAGGATGACTCTAGTGTTCAAATTCTTGCTTATCCCATACTCCATGCGAGTGCTTTGAAGAGAGGAACCATGTGTGCTCTGTTCACTGGTAGCTTCCATATCTTTTCTATTGTAAATCAGGCTGTAATACACATTGGAATTCATGTATCTTTTCAAATTAATGTTCATTGCCTTCTGATATATACCTCGGAGTGGAATTGCTGGGTCAAATTGTAGTTCATTTTTTGTTTTTGAGAAACTTTCATGATGTTTTCCATAGTGACTGCACAAATTTACATTCCCACCAATTAAGTACAAGGGCTTCCCTTTCTCCACATCCTTGTCAACATTTGTTATTTTCAGACATTTTGATTTGATGATAGTCATTCTGATGAGTGTGAGGTGATATCTCCTTGTGATTTTTGTTTTAATTTCTCGGAAAGTTAGTGATGTTCAGCATTTTTCATGTTCCATCTCTATATCTTCCTTGGAGAAAATCAGATCTTCCCATTTTTTTTTATCTGTTTGTCTGGTTTTTAATATCTAGTTGAATAATCTGTTTATATAGTTTGGATGGGCTTCCCTGGCAATGCAAAGAAATAGAGGAAAACAACAGAATAGGAAAAACAAGAGACCTCTTCAAGAAAATTAGAGATTCCAAGGGAACTTTTCATGCAAAGATGGGCTCGATAAAGGACAGAAATGGTATGGACCTAACAGAAGCAGAAGATATTAAGAAGAGGTGGCAGGAATACACAGAAGAACTGTACAAAAAAGATCTTAACGACCAAGATAGTCACGATAATGTGATCACTGACCTAGAGCCAGACGTCTTGGAATGTGAAGTCAAGTGGGCCTTAGAAAGAATCACTACGAACAAAGCTAGTGGAGGTGATGGAATTCCAGTTGAGCTATTTCAAGTCTTGAAAGATGATGCTGTGAAAGTGCTGCACTCAATATGCCAGCAGATTTGGAAAACTCAGCAGTGGCCACAGGACTGGAAGAGGTCAGTCTTCATTCCAATCCCAAAGAAAGGCAATGCCAAAGAATGCTCAAACTACCGCACAATTGCACTCATCTCACACGCTAGTAAAGTCATGCTCAAAATTCTCCAAGCCAGGCTTCAGCAGTATGTAAACCGTGAACTCCCAGATGTTCAAGCAGGTTTTAGAAAAGGCAGAGGCACCAGAGATCAAATTGCCAACATCCGCTGGATCATGGAGAAAGCAATAGAGTTCCAGAAAAACATCTATTTCTGCTTCATTGACTATGCCAAAGCCTTTGACTGTGTGGATCACAATAAACTGTGGAATATTCTGAAAGAGATGGGAATCCCAGAGCACCTGACCTGCCTCTTGAGAAACCTGTATGCAGGTCAGGAAGCAACAGTTAGAACCGGTCATGGAACAACAGACTGGTTCCAAATAGGAAAAGGTGTACGTCAAGGTTGTATATTGTCACCTTGCTTATTTAACTTATATGCAGAGTACATCATGAGGAACGCTGGGCTGGAAGAAGCACAAGCTGGAATCAAGATTGCTGGGAGAAATATCAATAACCTCAGATATGCAGATGACACTACCCTTATGGCAGAAAGTGAAGAGGAACTCAAAAGCCTCTTGATGAAAGTGAAAGAGGAGAGTGAAAAGGTTGGCTTGAAGCTCAACATTCAGAAAACAAAGATCATGGCATCTGTTCCCATCACTTCATGGGAAATAGATGGAAAAACAGTGGAAACAGTGTCAGACTTTATTTTTTTTTGGCTCTTAAATCACTGCAGATGCTGATTGCAGCCATGAAATTAAAAGACGCTTGCTCCTTGGAAGGAAAGTTATGACCAACCTTGATAGTATATTAAAAAGCAGAGACATTACTTTGCCGACCAAGGTCCGTCTAGTCAAGGCAATAGTTTTTCCCGTGGTCATGTATGGATGTGAGAGTTGGACTGTGAAGAAAGCTGATCGCCCAAGAATCGATGCTTTTGAACTGTGGTGTTGGAGAAGACTCTTGAGAGTCCCTTATACTGCAAGGAGATCCAACCAGTCCATTCTAAAGGAGATCAATCCTGGATGTTCATTGGAGGGACTGATGCTAAAGCTGAAACTCCAATACTTTGGCCACCTCATGAGACGAGCTGACTCACTGGAAAAGACTCTGATGCTGGGAAAGGTTGGGGGCGGGAGGAGAAGGGGACGACGGAGAATGAGATGGCTGGATGGCATCACCGACTCTGTGGACATGAGTTTGAGTGTACTCCGGGAGTTGGTGATGGACAGGGAGGCCTGGCGTGCTGTGATTCATGGGGTCGCGGACACGACTGAGCGACTGAACTGAACTGAACTGAACTGATAGTTTGGATACTAACCCCTTATAGTCATATCATTTGCAAATACTTACTCCCATTCAGTATGTTGTCTTTTTTCATTTTGTCAGGGTTTTCGATTGCTGTGCAAAAGCTTTTAAGTTTAATTAGATTTCATTATTTTTCCTTTGCTTCCTTTGCCTTAGACAACAGGTGAAAAAAATGTTGCTATGAATTATGTCAAAGAGCATTCTGCCTACATTTTCTTCTAGGGGTTTCATAGTTTCCAATCTTTCATTTAGGGTTTTAATTCACCTTGATTTCATTTGTTTAATCATTTTTTGTAAGCTGAAACTCCAATTCTTTCAACACCTCATGCGACGAGTTGACTCACTGGAAAAGACTGAAGCTGGGAGGGATTGGGTGTCGGGAGGAGAAGGGGACGACAGAGAATGAGATGGCTGCATGTTATCACTGACTCGATAGACAGGAGTTTGAGTGAACTCTGGGAGTTGGTGTTGGACAGCGAGGCCTGGCGTGCTGTGATTCATGGGAATGCAAAGAGTCGGACAGGACATAACGACTGAACTAAACTGAAGTGTGCAACTTTAGCTGATAGCATAGTTGAGTGATGCAACAAAGCCCTATATGACGTAGGTGTCCAGGAGGTTATTTCTGCCTGTTTTTCTCAGGGGAAGTAGGACATTCACCATCCCCATGTTGAACCTTCTTCCCATCTCGGTTCTGGCAATCTAGACCTTAATGTCATTCCACACCCAAAACAAAGGCAGTAACACCACACCACTAATCCTTGTCGCTGAGATCAATTGTTTAGCAGGGTTACCCATCTTCAGTGCAGACTCCTGACCCAGTTCAAACCCCTACTCTCTGGTTAACTGGAGGCCTGAGGGTCTGTTCCCCAGTCTCCCAGGTTTGCACACCCCTCACCACTCAGGTGCTTGTGTGTAAAGCTTTTGATTTCTTCTTCATATTTGAATGAGATCCTTGATAGGTACACTAATCTGGGCTGTAGGCTATTTTCTTTCATCACTGTAAGTATGCCCTGCCTTTCCCTCCTGGCCTGAAGAATTTCTTTTGAAAGATCAGCTGTTATCCTTGTGGGAATTCCCTTGTGTGTTATTTGCTGTTCTTCCCTTGTTGCTTTGAATATTTGTTCTTTGTCTTTGATCTTTCTTAATTTTATTAATATGTGTCTTGGGGTGTTTTGCCTTGGGATTTTCCTGTTTGGGACTCTCTGGGTTTCTTGAACTTGGGTGATTATTTCTTTCCCCATTTTAGGGAATTTTCAACTATCATCTCCTCGAGTATTTTCCCATGGTCTTTCTTTTTGTCTTTCTCTTCTGGGACACCTATGATTCGAACGTAGGAGCATTTAACATTGTTCCAGAGGTCTCTGAGATTGTCCTCATTTCTTTTATTTCATTTTTCTTTTTTCCTCTCTGTCTCATTTATTTCTACCATTCTATCTTCTATATCACTTATCCTCTCTTCTGCCTCTATTATTCTACTGTTTGTTCCTTCCAGGTGTTTCGGATCTCATCTACTGCATTATTTCTTATGTATTGACTAATTTTATTTCTTCTAGGTTCTAGTTAAACCTTTGTTGCATCTTTTTGATCCTTTTCTCCAGGCTGTTTATCTGTAACTCCATTTTGTTTTCAAGATTTTGGATCATTTTCACTATCATTATTTGGAATTTTTCATCAGGCAGATTCCCAATATCTTTCTGTTTTGTTTGGGTTGGTGGGCATTTATTTATTTATCTCTATGTGAAGAGTATGCAGAGGCAACCACACGTTTCCTAAATCACAAAGCAAGGAAGAGGAAACACGTTGAAATTGCACAGGATGCTGGCTGTTTCCCCCTAACAATGCCAGGTCATGACCTAACCCACTCAGAATGCCTACTCCAGACCCTCTTATTTCAGAGAACACCCCTTCCCACAACTATGGCAAAGGCTTCCATGGCTGAGAAGAATGTACATGTGCCAGGAGTGGCGCCAACTCAGATCAGGCCTACATCTGAACAAGTGGAGAGCAGGCATTACCAATGTTTATGGAGGTGGCACAGTGGGTGTATCTGGAACTCTGACTGGTGTGATGGGACTGTCTTAGTATGTACCCAAGCACATATATGTCACCTCTTCTTGCTCCAGAACTTCTTTTTGGGGGGCAAAATTTCCAATGCTGGAAGGGGATACAGCACACACTTACATGAAATGGAATCAGCATGGTCCTGAAATTCAGGGCTTCTGTACCATCAACTGGATACTCAACCTAACTGCCCAATAGGCAGGGATGGCTACTGAGCATAGGAGAAGGCCGGGCTCATACCTGGCACTGGTTCTGGCCCCTCTTTCTGTAGCCCCACCTCACACAAAAGTGAGAGTTGCCAATACACAAGAAGCAAAATTAATCTGGAACTTAAAATTATGGAAATCGCCCAATAGGAAGAACAAAAAGAAAAAAAAAAGTTAAAAAGGAGAACAGATTAAGAGACTTCTAGAGAACATCAAGTATACTAACCTTCACTTTATTGGGGTTGTAGAAGGAAAAGAGAGAGAGAAAGGGGTCAAAAATGTATATTTAAATTGCTGAAAGGGAAAACTTGCAACCTATAATACTCTAAATAGCAAGATTATCATCCCGAATTGGAGAGAAGAACTTCTCCGATAAGCAAAAACTAAGAGCTTATCCATACTAAACCAACGCAGAAGGAAATATTAGAGCCTTGTCTAAGAGTAAAAAAGTAAAAGTCTACAGAGAAGGGAAAAACTCCCACCAGTACCCAAAAACACATAGTAAAGGCTGTGGATCAACCAAGTAGATAATCTAGTATGAAAATTAAAACACAAGCGAATTGTAAATTAAACACTAACTACATTAAACACCCTATTACATGAATGAAAAGTGCATCCTGATAGAAAAGCAATAAGAAAACTGTAGTCTTAAAATACAGATTAGAGTAGTTGAACTTAATAGATACCTACATAATAGACACACAGGATTTGTTGTTGTTCTTCAGTTACTCAGTTGTCTCATTCTGTTGAAAGCCCAGGGGTTGTGGCCCTCCAGGCTCCCCTGTTCATGAGTTTTCCCAGGCAAAAACACTGCAGTTTACTGTATTTCATTTTCCAGAGGATCTTGCTGACCCAGCGATCAAAGCTACATCTTCTGCATTGCAGGAAGATTCTTTAGGTCTGAGCCACCTGGCATAGTCTATTCCAAAATAGAAGAATGCACACCAACAATTGCACACAGGACATCTTTCAGGGATGATCAAATGCTGGGTCAAAATACAAGTCTCAACACATTTAAGAAGACCGAAATTATATCAAGCACTTTTTCTGACCACAATGGTACAAAATAAGAAATCAATTACAGGAGGGGAATATGGGACAAACACAAACATATGGAGACGAAACAACATGCTACTAAATACCAATGAGCTAATGAAGAAATCAAAAAGGGAATCAGAAAATACTTTGAGACTAATAAAAACACCAACTCTCCAAAACCTATTGGATTTAGGAAAAGCAGTTCTAGGGGAAATTGTATAGTGACAGTTCCTTCCCTCATGGTGGGAGAGAAACTGAAATAAACAACTTAACTTACTATAAATGAAGTAGAAAAAGAATAATAAATACCCAAATCCTCAGAATGAAGGCAATAATAATGATCAGAGAGCACATTAACAAAACAGAGATTTCCCCTTTCTTAAAGTAAAAAAATATATATATCAGTTTGGTGAAAAGATATTTTTTGAAAAGATAAACAAAATAATTAAGTCTTGGAAAAATCATAAGAGGATACTATAAATAATTATATGCAAAAAAATTGGACAACTTAAAAGAAACTAACAAATATCTAGAACCAAACAAACTTACAAAACTGAATCAGGAAGGAATGTATAATATGAATAGTTAAAACACTAGTAGTGAAACTGAATTTATAATAAAAATTCTCTTAGTAAAATAAAGTTCAGGACGACACAGCTTCACAGAAGAATGTTTACAAACATATACAGAAGAGCATATACCCAACATTCTCAACTATTCCAAAAATTGAGAAACTGGGGTACTCTCAATTTTTTTATGAAGCTATTATTTTTCTAACACAAAAACCAGACAAAGCACCACCAAAAAAGAAAACTCAATGCCAATATTTCTGTTGAATATAAATGTTAATATTCTTAACAAAATATGAGAGAACCAAATTCAATATCACTTTGATTCCATCATATACTATGATCAAGATGGACTATTTCCAGGGGTACAAGAATGGTCCAATATCTGCAAAGTAGTCAGTGTGGTACATCACATTCAGAAAGAGAAGGACAAAAATCACATGATCATCTCAACAGATGCTGTAAAAGCATTTGGCAAAATTTAAATTCATTTCAAAAACTCTCACCATACTTGATATGGAGGGAATATAATATATCTGAACATAATTAAAGTGAAAATGGAAGTCGAACTGTGCCCACTTCAGTACTCTGGCCTAGAGAATTCCATGGACTGTATAGTAGATGCGGTCGTCTGACGATAATAAAGGTGATTTATAACAAAGAGAGATGATATCCTATTCAGTGGCGAAAAGCTGAAAGCTATCCCTCTAAATCAGGAACAAGACAGAGATGCCAACTCTTGCCACTTCTAAAGCACTAGAAGTACTAGGCACAGCAATCATTCAAAGAAAATAAATAAAAGTCATTCAAATTGGAAGAAAGATATAAAACTGTCACTACTTGCAGTTGACATGATATAGGCTATCAGTTCAGTCCAGCCCAGTTCAGTCGCTCAGTTGTCAGACTCTTTGCGACTCCATGAACAACAGCACGCTAGGCCTCCCTGTCCAACACCAACTCTCGGAGTTCACTCAAACTCATGTCTATCGAGTCTGTGATACCATGCAGCCATCTCATTCTCTGTCGTCCCCTTCTCCTCCAGCCCCCAATCACTCCCAGCTTCAGAGACTTTTCCAGTGTGTCAACTTGTTGAATGAGGCGGCCAAAGTATTGGAGTTTCAGCTTATAAAAAAATGATTAAACAAATGAAATCAAAGTAGATTAAAACCCTAAATGAAAGACTGGAAAGTATGAAACTTCTAGAACAAAATGTAGGCAGAACACTCTTTGACATGATTCATAGCAACATTATTTTCACCTGTATCCTAAGGCAAAGGAAGCAAAGGAAAAAAAAGAGATCTAATTAAATTTAAAAGCTTTTGCACAGCAAACGAGAAAACCGACACAATGAAAAGACAGCCTACTGAATGGGAGTAAGTATTTGCAAATGATATGAATATAAGGGGTTAACATCCAAACTATCTAAACAGATTATTCAACTTGATATTAAAAAACAAACAGAAACAAACAAACAAAAACCAATGGGAAAATTTGATTTTCTCCAAAGAAGATATACAGATGGCACATGAAGAAATGCTGAACATCACTAAATGTCAGAGATATTAAAACCAAAATCACAAGGAGATATCACTTCACACTCATCTGAATGGCTATCATCAAATTAAAAAGTCTGAAAATAACACATGTTGACAAGGATGTGTAGAAAGGGAAGCCCTTGTACTTAATTGGTGGGAATGTAAATATGTGCAGTCGCTATGGAAAACATCGTGAAAGTTTCTCAAAAAAACTAAAAAAAGAACTACAAAGTGACCCTGCAATTCCACACCGGGGTATATTTCAGAAGACAATGAACACTAATTTGAAAAGATACATGGATTCCAATGTTTATTACAGCCTTATTTACAATACAAATGATATAGAATCAACAGTGAAAAAAGCACACATGATTCCTCTCTTCAAAGCACTCACATGGAGTATGGCAGAAGCAAGCATTTGAACACTATAGTAATCCATAGAAATAATGGCAGATACATGTTCGTTGAGACGGAAAAATTCTTCCAGCATACTGTATAGAAAAGGAAAGCTACAATCGTGCATATAGTTTGACTCAATTTCTATAAATTATAAAAAATTCACTGATGTATATATATATATATATATGCTCATCCAAATATATGTGTATTATATATTCTAGCATTATATAACACATATAATATATATTATAAACATTTATGTAGAACAACAAAGAAAAATATTAACAGTATATATATTTCTATTGACATACTTTTTGGTGTCCTCTAATTTCATTTTGTATTCTGCATATTAGTTAAATAAGCAAGGTGACAATATACAGCCTTGACGTACTTCTTTTCCTATTTGGAACCAGTCTGTTGTTCCATATCCAGTTCTGACTGTTGCTTCCTGACCTGCAAACAGGTTTCTCAAGAGGCAGATCAGGTGGTCTGGTAGTCCCATCTTTTTCAGAATTTTCCACAGTTTACTGTGATCCACACAGTCAAAGGCTTTGGCATAGTCAATGAAGGAGAAATAGATGTTTTGCTGGAACTCACTTGCTTTCTCCATGATCCAGCGGATGTTGGCAATTTGATCTCTGGTTCCTCTGCCTTTTCTAAAACCTGCTTGAACATCTGGGAGTTCATGGATCACATATTGCTGAAGCCTGGCTTGGAGAATTTTGAGCATGACTTTACTAGCGTGTGAAATGAGTGCAATTACTGTGGTGTTGGAGAAGACTCTTGAGAGTCCCTTGGACTGCAAGGAGGTCCAACCAGTCCATTCTAAAGGAGATCAACCCTGGGTGTTCATTGGAAGGACTGATGCTAAAGCTGAAACTGCAATACTTTGGCCATCTCATGCGAAGCGTTGACTCACTGGAAAAGACTCTGATGCTGGGAAATGTTGGGGGCGGGAGGAGAAGGGGATGACAGAGAATGAGATGGCTGGATGGCATCACCGACTCTGTGGACATGAGTTTGAGTGAACTGCGGGAGTTGGTGATGGACAGGGAGGCCTGGGGTGCTGTGATTCATGGGGTCGCAAAGAGTCAGACAAGACTGAGCGACTGAACTGAACTGAACTGAATTTCATTTTGATACTTTTTGAATTTCCATCATCCTGCTCTGTTATACTGTGAATAGAATAAGAATTACTCTGATGTTAAGGTTTTTCAAAGTAGTTCTCAAGATGGGCTGGACTTCACATTCTTGTTGGATTTGAAATATTAGCTATACTATCTGAGTCACATGGAATCAAGTGGCAGCTGTTGGAGGGGTATATAGATAAGCACTGCTGATAGGCATGCTTGGGAATAAAATGAAAAGAAAGATGTACAAAAGTTAAAAAAGCATGTGAAATCAAACTCTGAGGTTGGAAAGGAGTCAATCAAAGGTTTCCAGCACACTGGACCCAAAGTAGCCTTATGTAACAGAGCAGCGTGAGCACAGCCCTTAGCAGGTAGCCATTGCTGTGCCTTACTACTCCACATCCTGTTACTAAGCAACAGGTCTTGCTCAGCAATTGGACAGTGCATCCCTGGTCCCCGCCCATAAGCATCCAACTATCAGTGAGGTACCTACTGTTATGTCCCCTGCTCAGCTTTTGGTCAGCTACACAGTGGGCCCTCACTGATGATAACTGTCAATGAGAGTCCATTGGGTAAGTGATTCAGTAAGGAGTCCGTGGTGCAGTGGTTATGTGACTCTTGCCTTTGGGCACCTAAATTTTGGGGTTTTTTTTCCTTTTTCTTTTATAATCAGGAATGTATTTCTGGTAGATGGGGCAAGTTGAGTTTCCCTACTCTATATGAGAGTAGAAGTGTCCCCAACAATATTAGTGGAGGAGACATGTAACACTTTCTTTGCTCTGATGTGTAATCATATGGAGATGGTGTATTGACCTTGGGGCAACAAACTGAGGATCCACCAAATCTTGTGGTCTCTAAAGCTCATTGGAGTAGAGAAATCATACAACACATTCTTAATTACTTTTTTCCATGTTAAGTGCTTGCTCTTAAGTTCCTTAAGTCCTTAAAAACCCCCAATAGGAAGAGGGTGGTCTAGAGATGAAGTGACTAGAGGACTCTGAAGTACTGAAATGGGATGAAAAGTGTTCATACAGGGATACAGGAGGCAGGAGTGTTGAAAGGGAGACATATGAGTCCAAGAATAAAGGGCACTGAAGGAAATGTGGAGGTCATGAACAGAAACACCATGCCCCTGAATCACCACTCCCCAGAATCAGACACACAGAGGTGTCAGCAGTGGGTAAGTTGTATCATGGCCTCCCTCAACACGCGGTAGCCCATGTTGATGGGCAAAGTGGTACATTGTGATGTCTAAGATCCCACGTCCACCATTGTCTGGGGGAGTGCCTAGCTGACCAATCAGATTGAAGGGTGTGGCTCCTCATTGTCCTGAGAAGGTATATAGAGGGGGGTCAGAGATAGAGATTGTGGGTTAGGCCAATTTGTGGGATCATCATGACTAAAGTAACCAGGAAGCCACAGAAGCCAAGAGTTGCAACGCAATTTGCTTCAAGGATGAAAGGAAGAAAGACGACCCGTTGTCAAAGGAGTTACAGAGGCAGTGTGAAGGTAAGATGACTCCATCTATGCTCCCCATGTTCTCCATTGACTTTGCTTCCCAAGACCTCTACACTGCTCTTGCCTGGTACAAAAGTCCTCATCAGCCCACATCCCTTTTTCATGAAATCTCCCTTCCAACTCAGTTGTTATACTCTTTCCTCAAGATTAATACCCTTTTCTTTGCTTTCCAGGCACGAAATATGACGATGAGGGTCAGAAGACCTCTACAAGGGACTTTGAGAAAGAAATCCGATTGAAGAAGTTGAAGAAAACAAGAAAACCAAACTGGTTTTTCTGTTCCTGTGTAGGTAAGACACTGAATCACCGTGATAAAAGGGACCAAAATATAAGGCAGAGTCCAAGAAGGAGGCAGAATCGAAAGAAAACATAAGCTCAGCGGCCCAGAATGAGAGATCCTGTAGATGAACCACCTGGGCAGCAGTAACTGAATACCAAAGGTCAGACAGTTTAGAATTCTTTCTCCAGAGGTCTGCTTTCTTACAAATGGCCAACAAGGGAAAGACTGACTCTAACACTAACATAGTAAACTGATGGCTGTATTTAAAATAAATATGAAAGGGTGAAAAGATGATATGTGTGTGTGTATGAGGGTGTGTGAATTTTCTGATGGGAAGGGAGGGGAGGGAGAGAAGAGGTGCACACCTGAGTAGGGAGGGGTTTGGTGTCCCGGGAGATCTAGCTTTGAGTCAGTCAACTGTGTGTTCCTCTCCAATGGAGACAGGGATCTCGGGGTAGCTCTCAAAATTCACCTGGGTAGTCAGGCGTCGTCTTGTATTCAGACATGGAACTCCTCTTTCTTCTCAAGTTTTAAAAAGTTTGTTAGGCCACTTTCGATTTGAATTTGTACCTGGAGATTGTATTGAGAATGCTTGGGGAGTCAGGTCTCCACTCGTCTTGTGAGTTGATACTCAAGGATACATTTGAATCTGTGCAGTGGAATCAAACAATATCTCAAGTGGCAGGGGACATTGGTAAATTTTCTAATTGTGTTTTGAAACCCCATGGATCCTCCCGAGTTTCAAGTTGGTACCATCCTCCTTGTAATGTTGACGGGAACCTCAGGATTCCATTCCAGACACAGCAGGGGAATCGACTGTCCTCTGGAAAAGAGGACTAGAAAAAGGGGCACTTTGTCAGTTGTGACAGGAAACGCGGTGTTCCTACAAATTGGGGCTGGGATGTCGGTTTAATTTTTGAGTGCATAAAGGATATTAAGTAACCTGTCGAATTTTAAGCGGGAATGTGAGATTTCTCTGGAGAATCTGCACGGAAAAGTTCCTCATCTCGCCTTAACGGCAGAATCTTGTAGTTTTTCTCGTCTTGTGGAGAGAAGTTTGCGGTCCCTCTAGAGTTGTGACGGGGACCTCAGGAAATCACTCATATTGCTTCAGGGAAGTCAGGTATCCTTTCTTGTTGGAAGGGGAACTTCGGGATTACTCTCAAGGCGAGGAATGGGAATAGAGCCTCACAGAGTTGAGTCCGTAAATTGTGTGCTCCTCTCTAGTGGGGACGGCTATGTCAGGGAACTTTTTGAGTCGCATAAAGGGTGTCAAGTACCCGTTCGAGTTTCAAGCGAGAATGTGGGATTTCTCTTGAGACTCTGCAGCAGAAAATTTCCTAATCTCACATTGATGGGGGAATCTTGTGGTTTTTCCCGAGTTGCGGTGGGAAGCTTGGGGTTCTTCTCTGCTTGGGATGGGGACCTCAGGAACTCGCTCGTGTTTCCCCATGGAACTCAGGTCTTCTATCGTGTTGGAAGGGTAACCTTGGGATTCCACTCGAGGTGCAGTGGAGTAATAGGGCCACATCTAGCGCTGAGTCTGTCAACTGTGGGTTCCTCTCCAGTGGCGACAGGGATCTCGGTGTTGCTCTCAAAATTCACCTGGGTTGTCAGGTATTGTCTCGTGTTCAGACATGCAACTCCGTTTTCTTCTCGAGTTGTAAAAAGGGTGTTAGGTAACAGTCGACTTGAATTTGTACCTGGAGATTGTATCGAGAATGCTCGGGGAGTCAGGTCTCCACTCGTCTTGTGAGTTGATACTCGAGGATACATTTGAATCTGTGCAGTGGATTCAGAAATATCTCGAGTTAGTGGGGACATCTGTGCCTTTTCCAATTGTGTTTTGAAACCCCGGGGATCCTCCCGAGTTTCAAGGTCATACCAACCTCCTCGTACTGTGCGACAGGAACATCCGAATTCCATTCCTAGATAAAGCAGGGTCATCAAGTGTCATCTGGAAATGAAGACTGGCAAACCGGGCACTTTGTCAGTTGTCTCAGGAAATTCGGTGTGCCTCTCAATTGGGCTGAGTATGTCGGTGCAATTTTTGAGTCGCATAAAGGATGTTAAGTAATCTGTTGACTTTCAAGGTGGAATGTGGGATTTCTCTTGAGAATCTGCAATGGAAATGTTCCTCATCTCACCTGGAGGGCAGAATTTATGGTTTTTATCTAGTTGTGGAAGGAAGCTTGGGGTCCGTCTCGAGTTATGATTGGGACCTCAGGAACTCACTCGTGTTGCTTCAGGGAAGTCAGGTCTCCTTTCGTGTTGGAAGGGAAGCATCAGGATTGCTCTCTAGGCCTGGAATGGGAATAGGGTCGCATCTAGCCTTGTTTACGTAAATTGTGTGCTCCTCTATGGTAGGGACAGCTATGTCGGGGAAGTTTTTGAATGGCATAAACGGTGTCAAGTACCCTTTCGAGTTTCAAGCAGGAATGTGGTATTTCTCTCGAAAGTCTTCAGCAGAAAATATCCTCATCTCTCATTGAGGGGAGAATCTGGTGGTGTTTCTCGAGTTCCTGCGGGAAGCCTGGGGTTCTTCTCGGGTTGTGACGGGGACCTCAGGAACTCCCTCTTGTTGCCCCAGGGAAGTCAGGTCTCCTATCATGTTGGAAGGGGAACCTCCTTATTCCTCCAGAAGTTCAGCAAAGGTATAGGGCCGCATCTAGTGTTCAGTCGGTCAACAATGTTTTCCTCTCCAGTGGTGACAGGGGTCTTGGGGTTGCTCTCAAAAATCACCTGGAGAGTCAAGCCTCGTCTCGTGTTCAGACATGGAACTCCACTTTCTTCTCGAGTTGTAAAAGGGGTATTAGGATACAGTCGAGTTGAATTTATTACCTGGAGATTGTTTCGAGAATGCTCGAGGAGTCAGGTCTCCACTCGTCTTGTGAGTTTATACTCAAAGATACAATTGAATCTGTGCAGTGGAATAAAAAAATACCTCGAGTGTCTGGGGATATCGGTAACTTTTCCAGTTGTGTTTTGAAACCCCGGGGATCGAGTTTAAAGGTGGTACTGGCCTCCTCATACTGTGTGACGGGAACGTCCAGATCCATACCAGAAAAAGCAGGGGATCTACTGTCATCTGAAAAGACGACTGGCAAACGGGGCACTTTGTCAGTTGTGGGAGGAAATTCGGTGTTCCTCTCGATTGGGGCTGGGTATGTCAGTGTAATTTTTGAGTCGCTTACAGAATGTTAATTAAGCTCTCGAATTTCAAACAGGAATGTGGGATTTCTCTTGAGAATCTGCAAAGGAAATGTTCCTCATCTCGACTTGCGGGCAGGAACTTGTGGTTTTTCTCTAGTTGGGGAGGGAAGCTTGGGGTTCTTCTCGAGTTGCCACGTGGAATTCAGGAACTCGCTCGTGTTGCCCCAGGGAAGTCAGGTCCCCTTTCATGCTGGAAAGGGAACCTCAGCATTCCTCTGGATGCGTGGCAGAGGAATAGGGCCTCATCTAACCTTGTGTACATAAATTGCATGCTCCTCTACAGTAGGGAGGGCTATTTCAGGGAAGATTTTGAGTGTCATAAACGGTTTCAAATACTCGTTCAAGTTTCAACAAGGAATGTGGGATTTCTCTCGAGAGTCGGCAGCGGAAAATTTCCTCATCTCGAATTGAGGGGAGAATCTTGTGGTGTTTCTCGGGTTGCTGCAGGAAGATTGGGGTTCTTTGCCAGCGGTGACGGGGACCTCAGGAACTCACTCTTGTTGCCCCAGGGAAGTCAGGTCGCCTATCATGTTGGAAGGGGAACCTAGGGATTCCACTCGAGGTGCAGCAGAGGAATAGGGCCGCATCTAGTGTTCAGTCCGTCAACAGTGTGTTCCTCTCCAGTGGTGACAGGGATCTCGGGGATGCTTTCAAAATTCACCTGGACAGTCAGGCCTCATCTCTTGTTAAGAATTGGAACTCTGTTTTCTTCTCGAGTTGTAAAAGGGGTGTTAGGCCACAATCCAGTTGAATTTGTACCTGGAGATTGTATCAAGAAAGCTTGGGGAGTCAGGTCTCCACTCGTCTTGTGAGTCGATATATTTGAATCTGTGCATTGGAATCAGAAAATATCTCGAAAGGGTGGGGACATCCTTACATTTTCAAATTGTGTTTTGAAACCTCGAGGATCTTCCCGAGTTTCAAGGTGGTACCGGCCTCCTCGTACTGTGCGGCAAGAATTTCCGGATCCATTCCAGATAAAGGAGGGGAATCGAATGTCATCTGGAAAAGAGGACTGGATAATGGGGCACTTTTTCAGTTGTGGCAGGAAACTCGGTTTTTCGCTCGCATGGGCCCAGGTATCTCAGTGACATTTTTGAGTCGCATAAAGGATGTTAAGTAACCTTTAGAGTTTCATGCGGGAATGTGGGATTTCTCTCGAGAATCTGCAGCAGAAATGTTCCTCATCTCACCTTGAGCGGAGAATCTTGTGTTTTTTCTCGAGTTGCCGCAGGAAGCTTGCTGGTCCTCTCAAGTTGTGACAGGAACCTCAGGAATTCGCTAGTGTTGCTTCAGGGAAGTCAGGTCTCCTTTCGTGTTGGAAGGGGTACTTTGGGATTACTTTCGAGGCGTGAAATGTGAATAGAACCCTATCTAGAGTTGAGTCTTAAATTGTGTGCTCCTATCCAGTGTGGACGGCTATGTCGGGGAACTTTTTGAGTCGCAGAAATGGTGTCAAGTACCCGTTCGAGTTTCAAGCGGGAATGTGGGATTTCTCTTGAGTTCTGCAGCAGAAAATTTCCTTATCTCCCATTGTTGAGGAAGTATTGTGGTTTTTCTAGCGTTGCGGAGGGAACCTTGGGGTTCCTGTCGAGTTGGGACGGGAACCTCAGGAACTCGCTCCTGTTGCCCCAGGGAAGTGAGGTCTCCTTTCTTGTTACAAGGGGAACCTCGGGATTCCTCTTGAGGCACAGCAGAGGACTAGGGCCGCATCTAGCATTGTTGTCTTCATAAAGTGTGTGCTCCTCTCCAATGGGGATGGCTATGTCAGAAAATTGTTTGAGTCACATAAAGGGTTTCAAGTTCCAGTTCGAGTTTCAAGTGAGAATGTGGTATTTTTTTGAGACTTGGCAGCAGAAACTATCTCATCTCGCATTGAGGGGAGAATCTTGTGGTGTTTCACCAGTTGCGGCGGGGACCTTGGGGTTCTTCTCGAGTTGCAATGGGGCATCAGAAACTCACTTGTGTTGCCCCAGGGAAGTCAGGTCTCCTTTAATGTTCGGCGGGGAACCTTGGGATTCCTCTCGAGGCGCGGCAGAGGAATAGGGCCGCATATAACATTGTGTCCGTAAATTGTGTGCTCCTCTCCAGTGGGGACCGCTATGTCAGGGAACTTTTTGAGTCGCATAAAGGGTGTCAGTACCCGTTCAAGTTTCAAGCGGGAATATGGGATTTTCTCTTGAGACTCTGCATTGGAAAATTTCCTCGTCATGCATTGACGGGAGCATTTGTGGTTTTTCTCAAGTTGAGACGGGGACCTCAGGAACTCGCTTGTGTTGCCCCAGGGAAGTCAGGTCTACTTTTGTGTTAGATGGAGAACCTTGGGATTCCTCTTGAGGCACGGCATAGGAAGAGGCCGCATCTAACATTGTGTCATTTGACCCTGTGTTCCTCTGCATTGGCGACAGGGATTTTGAGGTTGCTATTCAGCTACCTCATGTGACGAGTTGACCTACTGGAAAACAGTCTGATGCTAAGAGGGATTGGGGATGGGAGGAGACGGGGACAACAGAGAATGAGATGGCTGGATGGCATCACCAACTCGATGGGCATGAGTTTGAGTGAACCCAGGAGTTAGTGATGGACAGGGAGGCCTGACCTGCTGTGATTCATGGGATAGCGAAGAGTCGGACACAACTGAGTGACTGAACTGAACTGATGAAGGTTCTACTGGGGAGTCAGGCCTCCTCTCGATTTGAGGCATGGAAATCTGATTTCCTTTCGAGGTCTAAAAGGGGAGTCAGTCCTCGTGTGGTCATCAGGCAGTTCAAGAGGGTTTTTCCTAAAGGCTCAGTATGGGTGTCAGGTCTCCTATCATGTTGGGAGGGGATACTTGGTGTTCCATTGGAGCTTCGCTAGATCATCAGGACCTACCTCGAACGGAGGGTGAACTCAGAGTCCTTTATCCTTGCAGCAGTATCCGCGGGAGACCACTCGACTTTCAATAGGAGACAGAGGCCTCCTCTTGTGGTGGGAGAAGGCAGAAATCCTCTTGAGTTGAAGCAGGGATTGAATGCTCATATCGTGAGGAGGTGGGGAATACGGAGTTCTTCTCAAGCTGTGGACTGAAACTCTGGATTTCTCTAGATTGAAGAGGGGTGTTCTGGGAGCCCCTTGAATTGGAAATAGAGATTCAAGCCTCCTATCGAATCTTGAGAGAGAACTCAAGATGGCCCTCAAGGCACAACAGGAAAAAATTACCTCATGTGACCTTGCCTGGGGAATCTCGTGGGTTTTCACAAGTTGCGTAGGGAAGTTTGGCTTTCCTTCGAATTACGACAGGGAACTCAGGGAGACTCTCGTGTTGTCTCAGGGAAGTCAAGTTACGAGGGGAAGCTCGTGATTGCCCTGGACTCACTCGAGAGGAATCGGGTTTCAATTCACATTGAAAGGCAGAATCACAAAGTGTTTCTCAAGTTGGGGCAGGAATCCTTCGGTTCCCTCGAGTTGTAACAGGGACCTCACAGAGCCTCTCAGTTCGGGACTGGGAAGTCCAGTATCCTTTTTGGGGTGTGAGGAGACTTTGGGATGCCTCTCGAGTCCCTGCAGGGCACTACGGTCTCATCTGGAGTTGAGGCGCTAACCTCAGGATGCCTCTCCAGTTCCGACATGGATCTCAGTGTTCCTGTAAGTTTCAACATGGGAGTCATGCCACGTCCCTAGTTGAGGCATGGGACTCCGCTATCTTTTCAAGCTGTCAATGGGGTGGGAGGCCTCCTGTCGAGTTGAATTTCTGTCCTGGGACTTTTTCTCCACGATGCACTTGGGAAGTCTGGCCTCCCTTCATGGTGTTAGTTTAACCTGGATGTTCCATTTGAATTGGTACAGTGGAATCAGGCCTCATGTCGAGAGCATGGGGAAATCGGTGTCTTTATGAATTGTCACCACCCACCTAGGACCTTTCAAGTTTCAAGGGAAGATAAGCCTCCTCTTCAGATTCGACGTAAACATCGGGATTCCTTTCCAGATGAAGCAGGGGAATCGCTCCTCATCTCGCAATGATGAGTGGAAAATGGGGCTCTTCTTGAGCTGTGGCAGGAACCTCATTGCTCCTCTCGAGTTTGGCCGGGTAACTCGTGGAACTTCTTGTGTTGCGTATAGGGTGCCGAATATCCTTTTGATTATGAAGAGGGAATGTGGACTATCTCTTGAGACGCTGCAGCGGAAAGGGGTGTTCTGTGGCGTCTAGGGGATAATTTCATGGTTATTATCGAGTTGTGGCTTGAAGTTTGAAGGTCTTATCGAGTTATGACTGGGACATGTGGACTCGCTAGTGTTGCCTCAGGGAAGACAAGTCTCCTTTCGTGTTGAAAGTGGAACCTCGGGATTCCTTTCGAGTCACTTCAGGGCATGAAGGCAGCATTTTCACTTGAGTCGGTAAACTCAGTGTTCCTCTCCATTGACCACAAGCATCTTGAGGTTGCTATGAAGGTTCCACTGAGGAGTCACGCCTAGTCTTTGTTGAGGATGGAACTCTACTTTCCCCCGAGTTGTAAAGGGGTTGGCAGGTCTGCTGTCTGTTCAAGCGAGAAATTTGGGCTTTATTGAGAGGCTCAGTGGGGGTTTAATGCCTCCGATCATGTTGGGAGGTGATACTCTGTGATACACTAAGCTGGTGTAAGTGTAACACGACTCATCTCTAGTTGAGTGTGAATTCGGAGTGTTTGAACTTGCTGCAGGATCCATGGGGTTGCCCTTGAGTGTCAATAGATATGACAGGACTCATCAAATGGTGCGAGGAGAAGTTGGGATTCTATGTCAGTTGAAAGTGGAATGGCCCATAATCTTCAGGTGAGGTGTGATCACGGGGCTCCTCTTAAATTGTGGCAGGATATTCGGAGTTCTTCTCTCATCGGGACTGCAATCTCTGGGGGACTCTTGAGATGCATCGAAGAATTCAAGCTTCGTATTGAATACTTAGGAGAAACTCCAGACTTCTGTCTAGGCGCTGCAAGAAAAAAAGGTCTTCATCTTGCTTTGAAGGAGGAATCTATAAGTGTCTCTCGAGATGCTGTGGGAAGATTTGTTATCCTCTCGAGTAAGTATGGGAATATCAGGCGGCCTCCCGAGTTGTTTCTGAGAAGTCAGAAAGCCTTTACATATGAAACGGGAACCTCGGGATACCTTTGGAGTCGCTGCAGAGAAATAGGTCTGCATCTCGAATGGAGTCCGTCAACTCAGGATTCCTCTCCAGTGGCAGCAAGGTTATCGGGGTTGCTCTCCAAATTCACCTGGGCATTAAGGTCTCGTTTCATATTCAAACATGGTACTCCGCTTTCTATTCGAGGTGTAAAAAGGGGTGTTAGGCACAGTCGAGTTGAATTTGTACCTGGTGATTGTTTCGAGAATCCTAGGGGAGTAAGGTCACCACCCATCCTGTGAGTTGATACACGATGATTGATTTGAATCTGTGAAGTGGAATCAGACAATATCTCGAATGGCTGGGGATATTGGTACCTTTTTGAATTGTCTTTTGAAACCCCGTGGATGGTCTCGTGTTTCAAGTTGATACCGGCCTCCTCGTAATATGCGACGGGAATGTCCGGATTCCATTGCAGACAAAGAAGTGGAATCGATTCTCATCTGGAAAGGAGGAATTGATAATGGGGCACTTCGTCAGCTGTGGCAGGAAACTCGGTGTTTCACTCCAGTGGGCCCTGGTATGTCGGTGACATTTTTGAGTTGCATAAAGGATGTTAAATAACCTTTCGAGTTTCATGCGGGAATGTGGGATTTCTCTTGAGAATCTGCTGCGGAAATGTTCCTCATCTCACCTTAAGCAGTGAATCTTGTGGTTTTTCTCAAGTTGTGGCAGGAAGCTTGCGGTTCCTCTCAAGTTGCGAAGGAAACTTCTAGGACTCGCTCTTGTTTATTCAGGGAAGTCAGGTCTCCTTTCGTGTTGGAAGGGGAACTTTGGGATTACTCGCCAGGAGTGGAATGTGAGTAGAGCCTCATCTAGATTTGAGTCTTAAAATGTGTGCTCCTATCCAGTGGGGACGGCTATGTCAGGAAACTTTTTGAGTCACAGAAATGGTGTTAAGTACCCATTTGAGTTTCAAAAGGGAATGTGGGATTTCCCTTGAGACTCTGCAGCAGAAAAGTTCCCCATCTCACATTGATGGTGGAGTCTTGTGGTTTTTCTCGAGTTGTAGCAGGAAGCTTGGTTTCCTCTCGAGTTGGGACGGGGACCTCAGGAACTCGCTCCTGTTGCCCCAGGGAAGTGAAGTCTCCTTTTGTGTTAGAAGGGGAACAGCAGGATTTCTCTCAAGGCGCGGCAGAGGACTAGGGCCGCATTTAGCGTTGTGTCCATAAATTGTGTGCTCCTCTCCAATGGGGACGGCTATGTCAGGAAACTCTTTGAGTCGCATAAAGGGTTTCAAGTTCCTGTTCGAGTTTCAAGCGAGAATGTGGTGAGGTGTTTTTTTTTTTTTTTTTTTTTTTGAGACTTAGTAGCGGAAACTTCCTCATCCTGCATAGAGGGGAGAATCTTGTGGTGTTTCACGAGTTGCGGCGGGAACCTTGGGGTTCTTCTCGAGTTGCGATGGGGCCTCAGAAAATCGCTCTCATTGCCCCAGGGAAGTCAGGTCTCCTTTAATGTTCCACTTTAAAGGGAACTTTAAGTGGAACTTTGGGATTCCTCTCGAGGTGCAGCAGAGGAATAGGGCCGTGTATAGCACTGGGTCTGTAAATTGTGTACTCCTCTCCAGTGGGGACGGGTATGTCAGGGAACTTTTTGAGTCGAATAAAGGGTGTCAGTACCCATTCGAGTTTCAAGCGGGAATGTGGGATTTCTCTTGAGACTCTGCAGCGGAAAAGTTCCTCGTCTCGCATTGACGGGAGAATCTTGTGGTTTTTCTCGAGTTGCGGCGGGAAGCTTTGGATTCCTCTCGAGTTCCGACAGGGACCTCAGGAACTCACTCATGTTGCCCCAGGGAAGTCAGGTCTCCTTTAGTGTTCAAAGGGGAACCTTGGGGGTCTTCTCGAGGCGCAGCATACAAAGAGGCTGCATCTAGTGTTGAGTCCGTCGACTCTGTGTTCCTCTGCATTGGCGACAGGGATTTCTGGGTTGCTCTTTGGCCACCTCATGTGACGAGTTGACCTACTGGCAAAGAGTCTGATGCTAGGAGGGATTGGGGGTGGGAGGAGACGGGGACGACAGATAATGATATGGCTGAATGGCATCACCGACTCAATGGGCATGAGTTTAAGTGAACTCTGGGAATTGGTGATGGACAGGGAGGCCTGGCATGATGTGATTCAAGGGTTCGCAAAGAGTCGGACAAGACTGAGTGACTTAACTGAACTGAACTGATGAAGGTTCTACTGGGGAGTCTGGCCTCGTCTCGATTTGAGGCATGGAAATCTGATTTCCTTTTGGAATGTGAAAGG
This sequence comes from Moschus berezovskii, assembly GCF_049115385.1. Classification (NCBI taxonomy): domain Eukaryota; kingdom Metazoa; phylum Chordata; class Mammalia; order Artiodactyla; family Moschidae; genus Moschus; species Moschus berezovskii. Next base: position 64,046,031 of record NC_142481.1, on the reverse strand, counting down.
GGAGTCAGTCCTCGTGTGGTCATCAGGCAGTTCAATAGGGCTTTTTCTAAAGGCTCAGCATGGGTTTCAGGTCGCCCATCATGTTGGGAGGGAATACTCGGTGTTCCATTGGAGCTTCGCTAGATCATCTGGATCTACCTCGAATGGAGGGAGAACTCAGAGTCCTTTATCCTTGCACAAGTATCCGCGGGAGACCACTCAACTTTCAATAGGAGACAGAGTCCTTCTCTTGTGGTGGAAGAAGAAGGCAGGTTTCCACTTGAATTGAAACAGGAATTGAACGCTGATATCGTGAGGAGGTGGGGAATACGGAGTTCTTCTCGAGCTGTGGACTGAAATTCTGGATTTCTCTCGATTGAAGAGGGGTGTTCTGGGAGCCCCTTGAATTGGAATTAGAGATTCAAGCCGCCTCTCAAATCTTGATGGAGATGCAATGGCACCCCACTCCAGTACTCTTGCCTGGAAAATCCCATGGACGGAGGAGCCTGGTAGGCTGCAGTCCATGGGGTCGCTACGAGTCGGACCCGACTGAGTGACTTCACTTTCACTTTCTTGCATTGGAGAAGGAAATGGCAACCCACTCCAGTGTTCTTGCCTGGAGAATCCCAGGGATGGGGAGCCTGGTGGGCTGCCGTCTATAGGGACGCACAGGGTTGGACACGACTGAAGTGACTTAGCAGCATCGAATCTTGAGAGAGAACTCGGGATTGCGCTCCAGGGGCTTCAGGAAAAGAATTACCTCATGTGACATTGCCTGGGGAATCTCGTGGGTTTTCGAAAGTTGCACAAGGAAGCTTGGCTTTCGTTTCGAGTTACGACGGGGAACTCAGGGAGAGTCTCGTGTTGTCTCACGGAAGTCAAGTTGCGAGGGGAAGCTCGTGATTGCCCTCGAGTCACTGCAGAGGAATCAGTCTTCAATTAACATTGAAAGGGGAAATCACAAAGTGTTTTTCGAGTTGAGGCAGAAATCCTTTGGATCCCTGTAGTTCCAACACGGGCCTCATGTAGATTCTCAGTTCGTCTCTGGGAAGTCTAGTATCCTTTTGGGGTGTGAGGAGGCTTTGGGATGACTCTCGAGTCCCTGCAGGGGACGGGGGTTTCATCCGCAGTTGAGGTGCTAACGTCAGGATGCCTCTCCAGTTCCGACATGTATCTCAGTGTTCCTGTAAGTTTCAACAGGGAAGTCATGAAACGTCCCTTTTTCAGGCATGGAACTCTGCTATCTTTTCAAGTTGTCAAAGGGGTGGGAGGCCTCCTGTCAAGTTGAATTTCTGTCCTTGGGTTTTTTCTCCATGATACACCTGGGAAGTCAGGCCTCCTTCATGGTGTTAGTTGATCCCAGGTGTTCCATTTGAATCTGTACAGTGGAATCAGGCCTCATGTCGAGAGCATGGGGAAATCGGTGTCTTTTTTAATTGTGTCACGACCCATCTGGGACCTCTCCAGTTTCAAGGGAAGATAAGCCTCCTCTTCAGATTCGACGTTAACATCGGGATTCCTTTCCAGAAGAAGCAGGGGAATCTCTCCTCATCTCGAGATGATGAGTGGAAAACGGGGCTCTTATTGAGCTGTGGCAGGAACCTCGTTGCTCCTCTCGAGTTTGGCCGGGTAACTCGGTTAACTTCTTGAGTTGCGTATAGGGTGCCGAGTATCCTTTCCAGTTTGAAGAGGGAATGTGGGATTTTCTTAAGACGCTGCAGCAGAAAGGGGCATCCTGTCACATGGAGTGGAGAATTTCATGGTATATCTCGAGCTGTGGTTTGAAGCTTGGAGATCTTCTCGAGTTACGACAGGAACCTCTGGGACTCGCTTGTTTGGCCTCAGGGAAGTTAGGTCTCCTTTCTTGTTGAAAGTGGATACTCGCGATTCCTTTCGAGTCACTGCAGGGCATGAGGGCCACATTTCGACTTGAGTGGGTAAACTCAGTGTTCCTCTCCAGGGGCCACTGGGATCTTGGGATTGCTATGAAGGTTCCACTAGAAAGTCAGGCCTATCTTTGTTGAGGATGGAACTGTGCTTCCTCCCCGAGTTTTAAAAGGATTGTCAGGTATGCTGTTTGTTCAAGCAGGAAATTTGGGCTTTTTCGAGAGGCTCATTGGGGTTTTCATGCCTCCGATCAAGTTGAGAATTGATATTCCGTGTTCCAATTGAGCTGCTGTAAGCGAAACATGACTCATCTCTAGTTGATTGTGAACTCAGAGTCCTTTGAACTTGCTGCAGAATCCACGGGGTCTTCCTCGAGTGTCAATCGATGTGACAGGACTCCACAAGTGGTGCGAGGGGAAGTTGGGATACATCTTCAGTTGAAGGTGGATTAGCCCATTATATTCAGCTGAGGTGTGATCATGGGTCTTCTCTTAAATAGGGGCGGGAAATTCGGTTTTTTTTCCTCTCATCGGGACAGGTATCTCTGGGTGACCCTTCAGGTACATCAAGGAATTCAAGCCTCATATCGAGTTTGGAGAAGGAACTCGGGACTTCTGTCTATGTGATGCAGGAAAAAAAGGGCCTTATCTTGCTCTGAAAGCAGAATCTCGAGGGTTTTCTCGAGTTCCTGCGGGAAGTTTGCTGATCCTCACGAGAAAAGACGGGAATATGAGGAAGCCCCCCGTGTTGTCTCTGGAAAGTCAGAACACCTTTCCATTGGCAAGGGGAACCTCGGGATTCCTTTGGAGTCGCTGCAGAGAAATAGGTCTGCATCTGGATTCGAGTCCGTTTAACTCCCGATTCCTCGCCAGTAGCAACAGGGTTCTCGGGGTTGCTCTCAAAATTCACCTGGGGAGTCAGGACTTGTCTCGTGTTCAGACATGGAACTCCGCTCAATTCTCGAGTTGTAAAAGGTGTGTTAGGGCACATTCGAGTTGAATTTGTACCTGGAGTTTTGAGTTGCATAAAGGATGTTAAGTAACCTGTCGAGTTTCAAGCAGGAATGCGGGATTTCTTTTGAGAATCTGCAAGGGAAATGTTCCTCATCTCGCCTTGAGGGCAGAATCTAGTGGTTTTTCTCGAGTTGCGGCGGGAAGCTTAGGATCCCAATCGAGTTGCGATGAAAACCTCAGGAACTCGCTCATTTTGCCCCAGGGAAGGCAGGTCTCCTATCATGATATAGGGGGAACCTCAGGATTCCTCTCGAGATAGGGCCACACCTATCTCTGAGTCGGTCAACATTGTGTTCCTCTCCATTGGCGACGGGGATCTCGGCGTTGCTCTCAAAATTCACCTGGGGAGTGAGGCCTCGTCTCGTGTTCAGACATGGAACTCCGCTTTTTCTCCAGTTGTAAAATGGCTGTTAGGCCACAGTCGAGTTGAATCTGTACCTGGAGATTTTATTGATAATGTTCGGGGAGTCAAGTCTCCACTCATCTTGTGAGTTGATACTCGAGGATACATTTGAATCTGTGCAGTGGAATCAGACAATATCTCAAGTGTGTGGGGACATCGGTACCTTTCCAATTGTGTTTTGAAACCCTGGGGATCCTGCCGAGTTTCAAGGTAGTACCGGCCTCCTCATACTTACTGTGTGACTGGAATGTCTGGATTCCATTCCAGACAAAGCAGGGGAGTCCACTGTCACCTGGAAAAGAGGGCTGGAAAACGGGGCACTTTGTCAGTTGTTTCAGGGACCTCGGAATTCCTCTCAATTGGGGCTGGGTATTTCGATGGAATTTTTTAGTCGATAAAGGATGTTAAGTAACCTGCCAAGTTTCAAGCAGGAATATTGGATTTCTGTGGGAATCTGCAAAGGAAATGTTCCTCATCTCACCATCAAGGAAGAATGTTGTGGTTTTTCTCGAGTTGTGGTGGAAAACTTGGGGTTCCTCTCCAGTTGGGCCGGGGACCTCAGGAACGCAATCGTTTTGTTCCAGCGAAGTCAGGTCTCCTTTCTTGTTGGAAGGGGAACCTCCTTATTCCTTTCGAGTCGTGGCAGAAGAATAGGGCCGCATCTAGCATTGTGTCCATAAATTGTGTGCTCCTCTCCCCATCAACATGGGCTAGTGGAGGCTGAGGGAGGCCATGATACAACTTACCCACTGCTCACGCCTCTGTGTGCCTGATTCTGGGGAGTGGTGATTCAGGGGCATGGTGTTTCTGCTCATGACTTCAGACATTCCTTCAGTGCCCTTTATTCTTTGACTTAAATTTCTCCCTTCAACACTCCTGCCTCCTCCATCCCTGTATGAATACTTTTCTTCCCATTTCAGCACTTCAGAGTCCTCTAATCACTTCATCTCTAGACTACCCTCTTCCTATGGGGGGTTCTTTAGGGGCTTATGGAAGTTAAGAGCAAGCACATAACATGGTAAAAGGTAATTAAGAACATGTATGTTTTTCTAATCCAGTGAACTTTAGAGACCCCAAGATTTGGTGAATCCTCAGTCTGTTGCCCCAAGCTCAATCCACCGTCTCCATAAGATTACACATCAGACCAAAGAAAGTGTTAATTATCTCCTCCGCTTATATTGTTGGGGACACTTCAGCTCTCATACTGACTAGGGAAACTCAACTTGCCCCATCTACCAGAAATACATTCCTGATTTAAAAAAAAAAGAAATAAGTTTCCCAAAGGCAAGAATCACATGACCACTGCACTTGACTCTTGACTGAATCACTTCCCCAATAGTCCCTTATTGACAGTTATCATCAGGTAGGGCCCACTGTGTAACTGACCAGGAGACGTACCAGTAGGTACCTCATTGATAGTTGCTTGTTTATTGGCGGGTCCAGGGATGCACTGTCCAATTGCTGAATAAGACCTGTTGCTTAGTAACAGGATGTGGAGTAGTAAGGCACAGCAATGGCTACCTGCTAAGGGTTGTGGTCACGCTGCTCTGTTTCATAAGGATACTTTGTGTTCAGTGTGCTGGAATCTTTTTTCCTGACGCCTTTCCAACCTCAGATTTTGATTTCACATGCTTGTTTAACTTTTGTTCTTCATTCTTTTCATTGTATTCCTATGAGTGCCTGCCAGCAGTGCTTATCTATATGCCCTTCTAACAGCTGCCACTTGATCCCATGGGCCGCATATAGGATAGCTAATACTCCAAACCCAACAAGAATGTGAAGGCCAGCGCACCTTGAGAACTATTTTGACTAACCTTAACATCACAGTTATTCTTATTTTATTCACAATATAACAGAGAAGATTGATGAAAATTCAAAAAGTATCAAAATGAAATTAGAGGACACCAATAAGTATGTCAATAGAAATACATATACTGCTAATCTTTTGTCTTTGTTGTTCTACCTAAATGTTTATAACATATATATTATATATGTTATATAATGGTAGAATATATAATACACATATATTTGGATGAGCATGTATACATCAGTGATTTTTTTTTAATTTATACAAATTGAATCAAGCTATATGCACTATTGCAGCCTTCCTTTTCTATACAATATTCTGGAAGAATTTTTTCATCTCAACAAACATGTATCTGCCATTATTTCTAAGAATTACTATAGTGGTCAAATGCTTGCTTAAACCATACTCCATGCGAGTACATTGAAGAGAGGAGCCAGGTGTGCTTTGTTCACTGGTTGCTTCCATATATTTTCTTTTGTAAATAAGGCTGTAATACACATTGAAGTTCATGTAACTTTTCGAATTATTGTTCATTGTCTTCAGATACTTAACTCGGAGTGGAATTGCTGGGTCAATTTGTAGTTCTTTTTTAATTTTTTGAGAAACTTTCATGATGTTTTCCATAGCGACTGCACAAATTTACCTTCCTAAAAATTTAGTACAAGGGCTTCCCTTTCTCCACATCCTTGTCAACATTTGTTATTTTCAGAATTGTTGTTTTAATGATAGCCTTTCTGATGAGTGTGAGGCTGTATCTCCTTGTGATTTTGGCTTTAATTATTCTGACAGTGATGTTCAACATTTTTTCATGTGCCATCTGTGTATCTTCTTTGTAGAAATCAGATCCTACCATTGTTTTATTTGTTTGTTGTATTTTAATATCGAGTTGAATAATCTGTTTAGATAGTTTGGATATTAACCCCTTAGAGTCATATCATTTGCAAATACTTACTTCCATTCGGTAGTTTATCTTTTCATTTTGTCAGTGTTTTTGTTTGCTGTGCAAAAGCTTTTAAATTTAAATAGATCTCGTTCTTTCCCTTTGCTTCCTTTGCCTTAGGAGACAGGTGAAAAAAGAAGGTTGCTATGAATTATGTCAGAGAGTGTTCTGCCTACATTTTCTTTTAGGGGTTTCATAGTCTCCAATCTTTCATTTAGGGTTTAAATTCACCTTGATTTCATTTGTTTAATCATTTTTCTGTAAGCTGAAACTCCAATACTTTGGCCATCTCATTTGACGAGTTGACTCACTGGAAAAGATTTTGATGCTGGGAGGGATTTGGGGGGGGGAGTAGAAGGGGATGACAAAGAATGAGATGGCTGGATGGCATCACCGACTCGACGGACATGAGTTTGAGTGAACTCTGGCAGTTGGTGTTGGACAGGGAGGTTTGGCCTGCTGTGATTGATGGGGACGCAGAGTCAGACAGGACTGAACGACTGAACTGAACTGACAGCTTTCTGTATATAGTATCATGTCAACTGCAAGTAGTGACAGTTTTATTTTTTCCTTCCAATGTGGATGACTCTTATTTATTTTCTTTGAATGACTGCTGTGCCTACTACTTCTAGTGTTTTTGAAGTGGCAAGAGTGGGCATCTGTGTCTTGTTCCTGATTTAGATGGATAGCTTTCAGCTTTTTGCCACTGAATAGGATATGTTCCGTTTGTTATAAATCACCTTTAGTATCGTCAGACCACCACATGGACTATACAGTCCATGGAATTCTCTAGGCCAGAGTACTGGAGTGGGCACAGTGCGACTTCCACTTTCACTTTCATTATGTTCAGATATATTTACTCCATATCAACTATGGTGAGAGTTTTTGAAATGAATGAATATTGAATTTTGCCAAATGCTTTTACAGCATCTGTTGAGATGATCATGTGATTTTTGTCCTTCTCTTTCCATGTGGTGTACCACACTGACTAATTTGCAGATATTGAACCATTCTTGTACCGCTGGAATAAGTCCATCATAATCATAGTATATGATGGCTTCAATGTGATGTTGAATTTGGTTCTCTCATATTTTGTTAAGAATATTCAAATCTATATTCAACGGAAATATTGGCATTGAGTTTTCTTTTATGGTGATGTCTTTGTCTGGTTTTGGTGTTAGGAAAATAATAGCTTCATCAAAACTTGTGAGTATTCAATTTTCTTAATTTTTTGGAATAGTTTGAAAATGTTGGGTATAAGCTTTTCTGTGTAAGTTTGTAAACATTCTGCTTTGAAGCTGTGCACTCCTGAAGTTTATTTTACTAAGAGATGTTTTATTATAAATTCAATTTCACTACTAGTCTTTCAACTATTCAGATTATACATTCCTTCCTAATTCAATTTTTAAGTTTGTATGGTCCTAGAGATGTGTCAGTTTCTTCTAGGTTGTGCAATTTTTCGCATATAACTATTTGTAGTATCCTCTTATGATTTTTCCTTATTGGTGTGATGTTGGCTGTAATGTCTCTTTGCATTTGTTTATTTCAGTCATCTGTCTTAAGGAAACTGTACTTACGAGTTCCCACCTATCCTCACCCTACCTATCTTATGCAGGGGGGCCTGCAGCGCCCTCGGTGTGGTCCAAGCTGCCTCCAAAACTGAACAACAGGGGGGATTACTTTCGGGTTCCTGTCTCGGGTGCCACCTACTGAAGGCCCCACTTCGGTTGAGTCCAGGGATACCCTCAGGATGAGCGGTGTCACCGAGAAAAGGAAGAAAACATAGCGAGTCGAGTCTTGGTTGAGTGTTGAATCAAGATTAATTTACTTTTTTACATCAGAGTTTATATGCCCTAAACTAGTAGAGTTCTAAAGGGGGGCAGTGAACAAAGTCAGCTTAACATTACATCAGCTTGCCCTTTACAAAATCAGAATGCTTTCCGCATACTTCTCCGTTTACAAGAGTCTTTTTTATAGTAGATATTAATACATTATCTTCTGGCCTTGAGGCCTGTTAACATCTCATGACCTTTTCTTACAAGCAAGGTGAATGCAAACCTGTTTTTTGTAAGCTATTCTTATTTTTCCACTTGCCTTGTGCTAAACAGAAAACAGAAAATTTATAATTTCATAATGTAAAAGTTCAACAGGCTACAGCATATGAGAAATTTAACACAAGGGTCAGTTCTTTCTCGTTACTACACACAGTCTCTGCCACTCCGGTGAGGCAGCCTCTGCCTCAAATTCCTCGTTAAAAGCCTCGGTTGTCTTAAGGCTTCTATACTAGGGCTAAACTCTTATTATTCTAAATTCTAACTACAGTAACAATAATTTCTACATCAAAAGCAAAAATATAGCCTGCAAACATTGATTCAGTAACAACTTCTAGAATAATATTTTTTATATTCTCTAATAGGGCTTCTTCACCACTCGAAGGGCTCTATCTATTAGGGCTTTTGTGTGATCCGTTTCTTTATGCTATTTATGATTAAGGTGTTGTGAGCAGTCATGTGCATTATTGCCAAAGGCATAAACAAGTTAATTTTATTTGGAAAGATGTCGGGGAAGGTCATTTGCCTGTGTCACAGAAATTAAGGAGCAGTCAGAAAGATAAAGGTCAGAAAGATAGATATCATCTTTAAGGTGAGCTCCTGGGCAGCTTTTTGAAATCCCTGAAGGCGTGATCTGCCTTGCTTGTCAGGTCTTGTCCTCATGACCTTGTCATGGGAGGGATCTCGTGTGCTGGCTCCGGGCAATTATGTTCATATATATTCCCTCCATATCAGGTATGGTGAGAGTTTTTGAAATGAATGAATATTGAATTTTGCCAAACGGTTTTACAGCATCTGTTGAGATGATCATGTGATTTTTGTCCTTCTCTTTCCTAATGTGGTGTTCCACACTGACTAATTTGCAGATATTGAACCATCCTTGTACTGCTGGAATAAGTCCATCTTGATCATGGTATGTGATGGTATCAATGTGATGTTGAATTTGTTTCTCTCATATTTTGTTAAGAATATTCATATCTATATTCAACAGAAATATTGGCATTGAGTTTTCTTTTTTGGTGGTGTCTTTGTCTGGTATTGGTGTTAGGAAAATAATAGCTTCATCAAAAATTTGTGAGTACTCCATTTTCTCAATTTTTTGGAATAGTTTGAAAATGTTGGGTATAAGTTCTTCTGTTCAGTTCAGTTCAGTCACTCAGTCGTGTCCGACTCTCTGCGACCCCATGAATCACAGCACGCCAGGCCTCCCTGTCCATCACCAACTCCCGGAGTTCATGCAAACTCATGTCCACAGAGTCGGGGATGCCATCCAGCCATCTCATTCTCGGTTGTCCCCTTCTCCTCCCGCCCCCACCCCTTCCCAGCATCAGAGTCTTTTCCAGTGAGATATTCTGATGTGAAGCTGTGCACTCCTGAACTTTGTTTTACTAAGAGATGTTTTATTATAAATTCAATTTCACTACTAGTGTTGCAACTATTCAGATAATACATTCCTTCCTGATTCAGTTTTGTAAGTTTGTATGGTCCTTGAGATTTGTCAGTTTCTTCTAGGTTGTGAAATTGTTTGGCATATAACTATATGTAGTATGCTCTTTTGATTTTTCCCTATTGCTGTGATGTTAGCTGTAATGTCTCCTTTGCATTTGTTTATTTGAGTCATCTGTCTTTTATTTTTTATGAACCTGGCTAAAGAGTTGATTATTTTGATTATCTTTTCAAAAAATATCTTTTCACTTAACTGATATTTCTTTTTTTTTACTTTAGGAAAGGGGATGTCTCAATTTTATTAATGTCCTCTGATCTTTATAATTGCTTTCATTCTGAGGATTTGGAGATTATTTACTCTTCTTTTACTACTTCATTTATGTAGTAAGTTAAGTTGTTTATTTCAGTTTCTCGCCCCGCCTTGAGGGAAGCATCTGTCACTATACAGTTTCCACTAGAACTCCTTTTGCTAAATCCAATAGATTTTGGAGAGTTGGTGTTTTTATTAGTCTCAAAGTATTTTCTGATTCCCTTTTTGATTTCTTCATTAGCTCATTGGTATTTAGTAGCATGTTGTTTCATCTCCATATGTTTGTGTTTGTCCCATATTCCCCTGCTGTCATTGATATCTTATTTTATACCATTGTGGTCATAAAACGTGCTTGATATAATTTCTGTCTTCTTAAATGTGTGACAATTGTTTTGTGGCTTAACATTTGATCATCCCTGTAAAAATGTCGTGTGTGCACTTGAAGGTGTGTTTCCTGTTATTTTGGGACAGACTATGCCAGGTGGTTCAGAGGTAAAGAATCTGCCTGCAATGCAGAAGATGCAGATTTGGTCCCTGGGTCAGCAAGATTCCCTGGAAAAGGAAAGGCAATAAACTTCAATTTTCTTGTCTGGGAAATCCCATGGACAGAGGACCCTGGAGAGCTACAGCACATGGGGTTTCAACAGAGTCACAAAACTTAGTAACTGAAGAACAACAACAAATGCTGTAGGTATCTATTAAGTTCAACTACTCTAATCTGTAATTTAAGACTACAATTTACTTATTGCTTTTCTATCAGTATGCTATGTCCATGGATGTAATAGGGTGTTGAATGTAGTTAGCATTTAATTTGCAATTCACTTGTGTTTTAATTTTCATACTAGATTATCAATCTGGTTGATCCACAGATTTTACTATGTGTTTGTGTGTACTGGTGGGAGTTTTTTCCTTTTCTGTAGATTTTTACTTCTTTTTCCACTAGAGAAGACTCTTTAATATTTCCTTCCGAGTTGGTTTAGTATGGATAAGCTCTTAGATTTTGTTTGTCTGAGAAGTTCTTCTCTCCAATTCTGGATGATAATCTTGCTGGGTAGAATATTATAGGTTCCCAGTTTTTCCCTTTCAGGACGTTAAATATACATTTTGGACCCCTTTCTCTCTCTTTTTTCCTTCTATGACCCCAATTAAGTGAATGTTATTATAATTGATGTTGTCTAGATGTCTCTTAAACTGTTCTCCTTTTTAACTCGTTTTTCGTTTTCTTTTTCCTATTGGGCGATTTCCATAATTTTAGGTTCCAGATTAATTATACTTCTTGTGTATTGGCAACTCTCACTTGGTGAGAGGTGGGGCTGGAGATAGAGGGGCCAGAACCAGTGCCAGGTATGAGCCCGGTGTTCCCCTGTGCTCAGTAGCCCACCATGCCTATTGGGGAGTTAGGTTGAGTATCCAGTTGATGGTACAGAACCTCTGGTTTCAGGTCCATGCTGATTCCATTTCATGTAAGTTTGTGCTTTATCCCCTTCCAGCATTGGAAATTTTGCCCCAAAATAAAGAAGAGCTGGAGCAAGAAGGGGTGCCCAATATGTGCTTGGGCCCATCCAGGAACAGTCCAAGCACACCAATCAGAGTTCCAAATACTCCCACTGTGCCACCTCCTTAAGCACTGATAATGGCTGCTCTCAACTTGTACAGATATAAGCCAGATCTGAGTTGGCTCCACTCCTGGCACATGTACATCCTTCTAAGCCATGGAAGCCTTTGACATAGTTGTGGGAAAGGGTGTTCTATGAAATAAGAGAGGCTTGAATAGGCATTCAGAGTGGGTTAGGTCATGACCTGGCATTGTTAAGGGGAAACAGCCAGCATCCTGTGTAATTTCAACATATTTCCTCATCCTTGCTTGTGACTAGGGAAACGTGTTGTTGCCTCAGCATAATCTTCACATAGAGATAAATAAATAAATGCCCACCAACCCAAACAAAACAGAAAGAGATTGGGAATCTGCCTGATGAAAAATTCCAAATAATGATAGTGAAAATGATCCAAAATCTTGAAAACAAAATGGAGTTACAGATAAATAGCCTGGAGACAAGGATCGAAAAGACGCAAGAAAGGTTTAACAAGCACCTAGAAGAAATATAAAAAAGTCAATACACAAGGAATAATGCAACAGATGAGATCAAAAACATTCTGGAGGGAACCAACAGTAGAATAAGAGAGGAAGAAGATATGATAAGTGAGCTAGAAGATAGAATGGTAGAAATAGATGAAAGAGAGAGGAAAAAAGAAAAACGAATTCAACGAAATGAGGAAAATCTCAGAGACCTCTGGGACAATGTTCAACGTCCCAACACTTGAATCATAGGAGTCCCAGAAGAGGAAGAAAAAAAGAAAGACCATGGGAAAATCCTTGAGGAGATGATAGTTGAAAAGTTCCCTAAAATGGGGAAGGAAATAATCACCCAAGTCCAAGAAACCCAGAGAGACCCAAACAGGAAAATCCCAAGGCAAAACACCACAAGACATATATTAATAAAATTAAGAAAGATCAAAGGCAAAGAGCAAATATTAAAATCAGCGAGGGAAAAACAACAAATGACACACAAGGGGATTCCCACAAGGATAACAGCTGAACTTTCAATGGAAACTCTTCAGGTTAGGAGGGAATGGTAGGGCATACTTACAGTGATGAAAGAAAATAGCCTACAGCCCAGATTACTGTAACCAGCAAGCATCTCATTCAAATATGAAGGAGAAATCAAAAGCTTTACCCACAAGCAAAAGCTGAGAGTATTCAGCGCCACCAAACCAGCTCTCCAAAATTGCTAAAGACCTTCTCTAGACAGGAAGCAGAGAAAGGTGGTATAAACCCGAACCCAAAACTATAAAGTAAATGGCAATGGGATCATACTTATCATTAATTACCTTAAATGTAAAAGGGTTAAATGCCCCAACCAAAAGACAAAGACTGGCTGAATGGATAGAAAAACAAGACTCTTATATACGTTGTCTACAAGAGTCCCACCTCGAAAAGAGGGACACATACAGACTGAAACAGAAGGGCTGGAAAAACATATTAAACACAAATAGAGACCAAAAGAAAGCATGAGTAGCAATAGTCATATCAGATAAAACAGACTTTAAGACAAAGGCTGTGAAAAGAGACAAAGAAGGACACTACATGATGATCAAAGGATCAACCCAAAAAGATCTAACAATTACAAATATATATGGACCCAACACAGAAGCACCACATTTGTAAGACAAATGTTAATAATTATGAAAGGGGAAATTAGCAATAACACAATAAGAGAGGGATACTTTAATACCCCACTCACACCTATGGATAGATCAACTAAACAGGAAATTAACAAGGAAACACAAACGTTTTTAATCCCTGGTCAGGGAATTAAGATCTCACAAACTGCATGTTGCCCCCCACCCCAAAAAATTATCTATCTGTGGTGATCCTGCTTGGCATATGCACCAGGATTGGGCCCACCTCTACTGCCCTGCCCTTGGGAACACACTGCTCCCACCAATTTCTTAGGAGAGCAGTGGCCTAATTGATATTTGGTCTGTTCCCTACAACCATTATTTTAATCTTTTGAAGTGCTAGCTGTGGGTTTTAATTGTATCACCATTTTTTGCCTCCTGAGCACCTTTAGCTGACAGCATAGGCGAGTGATGCAACAAAGCCCTTTGTGACGTAGGTGGCCAGGAGGTGATTTCTGCCTGCTTTTCTCAGGGGAAGTATGACATTCACCAACCCTATGTTGAACCCTCTTCCCATCTGGGTTCTGTCAATCTAGACATTAATGTCATTCCACATCCCCAAACAAATGCAGTAACACCACACCACTAAACCTTGCCTCTGAGATCAATTGTTAAGCAGGGTTATCCATTTTGATGGCGGACTTCTGACCTAGTCCAGACCTCTACTCTCTGGTTAACTGGGGGCCTGAGGGTCTGTTCCCCAATCTCCCTTTACTCCACACCCCTCCCCACTCAGGTACCCACCTCTTCTCTCCTGCCCTTCCCTTCCCATCAGAAAATTCACCCACCCACCCCCACACACACAAATATCATTTTTCACCATTTGATGTTTATTTTACTGGCAGCCATCAGTTTACTATGGTAGTGTGAGAGTCAGTTTTTTCCTGGTTGTCCATTTGTGAGAAAGCAGACCTCTGGAGAAACAATTCTAAAATGTCTGACCTTTGGTGTTCAGTTACTGGCTGCCCAGGTTGTACTTCTCCAGGGTCTCTCATTCTGGGGCAGCTGAGCTGATCTTCTCTTTCGATGCTGCCTGATTTTTGGGCTTTGACTCATATTTTGGTACCTTTTTCGGCGTTGATTCAGTGTCTTACGTGCACAGGAACAGAAAAACCAGTTTGGTATTCTTGTTTTCTTCACCTTCTTCGACTGAGTGGCATAGGATCGGATTTTCTTTCTCAAAGTCCGTGGTAGAGGTCTTCTGACCCTCATGGTCGTATTTCGTGCCTGGAAAGAAAACAGAACGGTATTAGTTTTGAGGAAAGAGTATAACAACTGAGTTGGAAGGGAGATATCATGAAAAATGGATGTGGGCTGATGAGGGCTTTTGTACCAGGCAATGGCAGTGTAGAGGTCCGGGGCAGCAAAGTCAACGGAGAACATGGGGAGCATAGATGGAGTCATCTTACCTTCATACTGCCTCTGTGTCTCCATTGACAACGGGTCGTGTTTCCTCCTTTCATCCTTTAAGCAAACCACGTTGCAACTCTTCTTGGATTCTGTGGCTTCCTGGTTACCTTCGATATGATGATCGCAGGAAGTGGCTGAACCCAGAATCTCTGCCTCTGACCCCCCTATATATACCTTCTCAGGACAATGAGGAGCCACACCCTTCAATCTGATTGGTCAGCTAGGCACTTCCCAAACCAATGGTGGACTTGGTGGTCTTAGACATCGCAATGTACCACTTTTCCCATAAACATGGGCTAGTGGAGGCTGAGTGAGGACATGATACAACTTACCCTCAACTGACACCTCTGTGTGTCTGATTCTGCGGAGTGGTGATTCAGGGGCAGGGTGTTTCTGATCATGACCTTCAGACTTTCCTTCAGTTCCCTTTATTCTTTGAATTATATGTCTCCCTTCAACACTCCTCCCTCCTCTATCCCTGTGTGAACACTTTTCATCCCATTTCAGCACTTCAGAGCCCTCTAGTCACTTCATCTCTAGACCACCCTCTTCCTATTGGGGGGTTTAAGGGGCATAAGAACTGAAGAGCAAGCACTTAAGATGGAGAAAGGTAATTAAGAACATGTTGTATGTTTTTTTCTACTCCAATGAGGTTTAGAGATCCCAAGATTTGCTGGATCCTCAGTCTATTGCCCCAAGATCAATACACCGTCTGCCGACGATTACACATCAGAGCAAAGAGTGTTACATGTCTCCTCCACTAATATTGTTGGGGACACTTCTACTCTCATATAGAGTAGGCAAACTCAACTTGCCGCATCTACCAGAAATATATTCCTGATTAAAAAAAAAAAAAACGAAAAAAAAAAAATTAAGGTGCTCAAAGGCAAGAGTCACATGACCACTGCACCATGGACTCTTGACTGAATCACTTACCCAGGGGACTCTCATTGACATTTATCATCAGGTAGGGCCCACTGTGTAGCTGACCAATAGCTGAGCAGGAGATGTACCAGTAGGTACCTCATTGATAGTTGTTTGCTTATGGGCGGGGCCCAGGGATGCACTGTCCAATTGCTGAGCAAGACCTGTTGTTTAGTAACAGGATGTGGAGTAGTAAGGCACAACAATGGCTACCTGCTAAGGGCTGTGCTCACGCTGCTCTGTTACATAAGGATACTTTGGGTCCAGTGTGCTGGAATCTTTTTGATTGACTCCTTTCCAACCTCAGATTTTGACTTCACATGCTTGTTTAACTTTTGTACATCTTTCTTTTCATTTTACTCCCAGGCATGCCTGTCAGCAGTGCTTATCTTTATGCCCCTCCAACAGCTGCCATTTGATCCCATGTGTCACGTATACTATAGCCAATATTTCAAACCCAACAAGTATGTTAAGGCCAGACAAGCTTGAGAACTACTTTGACTCACCGTAACATCACAGTGATTCTTATTCTATTCACAGTATAACAGAGCAGGATGATGGAAATTCAAAAAGTAGCAAAATGAAATTAGAGGACACCAATAAGTATGTCAATAGAAATATATATATATATATACTATTAATATTTTGTCTTTTTGTTCTACCTAAACGTTTATAACATATATATTATATGTGTTATATAATGCTAGAATATATAATACACATATTTTTGGATAAGCATATATACATCAGTGAATTTTTTTATAATTTATAGAAATTGAGTTAAACTATATGCACGATTGTAGCCTTTCTTTTCTATACAATATGCTGGAATATTTTTTCCATCTCACGAACATGTATCTGCCATTATTTCTGTGGATTACTATACTGTTCAATTGCTTGTTTCTTCCATACTCCATGCGAGTGCTTTGAAGAGAGGAAACATGTGTGCTTTGTTCACTGTTGATTCCATATATTTTCCTCTGTAAATTAGGCTGTCATACACATTGGAGTATATGTATCTTTTCAAATTAGTGTTCAATGTCTTCAGATATATAATTCGATGTGGAATTGCTGGGTCAATTGGTAGTTCTTTTTTTAGTTGTTTGAGAAACTTTCATGATTTTTTCCATAGGGACTGCACAAATTTTCATTCCCACCAATTAAGTACAAAGGCTTCACTTTCTATACATCCTTGTCAACATTTGTTATTTTCAGACTTTTTGATTTGATGATAGCCATTCTGATGAGTGTGAGGTGATATCTCCTTTTGATTTTGCTTTTAATTTATCTGACAGTTAGTGATGCTCAGCAATTTTTCATGTGCCCTCTGTATATCTTCTTTGCAGAAAATCAGATCTTCCCATTGTTTTTTGTTTGTTTGTTTGTTTTTAATATCAAGTTGAATAATCTGTTTAGATAGTTTGGATATTAACGCCTTATAGCCATATCTTTTGCAAATACTTACTGCCATTCACTGGTTGTCTTTTCATTTTATCAGTGTTTTCATTTGCTGTGCAAAACTTTTTAGTTTAATTAGATCTCATTTTTTAACTTTGCTTTCTTTACCTTAGGAGACAGTTGAAAAAATGATGCCATGAATTATGTCAAAGTGTTCTGCCTACATTTTCTTCTAGAGGTTTCTTAGTTTCCAATCTTTCATTTAGGGTTTTAATCCACCTTGATTTCGTTTGTTTAATCATTTTTTTGTAAGCTGAAACTCCAATAATTTGGCCACCTCATGCGATGAGATGACTCACTGGAAAGAACTCTGATGCTGGGAGGGATTGGGGGCGGGAGGAGAAGGGAACAACAGAGAATGAGATGACTGGATGGCATCACTGACTTGATGGACAGAGAGACCTGGCGGGCTGTGATTCATGGGGTCGCAAAGAGTCGGACACCACTGAGTGACTGAACTGAACTGAACTGAAGTGATAGCCTTCTGTATATAGTATCATGTCAACTGCAAGTAGTGAAAGTTTTACTTCTTCCTTCCAATTCGGATGACTTTCATTTATTTTCTTTGAATGATTGCTGTGCCTAGTGCTTCCAGTGTTTTAGAATTGCAAGAGTGGACATCTGTATCTTGTTCCTGATTTAGAGGGATATCTTTCAGCTTTTTGCCACTGAATAGAATATCATCTCTGTTTGTTATAAATCACCTTTAATATCTTCAGATGACCACATCTACTATACAGTCCATGGAATTCTCTAGGCCAGAGTACTGGAGTGGGCACAGTGTGACTTCCAATTTAACTTTCATTATGTTCACATATATTCCCTCTATATCAAGTATGGTGAGAATTTTTGAAATGAATGAATATTGAATTTTGCCAAATGCTTTTACAGCATCTGTTGAGATGATCATGTGATTTTTGTCCTTCTCTTTCCGAATGTGGTGTACCACACTGACTAATTTGCAGATATTGAACCATCCTTGTATCCCTGGAAACAGTCCATCTTGATCATGGTATATGATTGTATCAATGTGATATTGAATTTGGTTCTCTCATTTTTTAAAGAACATTCACATTTGTATTCAACAGAAATATTGGCATTGAGTTTTGTTTTCTGGTGGTGTCTTTGCCTGGTTTTTGTGTTAGGAAAATAATAGCTTCATAAAAAATTTGGGAATACTCCATTTTCTCAATTTTTTTGAATAGTTTGAGAATGTTGGGTATATGCTCTTCTATATATGTTTGTAAATATTCTGCTGTGAAGCTGTGTGGTCCTGAAATTTATTTGACTAAGATTTGTTATTATAAATACACTTTCACTACTAGTGTTTCAACTATTCTGATTATACATTGCTTCCTGATTCAGTTTTGTAAGGTTGTATGGTCCTAGAGATTTGTCATTATCTTCTAGTTTCTCCGATTGATTGGCATATAACTATTTGTAGTATTCTCTTATGATTTTTCCCTATTGCTGTGATGTTGGCTGTAATGTCTTTTTGCATTTGTTTATTTGAGACATCTATCATTTATTTTTTATGAACCTGGCTAAAGACTTAATTATTTTGTTTCTTTTCAAAAAATATCTTTTCACTTAACTGATATCTTTTTACTTTAGGAAAGGGGAGGTCTCAATTTTATTAATGTCCTCTCTGATTATTGTTATTGCCTTCATTCTGAGGATTTGGGACTTTATTTATTCTTATTTTTCTACTTCTTTTATATATAAGTTAAGTTTGTTATTTAAGTTTCTCCCCCCACCTTGAGGGAAACATCTGTCATTATATAATTTCCCCTAGAACTGATTTTGCTAAATCCAATAGATAACTGAAGTTTGGTGTTTTTATTACTCTCAAAGAATTTTTAATTCCTTTTATGATTTCTTCATTAGCTCATTGGAATTTAGTAACATGTTGTTTCATCTCCATATGTTTGTGTTTGTCCCATGTTCCCCACCTGCAATTGATTTATTAATTTGTTCCATTGTGGTCAGGAAAAGTAATTGATATAAAGTCTGTCTTCTTAAATGGGTTGAGACTTGATTTGTGGCCCAGCATTTGATCATCCCTGAAAAAATGCCCTGTGTGCACTTGAAGGTGTGTATTCTGCTATTTTGCAATATACTATGCCAGGTGGCTCAGAGGTAAAGAATCTGCCTGCAATGCAGAAGATGAAGATTTGATCCCTGGGTCAGTATGATCCCCTGGAAAAGGAAATGCAATAAACTCCAGTGTTTTTGCCTGGGAAATCCCACGGACAAAGGAGCCTGGGCTACAGCACATGGGATTTCAAAAGCGTCAGACAACTTAGTAACTGAAGAACAACAACAAATGCTGTAGGTATCTATTAAGTTCAACTACTCTAATCTGTAATTTAAGACTACAGTTTTCTTATTGCTTTTCTATCAGGATGCTCTGTCCATTGATGTAATAGGGTGTTTAATGTAGTTAGCGTTTAATTCACTTGTCTTTTAATTTTCATACTAGATTATCTACTTGGTTGATTCACAGCCTTTACTATGTGTTTGTGTGTACTGGTGGGAGTTTTCCCTTCTTTGCAGATTTTTACTTCTTTATCCACTTAGAGAAGACTCTTTAATATTTCCTTCTGATTTGGTTTCGTATGGATAAGCTCTTAGTTTTTGCTTGTCTGAGAAGTACTATTTTCCAATTCTGGATGATAAACTTGCTGGGTAGAGTATTATAGGTTGCAAGATTTTCCCTTACAGCACGTTAAATAAACATTTTTGACCGCTTACTCTCTCTCATTTCTTTCTAGGACCCCCCTTACAGTGAATGTTAGTATACTTGATGTTGTCTAGAAGTCTCATAAAATGTTCTCCTTTTAAAGTTGTTTATCGTTTTGTTCTTCCTATTGGGCAATTTCCATAATTTTATGTTCCAGATTCATTTTTCTTCTTGCGTATTGGCAACTCTCATTTTGGTGAGAGGTGGCGCTAGAGATAGAAGGGCCAGAACCAGTGCCAGGTATGAGCCCGGACTTCTCCTGTGCTCAGAAGCCAACCCTGCCTATTTGAGAGTTAGGTTGAGTATCCAGTTGATGGTACAGAAGCCGTGAATTTCAGGACCATGCTGATTCCATTTCATGTAAGTGTTTGCTGTATCCCCTTCCAGCATTGGAAATTTTGCCCCAAAAGAACGAAATGCTGGAACAAGAAGAGGTGCCCAATATGGGCTTCGGTGCATACTAGGAAAGTCCCAGCACACCAGTCAGAGTTCCAGATACTCCCCCTGTGCCACCTCCATAAGCACTGGTAATGGTTGCTCTCAAATTGTTCAGTTATAGACCAGATCTGAGTTGGCTCCATTCCTGGCACCAGTATACCCTTCTCAGCCATGGAAGCCTTAGCCATAGTTGTGGGAAGGGTGTTCTATGAAATCAGAGAGGCTGGAGTAGGCATTCAAAATGGGATAAGTCATGACTTGGCATTGTTGTGGGGAAACAGTCAGCATCCTTTGTAATTTCAACATGTTTCCTCTGCCTTGCTTTGTGAGTAAGCAAACGTGTGGTTGCCTCCGCAAACTCTTCACATAGAGATAAATAAATAAATGCCCACCAACACAAACAAAATAGGAAGAGATAGGAATCTACCTGATAAAGAATTCCGAATAATGATAATGAAAATGATCCAAAATCTTGAAAACACAATGGAGTTACAGATAAATAGCCTGGAGAAAAGAATCGAAAAGATGCAAGAAAGTTTAACAAGCACCCTTTCACTTTTCACTTGCATGCATTGGAGAAGGAAATGGCAACCCACTCCAGTTCTTTCCTGGAGAATCCCAGGGACGGGGGAGCCCAGTGGGCTGCCATGTATAGGGCCGCAAAGAGTTGGACACCACTGAAGAGACTTAGCAGCAGTAGAAGAAATAAAAAAGAGTCAATTCATAATGATAATGCAATAAATGAGATCCAAAACACTCTTTCGGGAACACAACAGTAGAATAAAAGAGGCAGAATATAGCATAAGTGAGATAAAAGATAGAATGGTAGAAATAAAGGAAACAGAGGGGAAGAAAGAAAAATTAATTCAATGAAATGAGGACAATCTCAGAGACCTCTGGGACAATGGTAAATGCCCCAACATTCGAATCATAGGTGTCCCAGAATAGGAAGACAAACAGAAAGACCATGCAAAAATACTTGGGGAAATGATAGTTGAAAAGTTCCCTAAAATGGGGAAGGAAATAATCACCCAAGTCTAAGAAACACAGAGAGTCCCAAACAAGAAAAACACAAGGAAAATCACCCCAAGACACATTAATAAAATTTACAAAATCAAAGACAAAGAACAAATATTAAAAGCAGCAAGGGAAAAACAGCAAATAACACACAAGGGGATTCCCACAAGGTTAACAGCTGATCTTTCAATAGAAACTCTTCAGGCAACGAGGGAATGGCAGGGCATGCTTACAGTGATGAAAGAAAATAGCCTACAGCCCAGATTACTGTACCCATCAAGGATCTCATTCAATATGAAGGAGAAATCAAAACCTTTACACACAAGCAAAAGCTGAGAGAATTACGCATCACCATACCAGCTCTCCAACAAATTAAATAAAGAACTTCACTAGACAGGAAGCAGAGAAAGGGGGTATAAACCCGAACCGAAAAGAATAAAATAAACAGCAACAGAATCATCTTTATCAATAGTTACCTTAAATGTAAATGGGTTGAATGCCCCAACCAAAAGACAAAGCCTGACTGAATGGATACACACACAAGACCCCTATATATGTTGTCTAAAAGAGATCACCTCGAAACGAGGGACACATACAGACTGAAAGGGAAGGGCTGGAAAAACATGTTCCATGCAAATAGAGACCAAAAGAAAGCCTGAGTAGCAATGCTCATATCAGATAAAATAGACTTGAAAACAAAGGCTGTGAAAAGAGACAAAGAAGGACACTACATGATGATCAAATGATCAATCCAAAAAGAAGATATAACAGTTATAAATATATATGCACCCAACACAGGAGCACCGCAATATGTAAGACAAATGTTAATAATTATGAAAGGGGAAATTATCAATAACACAATAAGAGTGGATACCCCACTCACACCTATGGATAGATTGACTAAACATAAAATTAGCAAGGAAACACAAACGTTTTCAATCCCTGATCAGGGAACAAAAATCTCACAAACTTCATGGTGCCCCCCCACCCCAAGAAATTATCTGTCTGTGGTGATCCTGTTTGTCATATGCACCGGGATTGGGCCACTTCCACTGCGCTGCCTTGGGGGAAACACTTCTCTCACCAATTTCTTAGGGTAACAGTGGACTAATTGATATTTGTTCTATTCCCTCCAAACATTATTTTAAACTTTGGGAGTGCTAGCTGTGGGTTTTAGTTGTATCAGCATATTCTGCTGCCTGAGCACCTTTACCTGGCAGCATAACGAGTGAAGCAACAATTCCTTATTTGACATAAGGGGCCAGGAGGTAATTTCTGGCTGCTTTTCTCAGGGGAAGTATGACATTCACCATCCCCATGTTGAACCCTCTTCCCATCTGGGTTCTGGCAATCTAGTCTCTAATGTCATTCCACACCCCAAACAAAGGCAGTAACGCCACACCACTAATCCTTGTGGCTGAGATCAATTGTTAAGCAGGGTTATCCATCTTCAGTGCAGACTCCTGACCCAGTCCAAACCTCTACTCTCTGGTTAACTGGGGGGCCGGAGGGTCTGTTTCGCAGCCTCCCAGCAATACACAACCCTCCCCCCTCAAGTCCCCACCTCTTCTCTCCAACCCCTCCCTTCCCAACAGAAAATTCACACACACACAAACTCACATATCATCTTTTCACCATTTAATGTTTATTTTAATGGCAGCCATCAGTTTACTATGTTAGTGTGAGAGTCAGTCTTTTCCTGGTTCGCCATTTGTAAGAAAGCAGACCTCTGGAGAAACAATTCTAAACTGTCTGACCTTTGGTATTCAGTTACTGACTGCCCAGGTTGTACTTCTCCAGGGTCTCTCATTCTGGGGTGGCTGAGCTTATCTTCTCTTTCGATTCTACCTCATTCTTGGACTCTGACTCATATTTTGGTACCTTTTTCAGCGTTAATTCAGTGTCTTACATGCACAGGAACAGAAAAACCAGTTTAGTATTCTTGTTTTCTTCACCTTCTTCGAATCAGTGGCATATGATCGGATTTTCTTTCTCAAAATACCTTGTAGAGGTCTTCTGACCCTCATGGTCATATTTCGTGCCTGGAAAGAAAAGGGAAGGGTATTAGTTTTGAGGAAAGAGTATAACAACTGATTTGGAAGGGAGATTTTATGAAAAATAGATGTGGTCTGATGAGGACTATTGTACCCGGAAAGGACAGTGTAGAAGTCCTGGGCAGCAAAGTCAATGGAGAACATGGGGAGCATAGATGGAGTCATCTTACCTTCACACTGCCTCTGTATCTCCATTGACAACGGCTCGTCTTTCTTCCTTACATCCTTGAAGCAAACGACGTTGCGACTCGTCTTGGCTTCTGTGGCTTCCTGGTTACCTTAGTCATGATGATGACAAGAAGTGGCCTAACCCACAATCTGCCTCTGACCCCCGTATATATACCTTCTCAGGAAAATGAGGAGCCACACCCTTCAATATGATTGGTCAGCTATGCACTACCCCAACCAAAGTTGGCCTTGTTGCCTTAGACATCTCAATGTACCACTTTGCCCATAAACATGGGCTACTGGATGGTGAGGAAGGCCATGACACAACTTACCCACTGCTGACACCTCTGTGTGTCTGATTCTCCGGAGTGGTGATTCAGGGGCTCGGTGTTTCTGCTCATGACCTTCAGACTTTCCTTCAGTGCCCTTTATTCTTGGACTTATATGTTTCCCTTCAACACTCCTGCCTCCTCCATCCCTGTATGAACACTTTTCATCCCATTTCAGCACTTCAGAGTCCTTTAGTCACTTCATCTCTAGACCACCATCTTCCTATTGGGGGTTCTTGAGGGGCTTAAGGAACTTAAGAGCAAGCACTTAACATGGAAAAAGGTAATTAAGAACATGTTATATGTTTTTTTCTATTCCATTGAGCTTTAGATACCTCAAGATTTGGTGAATCCTCAGTCTGTTGCCCGAAACTAATACACCATCTCCATAAGATGACACTTCAGAGCAAAGAAAGTGTTCACTGTCTCCTCCACTAATATTGTTGGGGACAGTTCAACTCTCATACTGAGTAGGGAAACTCAACTTGCCCCACCTACCAGAAATGCATTACTGATTAAAAAAATAAAAAGAAAAAAAGAAAAGTGTCCAGAAGCAACTGTCACATGACCACTGCACCACGGACTCTTGACTGAATCACTTCCCCAATGGTCCCTCATTGACATTTATCATCAGGTAGCACTGTGTAGCTGACCAATAGCTGACCAGGAGAGCTACAAGTAGGCTCCTCATTGATAGTTGGTTGCTTATGGGTGGGGCCCAGGCTTGCACTGTCCAACTGCTGAGCAAGACCTGTTGCTTAGTAACAGGATGTGGAGTAGTAAGGCACAGCAATGGCTACCTGCCAAGGGCTGTGCTCACTCTGCTCTGTTACATAAAGATACTTTGGGTCCAGTGTGCTGGATTGACTCCTTTCCACCCTCAGATTTTGATTTCACATGCGTTTTTAAATTTTGTACATCATTCTTTTCATTGTATTCCCAGGCATGCCTGTCAGCAGTGCTTATCTATATGCCCCTCCAACAGCTGCCCCTTGATTCCATGAGCCGCATATAGTATAGCTAATATTTCAAACCCAACAAGAATGTGAAGTCCAGCCCACCTTGAGAACTACTTTGTCAAACCTTAATCAAAGTGATTCTTAATCTAGTCACAGTATCACAGAGCAGGATAACGGAAATTCAAAAAGTATCAAAATGAAATTCAGTTCAGTTCAGTCGCTCAGACATGTCTGACACTTTCTGACCCCATGAATCACAGCACGCCAGGCCTCCCTGTCCATCACCAACTCCCTGAGTTCACTCAAACTCATGTCCATCGAGTCGGTGATTCCATCCAGCCATCACATTCTCTGTCGTCTCCGTCTCCTCCCACCCCCAATCAGGACACCAATAAGTATGTCAATAGAAATAGATACTATTTATATTTTGTCTTTGTTGTTCTACCAAAATGTTTATAACATATATATTATGTGTTATATAATGCTAGAATATGACATGAACATGTATTTGTATGAGCATATATACATCAGTGAATTTCTGTTAATTTATAGAAATTGAATCAAACTATATGCACGATTGTAGCCTTCCTTTTCTATACAATATGCCGGAAGAATTGTTCCATCTCAACGAACATGTATCTCCATTATTTCTAATGATTACTCTAGTGTTCAAACTTTTTCTTATCCCATACTCCATGCGAGTGCTTTGAAGAGAGGAACCATGTGTTTTTCGTTCACTGGTTGCTTCCATATCTTTTCTATTGTAAATCAGGCTGTAATACACATTGGATTTCATGTATCTTTTCAAATTATGGTTCATTGTCTTCTGATATATAGCTCGAAGTGGAATTGCTGGGTCAATTGGTAGTTCTCTTTTTTGAGAAACTAGTTTTTTGAGAAACTTTCATGATGTTTTCCATAGGGACTGCACAAATTTACATTCCCACCAATTAAGTACAAGGGCTTCCCTTTCTCCACATCTTTGTCAACATTTGTTATTTTCAGAATTTTCGATTTGATGATAGCCATTCTGATGAGTGTGAGGTGATATTGCCTTCTGATTTTGGTTTTAATCTCTCTGACAGTTAGTGATGTTCACATTTTTTCATGTGCAATCTGTATATCTTCTTTGCAGAAAATCAGATATCCCCATTTTTTTTGTTTGTTTGTTTTTTAATATCGAGTTGAATAATCTGTTTAGATAGTTTGGAAATTAACCTCTTATAGTCATATCATTTGCAAATACTTACTCCCATTCAGTAGGTTGTCTTTTCATTTTGTTTTCGTTTGTTGTACAAAAGCTTTTAAGTTAAATTAGATCTCTTTTTTTTTTTCCTTTACTTCCTTTGCCTTAGGAGACAAGTGAAAAAAAATGTTGCTGTGAATTATATCAAAGACTGTTCTGCTTACCTCTTCTTCTAGGGTTTTTAAAGTTCCCAGACTTTCATTTAGGATTTTAATTCACATTGACTTCATTTGCTTAATCATTTTCTTGTTAACTGCAACTCCAATAGTTTGGTTACCTCATGCGATGAGTTGACTCACTGGCAAAGACTCTGATGCTGGGAGGGATTGGGAGCAGGAGGAGAAGGGGACGACAGAGAATGAGATGGCTCGATGGCATCACCGACTCGATGGACATGAGTTTGAGTGAACTCCGAGAGTTGGTGTTGGACAGGGAGGCCTGGAGTGCTGTGATTCATGGGGTCGTCAAGAATCAGACATGACTGAGCGACTGAACTGAACTGAACTGAGAGTTTTCTGTATATAGTATCATGTCAACTGCAAGTACTGACAGTTTTACTTTTTCCTTCCAATTTGGATGACTTTCATTTATTTTCTTTGAATGATTGCTGTGCCTAGTACTTCTAGTGTTTTAGAAGTGACAAGAGTGGGCATCTGTGTCTTGTTCATGATTTAGAGGGATAGCTTTCAGCTTTTTGCCACTGAATAGGATAACATCTCTGTTTGTTATAAATCACCTTTATTATGTTCAGACGACCACGTGGACTATACACTCCATGGAATTTTCTAGGCCAGAGTACTGGAGTGGGCACAGTGCGACTTCCACTTTCACTATGTTTACATATATTACCTCCATATCAATTATGGTGAGAATTTTTGAAATGAATGAATACTGAACTTTGCCAAATGCTTTTACAGCATCTGTTGAGACGATCATGTGATTTTTGTCCATGTCTTTCTAATGTGGTGTACCACACTGACTAATTTACAGATATTGAACCATCCTTGTACCCCTGGTATACGTCCATCTTTTTCATGGTATATGATCTTTTCAATGTGATGTTGAATTTGGTTCTCTCATATTTTTTGAATAATTTTCCCATCTATATTCAACAGAAATACTGGCATTGAGTTTTCTTTTTTGGTGGTGTCTTTGTCTGCTTTTTGTGTTAAGAAAATAGTAGCTTCATCAAAAATTTTGAGTATTCCATTTTCTCAATTTTTGGAATAGTTTGAGAATGTTGGGTATAAGCTAGTCTGTAATGTTTGTAAACATTCTGCTGTGAAGCAGTGTGGTTCTGAACTTTATTTTACTAAGAGATTTTTAATTATGAATTCAATTTCACTACTGGTGTTTCGACTATTCAGATAATACATTCCTTCCTGATTCAGTTTTGCAAGGTTGTATGGTCCTAGAAATGTGCCTGTTTCTTCTAGTTTGTTCAGTTGTTTGGCATATAACTATTTGTAGTATCCTCTTATGATTTCTCCCTATTACTGTGATGTTGGCTTTAATGTCTCCATTGCGTTTTTTTATTTGAGTCATCTATCTTATATTTTTGATGAACCTGGCGAAAGACTTAGTTATTTGTTTATCTTTTCAAAATACGTCTTTTCACTTAACTGATATTTTTTTACTTTAGGAAAGGGGAAGTCTCAATTTTATTGATGTCCTCTCTGGTCATTATTATTGCCTTCATTCTGAGGAATTGGGGCTTTATTTATTCTTCTTTTTCTACTTCATTCATATAGTAAGTTATGTTGTTATCTCAGTTTCTCCCCCGCCTTGAGGGAAGCGTCAGTCACTATACAATTTCCCCTAGGACTTCTTTTGCTAAATGCAAAAGAACTTGGATAGTTGGTGTTTATATTAGTCTCAAAGTATTTTCTGATTCCCTTTTTTATTTCTTCATTAGCTCAATGACATTTCAGTTCAGTTCAGTTCAGTCGCTCCGTCGTGTCCGACTCTTTGCTATCCCATGAATCACAGCAAACCAGGCCTCCCTGTCCATCACCAACTCTCGGAGTTCACTCAAACTCATGTCCATCGAGTTTGTGATGCCATCCAGCCATCTCATTCTCTGTCGTCCCCGTTTCCTCCCACCCCCAATCCCTCCCAGCATCAGAGTCTTTTCCAGTGAGTCAACTCGTCGCATGAGGTGGCCAAAGTATTGGATTTTCAGTTTTAGCATCAGTGCTTCCAATGAACATCCAGGATTGATCTCCTCCAGAATGGAATGGTTGGATCTCCTTGCAGTCCAAAGGACTCTCAAATGTCTTCTCCAACACCACAGTTCAAAAGCATCAATTCTTCAGTGATCAGCTTTCTTCACAGTCCAACTCTCACATTCATACATGACCATGGTAAAAACAATTGCCTTGACTAAATGAACCTTGGTTGCCAAAGTAATGTCTCTGCTTTTTCATATAATATCTAGGTTGGTCATAACTTTCCTTCAAAGGTGTAAGCATCTCTTATTTTCATGGCTGCAATCAGCATCTGCAGTGACTTTGGAGCCCCCAAAAATAAAGTCTGACCCTGCTTCCAATGTTTCCCCATCTATTTCCCATGAAGTGATGGGACTAGATGCCATGATCTTTGTTTTCTGAATGTTGAGCTTCAAGCCAAACTTTTCAACGTCCGTTTTCACTTTCATCAAGAGGATTTTGACTTGCTCTTTTCTTTCTGCCATAAGGGTGGTGTCATCTGCATACCTGAGGTTATTGATATTTCTCCCGGCAATCTTGAATCCAGCTTGTGTTTCTTCCAGCCCAGCTTTCTGCATGATGTACTTTGCATATAAGTTAAATAAGCAGGGTGACAATATACAAACTTGACGCACTCCTTTTCCTATTTGGAACCAGTCTGTTGTTCCATGTCCAGTTCTGACTGTTGCTTCCTGACCTGCATACAGATTTCTCAAGAGGCAGGTCAAGTGGTCTGGTATTCCCATCTCTTTCACAATGTTCCACAGTTTAATTTGATCCACACAGTCAAAAGCTTTGGCATAGTCAATGAAGCAGAACTATATGTTTTTCTGGAACTCTCTTGCTTTCTCCATGATCCAGCAGATGTTGGCAATTTGATCTCTCGTACCTCTGCCTTTTCTAAACCTGCTTGAATATCTGGAAGTTCACGGTTAACATATTGCTGAAGCCTGGGTTGTAGAATTTTGAGCATGACTTCACTAGCGTGTGAGATAAAGAGTCCAAAGTGCAGTAATTGGATGCAATCTTAAAAATGACAGAATGATTTCTTTTCGTGTACAAGGCAAACCATTCAATATTACAGTAATCCAAGCCTTTGCCCCAACCAGTAATGCTGAAGAAGCCGAAGTTGAACGGTTCTATGAAGACCTACAAGTCCTTTTAGAACTAATACCCAAAAAAGATGTCCTTTTCATTATAGGCGACTGGAATGCAAAAGTAGGAAGTCAAGAAACACCTGGAGTAACAGGCAAATTTGGCCTTGAGGCACGAAATGAAGCAGGGCAGAGGCTCATAGAGTATTGCTAAGAGAACGTGCTGGTCATAGCAAACACCCTCTTCCAACAACACAAGAGAAGACTACACATGGCCATCACTAGATGGTTAACACCGAAATCAGAATGATTATATTCTTTTTTTTTTTAGAAAAATTATATTCTTTGCAGCCAAAGATGGAGAACCTCTATACAGATAGCAAAAACAAGACCAGGAGCTGACTGTGGCTCAGATAATGAACACCTTATTGCCAAATTCAGACTTAAATGGAAGAAAGTAGGGAAAACCACTAGACCATTTAGATATGACCTAAATCAAATCTTTTGTGATTATACAGTGGAAGTGAGAAATAGAGTTAAGGGACTAGATCTGATCGATAGAGTTCCTGATGAACTGTGGACAGAGGCTTGTGACACTATACAGGAGACAGGGCCCAAGACCATCCCCATGGAAAAGAAGTGCAAAAAAGCAAAATGGCTGTCTGAGGAGGCCTTACAAATAGCTGTGAAAAGAAGAGAAGCGAAAAGCAAAAGAGAAAGGAAAGATTTAAGCATATGAATGCAGAGTTACAAAGAATAGCTAGGAGAGATAAGAAAGCCTTCCTCAGTGATCAATGCAAAGAAATAGAGGAAGACAACAGAATAGGAAAACAAGAGATCTTTTCAAGAAAATTAGAGATATCAAGGGAACATTTCATTCAAAGATGGACTCGATAAAGGACAGAAATGGTATGGACCTAACAGAAGCAGAAGATATTAATAAGGTGTGGCAAGAATACACAGAAGAACTGTACAAAAAAGATCTTCACGACGAATATAATCATGATGGCCTGATCACAAACCTGGAACCAGACATCTTGGAATGTGAAGTCAAGTGGGCCTTAGAGAGCATCTCTACGAACAAAGCTAGTGGAGGTGATGGAATTCCAATTGAGCTATTTCAAATTCTGAAACATGATGCTGTGAATGTACTGCATTCAATATGCCAGCAAATTTGGAAAACTCAGCAGTGGCCACAGGACTGGAAAATGTCAACCTTCATTCCAATCCCAAAGAAAGGCAATGCCAAAGAACGCTCAAACTACCGCACATTTGCACTCATGTCACACGCTAGTAAAGACATGCTCAAAATTCTCCAAGCCAGGCTTCAGTGATATGTGAACCTTGAAATTCCAGATGTTCAAGCAGGTTTAGAAAAGGCAGAGGCACCAGAGATCAAATTGCCAACATCCGCTGGATCATGGATAAAGCAAGAGAGTACCAGAAAAATATCTATTTTTGCTTCATTGACTATGCCAAAGCCTTTGACTGTGTGGATCACAATAAACTGTGGAACATTCTGAAAGAGATGGGAATACCAGACGACCTGACCTGCCTCTTGAGAAACCTGTATGCAGGTCAGGAAGCAACAGTTAGAAATGTAAATGGAACAACTGATTGATTCCAAATAGGAAAAGGAGTATGTCAAGTTGTATATTGTCACCCTGCTTATTTAACTTATATGCAGAGTACATCATGCGGAACTCTGGGCTGGAAGAAGCACAAGCTGGAATCAAGATTGCCGGGAGAAATATCAATAACCTCAGATATGCAGATGACACCATCCTTGTGGCACAATGTGAAGTGGAAGTAAAAAGTCTCTTGATGAAAGTGAAAGGGAAAAGTGAAAAAGTTGGCCTGAAGCTGAATTTTCAGAAAATGAAGATCATGGCATCTAGTCCCATCATTTCATGGGAAATAAATGGGGAAACAGTGGAAACAGTGTCAGACTTTATTTTTTTGGCTCCAAAATCACTGCAGGTGCTGATTGCAGCCAGGAAATTAAAAGACGCCTACTCCTTGGAAGGAAAGTTATGACCAAGCTAGATAGCATATTAAAAAGTAGAGACATTACTTTGCCAACAAAGGTCCGTTTAGTCAAGGCCATGATTTGTCCCATGGTCATGTATGGATGTGAGAGTTGGACTGTGAAGAAAGCTGATCGCTGAAGAATTGATGCTTTTGAACTGTGGTGCGGTAGAACACTCTTGAGAGTCATTTGGACTGCAAGGAGATCCAACCCGTCCATTCTAAAGGAGATCAGTCCTGTGTGTTCATTGGAAGGACTGATGCTGAAGCTGAAACTCCAATACTTTGGCCACCTCATGGGACGAGTTGACTCACTGGAAAAGAGTCTGATGCTAGGAGGGATTGGGGGTGGGAGGAGACGGGAACGACAAAGAATGAGATGGTGGATGGCATCACCGACTCGATGGACATGAGTTTGAGTGAACTCTGGGAGTTGGTGATGGACAGGGAGGCCTGGCGTTCTGTGATTCATGGAGTCGCAAAGATTCGGACACAACTGAGCCACTGAACTGAACTGAAGTGAGTGGAATCAGACACTATCTTGAGTGAGTGGGGACATCGGTACCTTTTCCAATTGTGTTTTGAAACCCTGGGAATCCTCCCCAGTTTCAAGGTGGTGAGGCCTCCTCGTACTGTGTGCCGGGAATATCCGACGTCCATTCCAGACGAATAAGGGGAGTCGACAGTCATCTGTAAAAGAGGACTGGAAAATGGGGCATTTGTCAGTTGTGGCAGGAAATTTGGTGGTCCTCTCGATTGGGTTTGGTATGTCGGTGTAATTTTTGAGTCGTCTAAAGGATGTTAAGTAACCTATCGAGTTTAAAGAGGGAATGTGGGATTTCTCTTGAGAATCTGCAACAGAAATGTTCCTCATTTTGCCTTGATGGAAAATAATATGGTTTTTCTCCAGTTAGGGCAGGAAGCTTGGAGTCCATCTCGAGCTGCAACGGAGAAGTCAGGAACTTGCTCGTGTTACTTCATGGAAGTCAGGTCCCCTTTAGCGTTGGAAGGGGAAATTCGGGATTACTCTTGAAGCGTGGAATTGGAATAGGGCCTCATCTAGAGTTGAGTCCATAAATTCTGTGCTCCTCTCCATTAGGGACTTCTATGTCAGGGAACTTTTAGAATTGCATCAGTTCAGTTCAGTCAATCAGTCGTGTCCGACTCTCTGCGATCCCATGAATCACAGCACGCCAGGCCTCCCTGTCCATCACCAACTCCCGGAGTTCATTCAACCTCATGTCCATCGAGTCGGTGATGCCATCCAGCCATCTCATTCTCTGTCGTCCCCATCTCCTCCTGCCCCCAATCCCTCCCAGCATCAGACTTTTTTCCAGTGAGTCAATTCATCGCATGAGGTGGCCAAAACCTTGGAGTTTCAGC
Source organism: Moschus berezovskii (assembly GCF_049115385.1). Lineage (NCBI taxonomy): Eukaryota > Metazoa > Chordata > Mammalia > Artiodactyla > Moschidae > Moschus > Moschus berezovskii. The sequence goes on along the minus strand of NC_142481.1, from coordinate 64,013,497 downwards.
TTCAGCATCAGTCCTTCCAATGAACACCCAAGATTGATCTCCTTGGACTCGTTGGATCTCCCTGCAGTCCAAGGGACTCCCAAGAGTCTTCTCCAGCACCACAGTTCTAAAGCATCAATTCTTCGGCGATGAGCTTTCTTCACAGTCCAACTCTCACATCCATGCATGACCACGGTAAAAACCATAGCCTTGACTAGGTGGAACGCAGTTGGCAAAGTAATGTCTTTGCTTTTTAATATGCTATCTTGGTTGGTCATAACTTTCCTTCCAAGGAGTAAGCGCATTAAGGTGTCAAGTACCCGTTCGAATTTCAAGCGGGAATGTGGGATTTCTCTTGAGATTCCGCAGCAGAAAATTTCCTAATCTCACATTTACGGGGGAATCCTGTGGTTTTTCTAGAATTGCGGCGGGAAGCTTGGTGTTCCTCTCGAGTTGCAATGGGGAAATCAGGAAAGCACTGGTGTTGTCGTAGTGAATTCAGGTCTCCTTTCGTTTTGGAAGGGGATCCTCGGGATTCCTTTGGAGGTGCGCCAGAGGAGGAATAGGGCCTTGTCTAGCGTTGTGTATGTAAATTGTGTGCTCCTCTTCAGTGGGGACAGCTATGTCGAGGAAGTTTTTGAGTCGCATAAAGGGTGTCAAGTACCTGTTCGAGTTTCAAATGGGAATGTGGGATTTCTCATGAGACTCTGCAGCGGAAAATTCCTCATCTCGCATTGAGGGGTGAATATTGTGGATTTTCTCGAGTTGCAACGGGGACCTCAGGAACTCCCTTGTGTTGTCCCTGGGAAGTTAGGTCTCCTTTCGTGTTGAAAGGGGAACCTCGGGATTCCTCTAGATGCGCAGCAGAGATATAGGGCTGCATCTAGCGTTTTGTCGGTCAGCTGTGTGTTCCTCTCCAGTGGAGACAGGGATCTCGGGGTTGCAATGAAAGTTATACTGGGGAGTAAGCTTTTGTCTCGATTTGAGGCATGGTATTCTGCTTTCCTTTTGAGTTGTAAAAGGGGAATCAGTCCTCGTGTCATGATCAGGCGGTCCATTAGGGCTTTTTCTATAGGCTCAGTATGGGTTTCAGGTCTCCCATTATGTTGTTAGCGGACAGTCGGTGTTCCACTGAAGCTTTGCTAGGTCATCAGTACCTACCTCGACTGGAGGGGGAACTTAGAGTCCTTTATCCTTGCAGCAGGTTCTGCGGGAGTGCTCTCGAGTTTCAATAGGAGACAGAGGCCTCCTCTTCTGGTGGGAGAAGAAGAAAGGATTCCTCTTGTGTTGAAGCAGGGTTTGAATGCTCATATCAGGAGGAAGGGGGGAATATGGAATTCTTCTTGAGGTGTGGATGGAAACTCAGGGTTTCTCTCGATTGAAGACGGGTATTCTGGGAGCCCCTTGAACGGAAACAGGGATTCAAGCCTCCTATTGTATCTTGAGAGAGAACTCCGGATTGCTCTACAGGCACTGCAGGATAAAAAGGTGCTAAAGTGACATTGTATAGGGCATCTCATGATATTTGGTGAGTTGTGGAGGGTAGTTTGGCATTGCTTTTGAGTTACGACAGGGAACTCAGGGAGACACTAGTGTTGCCACAGGGAAGTCAAGTTGCGAGGGGAAGGTCGTGATTGCTCTCGAGTCAATGCAGAGGAATAGGGAGCTTCAATTCACATTGAAAGGGGTAGTCCCACAGTGTATCTACAGTTGGGGCAGGAAACTTTTGGATCCCTCGAGTTGCAACAGGGACCTCACGAAGCCTCTCAAGTTGTCTCTAGGAAGTCAGGAATCCTTTTGAGGTGTGAGGAGCCTTTGGGATGACTTTCGAGTCAGTACAGGGGAATAGGGTCTCATCTGGGGTTGAGGTGATAACGTCAGGGTGCCTCTCTTGTTCTGACAAGGATCTCAGTGTTCCTATGAAGTTTCAACAGGGGAGTCATGCATAGTCTCTTGTTGAGGCATGGAACTCCGCTAGCATTTCGAGTTGTAAAATTGGTGGGAGGCCTCCTGTCGAGTTGAATTTCTGTCCTGGGGCTTTTTCTCCATAATGCACCAGGGAAGTCAGGCCTCCCTTCGTGGTGTTAGTTGATCCCGGCAGTTCTCTTTGAGTCGGTACAGTGGAAATAGTCCTTATGTAGATCGGATGGGGAAATCGGTATCTTTTTGAAATGTGGCATGACCCCCTAGGGTCCCCTCGAGTTTCAAGGGTAGATCGGCATCCTCTTCAGAATCGACAGGAACATAGGGTTTAATTTCCAGACGAAGAGGGGAATCGATCCTCACCTTGAGATGACAAGTGGAAAATGGGTCTCCTCTTGAGCTGTGGGTAGAATCTTTCTGCTCCTCTCGAGTCTGGATGGGTATCTCGGTTAACTTCTTGAGTTGTGTATAGGGTGCTGAGTATCCTTTCAAGTTTGAAGAGGGAATGTGTGATTTCTCTTAAGACGCTGCAGCGGAAAGGGGCGTCCTGTCGTGTGTAGTGGAGAATTTCATAGTTTTCAGAGTTGCGGGTTGAGGCTTGGAGGTCTTCTCGAGTTGCGACGGGAACCACTGGGACTCGTTAGTTTTGCCTCAGGGAAGTCAGGTCTCCTTTCATGTTGAAAGTGGAAGATCGGGATTCCTTTCGAGACGCTGCAGGGCCTGAGGGCCACATTTAGGCTTCAGTGGGTAAACTCAGTGTTCCACTCCAGTGGCCACAGGGATATTGGGATTGCAATGAAGGTTCCCCTGGGGAGTCAGGCCTAGTCCTTGTTGAGGATGGAACTCTACTTCCCCCGAGTTGTAAAGGGGTTGGCACGTCTGCTGTCTGTTCAAGCGGGAAATTTGGGCTTTTTCAAGAAGCTTAGTAGGGGATTAATGCCTCCGATCATGTTGGGAGGTGCTACTCCGTGTTCCACTGGAGCTGCTGTAAGCGCAACACGACTCATCTCTAGTTGAGTGTGAACTCGGAGTCCTTTGACCTTGCTGCAGGATAAACAGGGTTGCCCTCGAGTGTCAATAGATGTGACATGACTCGTCAAGTGGTGTGAGGGGAAGTTGGGATTCCTCTTTAGTTAACAGTGGAATGCCGCGTTATCTTCAGTTGAAGTGTGATCATGGGGCCTCTCTTAAATTGTGGAAGAAAATACGGTTTTCTTCTCTCAACAGGTTGGGTACCTCTGGGCGACCGTTAAGTTGCATCAAGGAATTCAAGCCTCATATAGAATTTGGGGAATTAACTCGGAACTTCTGTCTATGTGCTACAGGAAAAAAAGTATCTCATCTTGTTATGGAAGAGGAATCTCGACGATTTTCTCTAGTTGCTAAGGGAAGTGTGGAGATTATTTTGAGTAATGAAGGGAATATTAGGGAGCCTCCCGAGTTGTCTCTGGGAAGTCAGAACATCTTTCCTTTTGCAAGGAGTACCTCGGCATTCCTTTGGAATTGCTGCTGAGAAATAGGTCTGCATCTAGTTTCGAGTTTGTTTAACTCAGGATTCCTCTCCAGCAGCAACAGGTTTCTCAGCGTTGCTCTCAAAGTTCACCTGTTGCATCAGGCTTCCTCTCGTATTCAGACATGGTACTCCGGTTTCTTCTAGGGTTGTAAAAGGGGTGTTAGGCCACAGTCGAGTTAAATTTGTACCTGGAGATTGTATCGAGAATGCTCAGGAAGTCAAGTCTCCTCTCATCTTGTGAGTTGATACTCGAGGATTCATTTGAATATGTGCAGTGGAATCAGACAATATCTCGAGAGGGTACGGACATTGGTACCTTTTCAAATTGTGTTTTGGAACTCCCGGGATGCTGCCGAGTTTCAAGGTGGTACCAGCCTCCTCGTACTGTGTGACGGGAATGTCCGGATACCATTCCACACAAATCAAGGGAATCGACTGTCATCTGGAAAAAGAGGACTGGAAAATGGGACACTTTGTCAGTTGTGGCAGGAAACTTGGTGTTCCTCTCAATTGGGGCTGGGTATGTCAGTGTAATTTTTGAGTCACATAAAGGGAATGCAAACCACTTTAGTATACTTGCCTTGAGGACCCCATTAACAGTATCAAAAAGCAAAATGATAGGATACTGAATAAGAAATTCCCCAGGGCGGTACGTGCCCAGTATGATACTCTAGATCAGTGGAGAAATAACTCCAGAAAGAATGAAGCGATGGAGCCAAAGCGAAACCAACACCCAGTTGTGGATGTGACTGGTGATAGAAGCAAGGTCTGATGCTGTAAAGAGCAATATTGCATAGGAACCTGGAATGTTAGGTCTATGAATCAAGGCAAATTGGAATTGGTCAAACAGGAGATGGCAAGAGTGAACATAGAAATTCTAGGAATCAGTGAACTAAAATAGACTGGAATGGGTGAATTTAACTCAGATGACCATTATATCTACTACTGTGGGCAGGAATCCCTTAGAAGAAATGGAGTAGCCATAATGGTCAACAAAAGAGTACGAAATGCAGTACTTGGATACAATCTGAAAAACGACAGAATGATATCTGTTCGTTTCCAAGGCAAACCATTCAATATTAGAGTAATCCAAGCCTATGCCCCAACCAGTAACGGTGAAGAAGCCAAAGTTGAACGGTCCTATGAAGACCTACAAGACCTTTTAGAACTAACACCCAAAAAAGATGTCCTTTTCATTATAGGGGATGGAAGGCAAAAGTAGGAAGTCAAGAAACACCTGGAGTAACAGGCAAATTTGGCCTTGGAGCACGGAATGAAGCAGGGCAAAGGCTAATAGAGTTTTGCCAAGATTGTGCACTGGTCATAGCAAAAACCTTCTTCCAACAACACAAGAGAAGACTTTACACGTGGACATCACCAGATGGTCAACACCGAAATCAGATTGATTATATTCTTTGCAGCCTAAGATGGAGAAGCTGTATACAGTTAGCAAAAACAAGACCAGGAGCTGACTGTGGCTCAGATCATGAACTCCTTATTGCCAAATTCAGACTTAAATTGAAGAAAGTAGGGAAAACCACTAGACCATTCAGATATGACCTAAATCAAATCCCTTGTGATTATACACTGGAAGTGAGAAATAGATTTAACAGATTATATCTGATAGATAGAGTGCCTGATGTACTCTGAAGGGAGGCTCATGACATTGTTCAGGAGATAGGGACCAAGACCATCCCCATGGAAAAGAAATGCAAAAAAGCAACATGGCTGTCTGAGCAGGCCTTACAAATAGCTGTGAAAAGAAGAGAGGCGAAAAGCAAAGGAGAAAAGGAAAGATATAAGTATCTGAATGCAGAGCTCCAAAGAATTGCAAGGAGAGATAAGAAAGCCTTCCTCAGTGATCAATGCAAAGAAATAGAGGGAAACAAAAGAACAGGAAAAACAAGAGATCTCTTCAAGAAAATTAGAGATTCCAAGGGAACATTTTATGCATATATGGGCTCGATAAAGCACAGAAATGTTATGGAACTAACAGAAGCAGAAGATATTAAGAAGTGGTGGAAAGAATACACAGAAGACCTGTACAAAAAAAGACTTCAGGACCATGATAATCACGATAACGTTATCACTGACCTACAGCCAGACATCTTGGAATGTGAAGTCAAGTAGGTCTTAGAAAGTGTCACTACGAACAAAGCTAGTGGAGGTGATGGAGTTCCAAATGAGCTATTTCAAATCTTGAAAGATGATGGTGTGAAAGTGCTGCATTCAATATGCCAGCAAATTTGGAAAACTCAGCAGTGGCTACAGGACTGGAAAAGGTCAGTCTTCATTTCAACCCCAATGAAAGGCAACGCCAAAGAATGCTCAAACTACCGCACGATTGCACTCATCTCACACGCTAGTAAACTCATGCTCAAAATTCTCCAAGCCAGGCTTCAGCAATATGTGAACCGTGAACTCCCAGATTTTCAGGCAGGTTTTAGAAAAGGCAGAGCCATCAGAGATCAAATTGACAACATCAGCTGGATCATGGAGAAAGCAAGAGAGTTCCAGAAAAACCATCTATTTCTGCTTCATTGACTATGTCAAAACCTTTGAATGTGGATCACAATGAACTGTGGAAATTTCTGAAAGAGATGGGAATACCAGACCACCTGACCTAACTCTTGAGAAACCTGTATGCAGGTCAGGAAGCAACAGTCAGAACTGGACATGGAACAACAGACTGGTTCCAAATAGGAAAAGGAGTACGTCAAGGTTGTATATTGTCACCCTGCTTATTTAACTTATACAGAGTACATCATGCGGAACTCTGGGCTGGAATAAGCACAAGCTGGAATCAAAATTGCTGGGAGAAATAGCAATAACCTCACATATGCAGATGACACCACCCTTGTGGCAGAAAGTGAAGAGGAACTCAAAAGCCACTTGATGAAAGTGAAAGAGGAGAGTGAAGAGGTTGGCTTGAAGCTCAACATTCAATAAATGAAGATCATGGCATCTAGTCCCATCACTTCAAGGGAAATAGATGGAAAACAGTGGAAAGAGTGTCAGACTTTATTTGGGGGGCTCCAAAATCACCGCGGATGCTGACTGCAGCCATGAAATTACAAGACGCCTGCTCCTTGGAAGGAAAGTTATGACCAACCTAGATAGTATATGAAAAAACAGAGACGTTACTTTGCCAAGAAACGTCCGTCTAGTCAAATATATGGTTTTCCCCGTAGTCATGTATGGATGTGAGAGTTGGACTGCGAAGAAAACTGATCGCCGAAGAATTGATGCTTTTGAAATGTGATGCTGGAGAAGACTCCTGAGAGTCCCTTGGACTGCAAGGAGATCCAACCAGTCCATTCTAACGGAGATCAATCCTGGGTGTTCATTGGAAGGACTGATGCTAAAGCTGAAACTGCAATACTTTGGCCACCTCATGCGAAGAGTTGACTCACTGGAAAAGACTCTGATGCTGGGAAGGACTGGGGGCAAGAGGAGAAGGGGATGACAGAGAATGAGATGGCTGGATGGCATCACCGACTAGATGGACATGAGTTTGAATGAACTCCGGGAGTTGGTGATGGACAGGGAGGCCTATAGTGCTCTGATTCATGGGGCTCGCGAAGAGTCGGACACGACTGAGTGACTGAACTGAAAGAATGTTAAGTAACCTGTCGAGTTTCAAGCGGGAATGCGGGATTTCTCTTGAGAATCTGCAACGGAAATGTACCTCTTCTTGCCTTCAGGGCAAAATCTTGTGGTTTTTCTCAAGTTGCAGCGGGAAGCTTGGGGTCCCTCTCGAGTTGTGACGGGGACCTCAGGAACTCGCTCCTGTTGCTTCAGGGAAGACAGGTCTCCTTTCGTGTTGGAAGGGGAACATCGGGATTCATCTTGAGGCATGGAATGGAAATAGGGCCTCATCTAGAGTTGAGTCCGTAAATTTTGTGCACCTCTCCAGTGGGGATGGCTGTGTCAGGGAACTTTTTGAGTCGCGTAAAGGGTGTCAAGTACCCGTTCGAGTTTCAAGCGGGAATGTAGGATTTCTCTTGAGAATCTGCAGCAGAAGAGTTCCTCATCTTGCATTGATCAGGGAATCTTGTGGTTTTTCTCGAGATGCTGTGGGAAGCTTGGGGTTCCTCTCGAGTTGCGACGGGGACGTTAGGAACTCGCTCATGTTGTACCATTGAAGTCAGGTCTCCTTTCGTGTTGGAAAGGGATCCTGGGAATTCCTCTCGAGGCCCTGCAGAGGAGTAGGGCCGCATCTAGCATTGCACATGTAAATTGTGTGTTCCTCTTCAGTGGGGCGGCTCTGTCGGGGAAATTTTTGAGTCACATAAAGGGTGTCAAGTACCTGATCGAGTTTCAAGCGGGAATTTGGGATCTCTCTTGAGACTCTGCAGCGGAAAATTCCTCATCTCGCATTGAGGGGAGAATTTTGTGGTTTTTCTCGAGTTGCGGCAGGAAGCTTAGAGTTCCTCCCCAATTGAGACGGAGACCTCAGCAACTCGCTCCTGATGTCCCAGGGAAGTCAGGGTTGTCCTATAGTGTTGGAAGGAAAACCTCGGGATTCCTCTCGAGGCACAGCAGCGGAGTAGGGCGGCATCTAAAATTGAGTCCGTCAAGTGTGTGTCCTTCTCCAGTGGCGACAGGGATCTCGGGGTTGCTCTCAAAATTCACCTGGGGAGTCAATCCTCATCTCGTGTTCAGACATGGAACTCCGCTTTCTTCTCGAGGTGTAAAAGGGGTGTTAAACCACAGTCGAGTTGAATTTATACCTGAAGATTGTATCGAAATGCTAGGGGAGTCAGGTCTCCCCTCATCTGGTGAGTTGATACTCAAGGATACATTTGAATCTGTGCAGTGGAATCTGACAATATCTCGAGTGTGTGGGGACATCGGTACCTTTTCCAATTGTGTTTTGAAACTCCGGGGATCCTCCCGAGGTTCAAGGTGGTACCGGCATCCTCATAATGTGTGACAGGAAAGTCCAGATTCCATTCCAGACAAAACAGGAGAATCGACTGTCATCTGGAAACGAGGACTGGAAAACGGGGCACTTTGTCTGTTGTGCCAGGAAACTGGGTGTTCCTCTCGAGTGGGGCCGGGTATGTCCGTGTAATTTTTCAATTGCATAAAGGATGTTAAGTAACCTTTTGAGTTTCAAGCGGGAATGTGGGATTTCTCTTGAGATTCTGCAGCGGAAATGTTCATCATCACGCCTTGACGGGAGAATCTTCTAGTTTTTCTCGAGTTGCGGCAGGAAGTTTGGGGTTCCTCTCCAGTTGGCATGGGGATCTCAGGTACTCGCTCGTGTTGCCCCCAGGGAAGTCAGGTCTCCTACCATGTAGGAAAGGGAACCTAGGGATTCCTCTGAGGCACAGCAGAGGAATATAGCCGCATCTAGCATCAACTGTGTGTTCCTCTCCAGTGGCAACTGGGATCTCGGGGTTGCTATGAAGGTTCTACTAGGCAGTGAGATTTCGTCTCGATTTGAGGCATGGAATTCTGCTTTCCTTTTCAGTTGTAAAAAGGATATCAGTCCTCATGTCGTGGTCAGGCGGTTTCTTAGGGCTTTTCCTATAGACTCAACATGGGTGTCAGGTCTCCCATCATGTTGTGAGGGGAGAGCCGGTGTTCCATTGGAGATTTGCTATATCTTCAGGACCTACCTCTATTGGAGGGGGAACTCAGAGTCCTGAGTCCTTTATCCTTGCAGCAGGATCCGCAGGAGTGCACTCGAGTTTCAAAAGGAGACAGAGGTCTCCTCATGTGGTGGAAGAAGAAGAAAGGATTTCTCTTGAGTTAAAGCAGGGTTTGAACGCTCATATCATGATGAGGTGGGGATTACTGAGCTCTTCTACAGGTGTGGATGGAAAATCGGGGTTACTCTCGATTGAAGACGGGTATTCTGGGAGCTCCTTGAATTGTAAATAGGGATTCAAGCCTCCTATTGTATCTTGAGAGAGAACTCAGGATTGCTCTCCAGGCGCTGCAGGAAAGAAAGGGCCTCAAGTGACGTTACCTGGGGCATTTGGTGGTTTTTGGCGAGTTGCAGAGGGAAGTTTCGGCTTTTCTTTCGAGTTATAACGGGGAACTCAGGGAGACACTGGTGTTTCCTCAGGGAAGTCAAGTTGCGAGGGGAAGGTCGTGATTGCTCTCGAGTCAATGCAGAGGAATCGGGCTTCAGTTCGCATTGAAAGGGGTAGTCCCAAAGTGTTTCTAGAGTTGGGGCAGGAAACTTTCGGATCCTTCGACTTGCAAAAGTGTCCTCACGGAGACTCTCAAGTTGTCTATGGGAAGTCCGAAAACGTTTTGAGGTGTGAGGATCATTTGGGATGCCTTTCGAGTCAGTGCAGGGCAATAGGGTCACATGTAGAGTTGAGGCGCTAACCTCAGGGTGCCTCTCCAGTTCTGACATGGATCTCAGTGTTCCTATGAAGGTTCAACAGGGGAGTCATGCCACGTCTCTAGTTGAGACATGGAACTCCGCTATATTTTCGAGTTGTAATAGGAGTGAGAGGCCTCCTGTCGAGTTGAATTTCTGTCCTGGGGGGTTTTCTCCATGATTCACCTGGGAAGTCAGGGCTCCCTTCGTGGTGTTAGCTGACCCCGGCGGTTCTCTTTGAAGGGGTAGAGTGGACTCAGTCCTTACATCTAGCGGATGGGGAAATCTGTGTCTTTTTGAATAGTGGCACGACTCCCCGGGGTCCTCTCGAGTTTCATGGCGAGATCGGCCTCCTCTTCAGATTCGACGGAAACATCGGGATTAATTTCCAGATGAAGCAGGGGAATCGATGCTCACCTCGAGATGATGAGTGGCAAGCGGGTCTCTTCTTGAGCTTGGCAGGATCCTCGCTGCTCCCTTCGAGTCTGGCCAGGTATCTCGGTTAACTTCTTGAGTTGCATACAGGGTGCCGAGTATCCTTTCGAGTTTGAAGTGGGAAAGTGGGATTTCTCTAAAGACGCTGCAATGGAAAGGGGCGTCCTGCCCCATGGAGTGGAGAATTTCATGTTTTTTCTTGAGTTGCGGCTTGAAGCTTTGAGGTCTTTATGAGTTACGACGGGAACCACTGGGACTCGCTAGTTTTGCCTCAGGAAAGTCAGGTCTCCTTTCTTGTGGAAAGTGGTACCTCGGGATTCCTTTTGAGTCGCTGCAGGGCATGAGGACCACATTTAGACTTGAGTGGGTAAACTCAGTGTCCCTCTGCAGTGGCCACAGGGATCTTGGAGTTTCTATGAAGGTTTCACTGGGGAGTCAGGCCTAGTCTTTGTTGAGGATGGAACTCTGCTCTCCCCCCGAGTTGTAAAAGGATTGTCAGGTCTGCTCTCTGTTCAAGCGGGAAATTGGGCTTTTTTCGAGAGGCTCAGCAGGGGATTCATGCCTCTGATCATTTTGGGAGGTGCTACTCCATGTTCTACTGGAGCTGCTGTAAGTGCAACACAAGTCATTTCTAGTTGAGTGTGAACTCGGTGTCCTTTGACATTGCTGCAGGATCCACGGGGTTGCCTTCGAGTGTCAATATATATGACAGGTCTTGTCAAGTAGTGCGAGTTGAAGTTGGGATTCCTCTTCAGTTGAAAGTGGAATGGCCCATTATCTTCACCTGAAATGGGATCACGGGGCTTCTCTTACATTGTGGCGGGAAATTCGGTTTTCTTCTCTCATCAGGCCGGGTATCTCTGGGCGACCCTTAAGCTGCATCAAGGAATTCAAGCCTCATATTGAATTTGGAGAAGGAACTCGGGACTTCTGTCTATGTACTGAAGTAAAAAAAGGCCTCATCTTGCTTTGAAAGAGGAATCTCGAGGTTTTCCTCGAGTTGCTGTGGGAAGTGTGCTGAACCTCTCGAGTAACAACGGGAATATCAGAGAGCTCCAGTGTTGTCTCTGGGAAGTCAGAACGCCTTTCCATTTGCAAGGGGAACCTGGGGATTCCTTTCGAGTCACTGCAAAGAAATAGGTCTGCATCTAGATTCGTGTCCGTTTAACTCAGGAATCCTCTCCAGTAGCAACAGGGTTCTCAGGGTTGCTCTCAAAATTCACCTGGGGTGTCAGGCCTCGTCTCGTTTTCAGACATGGAATTCCACTTTCTTCTCGAGTTGTAAAAGGGGTGTTAGGTCACAGTCGAGTTGAATTTGTTCCTGGAGACAGTATCCAGAAAGCTTGGGGAGTCGGGTCTCCACTCGTCTTTTTAGTTGATACTCGAGGATACATTTGAATCTGTGCAGTGGTATCAGACAATATCTCGAGTGTTTGGGGACATCGGTACCTTTTGCAATTGTGCTTTTAAACCCCGGGGATCCTGCTGAGTTTAAAGGTGGTACCGGCCTCCTCGTACTGTGCAACAGGAACGTCCGGATTCCATTCCAAACAAAGAAGAGAAATCGACTGTCATCTGCTAAAGATGACTGGAAAACGGGGCATTTTGTCTGTTGTGGGAGGAATTTCGGTGTTCCTATCGATTGGGTTTGGGTATGTCGGTTTAATCTCAGAGTCCTCTAGTCACTTCATCTCTAGAACACCCTCTTCCTATTGGGGGTTCTTGAGTGGCTTAAAGTTATGACCAATCTAGATAGCATATTAAAAAAAAAACAGAGACATTACTTTGCCAACAAAGGTCCATATAGTCAAGGCTATGGTTTTTCCCGTGATCATGTATGGATGTGAGAGTTGGAATGTGAAGATAGCTGATCACCGAAGAATTGATGCTTTTGAACTGTGTTGCTTGAGAGAACCTTGGACTTCACGGAGATCCAAGCAGTCCATTCTAGAGGAGATCTATCCTGGGTGTTCAAAGGAAGGACTGATGCTAAAACTGAAACTCCAAATCTTTGGCCACTTCATGTGATGAGTTGATTCACTGGAAAACTCTCTGATGCTGGGAGGGATTGGGGGCAGGAAGAGACGGGGATGACAGAGAATGAGATGTATGGATGGCATCACCAACTCGATGGAAATGAGTTTGAATGAACTTCGGGAGTTGGTGATGGACACGGAGGACTGGCTTGCTGTGATTCATGGGGTTGCGAAGAGTCGGACACAACTGAGCAACTGAACTGAACTGAACTGAGCTGAGGGGCTTAAGGAACTTAAGAGCAAGCAGTTAACATGGTAAAAGGTACTTAAAGACATATTGTATATTTTTTCGACTCCAATGAGTTTTAGAGACCCCAAGATTTGGTGAATCCTCAGTCTGTTCCCCCATGGTCAAGACACTGTCTCCATAAGATTATACAACAGAGCAAAGAAAGTGTTCAATGTCTCCTCCAGTAATATTGTTGGGGACACTTCAACTCTCATATTGAGTAAGGAAACTCAACTTGCCCCATCTACCAGAAATACATTCCTGATTTTTAAAAAAGGAAACAAAAAAAGTAAGGTGCCCAAAGGCAAGAGTCACATGACCACTGTATCACGTACTCTTCACTGAATAACTTCCCCCAATGGTCCCTCATTGACAGTTATCATCAGGTAGGGCCAACTGTGTAGCTGACCAATAGCTGACCAGGAGACGTACCAGTATGTACATCATTGATAGTTGGTTGCTTATGGTAGGGGCCCAGAGATGAACTGTTCAATTGCTGAGCAAGACTTGTTGCTTAGTAAAAGCATGTGGAGTAGTAAGGCACATCAATGGCTACCTGCTATGGGCTCTGCTCACGCTGCTCTGTTACATAAGGATACTTTGGATCCAGTGTGCTGGAATCTTTTTGATTGACTCTTTCCCAACCTCAGATTTTGATTTCACATGCTTGTTTAACTTTTGTTCATAATCCTTTTGCTTATCTATATGCCCCTCCAACAGCTGCCAGTTGATCCCATGTGCCGCATGTAGTATAGCTAATATTTCAAACCCAACAAGAATGTGAAGGCCATCCCACCTTGAGAACTACTTTGACAAACCTTAACATCACCGTGATTCTTATTCTATTCACAGTATAACAGAGCAGGATGATGGAAATTCAAAAAGTATCAAAATGAAACTAGAGGACACCAATAATTATGTCAATAGAAATATATATACTGTTAATATTTTGTCTTTGTTCTTCTACCTAAATGTTTATAACATATATATGATATGTGTTATATAATGCTAGAATATATAATACACATATATTTAGATGAGCATATATACATCAGTGAATTTTTTATAATTTATAGAAATTGAGTTAAACTATATGCACTGTTGTAGCCTTCCTTTTCTATACAATATGCTGGAAGAATTTTTCCATCTCAACAAACATGTATCTGCCATTATTTCTAAGGATTACTATAGTGTTCAAATGCTTGCTTATCCCATACCCCATGTGAGTGCTTTGAAGAGAGGAACCATATGTGCTTTATTCACTGGTTGCTTCCATATCTTTTCTATTGTCAATAAGGCTGTAATACACATTGGAATTCATGTATCTTTTCGAATGAGTGTTCAATGTCTTCAGATACATAATTTGGAGTGGAATTACTTGGTCAATTTGTAGTTCATTTTTTAGTTTTTTGAGAAACTTTCATGATGTTTTCCATAGCGACTGTACAAATTTACATTCCCTACAATTAAGTACAAGGGGTTCCCTTTGTCCACATCCTTGTCAACATTTGTTATCTTTAGACTTTTTGATTTGATGATAGCCATTCTGATGAATCTGAGGTGGTATCTCCTTGAGATTTTGGTTTTAATGTCTCTGGCAGTTAGTGACGTTCAACATTTTTTCATGTGCCATCTGTATATCTTATTTGGAGAAAATCAGATCTTCCCATTATTTGTTTGTTTGTTTGTTTATTATTGAATTGGATAATCTGTTTAGATAGTTTGGCTATTAACCCCTGATAGTTTTACCATTTGCAAATACTTATTCCCATTCGGTAGGTCTTTTCCTTTTTTCAGTGTTTTCGTTTGTTGTGCAAAAGCTTTTAAGTTTAATTAGATTTTTTTCTTTTCCTTTGCTTCCTTTGCCTTAGGAGACAGGAGGAAAAAAAATGTTGCTATGAAATATGTCAAAATGTGTTCTGCCTACATTTTTTTCTAGGGGTTTCATAGTTTCCAGTCTTTCATGCAGGGTTTTAATTCACCTTGATTTCATTTGTTTAATCATTTTTCTGTAAACTGAATCTCCAATACTTTGCCCATCTCATGCGACAAGTTGACTCACTGGAAAAGACTCTGATGCTGGGAGGGACTGGGGACGGGAGGAGAAGGGGAAGACAAAGCATGAGATGGCGGAATGGCATCACCGATTCGATGGACATACATTTGAGTGAACTCCGGGAGTTGGTGTTGGACAGGGAGGTTTGGCGTACTGTGATTCATGGGGTCCCAAAGAGTCAGACACGACTGAGCAAATGAACTGAACTGAAGTGAACTGAACTGATAGCTTTCTGTATATAGTATCATGTCAACTGCAAGTAGTGACACTTTCACTTCTTCCTTCCAATTTGGATAACTTTTATTTATTTTCTTTGAATGATTGCTGTGCCTAGTACTTCCAGTGTTTTAGAAGTGGCAAGAGTGGCATCTGTGTCTTGTTCCTGATTTAAAGGGATAGCTTGCAGTTTGTACCACTGAATATGATATCATCTCTGTTTGTTATAAATTACCTTTATTATGTTCAGACAACCACATGGACAATACAGTCCATGGAATTCTCTAGGCCAGAGTACTGGAGTGGGCACAGTGAGACTTTCACTTTCACTTTCATTATGTTCACATATATTCCCTCCATATCAACTATGGTGAGATTTTTTTGAAATGAATGAATATTGAATTTTGCCAAATGCTTTTACATCATCTGTTGAGACAATCATGTGACTTCTGTCCTTCTCTTTCCTAATGTGGTATACCACACTGAATAATTTGCAGATATTGAAACATCCTTGCACCCCTGGAATAAGTCCATCTTGATCATGGTATATAATGTTTTCAAAGTGATGTTGAATTTGGTTCTCTCATATTTTGTTAAGAATATTCACATCTATATTCAACAGAAATATTGGCACTGAGTTTTCTTTGTTGGTGGTGTTTTTGTCTGGTTCTGGTGTTAGGAAAATAATAGCTTCCAAAAAAATTTGGGAGTATACCATTTTCTCAATTTTTTGGAATAGTTTGAGAATGTTGGGTATAAACTCTTCTGTATATGTTTTTAAACATTCTGCTGTGAAGCTGTGTGGTCCTGAACTTTATTTTACTAAGAGATTTTTTATTGTAAATTCAATTTCACTAATACTGTTTCAACTAATCAGATTATACATTCCTTCCTGATTCAGGTTTGAAAGGTTTTATGGTCCTAGAGATTTGTCAGTTTCTTCTCTGTTATCCAATTGTTTGGCATATAGCTATTTATAGTATACTCTTGTGATTTTTCCCTATTGCTGTGATGTTGTCTGTAATGTCTCCTTTGCATTTATTTATTTAAGTCATCTATGTATTTTTTTATCAAAGTGGCTAAAGACTTAATTATTTTGTTTATCTTTTCAAAAAATATCTTTTCACTTAACTAATATATATATATATATTTTACTTTAGGAAAAGGGATGTCTCAATTTTATTAATGTCCTCTCTGATCTTTATTATTGCCTTCATTTTTGAGGATTTGGACCTTTATTTATTCCTCTTTTTCTACTTTATTTATATAGTAAGTTAAGTTGTTTATTTCAGTTTCTCCCCCCGCCTTGAGGGAAGCATCTGTCACTATACAGTTTCCCCTAGAACTGCTTTTGCTAAATCCAATAGATTTTGGAACTTTGGTGTTTTTATTAGTCTCAAAGTATTTTCTGATTCCCTTTTTGATTGCTTCATTAGCTCATTGGTATTTAGTAGTATGTTGTATCATCTCCATATGTTTGAGTTTGTCCCATATTCTCTCCTGTCATTGATTTCTTATTTTGTACCATTGTGGTCATAAAAATTGCTTGATATAATTTCTGTCTTCTTAAATGTGTTGATACTTGTTTTTTGGCCCAGCATCTGATCATCCATGAAAAAATGTCCTGTGCGCACTTGAAGGTGTGTATTCTGCTATTTTGGAATAGACTATGCCAGGTTGCTCAGAGGTAAAGCCTGCCTGCAACGGAGAAGATACAGATTTGATCCCTGGGTCAACAAGATACCCTGGAAAATGAAATGCAACAAACTCCAGTGTTCTTTCCTGGGAAATCCCATGGAGAGATGAGCTTGGAAGGCTACAGCTCATGGGGTTTCAAAAGGGTCAGACAACTTAGTAACTGAAGAACAAGAACAAATGCTGTAGGTATTTATTAAGTTCAACTACTCTAATTTATAATTTAAGTCTACAGTTTTATTATTGCTTCTATATCAGGATGCTCTTTCCATTGATGTAAAACGGTGTTTAATGTAGTTAGCATTTAATTTCCAATTTACTTGTCTTTTAATTTTCATACTAGATTATCTACTTAGTTGTTCCACAGCCTTTACTATGTGTTTGTGTGTACTAGTGGGAATTTTCCCCTTTTCTGTAGATTTTTACTTCTTTTTCCACTTAGAGAATATTCTTTAATATTTCCTTCTGAGTTGGTTTAGTATGGATAAGCTCTTAGTTTTTGCTTGTCTGAGAAGTTCTTTCAAGTTCTGGATGATAAACTTGCTGGGTAGAGTATTATAGGTTGCAAGTTTTTCCCTTTCAGCATGGAAAATATACACTTTTTACCCTTTCTCTCTCTCTTTTCCATCTACGAACCCATGAAGTAAATGTTAGTATACTTGATGTTGTATAGAAATCTCATAAACTGTTCTCTTTTTAAATTTTTTTCATTTTGCTTTAGGCAATTTTCATAATTTTACATTCCAGATTCATTTAGCTTCTTGTGTATTGGCAACTCTCACTTTGGTGAGAGGTGGTGCTATAGAGAGAGGGGTCAGAACCAGTGCCAGGTATGAGCCCGGCCTACTGCTGTGCTCAGTAGCCAACCCTGCCTATTGGGGAGTTAGGTTTAGAATCCAGTTGATGTTACAGACTCCCTGAACTTCAGGTCCATACTGATCCCAATTCATGTAAGCGTGTGCTGTATCCCCTTCCAGCATTGGAAATTTTGCCTCAAAAATACGATGTGCTGGAGTAAAAATGGGTGCCCAATATGGGCTTGGGTGTATTCAGGAACAGTCCCAGCACACCAGTCAGAGTTGCAGATACTCCCACTTGTAATGGGACCTCCATAAGCACTGGTAATGGATGCGCTCAACTTGTTCAGATGTAGGCCAGGTCTGATTTGGCTCCACTCCTGGCATCTGTACATTATTCTCACCCATGGAAGCCTTTGCCATAGTTGTGGGAAGGGGTTTTCTGTGAAATAAGGGTGGCTGGAGTATACATTCAGTGTGGATTAAGTCATGACCTGGCATTGTTATGGGGAAACAGCCAGCATCCTGTGTAATTTCAACGTATTTCCTCTGCCTTGCTTTGTGATTGGGGAAACGTGTGGTTGCCTCCACAAACTTTTCACATAGAGATAAATAAAAAATTGTCCCCCAACACAAACAAAAGAGGAAGAGATAGGGAACCTGCCTGATGAAGAATTCCAAATAATGATAGTGAAAATGGTCCAAAATTTTGAAAACAAAATGGAGTTACAGATAAATGGCCTGGAGAGAAGGATCGAAAGATGTCAGAAAGGTTTAAAAAGCACCTAGAAGAAATAAAAAAGTGTCAATACATAAGGAATACTGCAACGGATGAGATCCAAAACACTCTGGAGGGAACCAACAGTAGAATAAGAGAGGCAGAAGATGGAATAAGTGAGATAGAAGATAGAATGGTAGAAATAAATGAAAGAGAAAGGAAAAAAGAAAAACGAATTAAAAATAATGAGAACAATCTCAGAGACCTCTGGGACAATGATAAACGTCCCAACATTCGAATCATAGGAGTCCCAGAAGAGGAAGACAAAAAGAAAGACCATGGGAAAATACTTGCGTAGATGATTGTTGAAAAGTTCCCTAAAGAGGGGAAGGAAATAATCACCCAAGTCCAAGAAACCCAGACAGTCCCAAACAGGAAAATTCCAAGACAAAACACCCCAACACACATATTAATAAAATTAAGAAAGAGCAAAGACAAAGAACAAATATTAAAAGCAGCAAGGGAAAAACAGAAAATAACACACAGGGGGATTCACACAAGGATAACAGCTGATCTTTCAATAGAAACTCTTCAGGCCAGGAGGAAATGGTAGGGCAAACTTACAGTGATGAAATAAACCTACAGCCCAGATTACTGTAACCAGCAAGGATCTCATTCAAATATGAAGGACAAATCAAAACCTTTACACACATGCAAAAGCTGAGAGTATTCAGCATCACCAAACCAACTCTCTAACAAATGCTAAAGGACCTTCTCTAGACAGGAAGCAGAAAGAGGTGGTATAAACCTGAACCCAAAATTATAAAGGAAATGGCAATGGGATCATACTTACCAATAATTACCTTAAATGTAAATAGGTTGAATGCCCCAACCAAAGTCAAAGACTGGCTGAATGGATACAAAAACAAGACCCCTATATATTTTGTCTACAAGAAACCCACCTCGAAATGATTGACACATACAGACTGAAATGGAAGGGCTGGAAAATTATATTCCACTCAAATAGAGACCCAAAGAAAGCAGGAGTAGCAATACGCATATCGGATAAAATAGACTTTAAGACAATTGCTGTGACAACAGACAAAGAAGGACACTACATGATGATCAAAGGATCAATGTTAAAAGAAGATATAACAATTATAAATATATATGGACCCAACACAGGAGCAACGCATTTGTAAGACAAATGTTAATAATTATGAAATGGGAAATTACCAATAACACAATAAGAGTGGGAGACTTTAATATCCCACTCACACCTATGGATAGATTGATTAAACAGGAAATTAACAAGGAAACACAAACGTTTTTAATCCTTGGTCAGGGAATTAAGATCTCACAAAATGCATGGTGCACCCCACCCCGAAAATTTATCTGTCTGTGATGATCCTGTTTGTCATATGCACCTGGATTGGGCCACCTCTGCTGCCCTGCCTTTGGGAAAATACTGCTCCCACCAATCTCTTAGGAGAGCTGTGGCCTAATTGATATTTGGTCTGTTCCCTCCAACCATTATTTTAATTGTTTGGAGTGCTAGCTGTGAGTTTTAGTTGTAACAGCATTTTGTGCCTCCTGAGCACCTTTACCTAACAGCATAGCCGAGTGATGCAACAAAGCCCTTTATGACGGAGGTGGCCAGGAGATGATTTCTGCCTGCTTTTCTCAGGGGAACTATGACATTCACCATCCCTATGTTGAACTCTCTCCCCATTGGGGTTCTGGCAATCTAGACCCTAATGTCATTCCACACCCCCAAAAAAGGCAATAACAGCACACTCCTAATCCTTGCCTCTGAGATCAGTTGTTAAGCAGGGTTATCCATCTTCAGTGCAGAGTCCTGACCCAGTCTAGACCTCTACTCTCTGGTTAACTGGGGGCCTGAGGGTCTGTTCCCCAATCTCCCGGGGCTCCACAACCCTCTCCACTCAGGTGTCCACCTCTTCACTCCCTCCCCTCATTTCCCATCACTAAATTCACACACACACACACAAATATCATTTTTCACTATTTGATGTTTATTTTAATGGCAGCCATCAGTTTACTATGTTAGTGTGAGAGTCACTCTTTTCCTGCTTGGCCATTTGTAAGAAAATAGACCTCTGGAGAAACAATTCTAAACTCTCTGATCTTTGGTATTCAGTTACTGGCTTCCCAGATTGTGCTTCTCCAGTGTCTCTCATTCTGAGGCGGCTGATCTTATCTTCTCTTTCGATTCTGCCTCCTTCTTGGCCTCTGCCTCATATTTTGGTACCTTTCTCAGCGTTGATTCAGTGTCTTATGTGCATAGGAACAGAAACACCAGTTTCGTTTTCTTGTTTTCTTCACCTTCTTAGACTGAGTGGCATATGCTCGGATTTTCCTTCTCAATGTCCCTGGTAGAGGTCTTCTCACCTTCATGGTCATATTTTGTGCCTGGAAAGAAAAGAGAAGGGTATTACTTTTGAGGAAAGAGTATAATAACTGAGTTGGAAGGGAGATTTCATGAAAAAGGGATGTGGGCAGATGACGGCTTTTTTGCCAGGCAAGGGTAGTGTAGAGGTCTTGGGCAGCAAAGTCGATGGAGAACATGGGGAGCATAGATGGGGTCATTTTACCTTCACACTGCCTCTGTATGTCCGTTGGCAAGGCGTCATCTTTCTTCCTTTAATCCTTGAAGCAAACCGCTTTGCAACTCTTCTTGGCTTCTGTGGCTTCCTGGTTGCCTTAGTCATAATGATCCCACCAAGTGGCCTAACCCAGAATCTCTGCCTCTGACCCCACTATATATACCTTCTGAGGACAATGAGGAGCCACACCCTTCAATCTGATTTGTCAGCTAGGCACTCCCCAAGCCAATGGTGGCCTTGGGGTTTTAGACAACACAATGTACCACTTTGCCCATCAATATGGGCTAGTGGAGGCTGAGGGAAGCCATGTTAAAACTTACCCACTGCTGACACCTCTGTGTGTCTGATTCTGGGGAGTGGTGATTCAGGGGCAGGGTGTTAATGCTTGTGACCTTCAGATATTCCTTCAGTGCCCTTTATTCTTGGAGTTATACGTCTCCTTTCACCATTCCTGCCTCCTCCATCCCTATATGAATACTTTTAATCGCATTTCAGCACTTCAGAGTTTCTAGTCACGTCATCTCTAGACCACCCTCTTCCTATTGGAGGTTCTTGAGGGGCTTAAGGAACTGAAGTGCAAGCACTTAACATCGAATAAGGTAATTAAGAACATGTCGTATGTTTCTTCTACTCCAATGAGCTTTAGAGACCCCAATATTTGGTGAATCCTCAGTCTGTTTTCCCAAGGTCAATACAACGTCTCCATAAGATTACACATCAGAGCAAAGAAAGTGTTCAATGTCTCCTCCAATAATATTGTTGGGGACACTTCAACTCTCATATTGACTAGGGAAACTCAACTTGCCCCATCTACCAGAAATACATTCCTGATTTAAAAAAAAAAAAAAAAAAAACTAAGGTGTCCAAAGGCAAGAATCACATGACCCCTGCACCACGGACTCTTGACTGAATCACTTCCCCAATGGTCCCTCATTGACAGTTATCATCAGGTAAGGCCCACTCTGTAACTGACCAATAGCTGAGCAGGAGACGAACCAGTAGATACCTCATTGATAGTTGGTTCCTTATGGGCGGGGCCCAGGGATGCACTGTCCAATTGCTGAGCAAGACCTGTTGCTTAGTAACAGGATGTGGAGTAGTAAGGCATAGCAATGGCTACCTTCTAAGGACTCTGCTCACGCTGCTCTCTTACATAAGGATACTTTGGTTCCAGTGTGCTGGAATCTTTTCGATTGACTCCTTTCCAACCTCAGATTTTGATTTCACATGCTTGTTTAACTTTTGTACATCATCCTTTTCATTGTATTCCCAGGCATGCCTGTCAACAGTGCTTATTTGTATGCCCCTCCATCAGCTGCCACTTGATCCCATGTGCCGCAGATAGTATAGCTAATATTTCAAACCCAATAAGAATTTGAAGGTCAGCCCACCTTGAAAACTGTTATGACAAACCTTAACTTCACAGTGATTCTTATTCTAGTCACAGTATAACAGAACAGGATGATGGAAATTCAAAAAGTATAAAAATGAAATGAGAGGACACCAATAAGTGTGTGAATACAAATATATACTGTTAATATTTTGCCTTTGTTGTTCTACCTTAATATTTATAACATATATATTATATGTGTTATATAATGCTAGAATATAGAATACACATATATTTGGATGAGCATATATACATCAGTGAAATTTTTTTTAATTTATAGAAATTGAATCAAACTATATGCACTATATTGTAGCCTTCCTTTTCTATACAATATGCTGGAAGAATTTTTCCATCTCACATCTATATTCAACAGAAATATTGGCATTGAGTTTTCTTTTTTGTTGTTGTCTTTGTCTGGTTTTGGTGTTAGGAAAATAATAGATTCATAAAAAATTAGGGAGCACTCCATTTTCTCAATTTTTTGGAATAGTTTGAGAATGCTGGGTATAAGCTCTTATTTATATGTTTGTAAACATTCTGCTTTGAAACTTTGCGGTCCTGAACTTTATTTTACTAAGAGATTTTTTATTATAAATTCAATTTCTCTACTAGTGTTTCAAGTATTCATATTATACATTCCTTCCTGATTCAGTTTTGAAAGGTTTTATGGTCCTAGAGATTTCTAGTTTCTTCTAGGTTGTCCAATGTTTTGGTATATACCTAATTGTAGTATCCTTATATGGTTTTTCCCTATTGCTGTGATATTGGCTGTAATCACTCCTTTGCATTTGTTTATTTGTGTCATCTATCTTTTATTTTTGATGAACCTGGCTAAAGACTTAATTACTTTATTTATCTTTTCAAAAAATATCTTTTCACTTAACTGATTTTATTTTTTACTTTAGCAGAGGGGAAGTCTCAATTTTATTAATGTCCTCCGATCTTTATTATTGCCTTCATTCTGAGGATTTGGGGCTTTATTTATTCTTCTCTTTCTACTCCATTTATATAGTAAGTTAAGATGGTTATTTCAGTTTCTTCCCCCGCTTTGAGGGAAGCATCTGTCGCTACATAATTTCCCCTAGAAGTGATTTTGCTAAATCAAATAGATTTTGGAAAATTGGTGATTTTATTAGTCTCAAAGTATTTTCTGATTCCCTTTTTGATTTCTCCATTAGCTCATTGGTATTTAGTTGCATGTTGTTTCATCTCTATATGTTAGTGTTTGTCCCATATTCCTCTTCTGTAATTGTTTTCTTATTTGGTACCATTGTGGTCATAAAAAGTGCTTGATATAATTTCTGTCTTCTTAAATGTGTTGAGACTTGTTTTGTGGTCTAGCATTTCAACATCCCTGAAAAAATGTCCTGTGCGCACTTGAAGGTGTGTATTGTGCCATTTTGGGATAGACTATGCTAGGTGACTCAGAGGTAAAGAATCTGCCTGTAATGCAGAAGATGCAGTTTTGAGCCCTGGGTCAGCAAGATCCCCTAGAAAAGTAAATGCAATAAACTCCAGTGTTTTTGCCTGGGAAATCCCATGGACAGAGGAGCCTGTGGGCTACAGTCCATGGGGTTTCAAAAGAGTCAGACAACTTAGTAACTGAAGAACAACAACAAATCCAGTAGGTATCTATTAAGTTCAACTACTCTAATCTGTACTTAGAGACTACAGTTTTATTATTGCTTTTCTATCAGAATGCTCTGTCCATGGATGTAATAGGGTGTTTTATGTAGTTAGTGTTTAATTTGCAATTCACTTGTATTTTAATTTTCATATTAAATTATCTACTTGGTTGTTCCACAGCCTTTACTATGTGTTTGTGTGTCCTGGTGAGAGTTTTTCCCTTCTCTGTAGATTTTTACTTCTTTTTCCAGTTAGAGAAGACTCTCTATTATTTCCTTCCGAGTTCGTTAAGAATGTATAAGCTCTTAGTTTTTGCCTGTCTGAGAAGTTCTTCTCTCCAATACTGGATGATAATCTTGCTGGGTAGAGTGTTATAGGTTTCAAGTTTTTCCCTTTCAGCACGTTAAATATAAATTTTTGACCCCTTTTTCTCTCTCTTTTCCTTCTACGACCACAATAAAGTGAATGTTAGTATACTTGATGTTGTCTAGAAATCTCTTAAGCTGTTCTCCTTTTTAAATTGTTTTTGTTCTGTTTTCCCTATTGGGTGATTTCCATAATTTTACATTCCCGATTAATTTTGCTTCTTGTGTATTGGCAACTCGCACTTTGGTGAGAGGTGGGGCTAGAGATAGAGGGGCCAGAACAAGTGCCAGGTATGAGCCCAGACATCTCCTGTGCTCAGTATCCAACTCTGTCTATTGGGGAGTTAGGTTGAATATCCAGTTGATGCTACAGAAGCCCTGAGTTTCAAGTCCATGATGATTCCATTTCATGTAAGTGTGTGCTGTATCCCTTCCAGCACTGGAAAATTTGCCCCAGAAGAACGAAGTCCTGGAGCAAGAAGGGGTGCCCAATATGTGCTTGGGTGCATACTGGGACAGTCCCAGCACACCAGTCAGACTTTCAGATACTCCCACTCTGCCACCTCCATAAGCACTGGTAATGGCTTCACTCAACTTGTTCATATGTAGGCTAGATAAGAGTTGTCTCCACTCCTGGCACCTGTACATTCTTCTCAGCCATGGAAGCCTTTGCCATAGTTGGGGGAAGGGGTGTTCTCTGCAATAAGAAAGGCTGGAGTAGGCATTCAGTGTGGGTTAGGTCATGACCTGGCATTGTTATGGGGAAACAGCCAGCATCCTGTGTAATTTCAACATGTTTCCTCTGACTTTCTTGTGAGTAAGCAATTGTGTGGCTGCCTCCGCAAACTCTTCACATAGAGATAAATAAATAAATGCCTACCAACCCAAACAAAAGGGGAAGAGATAGGGAATCTACCTGATAAAGGATTCCAAATAATTATAGTGAAAATGATCCAAAATATTGAAAACAAAATGGACTTACAGATAAATAGCCTGGAGAAAAGGATTGAGAAGATGCAAGTAAGTTTTAACAAGCACCAAGAAGAAATTAAAAAGAGTCAATACATGAGGAACAATGAAATAGATGAGATCCAAAACACTGTGGAGGGAAATAACAGTGGAATAACAGAGGCAGAAAATAGGATAAGTGAGACAGAAGATAGAATGGTAGAAATAAATGAAACATAGAGGAAGAAAGAAAAACGAAATAAAAGAAATGAGGACAATCTCTGAGAGTTCTGCGGCAATGTTAAACGACCCAACATTTGAATCATAGGAGTCCCAGAAGAGGAACACAAAAAGAAAGACCATGGGAAAATACTTGAGGAGATGATTGTTGAAAATTTCCCTAAAGTGGGGAAGGAAATAATCACCCAAGTCCAAGAAAACCAGAGAGTCTCAAATAGGAAAAACCCAAGGCAAAACAGCCCAAGACACATATTAATAAAATTAACAAAGATCAAAGACAAAGAACAAATATTAAAAGCAGCAAGGGATAAACAGCAAATAACACACAAGGGTATTCCCACAAGGATAACAACTGACTTTCAATAGAAACTCTTCAGGCCAGGAGGGAATGTCAGGGCATACTTTAGTGATGAAAGAAAATAGCCTACAGCCCAGATACTGTACCCAACAAGGATTTCATTCAAATACGAAGGAGAAATCAAAAGCTTTACACACAGGCAAAAGCTGAGATAATTCAGCATCACCAAACCAGCTCTCCAACAAATCCTAAAGGAACTTCTCTAGACAGGAAGCAGAGAAAGGGGGTATAAACCCAAACCCAAAATTATAAAGTAAATGGCAACAGGATCATATTTATCAATAATTACCTTAAATGTCAATAGGATGAATGCCCCAACCGAAAGACAAAGACTGGCTGAATGGACACAAAAACAAGACCCCTATATGTTTTGTCTACAAGAGACCCACCTCGAAACGAGGGACACATACAGACTGAAAGGGAAAGGCTGGAAAAATATGTTCCATGCAAATTGAGACCAAAAGAAAGCAAGAGTAGCAATACTTATATCAGATAAAATAGACTTGAAAACAAAGGCTGTGAAAAGAGACAAAGAAAGACACTACATGATGATCAAATGATCAATCCAAAAAGAAGATATAACAATTATAAATATAATTTCACCCAACACAGGAGCACCGCAATATGTAAGACAAATGTTAATAATTATGAAATGGGAAATTAAAAATAACACAATAATAGTGGGAGACTTAATACACCACTCACACTTATGCATAGATTGATTAAACAGAAAATTAACAAGGAAACACAAACGTTTTCAATCCCTGGTCAGGGAACAAAGATCCCACAAACTGCATGGTGCCCCCCACCCCAAAAATTATCTGTCTGTGAGGATCCTGTTTGTCATATGCATGGATATTGGGACACCTCCACTGCCCTGCCTTTGGAAACACACTGCTACCACCAATTTTTTAGGATAACAGTAGCCTACTCGATATTTGGTCTGTTTGCTCCATATATTATTTGAATCTTTGGGATTGCTTGCTGTGGGTTTTAGTTGTATCAGCACTTTGTGCCTCCTGAGGACCTTTAGCTGACAGGATAGGCAAGTCATGCAACAAAGCCCTTTATGAGGTAGGTGGCCAGGAGGTGGCTTCTGACTGCATTTCTCAGGGGAAGTATGACATTCACCATCCCCATGTTGAACCCTCTTCCCATCTTGATTCTGAAAATCTAGACCCTAATGTCATTCCACACCCCCAAACAAAGACAGTAACACCACACACTTAATCCTTGCCTCTGAGGTCAATTGTTAAGCAGGGTTATCCATCTTCAGTGCAGACTCCTGACCTAGTCCAGACCTCTACTCTCTTGTTAACTGGGGGCCTGAGGGTCTGTTCCCCAAACTCTCAGGACTCCACACCTGTTTCCACTCAGGTTCCCACCTCTTCTCTGCCTCCCTTCCCTTCCCATCAGAAAATTCACACACATACACACACACAAACATATCATCTTTTCACCATTTGATGTTTACTTTAATGGCAGCCCTCACTTTACTATGTTTTCCTGGTTGGCCATTTGTAAGAAAGCAGACCTCTGGAGAAACAATTCTAAACTGTCTGACCTTTAGTATTCAGTTATTGGCTGCCCAGGTTGTACTTCTCCAGCGTCACTCATTCTGGGGTGGCTGAGCTTATCTTCTCTTTCAATTCTGCCTCCTTCTTGGGCTTTGCCTCATATTTTGGTCCTTTTTTCAGCATTGATTCAGTGTCTTATGTGCACAGGAACATAAAAACCAGTTTGGTTTTCTTGTTTTCTTCACCTTCTTCGACTGAGTGGCAAATGATCGGATTTTCTTTCTCAAAGTCCCTTGTAGAGGTCTTCTGACCCTCATGGTCATATGTCGTGCCTGGAAAGAAAAGAGAAGGGGTTAGTTTTGAGGAAAGAGTATAACAACTGAATTCGAAGGGAGGTTTCATGAAAAAAGGATGTGGGCGGATGAGGGCTTTTGTGCAAGACAAGGGCAGTGTAGAGGTCTTGGGCAGCAAAGTCGATGGAGATCATGGGGAGCATAGATGGAGTCATTTTACCTTCACACTGCCTCTCTTCTCCGTTGACAATGGCTCGTCTTTCTTCCTTTCATCCTTGAAGCAAATCGTGTTGCAACTCTTCTTGGCTTCTGTGGCTTCCTGGTTACATTAGTCATGATGATCCCATGCAGTGGCCTAACCCAGAATCCCTGCCTCTGAACCCCCTATATATACCTTCGCAGGATAATGAGGAGCCACACCCTTCAATCTGATTCGTCAGCTAGGCACTCCCCAAGCCAATGGTGGCCTTGGGGTCTTAGACATCACAATGTACCCCTTTGCTATCAGCATGGGCTAGTGGAGGCTGAGGGAGGCCATGATACAACTTAACCACTGCTGACACCTCTGTGTGTCTGATTCTGTAGAGTGGTGATTCAGGGGCATGGTGTTTCTGCTCATGACCTTCCACGTTTCCTTCAGTGCCCTTTCTTCTTGGACTTATATGTCTCCCTTCACCATTCCTGCCTCTTCCATCCCTGTATGAACACTTTTAATCGCTGACAGAGCAGGATGATGGAAATTCAAAAAGTATAAAAATGAAATTAGAGGACATCAATATGTATGTCAATAGAAATATATACTGTTAATATTTTGCTGTGT
Organism: Moschus berezovskii; assembly: GCF_049115385.1. Taxonomy (NCBI): domain Eukaryota; kingdom Metazoa; phylum Chordata; class Mammalia; order Artiodactyla; family Moschidae; genus Moschus; species Moschus berezovskii. Next base: position 63,985,373 of record NC_142481.1, on the reverse strand, counting down.
TCTACTGAAATGTTTATAACATATGTATTATATGTTTTATATAATGCTAGAATAAATAATATAAATATATTTGGATGAGCATATATACAGCAGTGAATTTTTTTTAATTTATAAAATTTTAATCAAAATATTTGCACTATTGTAGCCTTACTTTTCTATACAATATGCTGAGAGAATTTTTCCATCTCAACGAACATTTATCTGCCATTGTTTCTAAGGATTACTATAGTGTTCAAAATCTTGCTTATCCCATATTCCATGTGAGTGCTTTGAAATGTGGAACTATGTGTGCTTTGTTCACTCTTTGCTTCCATATCTTTTCTATTGTAAACTAGGCTGTAATGCACATTGGAATTCAGGTATCTTTTCAAATTAATATTCATTGTCTTCTGATATATACCTCGGAGTGGAATTGCTGGATCAAATTGTAGTTAATTTTTTAGTATTTTTAGAAACTTTCATGATGTTTTCCATAGCCACTGTCCAAATTTACACTCCCACCAATGAAGTACAAGGGCTTCCCTTTCTCCACATCCTTGTCAACATTTGCTATTTTCAGACTTTTTGATTTGATGATAGCCATTCTGATGAATGTGAGGTGATATCTCCTTGTGATTTAGGTTTTCATTTCTCTGACAGTGATGTTCAGCATTTTTTCATGTGCCATCTGAATATCTTCTTTGGAGAAAATCAGATCTTCCCATTATTTTTTTCTGTTTGTTTGTTTTTTAATATCGAGATGAATAATTTGTTTGGATATTAACCCCTTGTAGTCATATCATTTGCAAATACTTACTCCCATTCAGTAGGTTGTCTTTTTATTTTGTCAGTGTTTTCGTTTGCTGTGCAAAAGCTTTTAAGTTTAATTAGATGTCATTTTTTTCCTTTGCTTCCGTTGCCTTAGGAGACAGGTGATAAAAGTGTTTCTATGAATTATGTCAAAGAGTGTTCTGCTTACATTTTCTTCTAGGGGTTTCATAGTTTCCAGTCTTTCAGTTAGGGTTTTAATTCACCTTGATTTCATTTGTTTAATCATTTTTTTGTAAGCTGAAACTCCAATACTTTGGCCACCTCATGTGACGAGTTGACTCTCTGGAAAAGACTCAGATGTTGGGAGGGATTGGGGGCTGGAAGGCAAGGGGATGACAGAGAATGAGATGGCTGGATGGCATCACCGACTCGATGGACATGAGTTTGAGTGAACTTCGGGAGTTGGTGTTGGACAGGGATGCCTGGCATGCTGTGATCCCTGGGGTCCCAAAGAGTCAGACAAGTCTGAGTGACTGAACGGAACTGAAATGATAGCTTTCTGTATATAATATCATGTCAACTGCAAGTAGTGACACTTTCACTTCTTCCTTCCAATTTGGATGACTTTCATTTATTTTCTTTGAATGATTGCTGTGCCTAGTACTTCCAGTGTTTTAGAAGTGGCAAGAGTGGGCATCTGTGTCTTGTTCCTGATTTAGAGGGATAGCTTTCAGCTTTTTGCCACTGAATATGACATCATCTCTGTTTATTATAAATCACCTTTATTATCTTCAGACGACCACATGGACTATACAGTCCATGGAATTCTCTAGGCCAGAGTACTGGAATGGGCACAGTGCGACTTCCACTTTCACTTTCATTATGTTCAGAAATATTCCCTCCATATCAATATGGTGAGAATTTTTGAAATGAATGAATATTGAATTTTGCCCAATTCTTTTGCAGCATCTGTTGAGATGATCATGTGATTTTTGTCCTTCTCTTTCCTAATGTGGTATACCACACTGACTAATTTGAAGATATTAAACCATCCTTGTACCCCTGGAATAAGTCCATCTTGATCATGGTATATGATGTTTTCAATGTGATGAAGAATTTGGTTCTCTCATATTTTGTTAAGAATATTCACATCTATATTCAACAGAAATATTGGCATTGAGTTTTCTTTTTTGGTGGTGTCTTTCTCTGGTTTTGGTGTTAGGAAAATAATAACTTCATGAAAAATTTGGGAGTATTCCATCTCAATTTTTTGGAATAGTTTGAGAATGTTGGTATAAGCTCTTCTGTGTATGTGTGTAAACATTCTGCTGTGAAGCTGTTTGGTCCTGAGCTTAATTTTACTAAGAGATTTTTTATTATTAATTCAATTTCACTACTAGTGTTTCAACTATTAAGATTATACATTCCTTCCTGATTCAGTTTTGAAAGGTCGTATGATCCTAGAGATATGTCAGTTTCTTCTAGGTTGTCCAATTTTTTTGGCATATAACTATTTGTAGTATCCTCTTATGAATTTTCCCAGTTGCTGTGATGTTGGCTCTAATGTCTCCTTTTCATTTGTTTATTTAAGTCATCTATCTTTAGTTTTTTATGAACCTGGCTATAGATTTAATTATTTTGTTTATCTTTTCAAAAAATATCTTTTCACTTAACTGATATTTTTTCACTTTAGGAAAGGGGAAATCTCAATTTTATTAATGTCCTCTCTGATTCTGAGTTTTGGAGCTTTATTTATTCCTCTTATTCTACTTCATTTATAGAGTAAGTTATGTTGTTTATTTCAATTTCTCCCCCGCCATGAGGGAAGCATCTGTCATGTTACAATTTCCCCTAGAACTGCTTTTGCTAAATCTAATAGATTTTGGAAAGTTGGTGTTTTTATTACTCTCAAATTATTTTCTGATTCCCTTTTTGATTTCTTCATTAACTCATTGGTTGTTTCGTCTCCAAATGTTTGTGTCTGTCCCATATTAGTCTCCTATAATTGATTTCTTATTTTGTACCATTGTGGTCAGAAAAGTGCTTGATATTATTTCTGTCTTCTTAAATGTGTTGAGTCTTGTTTTGTGGCCTAGCATAGGATCATCCCTGATAAATGTCCTGTGTCCACTTGAAGGTGTGTATTCTGCTAATCTGGGATAGACTATTTATGCCAGCAAATTTGGAAAACTCAGCAGTGGGCACAGGACTGGAAAAGGTCAGTCTTCATTTCAATCCCAAAGAAAAACAATGGCAAAGAATAATCAAACTACCTCATAATTGCACTCATCTCACACGCTAGTTAAGTCATGTTCAAAAATCTCCAAGCCTGCCTTCAGCAATATGTGAAACGTGAAATTCCGGATGTTAAAGCAGGTTTTAGAAAAGGCAGAGGCACCAGAAATCTGACTACCAACATCTGCAAGAGAGTTCCAGAAAACATCTATTTCTGTTTCATTGACTATGACAAAGCCTTTGACTGTGTGGATCACAATAAACTGTGGAACATTCTGAAAAAGATGGGAATACCAGACCACCTGACCTGCCTCTTGAGAAATCTGTATGCAGGCCAGGAAGCAACAGTTAGAACTGCACATGGAACAACAGACTGGTTCCAAATAGGAAAAGAGTGTGTCAAGCCTGTATATTGTCACCCTGCTTATTTAACTTATATGCAGAGTACATCATGCGGAACGCTGGGCTGGAAGAAGCACAAGCTGGAATCAAGAATTCCGGGAGAAATATCAATAACCTCAGATATGCAGATGACACCACCCTTATGGCCAAAAGTGAAAAGGAACTAAAAAGTCTCTTGAGGAAAGTGAAAGAGGAGAGTAAAAAGATAGGAGGAGAGTGAAAAGGTAGGCTTGAAGCTCAACATTCAGAAAGTAAAGATCATGGCATCTTGTCCCATCACATCATGTGAAATAGATGGGGAAACAGTGGAAGCAGTGTCAGACTTTATTTTTTGGGCTCCAAAATCACTGCAGATGCTGATTGCAGCCACAACATTAAAAGACGCTTACTCCTTGGAAGGAAATTTATGACCAACCTAGAGAGCATAATAAAAACAGAGACAATACTTTGCCAACCAAGGTCCGTAGTGTCAAGGCTATAGTTTTTTTCCGTGGTCATATATTGATGAGATAGTTGGACTGTGAAGAAAGCTGATCATCGATGAATTGATGCTTTGAACTGTGGTGCTGGAGAAGACTCTTGAGATTCCCTAGGCCTGTAAGGAGAACCAACCAGTCCATTCAAGAGGAGATCAATCCCAGGTGTTCATTTGAAGGACAGATGCTACAACTGAAACTCCAATACTTTGGCCAACTCATGCGAATAGTTGACTCATTGAAAAAGACTCTGATACTGGGAAAGGTTGGGGGCGGGAGGAGAAGGGGACCACAGAGAATGAGATGGCTGGATGGCTTCAACGACTCGATGCACATGAGTTTGAGTGAACTCCGGGAAGTGGTGACGGACATGGAGGCCTGGCGTGCTGTGATTCATGGGGTTGAAAAGAGTCGAACACGACTGAGCGACTAAACTGAAATGAACTGAACTGATGAAGGTTCTACTGGGGAGTCATGCCTCCTCTCGATTTGAGGCATGCAATTCTGATTTCCTTCCGAGTTCAAAAAGGGGAGTCAGTCTTCATGTCGTAATCGGTAGGTTCAATAAGGCTTTTTCTAAAGGCTCAGCATGGGTGTCAGGTCTCCCATCATATTGTGAGGGGATATTCAGTGTACCATTGGAGCTTTGCTAGATCATCAGGACCTACCTCGAATGGAGGGCGAACTCAGAGTCCTTTATCCTTGCAGCAGTATCCGCGGGAGACCACTCGATTTTAAATAGGAGACAGAGGCCTCCTCTTGTGGTGGGAGAAGAAGGCAGGATTCCTCTTGAGTTGAAGCAGTGATTGAACACTCACATCATAAGGAGGTGGGGAATATGGAGTTCTTCTTGAGCTGTGGACGGAAATCCTGGATTTCTCTCGATTGAAGAGGGGTGTTCTGGGAGCCTCTTGAATTGGAAATAGAGATTCAAGCCTCCTATCGAATCTTGAGAGAGAACTCGAGATTGCTCTCCAAGCACTGCTGGAAAAAAAGGATCGCATGTGACATTGCCCGGGGAATCTCGAGGGTTTTCGCAAGATGAGTAGGAAGTTTGGCTTTCCTTTCGAGTTATGACGGGGAACTCAGGGAGAGTCTCGTGTTGCCTCAGGGAAGTCAAGTTGCAAGGGGAAGCTCGTGATTGCCCTCGAGTCACTGCAGGAATCAGGCTTCAATTTACATTGAAAGGGGGAAATCACAAAGTGTTTCTCGAGTTGGGGCAGGAATCCTTTGGATCCATCAAGTTGCAACAGGGGCCTCACGGAGCCTCTCAGTTCGTCTCTGGGAAGTCCGGTATCCTTCTGGGGTGTGAGGAGACTTTGGGATGCCTCTCGAGTCAACGCAGGGGACTAGGGTCTCATCTGGAGTTGATTGTCTAACCTCAGGATGCCTCTTCAGTTCCGACATGGATCTCAGTGTTCCTGTAAGTTTCAGCAGGGACGTCATGCCATGTCACTTGTTGAGGCATGAAACTGCGCTATCTTTTCAAGTTGTCAAAGGGGTGGGAGGC